>NC_137456.1:273344263-274544263 GCF_964235325.1 Thermobia domestica | reverse complement strand
TTCTTCGGAAAGCTCTCGAATAGTCATTCGCCTGTTTGAACAAATCATTCAAGCCACTTTTTGAACATTTTGACCCGTTTTTGACGTCAAAGGACGCCTCGATCTGTGCTCGTTTTGAACCGACTCCCTGCCGCTTTTGAACCGCTTGTACCACTAACAGTCTTCAATGCCACCGCTTCATCGTCATATACTGATTTTGACATTTCTTGAGCTTCTTGGAACTTTTTATGCAACGTAGAACAGAACTTAATGTTGGCGCGCAACAGGCACTCTTAACACATCCTTACTCTTCTGCCTCTCGAAGTCAACTAATACGTCACAACTCGTTCAAACTTGACACTCACTGTACCAAAAGTTTAGGCTCCCGAGCTTACTAATTGAAATGAATGCACATCGATGGATGGAACTCTGCAACTATGTTCACTGTAATTTTTGATCACACTTTATACATAGGAGGCACTGTGGCTCAGTTGTAAAGTGCTCATCTATTGTAGGAAGAGTTCCTACTTTGATCCCAAGGCATATGAGTTTGTGGTAAACTACATTATGTCCGTTGATTTTCTTCCGTTTCCTCCACCATTTTCATTCTTTTATAACCATTTACTTCTATTAATCAACCGTCTTCTTTAGCCTATAGATCCAAAGCGTCGACCGCGGTTGGTCTACTTGTGAGAGGAAGCCAGCAGTGATCTATCTCATGCCCAGTGATGCCAACCTGGAATACTACAAAATGCCATCTCCAAATGAAAAAAAAAATCATCTGAATCAGAGTTGCCAACTGCAGAGAACAAAATTATCGATTTTCATCTTTAAAATTGTCGTATATTCGTGATAGAAATAACACCATTAACACCAATAAACTTATCTGGTAATCTTCAGTTTTGAACTCCAAATCGGCGCCACTGCCCTCATCATTTCTTTTAAAATTCTTGTTAATGCTATTCTGAACAACAATAATATTTCAATCCCCTCGTAAACGTAATTGAATTTAAAGGATGGATGCAGGGTTGCCATTTGCCAATTCTCAAATCGTTATTGATTTATTTTAGCTAGAATGACTGTTCAAAGCCTCAGTGTGTGTGTTTTATAATTATTTAATGAACATCTACAATTTATTTGTAGATTCAAGAACTAGAAATAAGTGTGCGTTCTAAAATTATCGTACATTCACTTATTATCACAAGGGTATTATCCTATATAGCAGTAGGTCTCAAAGTGGGGTCCGCGGGACCTAGCCAAGGGGTTCGCGACCCCTAAAAATTAAAATGTATTGTAATAAAACATTGGAACTCACAGCTGTTATGCAAGATTATTTTTTCAGTTACTAGGAAGAAAGCAGTTAGAAATTATACCTACGTTTGTAAATTTAAATGTTTTCCTATTTTACTAAATGTCTGCCCTGAAGCCGGTCACCCCTTATATAGGACTGCTTCAAGTGAGAGATATTCCTTCTTTGTTAGGGCACTCTTTCAAAAGCAGTTGTAGGGGAAAGTCGGATAAAACAGGGTAGGTGGATAAAACCGGGACCTGAGTTTTCTGGCTGTATTAGTGCCACTATCTGTCGGCCAACGCATGGAATTAGTTGCAAACAGCCGCCATGTCATTTTTAGTTTAAGAGAAAGTTGAGTAAGTGGCTCCTTTGTCGTTGGCGATATGTTGAAGAATTTGTGTAGAAAAGTTTCGATTTGTGTCCCATCAATAATGTACAGTTGTTTCTAACTACTGGAAGATTGACTTATGTAAGTATACAACATATAATAATAACTCTTTTTGCTGTTATTTCATGTCTTGAATAAGGATTTATGTGTCTTTGAGAGGTGCTAGGCCTGTAGTTCTGAATAATGGCGTAGTAGGATAAAACCGGGACATCAACAGTCGGACAGAACCGGGTGGTACAGTATAAATCTGAGAAGGTTAGATACAGTGTCTTAACTGTAAAGGATGGGCACACGAAGCTTGTAGCAATGTGGACGAATATGATGAAACATTTATTTGTGATTTTTGTTCTTGAAGTTAACAAAATCGTGATCTAAAATTATTTTTTCTATGTTATTGGTCTAATATAGTCTGCTCCTCTATACTTTCCCTACTTTTTAAGCTCACATATTTTTTCAGTTGTATTGATTCTTACTGTACTAGTTTTTGGAGTAATTACATATTTTTCTTATAAAAGAAAAGATTTTTATAATTATTTTATATGTACCCGGTTTTGCATACGCTTTAAAATGTTTTTGGTCTCGAAATTTACCAGCTTTTTCCACTGAAATAAACTTTTTTGTGTCGATAACAAATCTATTTAGCATTTGAAAACTAATTCTAGCAATACTATCCATATAGATGCTAAGAAACAAGCAAAAACATTTTGGGGTCTGGTTTTATCCGACTTTCCGCTACATTAAGTGCATGACACCTCGGAATTTCATGGATTTCATCTTCAAGTGACGGGAAGCTCTCACCATTACCACCAATTCCAGATTATTCACTATTCATACTATGCGTATTGTTTGATGATTCTATGTATGGGGCAAGTGAACAGATAATTCTGTCTTCAATTGACCTTTAGGGAGAGCTAATTGCCAGTTAAGCGCCAAAGAATCTAAGTGTTCTATCATAACTTACTCGCAAATCCCTTGGAACACTATAGAATGGTTTTCAGACAACAAATCTGACACATCTCGAAAATTTGTAATCGTGAGACTCTGGATTCGCTGCAACAAATTCTAGCACTGCTATAAATGCTAGCGTAACACGTTGACTGCCATGTGTGTTGAATTCCATACACACGGCCTTCCGGTGCAGAGCTGCGTGTATGATTTTTCCATAGACAAACAATATATTACACTTTTGTCGCGTTCGTTCTATAGATGTCTATCCAATTACATGCAGATGGTGTAGAAGTCAAAATTTAATGTCCATATTGCGTATATGCAAAACCACACACAAAGAAAATTATGGGACTAAAACAAAGGCGAAAACAAAGTGTTGCTGGCGGACTGCTGCCCGTGGTCCACAGGTTATAACGATCAGCAGATATGGTGGCAGTCAAGGTGTTAAAGTGACACGTAAAGTAGTTGTATCACAAGCAGTCGAGCTGACTTTGCACCACGAAAACAAGTCTCTAGATTAACATAGACTATTTATCTTACTGCTAGTGATTTTTTAAATTAAAAGTAACCCTCAAATCTAAACGGTTGGCCACCCATGTTATACGCCATAACCGAGAGCAGTTATTTCAGATTTCCTCTGGGGAAATTTCGTAGCTTCGGGAGAGAATTTCCTCCAGGCCACCCCCTGAAATCCTCGCTGATCATGAAACAAAGATTTAATTTCATATTTCCATATATACAGTCGTTTTACATATGTTATATACAACCTCGATTTCTTTCTTGCATACTAAGTTTTTTTTTATTGAAGAATTTTTATACGGTTTATTTTGCCATGCTCGTAAGTGCATGACGATAAATAGGCTAAGAATTCTCCGAGGAGGAGAAGAAGAAAGTGCTCATTCTACAAAAAAAAAAAAAAAAAAAAGGACAACGTTTTCTAGCAGCTGAGTGAGAAGAAGATGCAGAGACTAAACTGGCATAAGTTTAAAGTCTAACAATAGCCACGGCTTTTAAGCACAATTGATGAAATTAGTTTTCCGTTTAAGTTGCCTACGGGAGCGCTTTCTCTCCATTATACGGCAGATATAACCTGTGTCAATATTTACGCAAATGGCCCCCACACTTCCATTACATCAGATCCTCTGCGACTAAGTATCTCTGAGCATGTTAAAGCTTCACCGATCACTTGGTTACAAATATATGCAAATGCGGGACTGTTTAGTTATATTGGCTACCAGGGTGCTACTACTAAACTTCAAGTATATAAACAAGTCCATAGATAGTATTTTCAGGGAGATGAGATTCTTAATGGGATGTGAATTTGATTAAAAGTTTGTCTCTTTAAATAAATCTCCATGGAAGAACCGTATTTTAGATGCTGAAGATACGACCTTTGAATAATAGAGAGATAACGTAGAACTACAAGAGAATCACTGGATACTGAATATCACAACATGGTTAAAATAAATAATTTCAAAATAAACATTTATGTTCCCGTATTCAAACTGTGTTTATGATTTGTCATCGAGGATCAAAATAAACAAGTATACATAAATAAGAATAACCCATAAAGGAAATAACAATCATTACGGAAACTTCCATTATAGCTTCATACTTTCTAAGCAGAATAGAGGAAAGCACAGTTTCCCAATTCCGACTGTTTTGAGCAAATAGGGCTATTACACTGTAACATACTGTATATGGGATGACTAAAGTATTTTTGTACACATTTTTGTAGCATTTAAAAAATACAATTAAAATGAACTATTTCACAAGAAAAAATAAATAGATCCACGATGACTCAATGCAGGGACGCATATAGATTTCGTGGACATCAGACAAATTGTCTATAAATCTCAACCCCTCCCCCATCCAAACATGAATATACAGGGTGTTTTAAAACAACACCGACAACGTTTGGGAGGTGACTTCTGACACCAACATAATATAAAAAGTATAGACCAACCTGCGTACAGAAAACCGTCATTTCGGAGTTATAGGCTGCCGAAAACATAAAAAATGAAATGTAAAGAAGGTCCATAGCTCCAATACTATGGGACCTACCGTACTTGGGTCAAGACTTCGTTTGAACACTAATATATGGCCTATCCAAATATCCATGTTTCAGAATCCTGCGGTACTTCCGCTACTACTTTTATAAAGGTAGTTGGTGAGTACTTCAAATTATATACTCGTAGCGAAACTCCCTCTATAAAAATAGTTGCGTGATTGCCGTAGGATTGTGAAACATGTATTTTTGGATAGCGCTCGTATTAGTTGCTAAGTGAAATCGACTTGACTACGGTAGGTCCCATAGTATTGGAGCTATGGACCTTTAAAGTTTTTTTTCATGTTTTCGGCAGCCTATAACTCCGAAATGACAGATTTCTGGACCCAGGTTGGTCTATACTTTTAGTCTTATGTTGGTGTCAGGAATCACCTCCCAAACGTTGTCCGTGTTGTTTTGAAAACCCCTGTGTAATAACTGAATGGAGATAACTCATAAAGAATTGCCGCGGTGGCTCAGTTCTAAAGCACTTATCTATGGCGCATGCGGTCTCTGGTTCGATCCTATAGCTCCAGCAAAGAGGTTTTGTGGTTGACAAATACTGCGCACGTGAGTTTTCTGTGGTCTCTCCTATTTTCTTCCACTTTCGTCATTCTCATTATCATCATCTTCCTTAGATTAGGTGCATAATGGTGCGACGTTAAAAATAAAACTTTAACATTTTTTAGAGTTGGCCTCTTTTATGGGCGACCATGCTGAGTGGTAAAGCGCCCACCTCTGATATAAGAAGTCACCAATTGGATCTCAGATCATGTGACTGTGATAGACAACATCGTGTTCGTGAAGTTTGTTGGTATTATCTAACAAAAAAGATAGAATTCAAATTGTGTATGTTAAGAGTTCGCTTCTGCCTCTAAACCAAAGACACATCATGTACTAAAATAAAAATATTCCAAAGAAATAAATAATTGTTTACTCTGTCAATATAATTGAAGGATAAGAAATACGATTCCTGTGTGATCGATTACATATACCAGACAAGTAGCAAAAAGATAGACTACAAAAATTATTTATACTGAAAACAGCACTGATTCAATAATATTGTTTATTTAATTTGTAAAATGAAATAATAAAAAAAAACACGTGAGCATTTGCAGACCGCAGATGTTTTCAACGTTAAACCATAAAATAATAATGATAAAGAAAAAAAATAAAGCATGTGCGTATACCAATGAAGTGTTTTCGATATGTCAAACGAGTTCATGACAAAATGAAATACTCAATTGAAATTGCTTTTCATCATTCTAAAAGTTAATTAAGTGTATGAGGGGACGTGAAAGGGAGATATATGAAGTTCCACTTGTGACTATATACTAGATATAGGATGATTAAAAAGTTTTGATACATTTCTGTAAAAAAACTGATTTTAGAATGAAACCAATAACCGTCATGTACCCCACAATTCATAGTAACAAATAGTAATACATTCTTTTGTATGTGATCGAAAAAATCCTATCGAGTATGAAATAATAGCTATGGCTTGTTGGTGTTTGGGAGTGAGGTATGTACCGAGAGGTTAAATAGATTTTTGGAACTCATATTCTATAATCCTGTTCCCATATCGGCAATAGCAGACTAGACACAGAAATATCAGTATACCGAACATTTTCCTGGATCTCAGTAGACACTGTGCAACGCTAGAGGATGTAATTATCAAAAGCCAGAAAGAATCAACCAGGAGGCTAAGTCGGGACTTGAGTGTACCAGAACCGACAGTGTGGAATGAATAGTTTGGGTAGATTCTGAATACTCTATGTTAGGAGTTGCATTATCATTATTAGTTTGATCCTAATATACGCTTTTTATAGAAATGGATCGAAACTTTATAATCTCACTGTATGTACGCTATATATTGTGTCTCTTTTAGAAATGTAAATCTTTTTGTCTTACGTCATACGATTATGTTGTTTAGACTAGAGGAGGCGGATGATTAATGAAATTGAAGGATTGCGGAAAATGATGGAATGAGAATGTAGAAGCAAACGGGAGAACTTCAAGAAACCCCAGGAATATGGTATTGTCCGCCACAAACTTCCATAGACTGGGATCGTATCAGTGAACCATTGCAACAGAAGTGAGTGCCTACCACTGAGCTAGTGTGTACCCATATATGTCTTGCGAAATTGATACAAATCTGAAAATTCCCGTTTACATTACATCGTCCCTATAAGTATCCTTTCGTTCCTGCTAGACCAGTGATGATTCAGGGGGCAGATCCAGGACGGACTTCTTGTGAGGAGCGGTGGGTTGTAATAATGCTACTTAGAGCTACTTTTAAGAACTTCAAACTCTGGGATGGGTTTTATTTATATATAAAATAAGAAAGTTTCCTCTTCTGGAGGGGGAGGGGGTAATCGCCCCGATTGCCCCTGATTGCAGGGAATGATCCAGGAATAAAATTCCCTCCCGAAGCTGTGAAGTTTCTCAGAGGCTTTTCTCCGATCGTTATGAATCTGAGTTACTCCTATTTTTCAGTATTGCTTTCACCTCTCTTTTATTCAAATATCTCTCCGAGGAAATGGCCACGTGTAGCGTAGTCGCTAACGCTCTCGTCTTCCCGGTGGAGGCACTCGGTCGAAAAAGTGTGAAAACGATTTTTAGGCCAGCCACTCTGAATGAGGTTTTCCTGGGTTTTACTCATTCACACTAGGCAAATGCCGTGGTGGTACCTAACTTATAGGAACCAGGCCGATTCCTTCCTTCCCCCATCCTTTCTTCCTTCCCTTTCGCCGGATTTTGTGCTCGCCGAGGGACGTCACCCCTCAATACGTGAAGGGCTAAATGGCCTTAGATGACAAAAGTCCAGAAATCTAAATCCTAAATCTCTCCGAGGGAATCTATTGAACTCATCACTGGCTAAGTTACTTGCCACAACAAAAACTAAGATACCTCCACACACTATATTCCTTCCCTCACACACTAAAAATAAAACGGGGCATCGTTTTGAGAATAGCTTTTGTACACATACACAATTAAACGCTCTCATAAAAATTTTTGAGAAGTTGGATTATGGTATACTTCAGTTTAAGTTTAACTTTAAAATGGTGGCTTGATTATGGTACAATATCAGCTTTTAGGTTTACCAAATAATAATAATAATAATAATAATAATAATAATAATAATAATAATAATAATAATAATAATAATAATAATAATAATAATAATAATAATAATATAGCCTGTTGCGCATGGTTATATGATTGCAAACCATGATTACTTATTTGGATGGAAGAACGCAGACTGAAAGTATTTAAAAATAAAATCTTGAATAGAATATTCGGACCCAAGAGGGACGGGAATGAGAAATGTCGGAAACTTCATAACGAGGAACTGCATAATTCATATCGTTTACCTAACATTGTTACGGTGATTAAGTCTAGGAGACTCAAGTGGGCAAGTCATGTAGACAGAATGTAAGAAAGTAGGAACGCTTTCAAAATTTTTACTGAAAAGCCATTCGGAAAAAGACAATTAGAAAGACCTATGTGCACATGAGAGGACAATATTGATGTCGTACAAATAGGAACACAAAATAGAAAATGAATCCAGTTGGCTACGGACAGAAGTCATCGTGAATACAACATTGAGCCTTCGGCTTCCATATACTGTAGAGTTAGTTATATTTTATGCTCCTTATATCAGGAATCTACTTTTAACAACATGCACACGCTTTAGTAGGTTATGATAATTACTTGCTCATTTCATTCATTAGTTTTTTTTTTTGTAAAAGAAAGTTATCTAAATACAGTATCGATTAAATCCTTCAACAGGGAAGAAAGAGTCTTTAATGAACCGTTTGACATTTTCAGCATTATCTAAAGTGCTTGGAAAACAAAACTGTAGAAGTATTGAGTCTTTGAAAATGTTTGACCAAGCCGCTGAGTACTTGACGCTGTTTAAGTGGTTTGGTAAAATATAGTTCCTTTTAGACCGCTGATAGCGCCAGGATACAAATTACTACATACAGAGTATCCAAAAATAGAAAAATGAACTCTAATCAATATATTTCAATTTGTATTTGTTTCAGAAACTAGGACATTACGATTTAGGTAAAGGTTTTGAAATGTACTTTAACAAAGCTTCTATCATTCCAATCGATTAGCATTTGTGTCCGTCTGACCCTCTATCTGTTTGTTCGTACGCCAGTTCTACAATAACTTAAGCAATGTTAATGGAACTTGTTGTAAGCTTTCCTTTCACTTACAGAAATAACCCTGTTGTTTGGGGCTGTAAATCATCAATTGTAAGATTATGGAATGCGGTAAAATGCTTTCTTTGAAGTTGAACATATATGTTCATGCAAAAAATTTCTAACATAAAGCACGTAAAATTTATCCTGTTTTAATGAAACTTGTTTTATGGTTTTCTTAGACTTGCAGAAATAACACTGATATTTTGGGGTTACAATCCATAAAGATAAGGTGATAAAATGGATTAAAATCCATCCGATGATTTATGATTCAACATATACAAAAGGCATTCAATAAGTTTTGCACAGATGGTTATAATATTGTTATTAATTGCAATTTGATTATGACATTTTAGATGAACAGAGTTTGGTCCTTTGGATACAAGACCATGTCACTCAATGCAGACCCCATCTGTTGTGACACATCTCGTCCAACGTTCTTTCCGTGACTTAAATGAGCTTTGATAAAATTCAAGTGGATGAGAAAAATAAGTGTTTTTTTTACGACATTCCAACTCTTCTAAACCACCAACATCTCTCCAGCGTCCCTCTCAGCAGCGAGGCTATATGAAACGGGAACCTACTTGGAATCCAAATCACATGAGATCTCACCAGAAATCGACTGATTTTCTGCGCAAATGACGCATATACTTACCATATAGCCACGAGGAAATTCCAGGTCATAATTTTTGTTTGATAGACTCCTCAGAGTATCGTACTTTGCAAACTGGTGCTATCTGGTGAGACGATTATTCTTTTCAAGTAAACTGGAACCCGTGTGCATGAGAAATCGAAAACTGCGAAGCCAGTGTTTGTGAATCACGGAAGAATTATTCTACTTCAGAACATTTTGAAGCTACATGTTCCTACGGTTATCTGTGACACGGTTATCCAACTTGTTTGAGAAACGCTCATGCATTTTCCATATTTTACGAACATTACACCATTGTGTTATCATTTGTTTCATTCGTTAGACAACGATCTTGCAAACGACGATTTCAAACTCTCGACGAGGTGACCACTGAATGATTCTCTGGTGCACGTTTTTCTGAGTTCTACCATCGTGTAATCCATGGTCTGCATGAGAACTCGAGACAAGCTATGCTGCTGATGGGATTTATTTCCCCTTCTTTCTAGGATCAAAATTTGACATATTCTTTTTGTTTTGGAGAAGGGATGAGTATCTGATATGTACCCAACAATATCTTTTAACAGAAACCCGTTCAGAAAATGTCATCCTTCTAGTTCAATGGACACACCCCTTAATTGTCTGCATCTCTGTTAAAAAATCATAGGCCTATATCAAAGATATTTCTAGAGTTATATTTACTTTTCGACATTTATTTACTTGCGATAATAGGATTAAAGTAAGTTTTATGATCATGAAGAGAATCGAATTCGAGATTACAAGGGATTTTTGTTTCATTATCCGTACATACAAGTAAAGTTACTTTTAGACATCTATCTGTTCTTTCGTATGTACTTATATACAGAATTGTTCAAAAAATCGTGGCCACACATGTCTCTTCAAGAAGCTCTATAATCTTACAGCTGGGACTGAATCAATAAATGTTAATTTCCTTTGGCAATTTGAAATCTTTACGTAGAGTCCAGGCATCAGAATTTACTACGTACCTATAGTTGATCGAATATGGCCTTTTGGAGTAAGGAATTTTTAACAAGGCTGTACACGACTCAAATACCAAATTGTTCAATATTTTTATTTTTTTCAATTTTTAAAACTTTTTTCTAACTCCGAAAACAAAGAAAGGTTACTGTAATAAAGGGTGAAAATTAGAAACTACGATCTTCTCGAAAAGAGTTTTAACGAGTCTATATGGTTCATAAATCAAATTTAATTAACAATCTACATATATCGTTAAGCTCTTTTCTTGAGAAAGTCGGAAGAAGTAGTTTATGTCAGTAATTTCTCTTGAAAATATCAATTTTTCAGGATTTTCTTTTTTTTTTTAAATGTTTATGTGATCTTTTTACAAATGAATATTTCAATAACATGACTCCAATACGAGGTTTAAAACAAGGTTGTGGTCAAATTTTTTTGAACAAGCCTATACACACTGCAGGAGCCATATTGTTAATCTTTTCCAAAATCACATTTTTACGATCTTCTCGAAGAGGAAGTTGGAAAAACCAACGAGGTATAATTAATGGTGGAGTGATTTCGTCGAATGTCTCTCGAAAACGGCTCAGAATATTTTATGAAATGAAATAAAATTTTTAAGTTTTACGTCCTACGTTTATGTCTCGTTAAGTTAAAGGTGACGGTGATGATGAGATATGAATGAAATGATGGAATTAAGAAAGCGGAAGGATACTGGAGAACTCCGAGGAAACCCATGCACTCAGTGTTTGTCCACCACACAGCTCACTTAACGCGAGCTGGGATCGAACCAAGAACCTCATGCACCAGAGGTGAAAGCTCTACCACTGAGCCACCGCGGGCCATTTCGTATTTTATAAATAAACATCTTATTAATAATTCCATGCATAAGTGATTTCTTTTCTTTTTTTAAAAAGTCCAGGACTAATTTACTGAGGAAGTTTTGTTTCTCTTAAGTGACTTTCTTGAGAACGGCTGCAACAATTTTGCTCCAATTTCATAAAGGAATATTTATTTCATTAATCACTTAACAATATGGAATAATCAATTTTTCTTACAATATTTCAGGAAGGTTAATTTGGTCGCTAGTGTATGTGGTTAGTTCGGTCGATGTTCTCGAGGACAGCTCTAATGGTTTTCTTTACATGTCAAAAATAGGACTATTATTATAATTAGAAATTAGCTATAGGTTAGTAGCATAATTACTTTGTTTATAATTACAAATTGGCACAATTCGCTTCTCTCGAAGAACGAAAGACAGACAGTTAACATAGTGGTAGTAATACTCGTAATTTTGCATGGTGCTTTGATACAAGCAACAAATATTTTCATAATTATTGGCAAAAATATGCCATGACAAACGTATCCCAGATCAATGCTGGAAGAGAGGGGGAGAAATAAGGGAAACGGAAGCATGAAAAACTCAAGGGAAAAATTGTTCTTGCACAAAAACTCAAATTTCAATTTTCTTCGTCTAGCTAATTTATTTGAAAATTGTTTAAGTTACATGTAATTAGCTCTAAACGTTCTCAACTTCATATTTTAAGTAAAGGTAAATGAGCAATAACAATTTGTTCTATAAGTATGCGTTTTACTTAAATCATTTTGTCGGCCCAAAATCTTTACTGACAATTGTTATCTATTTTGTCAGAATTTTGTCTTCCCTTCGTATATCATCAACCTAGATGGCTCCACTGACAAGAAAAGATCATCTCCAAGAAAGCAATTGGGAATACATGAACGTACGGAGCGGGGAAATTGATATGAACGAGTGGGAATGCAGTGTTGCCAATTTGGGGTAAAAGACACTAAATCTAGGGCATTCGATTTCCAGAATAGTGACAAAAAGTAATATTTCCGATTAGCGACTTTTTGGGTGATTTTTAAAAGACGATTTGGCGATTGATTTACAAATCTAGCGACTTTTGTCTTGTGAACAAATCAAGCACTATTAGTTGAAAGCAATTTTTATATGTTCGTTTTTCATTTTACTTATTTGAATCAGCCTAAGCGTCAATGAGTTTGGCAAATATACAGTCTATATTACGTGTGAAATCTCCAGAATCCTGCTTTGTTTTCTGATAAGTTACGTCTTGCCCTCTAACCGAGAATAATTTTAACTTTCAATGTTATTTAGTTTGCAGATGCACAAATAATACAGCATTACCTATTATCTCTAAAAGCTGAAGTAAACGGTGAAGTAAGTGTAAGTCTTTTCTTTGTAAACTTTTAAGTTTCATGTGTTTTTTCTAATATCGTTTTATTTGAAGTGATATTGATCATAAAGCAAAACATATATGTTGTAGTAAAAGGACATTATTGCCAAGGTACTGTGATATATATGACGGGGAATCACGAACAAATTTTAGCGACTTTCCACCCAGATTGGAGTCATTTCACCTCCCACTTAGTGACTTTCTGTGAACTTTTTGGTAACACTGTGGGAATACAAATATCATAATTTTATAATTGAATGAGCATTGCATATAATTACAATATAAACATATAAAGTATACCGTACAAAGAAAATATTATGAGACCAACAAAACAACATTCTAAAAATTAATCAAAGAATAATGATAATGATAGTTGTCAAATACAAGAACAAATATTGAGCGTTCAGATTAGGCTCTGTCTCAAGGGGCTGTAGCCAGACATCGACTCCTCGCTTACCATCCTTTCTTGATTGACGACACACTCTTTACCAGTGTTTCTTTCAGAAACAATGTTCCGGGGGGCACTGGTGATACTTTTCTATTTATTATTATATTATATACGTATTATTTTGGTCTCCGGGGAGGCACTCTTAGGGCTTCGGTGGGCAATGGCCCCCAAAAACAGGTCTGGAAGAAACACTGCTCTTTACTGATCGCCCAAGTCATCAAGACATACTTATATTGGGATAAAAAATAGAACATTGTTGCAGGCATTGATTGGTACTATAGTCTGGATGAAAATTGGAGTTGCCAATCTCGGAGAAGAAAGTTATCGACTTTCGTTTTTAAAATTATCGTATATTACAAAAAAATCGTATATTCATTATGCATCTGATAATTTTACGAACTATTACTAATAATAGCAATAATATTTAATAAGACTTATCTAGTAATCTTCAGTTTCTAACTCCAACTCGGTGTCACTGTCCTCACCTTTTTTTAAAAAAATCCTTATTAACACTATTCTAAACAAAAATATTATCTCCACCTCCTCACACGTAAAGTAATTGAATTTAAAGGAAGGATGCGAGGTTTCCATTTGCCAATTCTCAAATCGTTATTGATTTATTTTTATTGGGAATGACTGTTAAAAACCTCAGTGTGTGTGTTACATAATAATTTAATGCACACATACAATTTATTTGAACATTCAAAAAATACAAAAAAAAAAATGTCTGTTCTTAAACTTATCGTATATTCACCTATTATCGTAAGGCTATTATCATATATAACATTAAGACTTAAATTATTGTGTATTACGATAAATTATCGTATGGTTGGCAAGTCTGCTGAAGATTAATTTTATTATTAAAGAATTCATCGTAAGAATGAGAGATATTGTATATTAGGCCTGCTGCATAGCAGCACACACATACACACACAAAAAAAGTACAAAAAGAAATAAAGAAAGAAACTAAAATTTCACGATACATCTCAGAGCTGAACGACACATCAATGTAGCGGGGCACATGGTGTAGCAAAGCCTATTTTAATCAACACTTCAATATTACCGTGATTGTGATAAAATTCAGAGAGTACTCGCTATATTACGAATTAATTAATAGTTTCAGAAAAAAAAGAGATCAAGTCAACTTTTAAACGATATATAACACATTCCATAAAGAAGAAAAATTTCAAATAAAGTGTTAGTCCTCTTAGAAGATGAATATTCTGTATTTAAGTGAATTTAACATGAAAAATGAACAAAATCATTCAATTTAACGTTGCACAATTTTGCCCTTTAGGCTAAGGTAGATTGATGGTTAACGCAAGTGAAAGATGATGGAAGAATTGTTGGAATGAGAATGTAGGAAGAAACGGGAGAACCCCGAAAAAACTCACGGACACGATGTTCTCTACCACAGACTTACTACGCCGCGGATCGAACCAGAGACACGATGCACCAGAGGTGCTTTATCTGTGAGCCACCGTATTCCTAGGTGAATTTAACACTAGAGTTGAAATATAATAATAATAATAATAATAATAATAATAATAATAATAATAATAATAATAATAATAATAATAATAATAATAATAATAATAATAATAATAATAATAAACCAGTAAATAATTTTTTCTATACTAATTTATAATCAAACGCAAATAGTAGTAAACAGTGATTATTATTTCTGGGATGACCTGGCTCCTACAGCTACGAAATTTCCCCCACGGCATTTCTCCGATGGAATTAAACTTCCGTTACAAGTATTTTCGCAATACTTTTTTCACCTTTTGTTTGTTCAAAGCCTCCCCTGGGAGAAATATTCTAAAATCATCAATAGTAAAACATAATCAAATGAAGAAGATTTGAGGGCAACATTTGGAGCAAATAAACTATCCTCCTAAGCGATTTCTCCTGCTTAAGATTCGTTGTTTTGTACGAGCACCGGAGCATACAATAAAGTGCAGTGGGAGAGCGTTGTATATTAACTTCTTGTTTCCCCCGTAAAACAACGACATTCTAGTTTTTTTTTTTTTTTTTTTTTAACAAATATTTCTACAGAGTGTAGTCACTGACACGGTTAAAACAATTTGCCATCGTCAAAGGAAATATGCGTCTGGTGAAGAGATATGCTAAAAATGTTTTTGCTAATTAAGATGAGCGTATGAAACCAAATGTCACGCATGTACCGCTTTGAAGAAAAGATTCCGGATGTGTTCGTAGAATTCATAAAATCATCTATAGAGGAATAAATGAACTAAGTTGTTAATGACTCTTTGAACTAATTCAATAACTAAATATATCTGGAGAGGTGAATCAACTTGAATCGCGATAAAATTATACTACGTGTAGAATTCAAATATTGAATTACTTTGAATAGCTAACTGAATGTTTTATCCTTCAAATAGAAACATGTCCCTTGTGTTACAAAGCAAGAGAACTTAATAGTAAAGCTTACATCAAACGTTGAATATATGATGACTATTAAATAACATATTTGTATTCCGTTTAACAATACACGTTGAATGATCTACAAAAATTTCAGGTCGAGAGAGTTGTTATCTTCTGAAGAATAAAAAAAAATTCAGTGAGTGAAAGAAGGAAATTCCTTTAAATTAAAAGTATAAGCCCCCGCACTAAATTCCTTGCTCCTATTATTTTTAATTGAATCAAGTCATACCTTAGTCATTATGGAAATATTTATTCACGAAACATGAACAAATTTATAATGGACATTTCCGGAAAACTTTATCAGAAGAAAACTCTTCCGCAAGAGCAAACTACCCATTGTGGATTTTTAAATGAGAATTTATTTATATAATATTGTAGGGTTGTTAGAGAAATATTTATTAATGAAATACGAACAATATCAACTAAACAATTGTCGAGAAAAATAATCTAAAAACTTACTCCTAAGAGTAAACCACTTTTTGTGGACTTTTTCGTCTAAAATGACATGCTGTATTTTACGAGTTTAATGAAAAAAAATCATGAAATATAAACAAATTGGTCCCATCCGTTTTTGAAAGAAATCTTCCGAACAGAACACTCCTAGGAATATAGTACTCCTTCTAAGTATTTCGATTATTTAATGAATTAAACCTTATTATAAGGTATAATTTATTACGTAATGAAATATGATTCGCTATTTAATTTGATGATTTTTGGATCATGAGTGATTCATGGCCTAACTCAAGTTTCTATCACGTTTGTTTTCTCGGCGAGTTCCCTTGAAGTAAAAAAGTCTTTTAGTAACAGCATTCCAGTGCCAACAGCTGCAGTAAAGGAACCTCTAACTGACTAGGCAACACTTCGTAACTTACGACAATGTTGGTTGCCTACACAATAGGCATAACCCTTTCATTGAAAGGTGTATCCTACAGGGGAGAAGAAAAAAATGAAATCTTTGAGTTTTACATCCCACGGTTCAGGGGAGAAGAGTTTCAAACACTTTCCATAACTTTATTTATTAGTATCTTACTAACTGAGGGTACATTTATAAGTATTTTTTCATGATGAAGTTCATAGCACTATTAAAAAAATGCACTTACAAGAAACAATGTTCAACTTGTAGCTTAGTAATAAAGCAATAAAGACTCTCAGAAGATAAAGAAAAAATGCTGCTAACAAACAGCCTTTGTCTACAAATACGAAATCACTATTATTATTAGAAACACGTAGTCCAAATTTGCCAGCACTAAATTACCAAACCAAAACTCTACACTTACAATAACAACAAAAAGTTTATACCCGCTTACTATCAGTATTGAACATAAAGCTTAAATCTTACTTAATACTGTACAGTTAGCTAGAATGGAACTTAACTTCAATTTTAAACAAGAACAAGTATATCTTTTTTTTTTTTTTCAAGCACTGAAGTGACTTTTCGGTTCGTTGGTTGAATTGGAGCTTAGCAGTCATTTTAGTAGCGGGGCTATGTGGACCTACAGATTAATGTAGGGTCTGAACTATACGATCTCCTGCCAGAAATCAGAAACAGGTCTCACGCCGAAGTGACCTTTCGTCCTTCAGTAAGCACGACATAGAGATAAATTAAGTGAAAGTAAAGCCTAATTTTAGCCAAACAAAAACAGAATCCTATTTTAGATAAACTAATTAAAAGTGAAGCCTGATCATAGTTAAACAAAACAGAAAATTCTACTTTTATACAAGAATGAGTGTTTACACACGCATCTACTATCAAAAATAGTGTAAAAGTTTACACTAGATCTCAACAGAAACCATGTTATTAACAATGGCTATGGTACTCGTATTTTGAAATTTAACGTGTGTTTTCAGAGTCCGTCAGGGTCTAATCTTGGATCTTCACTATTTATGGATCTTCACTATGAATATTTTGAGATGTTTACATGCACAGTGGTAGGCTGCAAGGATATTCAGAATAATTTGTATGTATTACATTCTGGTTAAAGTAAATATTCCTGAATATTTGTTCCAGTGTTGAAGCCGGATCTGTGTATTACGTAGAAAATATTTCAATTTAGTGACAATAATATCAGCTCTCTGTGCTTATAGGTAATAGTCATTTGAAAGTTCGTGAATGGAAAAGTACATCAAACTGTTCAGTAATATATATATATTCAATGTTAAAGCTATGTAGGAAGAGGGTTCGTCAACAAATGCTTGTCATTCATGAGCAGAGGAAGATTCCTTCGAAACAGTTGAAAAGTTACAGACCAAGCCGAAAGTAACAATCTAAAGCTGTATAATATTTTCTCGTAGAATCCACGCACCAGAGGTGAACGCTCTGTAGAAGAATTAATGATATTCAACAAAAAATATGAAAAAGAATCTTATTCTTATTAGTATAATTTAGAAGATGCAAAATTTTACAATTAGGTAGTAATTTTAAACTATATCTTTTGTATATACATTTTTAATTGCTGACCTAAATTATTATTTCCGGAATGTTTGAATAAGGCATATGCAGGCAACAAAATACATGAGAACTTTTGAAAATGGAAGTAGAAACAAAAGTTCAATGAATACAAGAGTATAGAAGCTTGCGTTTAAAGAAAAAAATATATAATAAAAATATATATTTGCAATATGCAAGCTCAAAATTAACTTTGTTTTGTTAAAATCAAAAGAAATGTCATATATACAATATTCATAGAACGTAACGAATAAGGAAATGAAAGATAAAAAACTGAGAAAATCAATATGTGTCGTACCGAAGACATAAACATAAAAGTAATAATAAACAAAATATCACTTGACTTCACTTGTAATGCAATATTACGTCACAGAGACGAACGGAAGTTACAAAAGCGACGAACTAAATGAGAAACATTCCTTTGTCTTTGAACAAATAACAAGCAGGCGTCGTCCTAACGAAGCTGATTGACCTTAACGAGGAAGGCGTATTTGCTCCATTAAAATACGAATTATATACGTATACATGTATAGCTTTCTTCAGATCAGGATATGAATTCCATCTAAATTGCAAAATGCAATGTATGTATTGTTTTTTTTTTTTTTTTTTTTGAAAAGGCAAGACATATTCTTTTTCTACATTCTTTTTCTGTATTTCTTTTTGTATGTAATACATAAACAGGAGATGAAAGCAAGTCAGGTGAGTTGTTGAGTGCTGAGATACTGGAAATATACGTCAATTTAGACGAAGAACTGTAGCTTGGAAGAGAGAAGGCAAGAAGATTAGATTAGATTAAAATTTAGCGCCCCTTTCAGCCAGCGACGCAACTAGACTAGTTGTTGTACGGGGCAAAAACTCGCCTTAGCGTCCCCCTCCCCTTCGTTCACCAACCAAACCAAAACGCTCCGCGACTATACCTGATATTGGCATCACACAGTAATTCTCCTATTCCATTTTTTCTTCAAGTAGTAAAGCTTGATTTCAAAATTCCAGTATATAATTTAATTTTTAATACATGATAAAACACCAAATTAATTATAATTTGATTGCCAAATAATTTGAGAATAGCATGCTTGACATATTCTTATAGTCTTTTCATAATAACTGCAAATCACAATGTTTTTGAAATTATATCGAGATGTGGATGAGTGTAGAATTATTAAACAGTCTGTTGCTTTAAAATAGAATATTTAATTATAACAAACAGTCAAGCCATTGTCTCGAGTATTATACTCGGACATTTTGCAAATCTCTTAAACCGATGTAAGTGAAATAAAAACACAAAAAAGCTGGAACTAAAATTTAACTTTGCGGATTCTTTTGGCTGCTAAGGCTTTTACAATGTCCTCAAAAGATAGCTTTGAAGCAAACTTATGCTCTATGGATATGTTCCTAAAGCTGGTGAGTCGTTCTCCTGTTAAGTTTCTGAGGTAATATTTTATGATCTTTAGTTTCCTAAAAGTCCTTTCCTTGCCTTATAGTGAAAATAAATATTTGCCCAGTTCTGAGCCCCCCACAATCCGTGGCCCGGAGTACAAGCCCCGTTTGCCTCCTTAGTTACATCACTGCTTTCAGCAGGAAGTCTATATGAGACGATGACTTACAATTTAGCGAGATATCCGAATCACATGAGCTCTCACCAAGAATCGAACCTGACTCTTGTGTCAAAAAACGCATACGTTAACCATATACCCACGAGAGATCTCAGAGGCCAAGAAGATAAAGTAATGTATCGGATATTTTTTTTTTTAATTTTGACAATAACAATCCAGAATCGGTTGACTCCTTGGTACGGTATGTTTTCCAATGGCAAAGTTTTGTTTCTGTTGCGATGAATGTTCGAGTTAGTTAACGGTGTTGAATACCTGTGTTACTTTTTTAGCCTGTTGATTTATATGGGGAATTAATATATTGTTTTCTTTGAAATTAACGAAAAATTTAATGGTCCGGGTTTACTGATTTTTGTTTTCAAATCTATTAAATATGTCTCTTACATCGTAAGAACTGAATGTTATCGCACAAAATGTTAATACTTAATAATCATTTTATGTGTACATAATTACTACTATTTAACAGAAAAATGTTCAAAGCCGAAATATATACGGAGATACGCAGAGTGTTCGAGGATACACTTACTTAGACGCCCATCGTGAAAAAAAAAAAGAAAAAAAAACATGGTGGCCCCTCGTAACGTACTCGCTGACGCTCTCGTTCTTGGTGCGAACGGTCTCAGGTAGGATTCCCGGTGGGGGCACTCGGACGAAAAAGTGTCGAAGCTTTTTCAGACCAGGCATCCTGAGTGAGGTTTTCCTGAGTTTTCCTCATTCACACCAGGCAAATGCCGGGATAGTCCCTAAGAAATAAGCCTCTTCCTTCCTTTCCTTTCCCCAGATAGTATGATCACCAAGGGAATAACTCTTATGACGGGCTAACATGGCCATAGCTTAGAAATCTAATTCCTAATTCTAATCCTAATTTCAGGTTGGAGTAGGGTTGCACATGTCCCAAATCAAGAGGAACATCTCCATTTTTTTTAAAAAATTCAGTATATCGAATTACGCCTTACAGGGGCGCATTATATGTCAGGAGGACACCAAATTATTCAATCACTTGGAAAATATGCTACAGAAATTCGTAGTGACATTTATACATTCCGATTCACAATGTATACCTATCGATTGTACTATCGAAATATCGACATGGTTCTATCAATAAAATGTTTCGTGTTGGCAGCAGTGAAATCACCGCCAATGATGTTATTCTTTGTTTCTTCCGATTCAGTGGTTCACAACTTCTATCCAACTGACCGCCAAACAGCTGACCCTATGGGTTTCCATTCATAAATATATTTAGCTCTTTCTATTATTTGTAATAAATTCTTCCGTGTACAAATTTGGGTATGAGGACCCAATGATTTGAATGTGTTCAATGAGTGTGTCACATTCTAAGCTTACCAAAATAGTTGGAAATCCTACTTGATCGAGAACTTGAAGTTTTTTTTTTTCTCTCTTTGTCGCCAGTTGTGATTTTTCACGATCTGGAGAAACGCATCATTTGAAATTGCAAGGTCATTCTAGCAATACGTGGTGTTTTTGACAATTTAAAAGCATACATAGTGCATCATGTTCATGTTTGTCTCTGCGTGGATGATGGTCAATTTGAACATTTCCTCTAATAAATAGTTCCATCCAGTGTAAGACCGTGTTTCTGTCCCCTCCTGAGAGATATGTGTCATTCTCAAGCGTGCATTACGTAAATGTTGATACTATGCTCGTTATCATCATTCCAGCTGACTTGTTAACTACGCCGATGACTGTTTTCACTGTTGCCAGTGATTCAAATATGTTTCAGCCTCACAGATCCCCTGTTCACTTCTGCTTCCATACCCTGCGGTGTGTATCGTTTTTTTTTTTTTTTTTTTTGGTTCATGACTGTCGTTAAAGAAATCACGTGCTGAGTTGAACATGCTTTAGAGTACCAAACTGTATATAGAGAATTTAATCAAAACAGATTAATTTTTACACAAGTTATCGTGGAAAATGCCTTATTTACATCCGAAGCATTAGAAGAAAACCTTGACGAATATTACCTAAAAGTCAAATCGTTTTAACTGAAGTTATAGTAGAAAGTATATGTTCTTGTTATTTTAGCACATAGGTTGGGTAAAAAGTAGTGGCAAGACTTGTTACGTCAGAGGGCTGTGTCTCAGCGTTACAAGATTTCCGTGGCTGATAAGGTGATGTGAGACGTTGAAGTGGGCGAGCGGAAATGTCTGTGTGTTGTTTAGTCAAAAGCAGCAGTCCCGCGAAGTAGAGGAGGATAGATGAATGTTCATAATAACATATTTTGGAAAGACGAATAAGGTGCGTGAATCAAGATGGAAGTGACATGTGAGCACAATGTACAACAATGGTTTTAGGGACTGTGATGACCTTGTTGCCAAAATAAAGGAACCAGTTCGTGGGAAGTACTACTATACAAGAGAAGCAAGCCATCATCCGTGTCATATGGCGGGTTCTGCGGGACATCGACAAAGATTCACGTGCTGACGGTGTACGATGCCTTCCACACGTATGACAGAAGTTGATGACGATTAGAGGCTATTACATTGAAGAAATTTCATAAATATTCTTCTGTGCATAAAGCTAGACACGAATTATAACCATGTTGACATTACTTCTTATCAAGTCCTTGCATGTTTATGTGGAAACTCCTTCATAATCAGTTTCAACCTCAAGCAAGATTCGGTAGTATTTTAACATATATAATTCTTCCTCAAATTAGCTACATGTTTCTTTATACTATGGGTCAGTTTTAATTTAACTTTTTAAGAACTTTTCATTGAAGCGAACTTATGGAAACTATACATGTGATCATAGTTGATGTGTGCCATATACTTTTATTTTTATTTTCTTTTTACATACTGAAAATAACACAAGCAATACGGCTAGGTACATTAAACGAAATGATATAGCATTTAAAAAAACTAACTACGTACTTCTAAACAAAGTTAGTCGTATCACCATTTCCCAGTATTACGTTTAAGCATATCGCTCGCAGTTGTGCGAGTAATTAGCTTCATTAATTTCCTGGGATTTCTGGTTTATTCTTGTCTGTAGCAGTTATATGCTGTAGGCTGCACGAAGTAAAATTCTTTCTCTGTATATTTGCATAGATAACATTCATGCACGTACATTCATACAACAAGCATTCTATGAGAGCAATCAGAGTTATTTCCTGTGGCACACACAGAGCCAAAGATTCTGAAAAATATTGAATTCATCTCCCCGGGAATTGCTTTAAAAGATAATTTCCGGAGAATGTGTACAGTCAGACATTCATTAATTGACCACTGCTTAGTTTTTTCGAGTTCTTATTTTTTTAAGCCATGAAGCGATATATTAATAATAAACGAAATAAAAATAATATTCAAACTCCATCTAAGATAAAATATAGTTGTTAGTTTTAAATTTTCCTTTCTCTTTTTTAATTCAGATTTAAAAAAAAAAAACAACTTTGTGTTAGGATATGTTAAACTGATGCTATAAGCCAGGAAGCAAAATGAGCTTTGTTTCATATAGATCTCTAAAGACCGTTTCTCGTTGTCGTTTGCCATTTGTGTTATATTGCATTCAATATTGAAATTCGTTCATCATATTGGGGTTGCAGGGCGGCAATCCCCCCTTCGAATTTAGCATTTATACATTTCAATCAGTTGAGTTGAATTGAGTTTGATTTTAACGTCACATTCAGCGCCGAGGCTATATGAGACGTGAACCTACTGATTAACGTGGAATTCGAACCACATGAACTCCTGCCGGGTCTTCCACGCCAAAGGAGCGTACAACATTTCAATCAGTATTATACTGTACTAATATGCCAATGATAAACGTAAAACGCAGTGAGGGATCTAGCCTGGGGCTGGGTGGTACCTGGGTCCCCGGCTTTTTAGTGAAAAAATAATTTAAGCTATTATTTATATATTTATGGAAATTTATAGTAATCTCGTGATATATCTGCCATAGTCTGGATTATTGTTGTCTCCCTACAGGTTTTTCCTTCTAGATCCTCCTCTTTAAAAACCGCTACTTATATCGGATTGTCCCCCGCCCAAACAAAACCTGAAATGATGCTACTGCATTGATATCAATTCTGGTTAGAATAGAATAATAAGAATGAAAACGGCACGTTGAAGTGATGAACACCCAACTTGAGGTGAGTAATAGCTGTGTTCCAAAAGTCATTCAAACGGATCGCTGATGACTAGTCCCCAAAACTACAAATTCGATACTAACTTTATTTATTTATTTATTTATTTATTTATTTATTTGACTTCTTTTACGTGGCGAAGTTAAGGCTCTGCAGCCTTCTCCGAGCACTTAACCACGTGCATACATTATGTATTTTTTTTTAAAAAAAAGCACCAATATATAGAAAATATTAACAATTACAATAAGAAAAGTACTGAACCACATAAAAAGAGAAATATACTACTTAAAATAAAAAAATGGTTAAACACTTCAAAAACAAAAATTGAAAATAACATACAATACAGGAAACAAAATAACATGGAGAAAACCTAAATTGCATATTGCCTATAGCGGTAAAAGAAGTATGAATATATAAGCTGTACAAATTAGCATAGGTTACCTATTGGTTGTGTGTTCATATGTGGGTTATTAATAGTCTGGTAAAACGAAGATGCCTCATGTGCTACCAGTATCCTTATCTTTACTTAAGAGAAGGGAATTTACAGATTTTTTAAATTTGGCAACTGTGGAAACGTTGTGTGTTAATTGAGGTAAACTGTTCCAGAGGCGTGTAGTACTTACTGTGAAGGATTTTGAGTATGAATCAGAATTGTGACTGGGTATGGAGAGCAAGAAATTATCTTGTGATCTTGTGCTTCTAGTATGAAAGTCAGATAAATATAAAAATCTACGGGCTAGATACGATGGTTCTGACGTAGTCAGTATTTTGTACAATAGGGTAAGATTATGTAAATTTCTTCTTCCAGCTACCGTCAGCCATGACAGTTTTTTATAAAAAGATGTGAGATGTTCCCTGTAAGTTATATTGAAAATAAATCTAATGCAGGCATTTTGGACTCTTTGCAAGCGCTTTGATTGATTTTCTGTTAGATCAGAATAGACTGAGTCGCAATAGTCAAGATGTGGGAACACCAGTACCTTGACAAGTTTGATCTTCAAAGATATTGGTAAGAAATTTCTTAGTCGATTTAACGTATGCAGGGCACCAAATGCTCTCTTACAAACTCCATTTATTTGATCTGACCAGGAGAGATGTTGATTTAGTATGACTCCCAAATTTTTGACAGTTTTAGAGAATGGAATAACAGTATTGGACAATTTTATATTTGGGAGCTGATAGATATTAATAGAAGAAAGAATTCTTTGGGAGCCAATTAAGATGCACTGCGATTTTGTTGCATTTAATTTTAACCCATGAGCCGTAGACCAGTCACTGATTTTGTTTAACTCTGTATTTATTTTCTCAATCGCATTATTAATATCTTGTTGGGGAAAAGAAGCATATAACTGAAAATCATCAGCGTAAATGTGGTATTTACAATATGTGAGAATTTTAGGGAGATCATTAATGTAAAGGGCAAAGAGAAGGGGACCTAGTACGCTACCCTGCGGCACTCCACTGTTGATACAATGCCATGTCGATATGTGATCCTGATTGATCACTACTCTTTGTTTACGTTCGTGAAGGTAAGAATGAAACCATTTAACCACTGGTTCAGAAAAATTAAACAATAATGATAATTTCTGAAGTAATATGTCAAAATCAATCGTTTGAAATGCCTTACTATAGTCAAGTAGAGTAAGGAGCGTCAGTTTTCTGTTATCAATAGCCCATCTTATTGATCATTTTGGACATTTTATTTTCATCCCTTCTCGCTCCTCTTGACGATGGGGCTGAACTTGAGTTTACATACCACTGGAAATGTTACCAATCAGCTTAGCGACTCCGAAAACTATGGATTCGACACTAATGTTGTTCGTTTTCAGTTATTTCTATATTGATCCAGACGTTCCACAGTTATGCTAAACACACACACCCACACATACACATTCATCCATCGATCCAAATATAAATGATGCGGCCATTATCATAGAAAAGTTTACTGCAAAAATGATTTTACTTCAATCTTTTAAGGCAGTTTGAATCGAACAGTGCCAGCCCAGAAAACGCTGTATTTATAGCCACAATGATTAAGGCACCCATAAAGTAAACTTGTACCGTGGAATTAACATCGCTTATAAAATACCAGTTTTGAATGTATTAAAGATCTATCTTGTCCAAAAGATACGACATATCGTCGGTAAAGGCACGTACAGGCGTATCTGAATGTTTTTTAACTTTACAAGAAAACGATTTGAAATTGTGCGTATAACGTTATACCTTAGTATTCATTTCATTTTCAACACAGTGTTGCGAAAGTTTGTTCCAAGAAAGGTTTGACCTTAGTTCCTGAAGATTGTATTAAAGGTTGACCACGTTGTACTTTTGGCGGGAAAAAAAATGTGTCTCAATCAGTTACGCCCTTGAGAAATTAAAAAGAAGATACAACAGTAGTGTTAAGCATTCAAGAATACGCTGATGACCAGAAATGAAGTCGAGCCAGGATGCGCTCAGGCGATGCCCTAGTACTTTTCTTGCTGCCAGGACAGTGCCCCGGCAGGTTTTCAGATACTGACGTACCATTCTGAACATTCCTTTGAGAGAAAATTTGTGTTTTCATGTTCCGCGGTTTGAACTCGGGAAGTATGGAAGTGCCACAGTGTGTATGGCCGTTATTATTATTATTATTATTATTATTATTATTATTATTATTATTATTATTATTATTATTATTATTAGTAGTAGTAGTAGTAGTAGTAGTAGTAGTAGTAGTAGTAATAGTATGAATAATAAGAATAAGAATACGCGCGATTGGGAGCCCCGGTACTATCGTAATCACCACTGCCGTGCATCACTGCTGATGACACTCCAATGTGTTTGTAATTTGGCGAGGAAGTAATAATGTCCCTGATATACGTAAATGTACTGTTTCTTTTGAAAGAAATAGATATATTAAATTATCAGTAAGAATGTTTTCTTCTCGCATGTTATATTTTTAATAAGGATTTTTGTTGTATTATACTCGTATCTTGAACTCAGTGAGAATGTCTCTATTAATTAGCAATTATTATTATAAAATAAGAATAATGTATAACAAAATAAGAATCCTACATTAAAATATTGTTTTTAATGCAACTTAAACTAATCCTACACATTGTAATTGCTAACAGCACCATGTGTAATACGGTTTCCATTATTTTTTGGAACATTTAAATCATATTTTTATTATATACCTACCAAAACAACGAACTGTTTTATATTCAGAATACTATTATTCACCAAACTAAATGTTATAGAAAATAATGATCATAGCATGGATTAACTTCAGATCAGAGCATGTTATAGGTTCTTAAGAGTAGAAAAGTAGAATCCCTAACACTGTATTGGGATATTCTGCAAGACATCACTTTTATATTCTCTAATGTGGAAGGTTTCTATAAAAGTGGACAACTCAGGGTCTCTGACAATAGGGGTATCACCTTGACATCAAATCTGAATATTTTTGTGGCGAGATTTTCGGGGGCTGCGAGTGAAAGTATGGAGGATTTTGGAGTAGTGCAGCTTTGCGTTGTAGTGTAATGCTTCGATAAAGTTTGTCTAAATGACTATTTTTGAAATAAATTTTGTCAGGTTGTTCCTTAATGAGCATCGGTTCCCGTATGGCAAATCCTTTTAACGCTTTAATAATATAATATTTGATATGTTCGGCTTTCTTTTCTTTTTTCTTTTCTTTGCTTTGCAGAAAAGAAGTTATGCCAGTTTACTTATTCACAAAGAAATCACAAAGGAACTAATCAACGAGCGAATAGCTATATGTTAGTTACGTCTCTTCATTGATTTTTTAGACGCTTACTTTCAAGATACGTCATTTGCAGACAGCTTATATCCCTATTAATATAAGGAATTCAGCTATGAAAGTTTTATGGTTGTTAAAGCAGATTAAATAAGCATACATGGTGCTCATAACTCAACATCATAATTTCGAGAATTACGCTTCTACATGCCTTTACCGACGATATGAGATAATTTTGTATTTGCACATCTATTCTTAATCTGCACCATAGAGGAATGTAGTTCTATATAATTTTTGAAGATATTACAAGTCTATATTTTCCAAAAACTCTGGACATATGTAACTATTTTGTATGGGACGTAAAACTTAAAGATTCCATTTATTTTTATTATTATTTTTTTGGTCACAATCTTAATCTGAACCGCAGAGATATCTACCTAGGTAGTTTTAGATCAATGTATAACGTTTTGTCAATTAAATAATCACTTCTGATTCTAGATACAATAAATTAATAGCTTACAAACGAGTTGGTTGAATAAAAATTTGTTTGTATTTTATAAGGACTAGATCGGTAAGTAATACTTCCGGAAGTAAGAACTAAATAAACGGTTCTGATTGGTTGGCGTTATCCGTTTCTTGCTACGTAGCATACATACAGCACAAATGCTGTTGTCGGTCCTCGTGGCCGAGTGTGCTAGCGCTACGGGCTAATAAGGGAAGTCGCTTTTGGCGTGGCTTCATACCCAGCCCAAGGATAATTTTTTAAAAGGTTTTTTAAAATTTTCATAACACTTTTTTCACTAAAATAAGATGAAAATAATATAAAAAAACAGCGATTTACTTAGTTTTGTGCAGATAAATAGTAGTAGTAGTAGTAGTAGTAGTAGTAGTAATAGTAGTGGTAACGGGTTAGAAGCCCCGCAGGGCTCGTTTTGTTCCACCTTGACCCAAATGATATCAATTTTGTGGCCAACTGAAAACAGCTGGCTAGGATAGCGCGCGAAAATATTTACTTTGCGGAGTATTAGGCCAGTTTTAGACGAAAGCATTTATCGTAGCATTTCTCGTAGCAGATGTGCTGCCAAAAATCTCGTATAATATTCTATGGCATGAAAAGTATATTGTGCTTTTACATGGTAGCATTTTGATAAGCATTTTGTCGTGACGTAGCAAACAAATCACTGGAGAAGAGCGCAATTATGGCTCCAAAACTAAAAACAGATATTTCAGTCACTATTTCTTCTAAAGCCCGTTTTTGCATATGGTTATTATGATACAAAGGACTTTTAACGGTGCAGTTATACTATACAGATCCATAGATTTTAAAATTTACAAAAGAAATTTCTAATGTTTTAATAGAGTAGTGTGTAAGTAATGGAAATATGGTGTGCACTTACATCTGAGATGCGTATTTATGTGGAAATATAGAAATTAAGGTCGAACCTGAAATGCACGTAATTTTCAATAAGCTGCCATAAAATTTTGGCAGGTCTGTAACTTCCCCATTTTGTATCGAAAACAGAACCCAACCATCCCCATCGGGGCTTCTAACCCATTCCCACTACTGCTACTACTACTACTACTACTGCTACCACTACTACTCCTATTCCAACTACTACTACTACCCGTTCCTACTCCTACTCCTATTCCTACTACTACTACTCTTACTATTACTACACCTACAGCTACTGTTACTATTACTAAGTACTCCTACTACTACTCTTACTACTACTTACTTCTCCTCCTACTAGTACTACTACTACTATTATTCTTACTACTACTACTACTACTACTACTACTACTACTACTGCTTACTACTACTACTTACTCCTCCTCCTCCTCTTACTACTACTACTACTACTACTTATACTATGGATCCGTATAGTAAAACTACACGTTACCACCTGTTAAAGTGAACCTGCACCGGAGAATGCAAGAGCACACCAATAAATGAAACGAGAAAGTTTTTTAAATGAATTTCTGTATGTATCCGTATAGTGAAACTGAACGCTTTAACTTTCTACAAACAAGGGTGTCCCTCATATTTTTTTAATCAACATAATAATAGTATCCCTGCTCTAACTTTTTTCTTTACTACAATTTAATTTCCCACACATCGCTTCCTTTTAACACACCACGGCGCTGCAATCGGAGCAGAAATGCTGGGGAAAATGCTACGAAATAGAGCAGGTTCTATCGACAAGAAATGCCATAGGATATGCCATGGCATGGGAAATGCTATAGCATTTGCTACTTTACACGGTAGGATATCGATGATACGATTTTTGCTACGAGAAATGCTACGATAAATGCTTCCGTCTAAAACTAGCCTTACTCTCCCGAACGGGTCGTATTTTATATACTGTGTTCGTACTGCTTAGTTACTAAATTGCGTATATTCTACTTCACATGGGGAAAATACTTGTGGATTATATATATATATATTTATATATAAAATGAACCTTGTTTTAATTTAATAAGTATGCTTCATGTGCGTTGGCGGTAAAGCTTCTTAAATATTGCACTGTCCAAGCGAACGGAACGTAGCAGCGATTGTTAGCTATTAGGAATTAGCATTTCCTACAGACAAAATATTACTATTACAATAAGATAACACGTATTTCACCTCGGTGGCATCGTCCCCCCCCAACTCCCCCCCAGACATGATGTTTGTAATGCAGATCAAGCAATATAAAACTATTATTTACGATATTCAAATCTACCCAAAAATGCCTCTGCCCCTCCGCTTTCCCCCTCCCCAAGAAATTGATGCTGGCGTGGTTACTGAATACACCTAACAAATACCCACAAGATTTTGCTTTTTTGACCTAATTTTCTATTTTAATCTCGTACAACCAATGCTAATTTTTCCAATGATTCATCGAATCTCCTCTTTATATCTCAAGTATTGAATAGTTGGTGACTTGGGAGCTCACTCCGTAACGGTTTGGGCAAAATCTAAGTTTTAGTTAGCAATAATTTACATAACGGTTATAATTGATTTTTGTATGGTTTGTGTCCCTTTACGTTGCGTTACACTCCGCGAGTTTTGTGAAGGCTGGTACAGAATAAGCTTCTTTGATCTGTTTTCTTCCTTTCTTTCCTTCTTCTGGTTGCTACATAATTCCCGAGCTCTTTTTCACAAACGTTTGTTACACTTTTGAGAATCTGTTCACTGTAGCAAGGCGTTACTAGTTAGTATAATGAACCATAATTGTCTATCACAATATGTATAGCAGCGGCGTAGCCTGAATATTTCAATAGAAAAAAACTGTGGACTCAATTAGAGTAATCGCTAACACTCTCGCCTTTGGTATGAGGTATAACGGGTTGGATTCCTGATATGAACACGATCAGAAATGTGTAACAGCTTTTATGGTCCAGCCATCCTATGTGAGATTTTCCTGGGTTTTCCTCATTCACACCAGGCAAATGCCGGGATGACACTTAATATAGTTTCTAGGTCGCTTTCATCCTTTCCCTTTCCCTTTCCCCGGATAATGTGTTTGCCGAGAAACTTTATTCCTCATACGTGACGGGCTCAAGGCCACAGATGCCGTAACGCCAAGAAATTGTGTATAAATAAATCAATAAATAGAAAAAGCTATTCGTAATCACGGAACAAAAGGTTTATAAACTTAGTTTCTTCTTAAGAAACTCTGGGTCTGCGGTAGCTCTACGCTAGACCGTTCATCTCTGGTGTGTGAGGTCCTTGGCTCGATAGTCCTTGGCTCGCACCAAGTGGGATTTTTGTTAGAAAAACATACTGGGCGGCAGTTTTTCGGGGTTCTCCTGTTTCTTCTCATTTTCTTCATTCCACTATTTCATTCGTCTCCATCATCACCATCTCGTTTATAGCCTACACGGCATAATCGTGGGACCTAAAAGTGAAAGACTTCGTTTCGTTTTCAAACGGGAATTTATTGAACTGAACGGGATACATTAACGACTTCCGGTTTCGATAGATAAATCTGGAAATTTTCTTGCTTTACTAATACCATATTAAAAAAAAAAACTATTTCTCTCTATTACTTATCTTTAGCTGTATGAAATTAATATTGAAACCGGAAGTAGTATCATGTTTCTACCACTTCCGGTTTTATTAGAGGGGTAAGGAACTTATATTTGTAACACTAATTGGATATCAAAGAGTATTTCTCGCTATGTCTCCGTTTCTGAGAGTTTTGCTCTGACTCCATTATTTCATTTCGTGGTTTATATGAATGATACATTCATAATCTCAGGCAATATTTTGCTGAAGACATTTTCGCATTATAAAGAAACAAAATTCACGGCAGTTCTCAATTTGTTAATGAAACCTAAATATTTTTTCTTTGTGAAGTTTACTGGTTGGCAACTCTGACCCATGTTAACACGATACTTGTTGCATCGAATTCTCGAGATCTTTTCCGCAGCCAACCTCTCGCATTTTTTTTCTTTCTCTCTTGTTCTTCAGAGATTAAGCGAAGGCAGACGAACAGTCGTGTTAGTTCAGCGCGTGAGAGAGTGAGGGCGCACACATCGCAGTGTAGAAGGGAAATTGGCGGACATTTCTCGTAATTGAAGCTGATTAGAGACTCCCCAACAAAATTAGACACAAACTGCCCGTAGAAATGCAAGAATGGTTCAAATTAGGTTGACTCAATTTCACGTTGAGGTACAGGAAAAAGGAAGGAAATAAAGATAGAAAAAGATACAAGACAACAATGTTTCTGTCTGCTTTTTTCCCTCTCACAGTTCTTCCTGCTTTCCCCGGTGTAGTCGACTTTGTAGACATTTACTGCCAGTTCCAATTGAACGAAACGAAATGGCCAGACACGACGATGCATTCAGAGGATAAGTTGAATACTTTTTATCGCTGTGGGATTTTTAGTTAAACTGACAACGAAATTAAAGGACAAGGAATTTAAAAGGAGAGCATAATTTTGTAAAAACATTGACAAATGCATATATCGTTGTTTCTTTTTAGAGAATTGTCTTACTGTTTATAATACTTTCTTCTAGAACCCAAAACCTTTCATTTGAATTCTAAAATTATGATACTAAAGCCAAAGAAGACGTGCCTTTCCCTCTGGCGTAGTGGCTAGCGCGCGCTACCTTTATGTATGGGGTTGCGAGTTCGATAGCTGGTAGGAGAGCCATTAAATTTGAGTGTATATCGAGAGTTCGAATTGCACCTTAAGTTGTAGGTCTACTTCTCAAATGGAATTGGTACTGAAAAGGGTTTCATAAGATAACTCAACTGCAACATGTAAGTATAATCATATATCATGAGCGCCGACTACGTGGGTGCTCTGGGGCTCCGGCACCCACAGAAAAAATCTTGTGGGTGCGCCGCACCCACAAGATTTTTAGCTTGGACCCAGCTTTAAACCCGTTTCTCTTGCGTTAAGAGTTTTCGTAACCATTTGGTTACACATGTTTTGATCTTGCCTATTGCTTTTGAAGACTATTATTTTTAGGTATTGTTCCTTGTGGTTATTTGTGTACATGTTTTCCGCGATCCAGAGAAGCTATTGCTTCCTGGTGACAACTCTGGTAAATTTTACGCGGAAGGTAGTCTGTGGATATATTGTTTTGCAAGGAGTGCCGGAAACAGACAGAAAATATAGTGAACCGTTAAGGGTTAAAGTCAGCCGTATTACCGACTGAGCTAGGGCAGCCCCAACTTATCCTTATACACTGTAAAAAATCGTTGTGTTATTTCAACGACATGTCAATGTGTTAACACGATTGTGTTAAAATATGTATAACACAAACAGGTGGTTAGAACAACTCACTTTCCATTTGGAGTTGTGTGTCAAATGCCGGTAGTTGAAATGACACAGAGCCTGTGTGTTAAATTAACACAAGTGTAGAATCTTCGGTGTTGTTTTCTACGTGATTGCCAAATATGTTGGGCATCTAATTATAAAGGCTTATATATTGAAGCTACAGACAAACACGAAAGAAAGAAATACTTGAACAAATCCAGGTATTCGCAAAATTTCAACATGCAAACCTCGCGATGTGTTCTCAATTGTTTTAATAATGTTTCTGAAGAAATATGTAAACAGCGAGAAACAACACCGCATTACTGTGGCACTTCTACACTATACTAGACCTCACCAGTCAAGACCGGGGACTGTTTCAAAAATGGCGGAAAACAAGTAGAAACACGATTAAGAGGCAAACATACTATAAGGATATAGGTAAGAGTTCCCTATCATTCTTGAATAAGATGTTGGTGAAGGTTGTGTTTCGCACCATTAAGAAATACTTCACAATAAATGTTGCGAAGGACGACAAAAAGTTTGTGAAGATTTTCTAAATGAAGTGTTCTGTAGTTTACTATTCTTATTTTAAAATTAGAATCTCCTGTAAGTGTAAGCATACACACCACAAGCTTTCCCAACGCAGAAAAATGGTTACATCAACATCGCACATGGAGTTATTTCAACACCTAAATAGTTGTTGTAGTAACACAGAAGTAGAATCGAACTAACACCAAAAACGGTGTAAATATGGTGGTCTGATCTTGAATTTTAACACACGAAGTGTTGAATTAACACTAAAGTGGTGTTACTTAACCGGCTTTGACCTTGAATTATGACACAGATTGTGTGTTGAAATAAGAAAATGATGCTGAAATAACACAGGGACTGTGTTATATTGATACTTGACATGGTGTAATATTAACACAAAATATTTAACACACTACACACTGTGTTTCTTTGTGTTGGTGCAACACCACCACAAGTAACATTCAACACTTTTCCCCACATTAACAACCCTGATATGGTGCCGAATCAATACCAGTCTAATCAACAAAATACTAACACAGATCTGAATTTAACACCGCTCAACACCGGTTTTGTGTTAAAAACGTAACACACCCCCTGTGTTAAGCATCAACACCGCGGGGTCTGTGTTGAATTAACACCGCATAGTGGCAGTCACGCTGGAACTACTGCTCTGTGTTAAAATTGAGTTAAATTAACACAACCATTTTTTACTGTGCAGTTGTTAATACATTTGCTTAAAATTTGAAGAAAATTTGAGAAAAGTTTAGTTGGCAACACTGGAGACATTTTTCATGTTTCTAAAGCTGAAATTTAAAATACTTTAATTTTCTTGTAATACATAGTTTAAGTATTAAGTAACGAATTGGCCTATCTTACCTTGCGTGTATTGACAAAGTAAACTTAATTTTCAGGAACAGGTGACATCATTCTTTTTGCTCATTGTAAGAGAATGGTGGCAGATATCAAGAGACGAATTGCCGTATTCTGTTGACAAAGAATACTACAATAACGTTTATTTCGGGATGTTTTTACGTATGATCAACAGATTTTCGTAACATTTAAGAAATGTATAAAACACATTAGAATTTTTTTTTTTTTTTTTAAATGATAATCAGCATGTATCGTCGAAACTTATCACGGAACAGACTTGTGTGGGGGTAACGCTTCTTTCACATTATCCGGCGATTTACCGGATCCGTTTCCGGCATTTTGCCGGCTGAGAAGTGTACCCTTTCATATTATCCGGCGCTTTGCCGTGGATGAAAAATATGCGAGCAAGGTTGCTGTGCAACTGAAGAAACAAAACCTTGTGACTCTTGTCGTGTTGTGATAATTGGAACGGACAGATGTAAAAAGTGTCTTATACTCGCCTTGTTAAGACAGAAAAAATTCAGACACATATGGTTCACTTTTTTTTTTTTTTTTTTTTAAAAAGTGAAGTGGCATCTTGAAGGACATTTTTCTATACTATTTCCACAATTGATAGACTTGAGCAAACTAGCTGCCAGGTTCTGGATATTTAAAATACGATCTCGGTATTCAGCTGTTGGGGCTGGGAAAACCAGGATAAAGTGCTTTCAGGATAGTCATTGGTTGAAATCTATCCCAGAATCCAGTCCCAGTGGCGGATCTAGAAGGTAAAAACTGAAGGGGGCAACCAGAATCCAGATTATGATAAATGTATCATTAGTTTACTATAAACTTTCAAAAATATATAAATAATACCTTAAACTATTTTTGTCACTCAAAAAACTGGGCCCTCCAGCCCCGTGCTAGTGAATGATGGTCATAGAATGAATAATGACATAACAGGCGTACCATAAACGGTATTCAAACCTGAAACAGATAGGTCATGCGATTGAGAACCTAATGTCTTGCAAAGTTCAACTATGGCAGATGGATAGTTCTAAGGGAGAATTTAACAACAGCTTTAACCGTAGGATATACTAAAATGTATTCTACTTTCCTTTGGTTCTGTACAACTGAGAGAGAACACGTTTAATTTAAAGGTTAATAAAAATTTTCCTTTTTCTCGATCTTTCACTGAGAGCAACCAAATTTTTCTTTCTTTCTAGAACTTCGATTAACATCTTAAATGAGAAACTTTTACAGTAGAATAAAGATCGAACCTCGTGTTTGTAATGCAGATTCTTCATTGACTCTGTCTCTCCATACGCTGAAGCTGAATTTTTACGTTCTTTTATTTCCAGAGGACGAGCTAAATACATTACAATCGCCTCTACTCTTTGTGTCCGGGGCAGAGAGCGAAGATTCATTAGGACATATCGCCAGCTTCGAGTACGCAATTAGCAAAGGAATTGATTGTATGGGAGTGATGAATTGGTAAAACGTGCCTAAATCTTTTCTATTTTTTTCTGTCTCTGCCTCTGTATGAATATAATCCATTAGTTCAAATGGATAGCGTACAACTGTTTCATGGATTATTGAACACGCAGTGCTCTGTTCCAAAAGGCATTGTAATGTATTAACTGGATTAGCAAGATATAGAGCTGTATGGTCAACTTGTCGAATTCACTAAAATGGTCTGATATTGTGAAGATGCTAAAATATTGTTATGAGACTTCTGTGTAATGTTTAACAAGGGACGTATAGAGATCTATTAATGTCAAACATAGGAAGAAGCTAACAAGAAAATAAAGTATTGCCCAGTGTGTGACTGTGGTTTTATATATATTGCGTTACGAGATGTTATAGGGCGTCCGAGAAGTTTCTATAACCCTACTTGCATTTTTCATGTTACTAATGTTCCTAAAATTGAAAGGTGAAAAAATAAAAAAATAAAATAAAAATGAAATGAAATCTTTAAGGTTTATGTCCCACCGGTTATGCCGTTAGGCTAAAGAAGACGGTGATGATGAGAAGTGAATGAAATAATGGAATGAAGAAAATGGGAGGAACGGGATAACCCCGAGCAAATCTTAAGACACCTTGTTTGTCCACCACAAAGTTCAGTTGACGCAAGCTGGGATCGAACTAAGAACCCCATGCACCAGAGGTGAACGCACTACCACTGAGCCACCGCGGCCCCTAAAATTGAGAGGTATTGAAAGTTGGGAACCATGCTCTCAGGGTCACATGGCAGCAGAACAAACGAATTTATCGTATTCACTCGAATATAAGTGGTTCCTCTTTCTTTCAAATGTAGCCCTAAAATTCCTCACAAGCACTTATTATTTTCTAAAATGATTTTAGACAGAAATTCACGTCAAATAATAGAATTCACTAGAGAGGGAGGAAGTGGAATGAATAGTTGGACGCAGTGGGGATGCCAGCTTTACTTTCTTTGGGGGGCAGACAGAGAAAGAGAGAAATGTTTTGGGAGGCAGTTATTTTTTTGGGTACCGAAAAGAAGAGTTTCTTTTTATTACTTTAACTTACATTAGAATACATGTTTGGGGAGCAGACGAGAGTCACAGGTAGCCACCGAGGACGCCCACTCCTTGCACCCCCTAACACCGTCATTGGTGCTACGTAAGGCGGCAGCCATTGTTCTATCGCAAAATAGTGCAATTAGAAGAAAATAATTATTTCAGAATTTTTGACAAAGTTCTATTCTCATTTGTTTAACTTTTTAGTTCATAACAATGCATGCAATTTCAAGCATAGTATCTTTCCGAGTGGATAGAGCTATTACCGGCAACTTTACCTGGAAAAAATATTTCTAACAAGTCTCTGATATTGAGCCAAGTCATTGGTTTACTACTTGAGTGAATTTTCTGTTGTGATCCTTTGCTGGTGTCTGTATCCGGAATATAAAACATACAGATTCTCGAAACGGATACATTTCTTAAATAAAGAGGAACTCTTACATTCAAGTGCTGCTTATATTCAAGTAAATGCAGTATTATTAAAAGCCAGGTTGGGAAGTAGTAAAAAAGTTGTAAATTTAGGAAACACTAGCAGCGTTCACCCCGCTTCGCTGCGGTCACCCCGGAACGCAATAAACTTTGTTACTTAGATAATTTTTACTTTTTCGCTTTCAAGTGATATGATAAAAACCATAGAAGATTGCAGTAAATCTTAACATTATATCGCCTGTCATTTATGTTAACCCGCCCCGCTTCGCTGCGGTCATCCCGGTGCTGGCATATTGTAAAAGTGTCTGTAAAAATAAGCAAATCAATTAAAAAATTTTAAACAGAAGATTCAAGCTATTTTCCGCTGTATATCGCCTGTCATTTATGTTAACCCGCCTAGTGACACGGTCATGCGGGTTGCATATAAATACGTTTATTTTTACCTATGATGAACTAATAACAAAGGATTTGTACGTTATGGACACTTGAATGGTCAATTATCTCAAGACACTGGTAATTAAAAATTAAAGTGATATGATAAAAACCATCTAGGGTCCAAATCCTAATAACCCCCCAAAAATGAAAGAAATTGGTTCAGCCGTATTAGCGTGATGAGCGGACAAAGGATTTTGTACGTTCTCTTTTATATATATAGATTTAAAGGCCAATGGATAAGTCAAATAATACCATTACTTCTTGTGACAACGTTAAGTGCAAGGTTTCAAAATTTGGAGTTTCGATTTCAAACAGCATACACGTTAGGTAACGTAAGGAAATCACAGGCCACTATATTGTCGCAATTCTTTTTTTTTTTTTAAATGCATTTTCTCTTTCATTATAATGCCTGAAAGTCAACGTGAAATGTAACCTTTGTAAATTCCATATGTAGCTCATGTCTTTGGAACACACCAGACACAATTGATCCGCGAAGTACTGGCAGAAATACGCGTATGTGTAACCCATCCAATATGGTTACAGAAAAGCGAAGCAACGGAACACTTAATTCTAGAATAGAGAGGAAAAGGAAACCTAAGGAAGACATAGATTTGACAAGAAAATACAGTGGACTCACAGAACTTAATTCGTTCCGTAACGTTGTTCGTAAACTGACGTGTTCCCAAATCGAAACTGCTTTTCCCTTTGAAATTCATGTAAATACAATTAGCTACAGAAATATAGTATTGCATGTATTATTTTAATTTTTAAGTGTTTTTCTGTGATGAAGAAAATAAATGTAGAATGAAAATAACTTGATGCTTGTTAAAGAAAATAAGTAACACAAAATTTAAGAAAACAGTATAAGGGCTAAAAAAATACAAAAACTGCAAAGAAAAGATCAAAAAGTAGTTTTAGAACACAGAAATCTAACATATAACGTTTACGGCAAAAACGAAAAAGCAATCATATGGTCAACGCGAAATCGTTAACAAGTTTTTTGACAACTTGAATTGCCATTGCGCTAGACGTCAACGAGGACGAAGATTTATGGCAGCAGGCTCAGGGAAATGTGGATAAGTCAGAAGAGAATCATAGTTCTGAGGTTAGGGAGCAATGATAGACAATTGATCACTATAAACATCAGTCATGTAAATATAATTTTCGCACTGATTATAACATTTTAATTTCATTATAAACCTATGTAAAATCAATTCTTCGCCAGTGATGCCAACCGAAACCTTATAAAATCACATCTCGAATGGCAGAAATTCTCATTTTACTCTTAAATTTACCACGCGCTAAACTATACAAAATTTTAAAAAATATAAAATATAAAAATTGAAATTACGTATGCCATTCACTTTCTTCAATGTTTGACTGACTTATTCGTAAATTCCGATCTTCAAAACTCTTAATAAGCATTTTCCTTAATTAAAAAAAAAGTATTATTGAAATTACTGATTAAAAGAAATATGTTTTGTTATTAGAATTTAGTATTTTCATCACGCTTTTGTGTCACAATACTTTACTGAATGTAAGGGAACTAGACCAGGGATGAAAATAGGTAACACAATTTTACTCGCCCAAGAAAAAAGCCACTAGCCCACATCCCAGTCTTTACAGTTTGAAATAAATAATAGTGATATTAAAAACTCGCCCGTATCGATGAACCACTCGCTCCGGGCGAGTGGTTATTTGCATCCCTGAACTAGACCGACTTCGCTCTCCAGTTAGTTTTTGTAGAACGTTTTAGAAATTGACTCTTTGTCGTTTACTAATTTATTTTCTTCCTTTATCATTGTTTTTTTATTTCAGAGTACAATTTAGTACGAATTTCCTTTTGGTGCTCGTTTTCTGACATTCAGAAGTTTAATGCATAAATTACTTTGACACTAGCACGCACTTTCCAACAACAAAATTTGAGAATAAGTACTGATTTTATGTTTACTTAAGCGTAATTAGCCTAGTTCCCGCTCATGGAGAATTTTTGGCGTCAATAAAATAAATACATGAAAAACTCAATATATGCTGCAAATTTTTAATGAAAATTCCCTTTATCCCTTTTCGAAAAATTAATGTCAGAAAAATCTCACCAAATGATATTTTCCCCGAGAGTTGACATCACTGTTCCTCTCACTAATCATGCACCTACTTTTGGATTTTAAAATGCACGAACTACGCAAGTAAACATAGTATCAAAAAACAACTGTAGAGATTATTCTCTGATTATTTATTGTAGTTAAACCAGTTTCTCTGGTTTTTATTAAATTATTATAAATATAGAAGCTCCCTACAAAATGAATTGGAAACATAGACCTTGTACTGGTCATAGTTGTCTTTACACTTCTTTAAAGTTAAAGCAAAACTGATGTGACGTCATAGATATAAGCAATGAACTGGGCAAACAATTCATTGAGTGAATTCTGTACTAACTAGAAAATTAGTCACAGAAATTTTAAAACTGTTTTCTGAGTTCACAAATCTATATATATAAAAATGAAAGTAATTATGTTTGCGACTTAATAACTCTTGACCCACCTGACCGATCTCAATCAAATTTTCAACATAGATGAGGTTCGAGTTTGGGATGGATTTTAACATTTCACTTTGACTTGCAACTTAGGGCAGGGAGAGATAAGAGATATATAGAAATGATCGAAAATCACCTATATCACTGTCGAATCCATAGTTTTTGGAGTCGTTGAGATGAACAGTGACACTTCCGATGCATTTTAAGTCCAAATTTATCCCCACAACTTGGGGAAGGGGGAGATATATAAAAATCATCGAAAATAACCGATATTAGTGTTGAATCCATAGTTTTCGGGGTCGCTGAGATGAACAATGATGCTTCTGATGCTCTTTAAATCCAACCCACAATGGTAATATTTATTTATTATGTATATAGATTACTTATTATTTTCTGATTTTTCATTGTATTTTCTTTGTTTTTATCGATTTAAGAGCTCTTCAGTAATAGTAAAAAGTGACTGACTAACGGAACATTTTACTAATTTGCTTATTTTAATCCAGCGAAGGGGGTAATTGACGCTTGTATCTTTCAAAATATTAAGAACTATGGACGGAACTGATATCCGCCTTAGCATACGTTCCACGTGCACTTGAACAGACTTTCCAGCAACTTAAATAAAACCAGACTGTTCAAAAAATGTGTACACAATTTAAAATAGGGCAGGTCTAGTTATTATATTTTTAAGAGTACAAACGGGAGCTTTATAAGAAAGAGACAGTATCTTCGTGTAACTACAGTAAGTGGTCACACTGCGAATCATCAGTTTCGAAACGATGTTCTATATGTTTGGTGACATCTTCAGGGATTGCTTCACAAGCCATTTCAATATCATGGTCCAGTTCCACAAGTAATAAATAAAAATTTAAACACAGAAATAAAAATTTTAAAAGAATAATGAAAGGCTTCAAAAAACAACTCTAACAAAAAAGTAGAAATAATAATAATAATAATAATAATAATAATAATAATAATAATAATAATAATAATAATAATAATAATAATAATAATAATAATAATAATAATAATAATAAAATTAATAAAATTAATATACCGCAACCTCATCTCGAGAACCGTTGGTTATATATTCATGCGTTTTCTACTAATGAAAGGAGCTATTGTCAAGAATGTTTCTCACCAATAAAAATTACAATATTTCAATAGTTTCAATGATTAATTATAAACATCACGCAGGACATAAGATTTCACTTTTAGTATTTTACTGCACATTATAAGCCTTGAACGAAAGCGAGTTTTTGAATTATGTCTTTTTACGACGAGCGATTACTGGAATGGGTCACGTGCAGATTAAGAATATAGAGACTACTTTCCTTACATTTTGAGTGATTCTTCTTACTGTTTTTACCAGGATTTACGTATATATGACGACTGATTTTTACAATTGAGAGGATGTAGTTTTCTGGTAGTTTCATGTATTATTCATCGGTTTTAATGATTGTGTTTGGAATCAGACTATGAAACTCATCAACAGCTCACTGTTCATTCCTTATTGCGTATGTGAAATGAAATTAAATGAAATAAAATCTTTGAGTTTTACGTCCCACGCTTATGCCAGCCAGGCTAAAGGAGACGGTGATGATGAGAAATGAATAAAATGGTGGAATGAACAAATTGGAGTGGAAACGGGAGAACCCCGAGAAAATGCACGCACACAGTGTTTATCCAACACAAAGTTTATTTGGTGGGAGCAGGGTTTGAACCCGGGACCCCATGCATCAGAGGTGATATTGCGTATGTGATTACGCATAACTTCAAGATAGGGTCTTCAATCTAATTACTTTCATTTTGTTGTAAAGAGAGTTCTTACACAGTGTAGGCCTACTCATGTAAATTTGAGTAGGATCTCAAGCTGACAGTGTTAATACTGCAATTGTCTGTAGGTTCTCGTATAATTCCGTAACGCGTACACTGATTTGAAAGGTAAAAATATGCACATTTTTTTTCACACACTGACCCATTTTATGGAGAAAGTTAGTGTGCTTTCTTTGATTTAGGTAGCTACCGAAACGGGAAATCTCAGGTAATGAAAAAGTGGAAAATTAAACAAACTTTAAAAAAAAAAATGTAACCGATTTAAGAAAAATATTAGAAAGCACAAAATAAACTAAAGTCTTTTTTAAGAAGTATGAATAGGCCTCAGAAACGCACTAAAAACAGAAAATAATAAAAATGCTGAAAAGCAAAAAAAAAAAAGTAATAATCGAGCTCTTAAAAGCAGAAAATAATTCATTAGTGTTATCAATGAAACAATTTTAAAGTCGTGCCAAGCAAAACAAATTAATTTGTCATGAAATTACCATCGAGATAGTTTTACATTGGGTATTAATATGTGCGGTTTGATACAACTTTAATTTTTTAAAGGTAATAGTAACGAATTATTTTCTTCTTTACTGCCTTCTATTATTATTTTCTATTTTTCAGCGCTTTTATTATTTTCTAGTTTTTGTGCCTTTTTGAAGTTGGATCATATTTTATTAAATTCTTTTTATTCAGTTGTTTCCGCTAAGTTAATAAGTGGTAAAGTAGCAGATTCTATCTACTATTTCATTTCTTCTAACAGTGCCACACAAAGCCCTAACAATCATAACGTGACACATAGAGTAATAAAATGATCCACATACTTCTTGTGATATTTCAATTACGATGGAGGGTCAGAAACTAAGATTACATGGCCGATATTTTTGGCTTTCATCTATTATAGAACCGCGGCTGAAATTAATCGGCAGCTGGTAGAGGTTTTACGGCGCGACTGTAATGTCCGGTCAGCAAAATGGTGTTGAAGGTTTGCGGCTGGTAGAGAAATCATCACCAACCAGGAGCACAGTGGTCGACCCGACACGGCATCAAAAGATTTGAACACAACTGGAACATCATCGACCACTCTCAATACAGCCCGGAACTCGCTCTGTTCTTGTACTTGAAGGAGCACCTTGGAGGCCATCGCTTTGCTTCAGACGGGAAGGTGAAACACTTCATGACAACGAGGCTGAATACCCAGGGAATCTTGAAACTCATCCCATATACGACATATGCTCCAACCGATATGGATAGACTATGTCGAAAAATAACCTCATATATGTACTATCTGTTGGCTGTTTTGATTGTATGCTTTACTGCAGGCTTTGTAACGTTACTTTCTGATTACTCCTCGTAATATATATCAATTTCTTTTTACAAATCCAGGGATATTTAAATGGAATTAAAGGGGAAATCAGTAAAACTCAAACTATAAAAATTTCCCTTTATTTCAAAAAAAGAATTAAGAAAAGACTTATTTCCCCACATGTGTCTGAAACACTATTAAATCTCAGATATTCAACAACCCTAATTTTACTTGTAGATAACGCTGTCTTGAAGTATCAGAATGCCAAAGCACTAAGTAGTTGATACAAATAAGAAGATGATATACTCTGCTAAACGAATAAGTGAATCCTGAAGTTCTATTTATGTACAGATATTGAGGAAAAATTCTGGATAGTGGAACTAACAAGAGAAGCGAAAGAAAGAGAACTGCATTGTGTACGTTTGTTCTGCATGCTTTATTTTGAGGAGCTTAACGACGAAGAAGGCGATATTTCTTGAACAAAACTGTTTACACCTGATCTCTTCCCAGTTCTTGTTTCTTCTGCTTTTCCGCATGAGAAAACTCAATTAAATTCTTATTTCCTTAAATTCTCAGAAAAGGAAAAGTGTTTTGTACCATTCATTATTCTACTTTTTCTTTAGGAAAATGTGGAGCGGAAAATATATTGAAAAAGACAAAGGCAATAGAATATGTAAAATTTCGAATTGCTCATTTTCGTAGCTTCCCTTTAAATTTGAAGAAAATAAACAGTAAAGAGGATGACGCAAACCGTGCCTTTATGAATAAATGGGATATGGATAGCCACTGTTAAAGTTACAGTTCCTATAAAGATATTAATGGATTAACTCCATTAACGAATTTGGCCGAGAAAATACAGTAGAAAAAAGCTAGATATCCTTTCGTTATAGGCAACCCATAGTTCTTTGCTACTGTGCGGGTTACAAAGAAGCTAGGAAATAATATAGATTTTAAACGGGATATAGATACCCGTTAAATAGAGGTCTGCACAAACTCGGGCCAAGCTCGGCACCGGGCTCTGGCTTAAAAAGCATACATCATTTCGGGCCCGGGCCGTAAATTTTCAAATATAAAACCATATTCCTCGAGCCTTACGGGCCTAACTGTAAATATACTGTACAACGATATTTATTAGAACGTTCTTTCTGGAGAACTTTTAAAGCACAACTGCAAAATTAAACCTTTAATTTCAAATAAATAAGTAAATACATTTTTAAAAAATGATTTTGTTCTTGACTTACTGTGTAGAGTAAGCGGCATTTACGTGATCCCAATAAACAAGGAAAAAAATTATCGTTAATCTTCACTAGTTTGAAAGACTATAAAAGTGGGGTAATTATTTGCGCTTATTGTCTCAAACTAAGCGATAACGATGCTATATGGGGTGTTCAAGTTCAATCACCAAAGTTGAGAGGAAAAGAGGCATTTGTATAGTACACTTAAGGACATGAAAATACTAACATTTTATTTGTTACATTATAAAAATTATTTACAATATCTAAACATCTTTTAAACTCTGAAAGAATCTTCAGTGAGAGATCTTAAAGATATGAGCAAAATGACCAAAAAGTGGATTTGATTCCCTTGTGTACTGAACACACCACAGACTATATTCGAGACAATTCCCTAGGTTTTGAACAGTAAAGAAAATCCATTTCATGAATCATTTTCAACTGGTTTTACAATGTGAGAAAAGAAGAGAGAAGCACAACGAGGAAAGAAAGGGCAAGGATGACATAGGAGAAAAGTGTTGGCAGTGTACGCACAATCAAGTATCTATGAGTAGTAAGTCTATAAATACCTTTGAATACGCTGTCAGTGTTTTTGTTTGTCTGTCAACACTGTCTTTTATTAAGTGAGATTACTTGTCAGATCTTTGCTCTCAAACTGATAAGGCAAGGATAAAAGTGTGATGTCACAGAGTATTTAGTTGGAAATTACTGGTATAGAGATGTGTAACTTTGACGAGGATACAAATACAGTAAGTGTTCACAAGTTATTCCTTATCCGCATTATTAATGGAAATTGCGACTACTAGTATCATCATGATCTATTTGAAGGAGTAAAAAGATTCTGAAAAGAGACTTCCTTTACAGCTATCAAAATTTACTTTAATTTATATGAATTGACATACTATTATCTATTATTGAACGTCCTTAGCCCTCAGGTGAGGATAACGATTATGCTAACTATTCAAATTAAAGAGAAGAAAATGGAACATATGTTAAGGCACCTTTTTTGACAACTATCATAGTAGTCATTGGTGACTTCATAGTATTTCCTTCGAGCTGACATTTCATTATAACGGAGGTGAATGTAGTACTGCGAAAAATTCTGGTAACATACATTGAACATAATCAGATATATATATACACACTCCGGGGAGAATTTCGTAGCTCCAGGCGCCTTTGAAATCATCACTAGTAGTAGAAGAAGACAAAATGGGAACGTGGGTTTGAGATTGAGCCATCTCCATTGACAGCAACTAGCAATGGGATAAACGTGGCATGTAGCCTGGAATACATGTTATAAAGTGCCGAAACGAAGAGTTTAATGTAGTAAAAAGTTATGTACTCAAGTATTGTGTCTGGAAATGGAATTTCAAGATATCATAATCTTCAAAGTAATTATTAATAAAGATTGTAAGAATGAAGATAAGGGAAGCTGACAGTGGACGGGATTGGCTGAATTGACATTTGACCTTGTGATCTCCTTTCAGTTTAACCAATCAGCTTACAAAGACGTTGCCACTGTTATGATGTTTAAGTCCGCTTCGGTAGGCAAACAAGAACGTTGTCACTTGTACCAATATAAACACACAGAAATCTGACTGTTCACTGGAGGTTTGACACAAGCGCGTTTTGTTTGCACTGGTTCCTCCAAAGCATCGTTTCAGCTGATGCGTAGCATAGTTGTTGCATCTGAAGTTACACGTCAGTAGCATTACCTTGGAGCTCCTAATTGGTCATTTAGTTGTGATAGCTGAAGTGGTGCAATAATGAACAGTCAGTATTTGCTGTAAAAGTGTATTACGAAAATAAAATCTAATAAGATCACGAAAATATTGCATTATGAATGAATCTATGCTGGTAATTAAAGCACTTAGTATTATACACCTTTTCATACCCTAAATATGTGACACATATTTCCACGTATAGATTAGAATTAGGAATTAGATTTCTGGGCCGTCGGCATCTAAGGCCATTTAGCCGCCACGTACATAAATGATGACATCCCTCGGAGAGCACACTATCCGATGAAAGGAAAGGAAAAAATGAAATGAAATCTTTCAGCTTAACGTCCCACGGTTATGCCGGTTAGGCTAAATGAGACGGTGATAATGAGAAATGAGTGAAATGAAGAAAGTGGAAGGACACGGGAGAACCCCGAGAAAACCCACGCACACGGTGTTTATCCACCACAAAGTCCACACGGCGTGAGCTGGCATCGAACCAGGGATCCTAAGCACCGGAGGTGAACGCTCTACCACTGAACCACCACGCCCCCATGAAAGGAAAGGAATAAAGGATGGGGAAGAAAGGAAACGGCGTAGGACCTGTATGTTAGGTACAATCCCAACATTTACCCAAGAAACCCAGGAGAAACCTCACTCAAGATGGCTGGCCGGAAAAAGCTGTTACCAAGTGTACCCACTGGAAATCGAAAACGGGACCGCTTGCACCAAAAGCAAGAGCATTAGCGAGTACGCCACGCGGGGCCACTTCCACGTAGATATAGGATTTGGGATGTGGATAACACCGCTAAAGTCGTCGTTACCGTGAAGATGATAAGGATTGACACCGATGCATGAAGTCAATCTAGATAAATCGCTCTGGCTGTTTGTTGCTAAAACAGAATTTAAAAATTCACTTTTGTTCAAGAGCTATCGTGTTATATATGCACTAACATTATAACCTTGTAATGCCCACTTGAGTAATCCTATTAAAGTATACTAAAATTATGGTAGAAGGTTAGGCTTCAATATCCCATTATCGAATCAAAATGAAATCCTGAGAGTCTTCCTGCTTCAATTTAATTACTTTGGTTTTATTGACTAAGTATTCGACTTTGAAGTGGGTTTTTATATTCCGTCTCCGTCCACGTATATATTTGTACTGCTTCATTGAAAGATATAGCAAAAAGACGATGAAATTTTAAACACGGAATTGAACTCTGTTTATTTAATACATTTTCTTGGTTCATATATCAGGGAAGCAAAATACACACATTTCATTTTTCTAGAAATAAATATAGGAAATTTCACGAAAGTTCACATTTTCCTTCGTTAAAAATTCAATCATGGCGTGTAGTAATTAGCTGTGTTGACATACCAGGCTCATTTGAGTCCATTGCACAGAACAGGTTATTCAAACAGAAGGAGTGAATTTAATTCCACGAGATTTGCTCTTTGTAGTGGGCGGATGTTGCTACCAAGGCGCCCTGTGCGCTGCATTGTTTTCACTCCCTTACATTGTGCTAAATTTTCAGCTAACTCACGTCAAGTCGTTTAATTCTTAGAACACACAGCCGGTAGATTTTCAAGATTTTTAGAATTTTCTTTCCGCGTCGTAAATGTAAGAGAAAGATCTAATTCTTTTCAGTGAGCTTGATGCAGTTATGATTCCATAGTTTTTCTCGAGAGTACGTATGTAATATCTTAAGAGAAGGCTTCGTGTTACAATATACGTAGCTTACAAGTCATAAAGGATAATTAACTATTTTAAAATAATGTTTTTGTACTATCTATAATGGAGCCCGCTATAATTGTCATCATAGTAAGTACACGTTATTGTCCATTATTCTCTTCCATATTTTTACCTCACTTAGATGCATATCTAGCATAGGACAAGTAGGGAATTTACTCTAGGCGGCAGTGCTGCAGGGGTTCAAATGCCTCGCTATGCCGGAAGAAACAAATTTTGTGAGGCGACATCTTGAGAAATGAGGGATTAACCTCAAAAACAAGAAATGAGAAAAAAATGATGACGGTATTACTCTGCCATGTTCAATTCACTGCTTTAGATTTGAGGATATGAAGGAATAATGAAACTGAATGATTATGAAAGAATTGATGGAATTAATGTGACAGAAAACGAGAGAAACTCGAGAAAATCCACGGAACGATATTGTTCATTACAAACACATATGGCTTGGATTTAAACAGAAGCAGAACCCTTTGCACGAGAGGTGAGCACTCTACCACTGAACCACCTTGTCTCCATAAAGTAATTTAGTTTATATTGGAAGATATTCAACGCAACGACAGGATACAAATTTTTATCCTAACAATAACGTTTAATTTAATACGTCCACTTTATACCTCGATAAGTAACAAAAATATTAGATACCTTTGAGGCCCGCGGTGGTTCAGTGATAGGGCGTTCGCCTCTAGTGCATAGGGTTCTTGGTTCGATCCCAGCTCGCACCAATTGAGCTTTGTGGTGGACAAACACCGTGTACGCGGGTTTTCTCGATGTTCTCCCGTTTCCTCTCACCTTCTTCATTTCACTATTTCATTCATTTCTCATTACCACCGTCTCCTTTAGCCTAGTCGGCATAACCGTGGGACGTAAAAGTTAAAGATTTCATTTACTTTTTTATTATATGCTATTATATATTTTCACTTATTCCAAATATCTTTTCATTTTCTCGATTTCTACACAATTTATGGCACTTATTACCGAAATGTATTGAATGTAGTACCATTACATATTTTATACCTAGACAATACAGCATTATCGAATAACCAGCTGTTTCTGTACTAACGTAAAACCTTGAATGTGATTGAGTAATGTTTTCCTTTAGTCACTCCTTAGTATGACATGTGGAATACAAATTATTCCAAAAGCATATAATATACTAAAATGGGACACATTATTACCACTAGCAGCCTGATAGTCTCGTTGGCTCAGTGGTAGAGCGCTCAGCTCTGGATCCTAGGACGCCAGGTCTCGTCATGTGCTCACTTTTTTTTCACTCCATCATTAACCATAATTTCATCATCACCGTTTCCCTTAGCCTCGGTGCATAATCGTGAAATGTTAAACTAAAATAAGAGAGAAATTGGCAACCCTGCTTATAGCTTTAAAGCAACAAGCTACAATACGTAATGCGATCCGAAGAACACGTTCATTTGGTGGACGAGTAAGATACACAACAGAAATGAGTGCTAATGAAGGGGACCTTGAGATGTTAATTGTAATGAATTTATAGTTATTATTTGCTGAAACCAAAACTAATATTCCTTATTTTATTAAATTCGATGGGACTACCCTACACTACGCCATTGATAATTAAACTTGAAAAATTGTATTAAATGACTTAGTGAATGTGAGATCTATTGACCGCAAGATTGAGCAACACTGCTATCATATGTGTAGATTTTGATTAACCTTTACGTCAGATGTTTTTGCTCTCGAAAGGTCTTTTAGGTTCGCTCATTTACGATGGAAGTGTGTAGAGTACAACGTGTACCGTCCATATTTTATGTCGGAAGATCTTTTTCCATCTGTCGACAGCGGAGATCGTAAAAGACGTCTACTTCCTTAAACATAAAACGAGAGAAGATCCGGAAACTGAAGGTGGAAATGAAACACGCAATGGTTACAGGTCTTCGTCCTTCTAACAAAATCTTTTTCCTCAACTTCCGCAATAACAAATCCTTAACAAATCATGGTTAGTAAAGATTAACGTTATTTGTGCAGTAGGAAACTGCACTGAGTTAAAATGTAGCTAAATCGAAGTGAACATGAATTCTAAGGTCAAGATTCTACAGCTACAGATGTCACTACGAAAATTTGCATCCATGTTTCAGATATGCAGATACTTCTTTCTGTATAGCTCTATATTGTTCTTCATGGGATGAACTACAGTAAGTGTGTCCCATGAGAAGAGACGAGACGAGAAATAATGTTTCCTTGTCTCGTTTTGCTAATTTATGTACAAATTTGTTCCCCTATATTAAAAAAAGTAACTTATTTAGAACAGTAACGGATCTAGCAGGTAAAAATTGTGGGGGCAACCAGAACCCAGGTTACACCGCAAAAAATGAAGTGTTGAAACCACACAAAATGACTACCATTTTAGCGTGTTACTTGTGTGTTTATTCAATAGAAAGGATATCGCCTTCCGAGCATATCAGAAATATCTCGTTACTGTCTGTGAGTATTTGCATTGGTGTTTATTATTTGGTATAAGCGTAGCTTTACGCAATATATTTGGAATTTATACCAAGTAGCGAATAATGTTTTGTGTTTTCTCTAATCGGTCAAAATAATAGTTTCGTAAACCTGTGAATTGTCTGTCAACAGTTGCATGAAAAGCAGTGCTGCCATCTGTTATTCTTATGTATTAGCACGTAAGAAATTGGTAGTTATTTTGTGTTGTTTCAACACCCCATGTTTTTCTGTGTATGATACATATATAATGAGTTTAAGCAAATCATCAAAAGAACAGAAAAAAAAAGTAACAATTAAACTTTACTTCTCGTGTAACTTTGTTCAATTTTGTCTTCATTTTCTTATATTTTACTACCAGCATATATTGATACAACACATAATCGTGATCCATTTAAGAACTAATTTGTCGACTTCTTGTGTTTGCAAGTTCATTTACAATTTTTCATGGGTCCTGTAGAAGTTTTCAACAATTATTAACCTCTCTCTCGATGGATATTATGTCTAGGTTGGATGTTGACGTTCTAGACCTCAAGTATCATTTTCACGTAAGACAAAAACTGCAATTGCAACTATATATAATATTCCAAAAAAATTCCAATAAAGAATAAAAGGTAACGCTTACTATCAAATTTCAAAAATATATAGATAATAGTTCAGTTGCTTCTGTCGCTCTTAAAACTATATCCGCCACTGATTAAAAGTTATAAGAAACCCGCTGCATCATCAGGAGAATTCTACAAAGGAGGTTTTATAACATTTAACCTATATTTATTATAGGAGTATATTCTATAACGACTTTTCTACCTCTAAAAGTTGATAAATTCTCTTTATTGTGCTGGTACAATCACTTTGTCAATTTATTTATTTTTTTTTTTTTTACTCTGAGTCATGTAACGCTAAAAGTGTTTGAGATTTAAATTTTGGGTGTTCTCTGCGAATTCTCGTTTCTCCTCGAGTTTACGTGAAAGGTAAAAGTAACGAAAATGAAATCTTTGAGTTTTACGTCCCACGGTTATGCCGGTTAGGCTAAAGGAGACAGTGATGATGAGTAATGAATGAAATTGTGGAATGAAGAAAGTGGGAGGAAACGGGAGAACCCCGAAAAAACCCACGAGCACGGTGTTTTTCCACCACAAAGTTCACTTGGCGGAGGCTGGGATCGAACCTGGGACCCAACCACCAGAGATGAACGCTCTACCACTGAGCCACCGCGGCCACGTAAAAGTAACGAATGTGATTGTTGTTTTCTAGCCGCATATAAAACCTTGTATTTTGCCTTTTTTTTTTTTTGCCAATGTAAATTAGAAGTTCCGGCTTATCGGATCCCGATTAATGCGGTTTTACTGTATCATCAACAATATATTGTAGCAAGAACAAAAATGATAACAGGAACAATATCATAATATAATGCAACAGAAGGTGTAACTACATCTATGATACACTTTCCATTTGTTTAATTCATGAGAGTTTGTAAAACCGAAGTTCGAACAAAGTCTGATCCAGTGTACCAGCAGCCTAAAGCGTTGGCTGATGATTGATCAAAATAGTATTTTATACTGTAATATATAGTTGGTTATCATCTGCCTGACTTCCGACGTCCGACACGGCAGTCATAATAACTCAATGACTCACTGTATTATCATTTTTTTGGTCACAAAGAGCAATACAGAAAAACATATTGGATTATGGTAAGCGTAGTTAAGAAATGCTACTTTATGTAGAATATAAAAACTAGCAAGAAAAAAGAAACATGGAAAATTAAGAAAGAGACATAATTCGTGACCTGCGAGAGACTCATTAATTCAATTAAACTCAGAAATCGCGTTGTATTTTCTATTTTCTGGAAATGAGATTTCACTTGCAGATTTTGTCCATCAAAAAATTATGAAGAGTCATTCAATTGTCTAATTATCTTACTTTAAAGAAGACATTGAAACATTTATAGACTTCCGATCACAGTCTAATCTAAAAAAAGAATCAAAACTAAATTTAAATCAAGTTACATAACGGACGATTTCATCTACTGGATATGATAGTTGGGTGTGGCACTCATTTCTGGTATGCACACTTGGCGACAGGCTATCTAAGTTTTAGGCTCACCAACTATGATATGTATAAGTATCGGAAGTGTTATAGAACGGCTTTGTCCTTCCGTCTGTCTGTTTGCCGACGCGTATCAGAGCAAAAGTGGTAAAATATACTGAGAAGTGTGTTTTTTCTTTAATTGTTTGTAGTCAACTCAGCACCTCAAGAATGAGCTTTATCATCTCCATTAACCCTATGTTCAAACCCAAAGTGGTCGAAATTAACCGTTTCCAGTTTCAACGTTCGATCACCACAGAACAGAAAAGGTTCCTTTTAATTGATTCGGCGTTTCAAGGAAATATACCGTCTTTACCTTTATTACTCTAATAAATCAAAAAGTGAAAGAAATTTATACTACTTCCGCTTTCGATATTCATTTCCGTAGAACAAAAATGACGCCAGACAGCAAGAAATTGTTTATTAAAATCCATCCAGTGTCTCAATAATGGATAACATTTTGTCCACTAACCATGTATTCAAACCGGAAGTAGTCGAAATTAACAATTTCCGGTTATAATGTTGATCACCATAGAGCGAAAATAATAATTGATTACAAGAAGCGACTTTCCTGAAGTCGGTTAAGCGTCCTCTACCCTAATCAGTCTTCAAAAACCGAACAACCACTTCCGGTTTCAACATTTTCATAAGTCAAAAAGAGTAAGAGATTTTAATTTTTTTTGGGGGGGGGGATTTAATTTTGCGTTCCAAGAATATCTTCCATCTTCTCCCACAATCCTCTATTCAAACGGAAAGTGTCGTGGGCCGCGGTGGCTCGGTGGTAGAGCGTTCACCTCTGGTGCTAGGGGTCCCGGGTTCGATCCCAGCCCCCGCCAAGTGAACTTTGTTGTGGAGAAACAACCGTGTGCGTGGGTATTCTCGGGGTTCTCCCACTTTCTTCATTTCACCATTTCATTCATTACTAATCATCACCGTCTCTTTTAGCCTAACCGGCATAATCGTGGGACTTAAAACTCAAAGATTTCATTTCATTTTCAAACGGAAAGTGCAAGAAGTAACTCATTTCTTGTTTGAACACTGGTCACTATAGTGTAAAAACGATAGTAGTTAAGCGAGAAATAGTTTTGTTTCCGCTGAAATAAAATATTTCAGTTTAATGTCCCAGGAATATGCCCTTTTATGCTAAGCGACACAGATGATCATAATTGGTGGATTGAAATTGTGGAACAAACCGGGAGTACCCCAAGAAAACCCACGGACACGATGTTTTCCACCACAATCTTACCTGGCCGGGAATTGAGCTAGGGACAGCACAACCAGAGGTAACGCTCTACCACTAAACAACCGTGGTCATTAAAGCAAAAATACTTTTTATCTCCGACCACATTTCTATAATGCAACTGAAAGTTATAACGATCTAATCCACCTCTGATTTGAATATTAATTTTCATGTTGCAAAAATCGTAACAAATAACTTTCTTGATAAAGCTTCAGCATCCCAAGAATAACTTCCAGCTCTGATCATATTCCTGTATTAGAACTGGAAAGTATAGATCTACTTCGTTCATTTTAAGTGGTGAGTTTCTATAATTTTGAAATGTAACGTTTCAAATGTAAAAACGAAACTCACTTGTTCTCATGAACAAAAACTACGTCCAGAGACATTTGATCATAATATTTCGTCACGAATAAAATCGTTTTTGAATGCTTGAGAACGAAAATGGACCTTATCCAGTTTTATTGAAATCGAAAAAATGAAGATCGCCTTACTCCTTATCCTTAGTTTAATGGGTAGAGCGTATGCTTTTTGGTGGACAGCATCGTGGGTTCAATTATCGGTGGGAGACCACGTATGGGTTCAGATTCAGCTTTAAACTGTATATCTCTCCCTATATAGGATAGCACCCAGAAATTTTTGTTGGGAGGAGTACAATCTGTACTTCCCAAAAAACGATAAGTAACCGTAAAATACTTCCAAAATAATATTTCAGAAAAAAATGATAGAACTAGATTGTTTTTATAAGAGATAGAGTACAGATGAAGGATAAGATAAAATTTTCATCGTACATCAATCATTTCCATGTTAAACAAGTATGGTTTTATTGAGAAAGTCTAAGATGTATGTCAAGTTAGGAAATTTTATTTTGGGGAGAAGGGGTCCGAATTTGGTGGAATGCGAATCACAGAACTCGCATCGGAAACTGAAATGTTTTCTGCGTTTTATCTGTTGAAGTTATTTTAAATAAAACTGTCTCAGTTTCTAATTAAAATTATTATCCATGATCCAAACCCAAATATGTGATTGTCATATGTAAATTCTGAATATTACATATCATTCCTTTTTCCCCTAAAAAAAAAAAAAAAAAAAAAAAGCGTAAAATTTTGTTTTCTGTGAAAAATCTAGTAACTCTACCTTCAATTCTTTCTTTCAGAATCAAATAATCATTCACCATTACTAATTATTCGTCTTCTTTAATCTAAGGGGCATAATCATAAAACATTAAAAAACTTCATTTGTTTCTAAATCCAAGTTACATTATACCAGCAGCTTGGGTTGAGCCGAGATGGATAGGACTGAGTCGATTTCTACTATAAAGTTAAACTAATGATTGAAACGTATAAATTGTACACATGTTTCTATTATCCCTGTTCAACCTCTACGAACAAAAATATTACCATGACCTCTGATATACAGTGCATGTTGGTTGTACTTAGTCTTTATATACACTATATATATAGCTTTATATTTTCTTGTCACCGTTTACGATTTCAGCCCACACTAACTTTACGTAACACCAAGAAAATGCTACTCTCACAAGACCTAAAGAAAAGAATATATATATATCTTTTATAGCATGCATTCTCAGCAGCGAAATTGTGGTCATTTTAAATTACTATTTAGAAAGGAAAATGCACTTTTAAAATGAAAATTCAAAGGCATGCGGACAGGTATGAGAGGAGTTTATCACATGGATTTACTGCTGGACTTTTGTTTCTGTGTAGAGAGAGAGGAAGAAAAAAAACTTGTGCTGAAATAAAACTACTGCACACTCTGAATGGGTGATTTACTCGCAGCTTGTTGAAATTTCAGAAGCCAACAGTCGTTTTAAAAGCAAACTACTCGCTAAAAGAAGTTTGTAATGTGTTTTTGTTCCTTATGGCATCTGGACTACGAAGGAATCGTTACCGTGTTTCGAGAAACTTAAATCAATGAACCCAAAAACATGTTTATTTAGATATTCTAGTATTTTTTGCGAAAATGTTTAACACTTGGTTGTAATGCTTAATATACCTAGATATATGTTTTGTCATCTTCTATATAAAAGAATATGTCTGCCATCAAACTTTCGCATAATTTTCACTTAAAACTACCGAACTTTGTACACATATACCAGATATAATCGTGTGCGAAAACGTTTTATTTCGATTTTCATGTCAACGGGGAATTGAGAGGTTCATACGCAGAAACGTCCGAATAAAATTTTCTAGGCAGCATCTCCATGATTGCTATATTACGTCTGGTATTTCTGGTATTTAATATACTTGGTTTGCTGTATTACTTATACACTTTCGTGAGCCAGGGGGGTTCGAGCCCTACCCTACCCCCTTCGGGCGCCCATAGTCATACGTTTTGGAGATTCAAAAAGTATCTCGTGAGTCTCTCAAGTTAATCCATTCCACTGTGTTGCGTTTAGCGTATTATTCAGTCTGTGGAAGAACGATCAAATACCATAGAGATAAAGGAACAAGATATAGCGAGCAGTAACTTTTTTATACGGATTCAGCGTGCGAAGAACAGATTCTATCTTTGATCTAATCTTACTTTTGAAACCAGATGTTATAGATGTACTACCTCTAGTTTCAATATTCATTTCGCGTAGTTTAGAGGTCTACTTCAGTTTCACTATTGACTTCGCATAGTTTGGATGTCTACTTCCAGTTTCACTATTGGCTTCGCATAGTTGGGAGGTCTACTTCCAGTTTCACTGTTGACTTCGCATAATTTCGAGGTCTACTTCTAGTTTCACCATTGACTTCGCATAGTTTGGAGGTCTGCTTCCAGTTTCACCATTGACTTCGCATAGTTTGGAGATCTACTTCCAGTTTCACCGTTGACTTCACATAGTTTGGAGGTGTACTTCCAGTTTCACCATTGACTTCGCATAGTTTGGATGTCTACTTCCAGTTTCATTATTGACTTCGCATAGTTTGGATGTCTACTTCCAGTTTCACTATTGGCTTCGCATAGTTGGGAGGTCTACTTCCAGTTTCACTATTGACTTCGCATAGTTTGGAGGTGTACTTCCAGTTTCACCATTGACTTCGCATAGTTTGGAGGTCTACTTCCAGTTTCACCATTGACTTCGTATAGTTTGGAGGTCTACTTCCAGTTTGACATTTGTGAAACAAAACTCACATTACAGCTTATCTTCAAACCAACTTAAATATAGTTTACGAAAGGTTCATCCTAAAAGCGTAGCCATTAATAACTTATATGATATCATTGTCAACTCTTCTTGTATACGTAATCTATCTGGGTATTCCCATTTTCCAAATAGCTTCAAAGTAATTCAGTATTATTATTAAATAAATTAAGATCACAAAGAACTAGAAAATAACAATTTTACTTCTGTTACTCATAGTTTTCTCGGTACTCTGTGCATCTTGCCCTTGTTGTTGAGCTTTTTTTTTTTTTTTTTAAAGGCAGAATCTGCTTAACTTTTTTTGCAGCTATTACCTTACCTACACTGCTTACTATATCGTTTATTGTGTGGTATTTTTCTTCTATCTCTTCTTTCAAATCACTGTCCATGCCTCTTAGTCCTTCGAAATTCCATTTTCGATTTCACTGCCATTTTTTTTTATTAACTTTAACCAGGTTTGCACTTCCGCCATTACAAGCAGTTATGACTTTGTACCCTCTCTCCTGTTGATCAAAATTTGTTGCTCTTGCCTCACGTACCTTTTATACCCAATGCGAACTCCTAAGCAGTTTAAATATATCAACCATTTTTTTTTTTCGAATATTGTCTTTAAAATTTCAATAACGCCTGTTGTGTCATGAGTCTCTCTGTGGGTGAATCATTGATTGTACTTGAACGTCACTTTTCAACTACGAACTGTAAAGATAGGATCTACTGTTTAAAGTGGGAATCGAATCAGTACTCGGGTTTGGAACGAGGCAAGCACCCAGACCAGGGCCGGATCAACCCATCTGGAGGCCCGGGGTTAGAAAAAAATATGTGGCCCTGCTGACTTTGACTAAAACATTTCTGTGAAAGTTCAGCAGAAAAATTAAGGGAATATGTTTCATATTTTCGGTTATATGTTATCTTATGGTGATAGTTGCACCCTGTATGATTCTTTTTAGACAACCAGTTGAGAGTTTGATCTGAGTGGAGGCCTCCGTTGACCTGGAGGCCCGAGGTTACAGCCTCCGTAAGTCCCTCCCTTAATCCGGCTCTGACCCAGACCAAGGATTGGACCAGAGATTAATTGCACTGTTAGAGCCACTGTGGCATAAAGGGACAGTGACGGTTAAATGGGACGATTATGTCTTTTAGCCTTAAGGGGGACTATGATTAAGACAAGTGAATAATGATGGAAGAATTAGTTCAGTGGAAATGTGAAAGGAAATGGGAGCACCCCGAGAAAACCCATGAACACGATATTGTCCACCACAAACTTACTTGGCCGAGAATAGAAGCAGGAACAACACGCACCAGAGGTAAGTGTTCTACCACTGACCCTCCTTAAAGGGGTAGACTGGGAGGAATTTTCCTCTGCAGCTACGAAATTTCTCCCCGGGCTCTCCGATTATGCAAAAATGATCAATATTTTTACAGTGCTAGTTTTCATCAACCCGAAGGGGACACGGTGGCTCAGTGGTAAGATGCTTACCTCTGGTACGTGGAGTCCGTTCTTTGAAATCCGGCCAAGTAAGTTTGTGGTGGACAACATCGTGTCAGTGGGTTTTCTCTGGGTACTCCCATTTCCTCGCACATTCTCATTCCATCAATTCTTCCAACATCACTTGCTTTAATCATCGGTCTCCATTACCTTAAAGGCATAATCGTGGGGGCGTTAAACTGAAAGATATATATTTAATCCCTCCCCTGTGTATTGAAAGTACCTCTGGGGGTAATTTTCTCGAATTTCCACTATAAAAGAAGTACCATACAGCCATTCCTTTTTACTAAGCTAAATCATATTGTGAGGTGCTCTGGGTTGAAAGGGAGAACTCAACAAAACCTAAGTGCAATCAGACCAGTCAGAAGTTATATTTGAGTTGTTCGAGTAGCAACACCAGAGTGCTCTGTGGTAGCCAGTTCTCCTGCCTATGCGAGTAGTTGTGAAAATCTGGCCTCTTTCCCTTAGAAAATAATAGTTTCAAAATTAATGGACGATTATTTTGATCGCTCAGTACATATTCAGCTAAGTACATTTGTTGACTTTACTATTCGGGACACTTTATATTAATTATGCTCGAGAAGCGAGCGCACTAAGAATGAACTATCCTGAATTAACTTAAGTTGATTAGTGGGTTGAAATTAACACAGCACACAATTATTTTTTATCGTTTCATTAAGGTTTTTAACTTCACTACAAACTACGAACGTTACACTTGACCAGGATGCTCGAACTGAAAGAAAGAAAGATTGTTTTCTGACAAATCGGAGATATTGCTATAAGAGGATAAATCGTTGCTGAAGTAACTACCAGGAAGAGTGTATCGTGCATGGAAGCAGTCTTCACGCCAATGGGCGAACATACTGAGCAGCGAGAGAAAAAGAGAGAGATCAAGGGAACGGCAAATTGATGGCACCTTCCCTTCGTTTATACTGCCACCTAAGTATCGTCAGAGGACAATAAATCTTTGATAATGTTCTCTTCCGATCGTAATTCACACAGAATTAACAAAGAACAAAACACCATTCACTGGTCTCGTGGGACCGAACAAGCCTCTTTGGTTTTATACCTACAAACCACAAAAGATCTACCAAAGAATATGAAGGGATTATATATCTCACGAGACAGAGTTCACATCATATGAAACACAGAATTTCTAGTATCTATTGTACATCTTAAGATATACTCGTGATCTGGGGCCTATTTAAAGAGGGGACTAAGCTCTAGAAAGTCGTAGTGTCCTAAACGTAAGCATGCAGTTTCCTACGTCATTTGGTTATCTTTAAATACAAACAAATACACTTATTTCTTCGCATCCTTAATATAGGATCCATAGAGGGAGCATGCGCAAAAAAAGTGTCGCAACTTGTATAGACAAACCACTATTGCTTAAATTTACGCGTAGAAGTAAGCTTTAGAGCAAAATTGCGCCCTTTTTGCCACTAAAAGCCATATATTCTGAAACAGTACGTAGACGTAAAGTTCTGAATTTAGAAAAAAATATGAAAATTTATACTATTGATACATAGTACTAAAATGATCAAGGTGGCCAGAACTTTTACTTTTAAAAACGGGACGCATACGAATCGGCGCCGGGGGGTGGGGGGTGGAGTAACTTACACATTGCATTTTGGGACTCAGCAGTGTGTTCAATTTGCAAAATACACAAGTAAGAATGATAACACACCGTTTCTAACTTAAGTACTACCCAAAAATACTTTTAACTACTTCAACACTCAGAATTACCCCTCAATTCCCACTTGAACCATAGAACACTCAATTCTCATTTGAATATTCAGAAGTTCTAGGCAGGGATGAACCTTCCCAATGAGTGTTAGTACGGAAGAGTGTAGAATTAACATTGACCATTTATATTTTGAATAATAATTACGGGACACCTGGGTCATGTGTGCTTAAAAACGGGACATTTAAGCGTTCCGTTTGAGAATCAGAAAAAAAAACGGGACAACGGTTGAAAATAAGGGACTGTCCCGTCTAAAACGGGACGTCTGGTCACCTTGAAAATGATGGGAAACATCCTTTTCGTGAGTTTCCCAGGTTTCTCCCGTTTTCCCGTGTTTTCATTCCACCAATTTTCCCCCCCATTCACTTCCACTAATCATCCATTTCCTTTAATATGAAGAGGATAAGTAGGTATGGACGTTAAATTAAACACTTCATTTCATAAAGATTTCGTACTGCTAACAGACAGGGTACTTCAATAAGGACTTCATAACTTTGTAAACTCATATAAATTTGTTCATACCATTTATACCATTTATAGAGCAAGTGAACTTTGTGGTGGACAAACACCGTGTGCGTGGGTTTTCTCGGGGTTCTCCCGTTTTCTCCCACTTTCTTCATTCCACCGTTTCATTCATTTCTCATAATCACCGTCTCCTTTAGCCTAACCGGCATAACCATGGGACGTAAAACTCAAAGATTTCATTTCATTTTTTTATTTATAGAGCTAGCTTTGATATCTTTATTTTTCTTGTTTCTTTCCTTCTTTTCTTTTTCCTTTTTTTCAACATAGGTTAAAGCTTGGTTCACGTAGTGTATACTACGAAATAGCACCACCGCAAGCGCCAGTGACAGTTGTAACAAAGGTAGCTACCTCTACTAGTCTCGAGCGCGCTGTGTGCGTGTGTGTGTGTTTGAAAAATCAAAGCCGGCGACAACTGTGCAATGAAAGTTTCATACTGAATATGGCATAGATTCTCCCAGCGCACCTATTAGGCCTATTTGTGAGTGGCCTAAGTATTGTGTTCAAAATTGAGTAGTCAGTGAGACGTAGGAAATAGACTTCAGTTAAAATGTCTGGATTTTATGTTGAACCTAACTAACTATAAAGCACAAAAAAAAAAAAAAAAAAAAAAAAAAATTGATACAAAATGACACTAAAATCAGCTCTGTAAGTAGTGTGAATAAACTAATATGGATTTGCGAAGTTGTAAAATCCTTTTCCAAGCTTCTTTCTTTCTAAAATATGTAACAAAGTTTAAAAAAAAAAAAAAAACAGTTACTACCTAAAATATTAAACAAAATAAAAGTTTTGTAATGGTTACTATTAACAAGGGGTCGCGGATATGTTACACAGGGACAGTGCTATAATCACAGACTTGAGTGAAACTTAATATTCAGAATTCTTGAGTTTGTGTTTTTCTTCTTTATGCAACATCAACATAAGGAAGAATGGGGTCTACTATCCTAATCATAACCAGGCATGAATACAGTGCAATTTGCAGGTGGAGAGACCACCAGTGGGATTTCAGGGGCGGCTTGGAGTGGGAATCCCGCCGGGTGTACGAAGTTTCCCTCGAAGTTTCTTATCGAGCTTAACATGGTTTACCAACATTTTTCAAGTATTAGTTTCACTCCAGAATTATTCAAAGTTGCCCCAGGCAAAAACCTAAAATCTTCACTAGTGATCATCATGCAAAATCAATCCTTATAGAGCCTGTCTATTCCACCTGTGCCCTCGGAAAATATGCGAACTATACTTTGGCCCCACCTTCGCCGACCTCTGGCGAATAAAACACTGCCTTTGCTTAGGGTAAAGAAGTGAATGACAGATGTGTTGATAATTTGTCGTTCGGTCGTTTGGTCTTGATGAGTGAAGATCGTAGACTACTTAGAGTGGCTAACAAAATAGAGCACAGCCAAGTCTGTGAAATAATTCATGGTAGCAACGCTTCCGCATCTAACAATTGAAAAATCTCGGCCGCAGCAACTTGTCCATCTTCTTTCGAGAGAGGTACGGGAAATTACATCGACAGCAGCACCAGCAAGGGCACAGTTAAACTAGAAAGGCTCTAGTATAGTTCGTTCGTTACCACGCTACCTTCATTGGCTTCAAGACTACTTAATTGTTGGACCACGTAACCAGCCCTAAGTACGGTATGTGCCAAGATATATAGTACTGAAACTCGTGCATCTCGAACACGTGGTTGCGTTTGTCGAGGGGCATAGCTCCAGCTGCACGTGTTCGCTGTAGTGAAAATAAAGTTGTGTTATGCAGTTGTTGCTGGAAATGGGTCTATTGACGGAGGAAAAAGTATTCATAGTTGAGTATTGTTTCACGCTCATACGGAAGCGGTCCTGAAGGTGGACCGAGTTTGAAAAAGGTGGTAGAACAATTCCGAGAGGAGGGATGAAACGGCACCAAGTAACACAGTTATGCTGTCTATTATTACGAAATTTCGCCGTTCTGATAGTGCACTGTACGTGCATCTCCTTTTGCAGGTGTTTGCTCAGCAGCAATCTTTGTTTCAGGACATGTTTGAGAATCTGCGTGAATGATATGAACACTATCTACAGCGAGGCGGTGAATACCCTGAAACTTACATTACGCATACCGTGGTAAATCAACACGCTAATAGTCTGTGTATGTATGTATATAGTATGTACGTTAATTTATTTTCAGTAGAAATAAACTCACAGATGACAATAATGTAATTTTGTTCATTTTTTCATTTCAGTACTGTATATTTTGGCGCATACTGTAGGTTCCGGAATGAAAATTATGTGCATACGTTTTGAACGTGTAGATTGTTCTACTGGAAAGAAACAAATATAGGTAGACAGAGAAAAATCTATGTGGCGTACGTAAAAACGTAGGATTCATGCGCAAATCCTATAGCTTATGAACTTAAAGTACAACTATATGCAGGCCCGTAGCCAGCCCAAAAATTTAGGGGGGGGGGGCGACCCAATCATATTATATTTCATAACCATATTATAGTTCATTTGCAAGCCTATCGTGAAATTTTATGGGGGCCAGCCAAAGGTTAGGGGGGGCGGCCCCCCTTGCTCCCCGTGTATACGGGCCTGACTATATGTAACAACCTGCAGCAAACGTATAACTGAAAATGTATGTTTCATAATACTGTCCGTATAACTTTATCATCTATGCGTACTTTCCGTATGACTGTATGTAGGCGGTAGGGCTCTCATATACAGATGGACGTATATAACATATTGCTGGCGTATGTAATAGACGGAAGACTATAAAGTACCAGACATCCTGCAGCTTCATAATGTGACACGTAAACGGTTAAAAGACAGTACATACGTAGCATATGGATAATGTATACTCCGTACAAATTTCCGAAGTAAACATACGGATTCCGTATATTCGTACAATATACCGCCGTCCGGATAACAGATTTTCCTCAGTATAAATTCAGAAGATAGAAATTAATACTAAGGCCTGTATGGTACGAACCTGTTAAAAAAATTAGCACCTACCCACCTCTAAAATGTAATGCTTTCACATTTGTATGTCGGAGAATTTAATATGTTGAATTGAATATATCATTTGGCCAAAGATGTGTGTGATATTTATGTCCATAGATAAGAATAGTATTTTCACAGATAGGCAGGAAGCAAGATTTTTTTGAACAAGACTGTAGACGATGTTAGATGTTTTTAAGTCTCCAGTTTTCCCCTTCCAGACTTAAACCCAGCACTCTATCTCATTTCACACGGTTAACTTATACCTTCCGATTATGCCATAGAACTAAGAAACACTTTGACAAGGTTTAGTTCTTGCTCAAAACAAGATAATTAGTATAACGTGCATGTTTCCTTTCTAAAGATAGAAATCTATTTAAACACTGTACCGTAAAGTCCAACTCTCCAGAGCTCAAATACATCTTTTTTTCTTTTTTACATTTACAATCACTACCCAAGACATGAAGCAATTACAACTCAAAATACTTGTACGATCTGAGTTCGCCTTTAAAAGATGCTTTGCTACACCGCAAAATCACTGAGAGTCTGTAATTAGTGTGATGATGTTCAACTTCTTCCTTGATCTAACCAACTGACCATGAAATTCCTAATCTTGTCTCTACAAGTTCCATCTTGTTTTCTCGTTCTTTAAAGTTCAGTGTTAGAACATTATAAAGCTTGTACAGTAATTTTATTTACGTACGGTATATTATGATTTATATTTCTTTATACATTGAAGAAATTTTCCAACTTCTTAAGTTAAACGTTTCATAAAAGTGTAACGTTATTTTTTCCATTGTGTTTTATTTATGCATTATTCACAGTTTTCAAGAAACAAACTCAAATTCAATCATCATCAGTATCAAAGAGGTGCTTACCCGTTATACTAAATAACAAATAAAAAAACTGATAACCATGGATTTGAAATTGCTTACCTATATGGATACAGACTGTTCACAAGCTCTGTACCCACTTCCTCAGAATTTCAGAAAGGAATAGAAATGTATAACAATGCTTGAGGTAGTTATTCATTAAACCTGTATTAAGTACCGGTACTGGTATTAAGTACTTAAAACGTCACCGTTCCTAGTTCAATCATTATAAACATAGTAGGCACGATATAAAGTTTCCTATCGATGGATTTTGATGTAATGTAACGAAATAGTTATCAGGTTTGTGGCAGTGGTAGATTCTTCACGCCCCCTTATGAAGGGAAAATATAGATTTTTTTGTGTTATTTCAATGATACAGATGATGACTACTTTTTCTTGCAATATTAATTTGCTGTCTGAGCAGTAATTTTCTGGGTACTAAAAGCTAGCTAATATCCCTAAGTATTACGGTGGATAATATTTTGTGTCACTTTCACCTCTCCCATCCTTTCACACAGAAGATATATACAGGGTGGCCCATGATGTTTGACTGACTGTAGTATTTGCAATTCTGAACAAAAAACGTTCGTTATGGCAACACTGTGTAGTCTGAGATTAGGGATAACGATCATTGGATCTAAAACCGTTAGTGTATGCCACACAGTAAGAGAGTGGCTGAACGAAACATTCCCGAACCGTTGGATCGCTCAACGTGGATCTGTGAGGTGGACAGCTCGATCTCCCGATTTGTGCATCAGACTTTTTCTTATGGGGTGCTTTAAAGGGCAAAGTGTAACATCACCTACACAATTTGGTCAAACTACGAGAAGTTATCACAGAAGAGTTCCACAGGATAACAATACGGGTCTGTGAAGCTGGTTGTGACAACGTTGCTCCATGCATTGGTGGATCATGCCATGGAGAACAGAGATTAACAACATTCTTGCTAGGAAAATTATAAGAGTAATGTATTTATGTTCAATTTTATGCTTAAGTTATGTTGCTAGTTTCTTTACCGCAGTCTTAGAATCATTATATACATAATTATGGTCACACTCAGGTTGAAGGTATAACTTGTACAAAAAATTCTAAAAATTGTTGCGGAAACATTTTTTTCGTGGTGATGTGCACCGTCAATCCCCAGACAACAAAGTGAATGAACAAAAATCTTCATAGTCTGAACAGACATAAATTATATAAAATACACAGTTATTAAAACAAGTACCAGTAAATGTCTTTGGATAAAAACCGTGACGCGACACAACATTCGACATGCTGCTTTAGATCTCTAACTGCATGTAGGAGGTGCACGTAGATATAGGTTGGTGCATCACTCAAGGGAGCGAGCTTTCTTGCTAAGGGGCCCTCTTTATCTCTAATTTATTTTCCGATTTTCCGAAAACAAGTACTTGCATTATACTACAGTGAATTATGAAAAAGATGTAATTTTCTTCAGAAACGTTCTTTCAATACTTCTTCAGCCGCTTCTGTTTCAACAGAGACACATGGTTAAAACACTCGGGAATTTGAAATTTGATATACCAAGCTGAACTTATACTGTACATAGGGAAAATATCTAATTTATTCCCAGATCTTCGTTTCCCGTTTAATAAACTTCTGGATCCGTCCCTGGTTTGTGGCTGTCAATTCGTGTGTCGCAGAGAGTAGGAAATGGTTGCCACTTACATATTTATACTGCGGTTCCTTCAAGTTTTTGAATTTAAAAGAAAAAAGGAGAAACTTAATCTTTAACGGTCCATGGTAATGCGACCTAGAATAAAAGGGTGAATAATAAATGGGTGTAAATGGTTATGAGATAATCGGTAGAATGAGAATGTAGAAGGAAATGGAATAATTTCAAGGAAACCTACGACATATCATGTGGTACATCATAAGCTCAACCTGAGATCGAACCAGGGAACCCTCGCATTAGTAGTGAGCTCCCGGTCATCGTCCCCTTTCGGCTTTTGAATTTATTTATACAAGCATAAGATAGTAATCTAGTTAAAACAAATACCTGAAAGTGGAAGTAATTTTCAGCTAATTTCATCCAAAATGATTTATCACAAATCACTTTTAGAATAGAAAGTTAGTTTCCTGGTTGTGCTCTAAGGGGCTTGTTCAAATGCACTTTGTCTGTTTCGACTGGGACACTACACAAACCAAAGTAGAATTGCTCTACATCTTTAACGATGTAGACTTACTAGCCTCCATCAGTAGCAAGTTTCCAATTCCACCGGGATTTTGAAAACAAATATATGGAAAAGGGTCATCTTTTTACCTTGGTTCGCACATGCTTGCTCTTCCGTTTGACGTCACATCGTTTTCTCACTCCTACACGTCTCTCTCTTTTATACGTAACTTGTTTTTCTAAACTAACATTTCCATTTTCTCTCTCTTTTTTCTCTTATCGTTCTAAATGTTCTTCTTCTCTGATTGATTTATGTAGCCATTCCTGAAGAGTGCACACAAGAACATACAGCCCTCAATTCGCTCTTCTTATCTGATCGATTGGCTGTGTGAGCTTTTCATTCCTTCTGGTTCGGCAGCCACCAGAAATGACATACTTTGTATTCCAATACATTTTGACGTGTTCATTTCAGATCGCTTCATTCTCTTCTCAGTCTCTCTGCATTCCTTGTTATTTCTCGTTATTATGTATTCGAATGGATTCATCCTTTGGTTTGCGGATTTTCCTTGTTCAATTTCAAATTCTCACAATGAGAGGTGATTCTTCATCTACGTGGGATGTTCAATATACGTAGATACCATTCTCTTGCCTTATATTATCCCACAAAATGATTTCTTAAAAAAAAAAAAACTTGTTCTTAATTAGTTAATTAATTAATTAATTAATTATATCTTCCATTTCTATCTTAACTCATAAGATTCTTCATGACAACGTCAAAGCTTTTTGTAAATGCTACAACTATCGTTACTTTTATAGTCTTTACGAAGATACGATGGCCCAGTGGTAAAGCATTTACTTCTGGTGCATGAGGTTCCTGGTTCGATGCTCACCGAAGTGTTTTTGGTTGACAACATCATGTCTGTAAGTTTTCTCAGGTAACCTCGTTCCCTTCCACATTCTCATTCCAACGCTTTTATCATCATTCGCTTCCTTAATCATAGTTTCCCTCAGCCCAAAGGGCATAACGTGGTACTGTAAACTGAAGTATTTCATTTAATTTTCATTTTATAGTCTTTATTATGCTAGTTGAAGGTGAAATGTAAACTTAAACTATCAATATATTTATAAGAAACAGAAAGAAAAAAAAACAGATAAAAACAAATATCACTGTGACGTGTACACCACGTAAAGGAGTTTGGTTTATATGACGTGATAGTTTCTCAATCAATTTTGAAACCGAAAGTGGTAGTAGATTTCTACCACTTCCAGTGTTAGTATAGAGATAGAGTGGAGATGAAATCTATTTTTGGGGCGCTTATATAATTGCAGGAAATCTATTCTTGCCATACCGTTTATACTCTATAGTGATTAACACTGGAAGTGGTCGATTTCTGCAACTTCTGGTTTGAATAGGAGGATACTCGAGATGATGATATCTATTCTTAGAACGCTAAATCGTTTCCGATAAAACCGCTTCTAGGTACAGTAGAGTCCCGAAAACTTAGGCTAATGTGGGCCGAAGGGTGGCCGAGTTTGTGAAAATGCCGAGTTATCGGGAAAGGGGTTTAAGAAAAAGAATAAGTACGAGTGTTTCCTTAGAAAATACAGTTCTGTGCTTGTATGTATTGGTTGCTTGAGAATACAACAGAGAATAGGCTGCCCAGTTACCCTTACACAAAGGAAAAATACGTACTTTATGAAGGCATAGAGCAGCGTTTCCCAACCGGTGTGCCGCGAGTTGGCCGCTGGTGTGAAGCGAGGAAATTCAAACAAAATTATTAATTCTATAGCAATCAAATTGCAAGACATAGGGAAAAATCTATATTTGTATTTCACATTACTATGAACCTCTATTATGAATCTACAATTTTAAGTTTCATACTGACTTACTTTTCTCTACATTTTTAATGTCGAAAAAATTTATCATTGTTATAACTATTATTGCTTCTTTCATTGTTGCAGACAATTTTGTAACTTGAAATTTTAAAACATCATTCAATCCTTTCGACAAAGCAAACGTGCATACAAATTACCTACATTTGTGTTTTAAAAGTAAGAAATTTGTTTGTTCGTTCATTATTTAGTGATCTTCCTTCTTTGTGAAAGGTTGGATACAGTTTTCGAAAAAGGAGTTGTATTTTTAGAAACCTGAGTTCTATATTTCATTGCAATTGTTGTCAAGTTTTAAATTAGAATGGAAAATATGCATAATAATTTATCACGGGGGAAAACCAGTGATCGAGCTTTTTTCTCTGTGTGGAGATAAGTAATCACAGAGAAAAATACCACTGTATTTTATATTTACAAATAATAATAATAATAATAATAATAATAATAATAATAATAATAATAATAATAATAATAATAATAATAATAATAATAATAATAATATCTATATGAGTGTGCCGCAAGAATTAAAGTTACACCTGTAGTGTGCCGCAAGTTAAAAAAGGTTGGGAAACGCTGGCATAGAGCCTTTACTACACATGAGAATTAATGTATACACACCATACAGTAATTTACCTGATAAGACAGACCTAAGAAAAATATTTTATGAAGGCTTAAAGGGTTTACGAGTGGGGTTTCTACACCCTGCCAGGATGTGGCCAAGTTATCCGCACTGTCGGACTATCATGTGCCGAGTTTTAGTTGCTCTACTATGTCTCTCATTGTTTTTGGTCTATGTGGAGCAGCATTAAAGCTGGAAATTGTAGTGGGTTTTTATCGCTTCTTGTTTTAGTAGAGAGTTAACTATGGAAATCAAATGCATTCTTTTGACGCTTAAGCGATTGTAGAAGAGCGTTTCTCGCTATCGCTCTATAGCAATCAACGTTAAAACCGGAAATGGTTGATTTCTACCATTTCGGGTTAACGGATGACCTCTACGAACGAGTTTGATTATATATATATAAACGATATAAAAGAGTTTTTGTAACAAAAGCCTTAAAATCAAACACATAAGAAGAATATAAGGTGTCAAAAAAAAAAAAAAAACTCCAACACTTAATAATTAAACGTCCAGACATTTCTCCTTCAGGTAGAAGTTACTATAGCTCACGAGGCTCTAGCGAGAGCGTTCGCACATCAACAACGCCCGTGCAAATTACTTAGTAGCAGAAATAGAAGGGAGCTAGCTACTCTTTTTACTTTTCATTATATACCATTTCCCTATTTTGACTTCTGATCGTAGTACCACACCCGAACATTTTTAAAGCTATTTTATCTTCTGTACTTAGAGTTTTAATGAACCAAATACAAAGGATTTTTTTTTTCAGGAGTTTCTACTATAGTGGAAATGTCTGCTAATCCGTTGGCAACACTAGTTTTCATCACTAAAAAATCTTCAGAAGTTTCTTGCTGTTGGTCAGTACGCTTTAAAGTTAAATGTGATGTCATAGGTCTTACTGTTTAACAATAAGACTTTTATTGAAAGCAATTTCTTATTTGAAGCTCTTGGCTTGTACTTTATTAATAACTTTCCGTACATAAGCACACTAACGTTGTGCTTGTACTGCTAACCGGTACTAATGTAGCACTAACGATTGATACCTTTTCTCTTCTTTACGGTTTTATTTTGTAAAAGTAGATTTTTTCTAGCTTGCCGTCAATCCAGAATCTCCACTTTAATTTGTTAGTAACTTTTTGTACGTAGAACCACTAACGTTGTCCTTGTATCACTAACTAGCACTAATATAGCACTATAGATCGTATAAATGCCATTCTTTTTCTCGGATATGGCGATATTTACTTGTTAAGTGTGCTTTTTCTAGACCTTATAGCGTATTCTAAGTACTGTAAAATGCTACGTACTAACATTTTAAGACAGCCCAATAATCTTGCAATCTGCAGTTGAAAGTAATCGGTATCAACAAACCGCTTTAAATGGTTTTGTACGTTATGCAGAGTGTTTTTGGATGACTATATTTGCGTTAGACAAGGACTTAATGCAAGAGTCAGCCTAACTTTCTTCTTATCATTTTCTCGCACTTCTTGTCTGGAAACCTGAGATATCTCTCTCTCGGAACCTTGAAGAATATATGTTCTCCTGTCTACACGGTCAATCTGTTATGCAAACATCTCACCAGGCTATCTTATTCTATGCACTTGTATTTATTTTATCACCTCCTAACTTCTGGTTGGCGGTGCGACGGAAGTATTGACGTCTCAAAAAGTTTTTTTTTCTTTTCAAAGTTTTTCTTGTTTTTCTCCATTCCCATTTTTGCTTGTTCTCAACTGCACAAACAGAGCAAATTTAGAGCAACAGATGAAAAGTATTCTGCAACCTGGAACTCCAAATATATACTACAAAGTAGATCAAAGTAAATGCTGACCCTATTTGGGACTGGGCATTAATGACTTCACACTTGATTTCAACACTAACGAGGTAGTATTGTCAGTACTTCGCTTCGACCATCTTTAAGCCCTTCAAGGTTGCTCCTGGATTCAATTTAGAAAATATGGTTGAACTTTTGAGCCTAGGATTACCAGATGTCCTCTTTACCCGGACATATTCTCTTTTCCGGGGCCAAAATATGGCCTCGGAGTGTTTTTTAATGCCGAAAGGCCTCTTTTTAGGGAGTACAGACAATTGCCTTAAACTGAGAATTCGTATGAGGGTTACACACAATTATTTCAGAGTTCCCTTGTGGCTAAGCGATTAGCGTACGCTACTTTGGCGTGAGGGACTTGGGTTCGATTTCCGGCGGGAGTTCATGGAGTTCGAATCCCATTTTAAGCTGTAGGTTCAAGTCTTCTATAACCTCGCTGCTGAAAGGGACACTAAATTCAAAATCAGAATTATCTCAGTTTCAAGATTCGTAAATATATACAGAATGGACTATTTATCTTGAAACAGTCTAGCAACTTTTTTACTGCAATCGATAAAAATAGATGAAATTTTCTACCATGCGAATACTGAAGGCGGATATAGTTTGACATTTTCTTTAATACCAGAAGATCATGTAGTGTTGTCGACCCAACATGACATTATATTTTAAAAAATAACACTACGTCACGATATTACAAATTTCTGATCTATATGAGATATTAAGCAAAAACATAGAATAGCATTTTTATTATGGGGTTCTACAAACTAGGGACGCTAGAGTATAAGAAACATACGTAAACATCTAAGTTTTCAACGCCTCTTCAAAAGTAACAACGAAAGCAAGAAAAACGGGTCGAATATCGCCCACCCGGCGGAAGAATGTTACAACTCGAAAAATGAAAATTTTGAGTTATCATCGCTCAAAAGAGAATAGAGACAGACACTCAGAGAGAGAAGCGAACTCTACCTGGTGGTATTTTCGCAGAAACGTAACTAAACAAATTAGCCCGTAGATGGCAGAAAGACCAGTATTCGAGGGAGCGATTTTGATAGAATAACAAACTTGAAAAGTCATGTTCCCAAAAATGTGTATTTTTCCACTTGTAACAGTCTTCCACCGGGCGTGCGATATCTTGATGTCGAATATTATTGCCATTGTATGACTTTCCTTAACAAATAGAAACAACGTCATAAGGGATTAAAAATTTAACTCTCTTCAAGAGATTTTACTTCCAGAAAGTGCTTACATCAGTACCATATCCAATCACACAGATAGTTTCCAATAATCGTAAAAATCATAATATCACTTATAGCAATTTGATATCTCAATTTTGTGGTATTGAAAACTATAGCAAAGAATGGACTCTGTCGATATTTACATGTTGCAAATTTCATCAAATGTTATCTATTAGTTTAAAAATTACAAGAGCATTTCAATATAAATGGTCCACCCTGTATATAGATTTACTTAGTTGAAGTTGAAGCAATTGTCTGCTCCTCCCAAAAAAGACATTTCAGCATTTTTCCTAAAAATCCTCCCGGACCACCTTTTTGGGGCCCAAAAGAGTACATCTCGTAACCTTTATCTGTGTTGCAATGTCCAATTTTCAAGGAAATACAACACATCCAGCAGTAAGCGAAAAGAAAAACACTGATTATTTCAGTAATCGGTATGATAATACAAAGTTTAGTTGATAAGTTATATTTTCTTGCTCTGCCGGTAAGAGATTTGTTGAGTAATATAAATCTTATCACAAAAATGCCCCCTTTTTTACAGTTTGCCTGATGGTAACCATATTTGAGCTACATGGTAGCTCTGTTTGAGCTGCATGGTAACCCTGTGTGAACTGCTTGGTATCCTATTTGAGTTGCATGGTAACCCTGTTGTAGCTGCATGGTACCCTATTTGAGCTACATGGTAATCCTGTTTGAACTGCATGGTAATTCGGTTTGAGTTGCACGATAACTCTATTTGAGCTATATGGTAACCCTATTTCAGATGCATGGTAATCCCATTTGAGCTACCTGGTAACCTGTTTGGGTTGCATGGTAACTCTATCTGAACTGCATCGTAATCTTATTTGACCTGTATGGCAACCTTGTTGGAGCTGCACTGAAACGAAGGTAGGACGAGAAATAAACAGTTTTCTACATAACTCAACCCGACAAGGACAAGAACACACAACCTTTGAGAAGAGTTAAAAAGTGATCAAGGTCTCTTGAGAGACGTCGCACAGTTGTCAGACCACACAGGCTAGGCACTAAACCAGCGGGAAGGCCATTTTCCAAAAGAAAATATATTTGGAAATGAAGAAAGCTTGAACTTAGTTATCTATTAAAGGCTCAAAAATTAGATGATATAAAAGCTGAACATTTCAGAAGAATGTTTAATAACGAAACTCCGAAATATTCAAAATTAAGAAGGATTCCAATGGTTGAATGGCTGAGAACAAATCACGTAAAAAAAAAAAAAAAAAAAGTGAAAGGTTTTTCTTTTTTTTCTTTTTGCTAGAGAACACGAGAAGAAACACCTTGAAAGGAGGGACGTGTTGGTTTCTTTTCGGAGTTTAACTCATTTGTATCAGGTAGTAAAATAGCGTAATTGAAAAGAAAATGGAAAAATGGTTTAAGATAAAACAATTTTTGTCCTGCTGTGAAATATGATGGAGGATGAATCTTAGATGTGAGGATGTATATCAAATTCCAAAAATTCGCTCTTCGCTATCTCTAATAGTTTTTTCTCTATTTACATCAGTATTGAAAACAGAATTTACAGTGGATTTCTAAAACTTCCCGAAAGAATGGAGATGATATACACTCTTGGGGTGTTCAGTCGATTGTAGTAAGCCGATTTTCGCTATCTATTACCGTTGTTATTCTATAGTGATCAACATTAAAACCGGAAATGTTTGATCTTTTTACCACTTTAATAATAAATTAGGTCCTCAACTTTGATAAGCACATGAAGCTTCCATTAGTGATGTGCATTAGTGCATTAACGCCTCTGTCGTTTCAATTCAATTATTGTGTCATTTTTCCCCAAAGAATTCTATAAACCCAAAATATATAATGAAAACGGTTTATAGCCCATGTTAAACTGAAGCTCTTAATCTATACTACAGTGATCACCAAACCCTCCATCGCGAGCTACTAGTAGCTCATGGGGACATTTTCGCTAAATCGCGTTAACGCTTCGGTTGGCTACATATTAACTAGTAGATTTCATATTCACTACAATTGTAAGTTTTCAGGCAATAAAGAAATGTAAGAGTTTTTAAAATGGTTGCTAGCTCACATTAGGATTTAAAAAACGGCACGGTAGCTAAAAAGATTTATAAGTTTGGCAACCACTGCTATACTATATTTGCTCCTCTTTATTGTAATTTATCACACAGTGCATCGTTCACATATGAGCATGAATCTCCTTGTCATTCTTCACAACCCTTTACAGACACAAATAAAAGTCGGCAAGGGATACCATAAAGGAGAGATTTTTTCGATTATTTTTTTATTATCTCGTACCGTTTACAAGATTTGAGCTTACTACCGGTAGGGAAAAAAATGAAATGAAATCTTTAAGCTTTACGTCCCACAGTTATGCCGGTTAGACTAAAGGAGACATTGATGATGAGAAATGAATGAAATGGTGGAATAAAGAAATTGGGAGGAAACGGGAGAACCCCGTGAAAACCCACGAGCACGGTGTTTGTCCACCACAAAGTTCACACGGCGCGAGCTGGGGTCGAACCAGGGACCCCAAGCATCGAAGGTGAACGCTCTACCACTGAGCCATCGCGCCCCCTACTTCCGGTTGGAGTTTCTAATTCATATATGATCAGTGTTCTCTTTCTTCTTGCATGCAGTATGTAACGAGCAAATGCATTACACACACTAATTGCAATGCCAGTGATATGCGGTGTTCATTGGGCAAAATTCTCCAAACAATAAAGATTCATCTTAGACTGGAGAAATATTTATCCTTCGTTTTTTAATTATGATTTGGCCATGAAACAAACGCCTGATAGTTATGCTACCCCTATACAACTGTGTGGTGTTGGAATGTACATCTCGTAGGATATGATGCTTTAATTTATTTTTAAATTTCAGCGTACCCCTAAAAATTGAATAAAGAAATAACAGCCATCTTTCTTAAACATTCAATTAGAACTGAACACTCTACACAAAATTTGCAATCGATCAGTAAAAACGGCATCTTTCTAGAGCTTGTGATTTCCGAAATATCATTGTCGAAAGAATTGACCACAAATATATAAACTTTTCTTGACCACAAACATATAAACCTTAAGTCCAAACAACGTTTCTTTACTAAGTTTATATGTAATTTTTAATTAATACAAGTTTGGCTGAGACGGTACACAAATTATCTCATTTTCTCTTTATTTTAGCATAAGCTCAATTATCTTCCCAATAACATTTCGTACAATCATAATATACCTAAAAGCAGTTAATTGTAATACACGTTAAGGAAAAGAAACAGTAAGATGCAGAGCATAAACCCTGCTGGAATTTTAATTTGGCCTAATCCTTTGGATTTTTCTTCTTTCTTCCTGCTATCATGCGCTTTGCTCCTGTCTTAAATAAATTTAATAACTGGGACATTTTTTTTAATATTGTTACGTCATAGAGGAAGGAAGAGCAGATAATGAGTTTACTTATTTAATTTTAAAGCAGGTGGAAGGTTTAGCTTGTTAGTGGATTGTTTTAAAAAAATATCGTTTTTCTTGTTCTTTAAGAATATAATAAGGTGATCCTTAAGTTAAATGGAATGCATTTAATTTCAATTTATTCATGTTGTAGTACTTTAGATAGAACTAGTACTATTTTCAAAAGATGAGGGTTGTTTGAAATATGTAATACGTGCATTATTAAGGCATATTTGTTTGTTTTGACAAAATTAAATAGTGGTACCACGCACTGCAAAATCAAGCGAATTAATGGGGAATTTCATAAAGTTATCTTTGCCTGATGTAAATTAAAACCAGTATGAGTATCAAGTCTCAGTGGAAAAACTCGCTATGTACACTATCATGAAAATCGGACTTTTTTGTTTATTTATTGTTTTCGAAAGTTATCATGTAAGTTAACCTTGAAGCAGTAGTAAGGGTCAGAGATGGAGCGGGTCAGTGGGTCATGAGTCAAGTGGGTTTAGATTTAAGAGTGGATCGTGGATCAACAGGACGTAACCCACTGCGACCCATCACTCACCGTGACCCACTATGACCCACCGACCCACTCTGCGGAGTGCATTGTATAGAGTGGTCCGAAAGTGGGCGTAACCTCACTTTAGTTTCAACAGCATAGTATTAGTTATGGTAAAATATATGTACACAGTTACCTTGAAGTCTTAAGAGTCATAAACATTGGTATGATCACCATCCATGTCGTAACACAGCTGAATTCTGCGCCAAGTTTTCGCACAAGTTTTGCGGAGATATTCCCTAGTCACGAGGATGAAGGTGTGTTCCACAGCTGGTCGTAATTCCTGCGTTGTGTGATATCGAGCGTTTCTTACTTATTGCTTTATGATGCATAACCTCTTCCAATCCAGCGGCCAGGAAACGTCTGATTCAGGTAATTGTGCACATGAATCGCGAAGTGCCAAATCGTAAATGAACATGGATAGCAATGTTGCCAGACAATGCCAAGCAATGTTACCAAACAAATATGGGTAAAACCTAAAACCACCAGGAAACACCAATTAGGGGTACGCCCACTTCCGGACCACGCTGTAGATGGCATCTTCTTAACACTGGTGAATTTGTTTACGTTTTACTGCCAACGCCTCCATTTTCCTTCCTTTGTCATTTGTTTCTATTTCCTTACCTGAGATGAGTATATGTACGTGAAAAGAACTTCAGGCACGTTTGGATATTGATATTTGTAATAATCCACCAGTATTGTGACAGAGCGGTGCTTAAGTGATTGATCATGAAAGATCAAATTCCGATTAGTGATAATTTCACAGCCTGTTTTATTACAAGTGTAAATTCTTTATTCAACGAGAAGGAGGGTCTGGATCATGGACCAGAGTTGATGAGAGTTTGCTGGGTAGTGGATCAGAGTGGGTCAAGGTGGGTTATGGGTCAGTGGATCATGAGTCAAGTTTTCATTGACTCACTTCATCCCTGGTAAGGGTAAATTTAGCCTCAATGTGTAAAGAAAAATGAAATGAAATCTTTAAGTTTTACGTCCCACGGTTATGCCGGTAAGGCTAAAGGAGACGGTGATAATGAGAGATGAGTGAAATGGTGGAATGAAGAAAGTGGGAGGAAACGGGAGAACCCCGAGAAAACCCACGAGCACTGTGTTTGTCCACCGCAAAGTTCACTTGGCGGGGGCTGGGATCGAACCCGGGACCCCAAGCACCAGAGGTGAACGCTCTACCACTGAGCCACCGCGCCCCCTCAATGTGTAAAGAAAATGATGGAATATATATATATATATATATATATATATATATATATATATATATATATATATATATATATATATATATATATATATATATATGTATGTATGTATATAGGGTCGGAACCAGGATGTTCTGAGGAGGGTGCACCACACCAGTACTTTAGAATTGAATTGAAATTTTTAAAATGCCCTTAGGCATCTGTGGTGAATGAGGAAATGCCCTGGAAATGCTAAGTGTTTGTTCTCGGTGAATCCTTTTCTTTCAACTTTTAGAAAATTGACTTAAACTATTGATTTTGTAAATGTTCGCTTCGTTTTGAGCCCAAACGGAAACATGACAGCAGAAATTTTCGGAAAGTGTTGCTATTTTCACTGCTAGCTTCTCAATTTGGGTACTGTATATTTACAATGAAGGGGGTGTACATGCACCTTTGCACCCCGTAAATTTGGCCCTTTATATATATATATATATATATATATATATATATATATATATATATATATATATATATATCAGAATATCAAGATGGAGCGGTAACAGCTCTAAGGGAAGTCATATTATTAAAAACTGAATTTTTATCTCCGTAAACTAAGAGAAGAGAACTTACTTAATATTTTAATTCTTATATATATATCACAGCTAGTACATTGCTTAAGTTTTCTTCCATCAGTTTGAGAAGAAACATTTTAGATTTTATTGTTGTGATTTCTCTCAAGAATTGTCACTGAGATAGGTAACTTACCCTTCTTATTGATGGAATTCAAACCATAAATATTCCCGATAATTGAGGTACCTTAAAGAAAGTACACACTATATTTCTATAATTTATCAAAATCAGATAATTTATGTGAAAAGTACCGTGGAAAATTTTCTTTTACATTATATTTATCGGCAAACTTTCAAATTCTCTTTCATTGTTTAGTTCTTGACAGACCTGAAACACGAACAAGTTTCATGAAAGTAGAATACATTTTAATGAAGGTATGGATATACAGACAGGTGTAAAGAATCCAAGGTATCTTTCTTCAAAGAAGGTTAACCTGGACAATTTTACAAGCTCAACGGGACAAATAGTCAGTAACCATCCGAATAAAGGAGAGTAGTACATCATGTTGGAATACTAAAGTATACAATTTAGGATTGCAGCCTAAGAAAAACTGCAACGTGCACGTTTAACTAAATGATGCATGGTCAGTGCTTTAGTTTGGAACGCCATTAGTTCTGTTTCGTAGAATGGAGTTTATAACCTCTTGAACCCGGAACTATGTTGATGTAAATGCTGAACCCACAACGATATATATATATATATATGTGTGTGTGTATGTTACAAATAACCACATAAACGCCAAACTTCACCAAATATAGTATTAATATACCTCCACCAAATATACTTTTAAGCTGAAACTAGGGATGCGCACGAGACAAGATTGGTGGCTGTCTCGTCTCGAAAATGTGCTGTAAAAGTGATGTCTCGACTCGAAAAATGTACATTTCTCTATTGGAAAAGTCGTGTCTCGACTCGAATTTTGTCAGGAAAATCCTGTCTCGACTCGTCTCGTGCGCATCCCTAGCTGAAACTTCTAAGAGGTCAGGATACTTCAATAAGATAGAAGATGAGCACGGAATGCATAACTACAAAAAAGAATCTCATGGAAAAAAATCACTTTTCAGAGCCCAGAAGAAGAGAGAAAATTAATATAAAGTTGGACCTTAGTTACATTTTGACGTTTTCGTTAATAATAATAATAATAATAATAATAATAATAATAATAATAATAATAATAATAATAATAATAATAATAATAATAATAATAATAATAATATATTCACCCAGTTTAAAGTTACAAAAAATTCTCTTGATAGATGTAGAGGTAATATTGAAAACAAATATTCATATGCTACATGCGTACTATCTTTTCCTCTTTTAGATGTTACATCATGTCGCTGCAGGATGTTTGACATCAAACAATCTTCCGTATATTACATACGTATATGTATGTTACATACGTCAGCTATATGTTATATACGTCCATCTGTATATGAGATACTTAGTGCCTGGACACAGTTCTTTCTTTCATACGGAAAATACATGTAACTGGAATACTTATAAAGAAAGTATTATAAAACATACGTTTTCAGTTATACGTTTGCTGCAGATGTTACATATAGTCATATGTTAAGTCCAAAAACTACAGGATTTACGCATGTAACCTATGTTTTTAAGTACACCACATATTTTTTTCCTCTGTGTATCCTTTTCCCCTGGTCATTCGAAAAGTTTCTTTCCCGTAGAGTTCCTGACTTCGAGATCTAAAGAATTAATTTGTTCTTCACTATTATCCCACGACAATAACCTAAGCCAACGATGTGTTCCTCTCATGAGGTATCTTGACTTTATAATCCGTATCATATTTAGTATCTGGAGTTATTATGAAAAACAGCTTATTTTACCAATGTCAGAATACTGAAAAAAAAAATCCTAGTGCAACAGCATACAGGTGGTCAGGACCTGCCATCCGGCTTATGGTACTCATGCTTTCGAACTACACATCAGCTCCCCTCACCGTTAATAATAGCTTTCTTGATCAGAAGTTGCTACTTCTTTCTTTCAAGTAGCTCCTCATTTGTCCTCACGACGCCGAATAGACACCACAATGCCAACACAATCTAGTGAGTACGAACAGTCCCACATCTTTCCTCTGACTCAGATCCGACACCTCTTGACTTCACTTACCTCAGAAGAAGAAATATTCCAGTGTGACCAGAGCATATAATACTCCATTAATTAATTATTTCTTATTGTAGCAAATACATCACCAGCTATAAGTACAACCGATATAGAGTATATATATACAATTACATATTGTTTTAAAAAATGTAAAATTCGAATCACGTAAAGAACGAACTTGAACCACTTTTAAGTGCAAACCAGTTCTGAGTATCTTTAAATTGAAAATTGGTGACTGTGAACTGAATAAAAGTTTGCCGCCTGAATTAAATTTAGTTTAGAGGTTGTATATAGGACAGGCAGCGGTTGTACTTAATAGTTTTTCCGCTTTCTTTGTCGGTGTTAATTACTGAATCCTCTTGCATTTCGTTTTCTCATTAAGAATGTGTAGCCGAAGAATTAAAAAGAAAAGAGAGAAAAATACTCGTTTAGTATCGAAGTCACAAACCAGCTCATTTATCCTGGCTTTGAGGAAGATCAATAGAAGGTGAAGAGCGGATTAATTGGGCGATGAAAGCAACAAAACACATCTCACACCACCTTCCCGTGAGACTTTCTTCCACCCCATTGCTCTCTCCACGTCTCTTGGCAGTCACTTCTGAAGACCCGACAGCTCCTGTCAGGATTGATAGATCACCAGCTCTCCATGTTTATTTTTTTCCCTCATCTTAGTATTCTTTTGTTTTTTCCTGTCTTTCACGCGGAGAATATAAATTCGACTCTGCTGCGAACAAATAAATACACAATACTGCATGTATCGATGCTAGCAGAAACACTGATTGACTATGAAGCTTTAAGCGGGTGGGGGGATAAGATTGACAGATCGATGTTGTTGGAGACAAAACACTTTACAAGTGGCCCAGTGGCTAACTCGCGTGCTCTCTATGGGCGTAGTTACAGGTTCGCATCCATCACCTCGGAGCAGGGGCGCACCCACGGAAGGGAGGGCAGAGGGTCTGGACCCCTCCCCAAAATTTTCTAAGTTAAAGTACATGCGTACACTTTCTCAATAAAACTATACTTGTTCAACAGGGAAACGATTCATGTAGGATTAAAATTTGATTTTCCACTTCATCTGTACTCTTTCTCTGATAAAAACAATCTAATTCTATCGTTTTGTTTTGAAAATATAAGTGCAGTATTTTACAATTAGTTATCGTCTTTTCGGGTGCAGAATTGTACCCGTTCAATACTACATAAACGTAGTGACTTGTAATATTATACCCCTTCCCCCGAAGCTTGGATCTCTCCGAATGAAAATTTCCGCGTGCGCGCCTGCCTCGGAGACACATTTTTTTTTTAGCTGTTTGAATCCCATTTTGAACAATAAATCCCGTCTCATGTAGCCTAGGTCATATAAAGAGACGTCAGACTTAAGTCCATCCAATCCAAGATATTTTTCAATCATCTGAATTTAGTGTTGTCCTTAAGACAAGGTGACACAAGATTTTCGTGACGAGATACAAGACAAAAAAAGAGATTTCACTTTGCGAGACAAGAGATCAATTTTTCGACTCCTTTTCGAGAAGAGAAAATTTGTCTCATAAGCTACCATACCAAAAGGGGTCTTTAACCAGAACTCTTGGAGATAAAGACGGAAAGAGTTTAATAAGGTGTTCTTCTATAACAGTTTGTATTCCCCTCCAATTAAATACACCAGATTTAAATCCGTACATGGTTCAAGCACACGTAATTAGCATATCATATTCCGTCGCTATTGGAATCATTGAATGAATCAACCAAGTTTAAAACATTAACACATTACCGCTTCGTACCGCTTTCAGTGATAGTAAGTTAATATGCCCAAAGACTGGTAACTGACATGAGTAAGTAAAAATCAGACGGTAAATATATAAGGTGACTCCGCATTTATTGCAAAAGAAAAAAATCCTTCTTAACTAGTTACGCTTGAGGAATACAGGTATCCAATTACAATATATCACATTTGTCCTTATTATCCAGAAATGCTATTAAAACTTCAAAACTGATTTTCAGAATTTCAAATATCTGAATTTCCTCTTAAAATTTTGACACTCGTATCTGTGCAGGAATACAGTAATCATTATACCTGCAGTTATCTACGTCAGTGATGATTTTACGGAGTGACAAAGGGTAAATTCACCAACGGAGCTAGAAAATTCTCCCAGAGCATATTCATGATCGTGCCCAACGGGGTATAGCAGTATTTTAGCAGTACTACTTACTCCCTGCTATATTGAAAGTCATTCCCCGGGAGAAATCTTCTGAAATCACAACTGATCTATGGTTATATTTATTTTAAAATAAAGTAGACGTTATTAATGACATCACAATTTCTCTCTGTGTAGTATAAATTTCTAATTAAATTTTAAGACGTTAAAACACTGTAAAATATAAGCATATTGGATTCATAACACTGAATTAAGTCAATTTCTCGATTTGATAATTAATGTGACCAGGTTTTAGCTCGATATGTATCTTTAGCATCCAAGCAATATGAGAAATTGATCTAGTCCTAGAGTTTTAATTGAAGATTTGAACTACATGGCCTTCCACCAAGAATCTAATCTAAGTCTCTGGAGCCAAACGCATAGCCACAAACAAGTTGAGGAAATGAGAAAAGGCAAAACATGTGCGTGTTCCAGAGTTCTAACTGTGGCTTGAACAGCAAATTTTAATAGTACACATTTTTAGCTTGGAATTAAAGTTTTAAACAGCCGAAGTAGATTCACATTCGTTTGGTTGTCTTCTGTATGTGGAAAAGGCTTATCAAGGAGATATAGCCGGCCAAGGCTTTTATGATCGAGATTGTACATAGACTACCGTACATCTTATGTAATGTTTGTGAGGATGATATAACACATTCAAAAATGGAACAGGCAAACAATAGTATCTTCATGAAAAAAAGAAAAGGAAAGGAAAAGGTAACAGCAATTTCACATCGAGTATGTGTTGTAGGTTAAATATAGGCGAAACTTGTTTAGAAAAGAACTGACTGAGTTATCTAGGTATAATATTGTTTATTATTGATTTAGGTATTAACTATCATGGGTTGGAGGGCAATCCGAAATAGAAAAATATAGTATTATAGACAATATAAAAAGAGTGACAAATGGGGTTAAGACTTGTAGATAATATGTAAAGATATATTATTGTACGGCAGCAGGAATGGTATAATACCGTACCAACGTCTGGGTGATTAGTTCTTCACTATTCCTAGCCTTATAAGTTAGTCTTCTGGTACAAAGATAGTTCAGACTTATCTTTGCTGAAACAAGATATAACAGTTGAATATATGATTAAACTCATTTCCAACAGGCCGATGTATTACTTAACAGCGCACTTTTACAATCTGAAAGCAGTATAAAGAAAGACAATGAGGAAAAGTGGAGAGAGATGACGTTGGGGAACAAGTGTTGGTAGTGTAAGAACAATTATGGATTCACAAGAAGTATGTCTATAAAACCATCTACTACGCTGTCAATTTTCTTGTTTGTCTGTCAACACTGTCCTTTTATCTACGTGTCATCTCCTTCCCCTCTCACTGACATGGGAAGGTCCCACAAATTGTAGCTCAAATCTGATTGCCACATAGCACATCTGATAGAGCATCGTGGGAAATGAAAATGAGCAAAATTTAAGGTGTTATGAATCAGAAGGATAGGAGCAACAGGGTTTCAAAATTTGAATATCCAAAAAATTATATCATGGAAATAGATACATTTGAAGTAAACATCTTGAAAAGCGTCAAAGCAAAAATTGCACAATGTAATGAGAATAAAATGCCCTATCGAAAAAAATAAACAATGTTGCCATAGATGAAGCAGTGTGGCCTACTCAAGATAAAAATGTTGTTTGAAATACCACCATATACAAGTGTGCACAGATTGAAAATGTACTATTGTCACTAAACATAACAGTGAAGTATAGTGGTACAGTTGCACACTGTTGGAACTACGTGTGCTGAAAATGTACAATGGAGAAAACTGATATGTGGCGACAGATGGTAATAAAGAAATGTATTAGAAAAAAATGGGTGTTTTGCATTAAATTTCTGTAGCCCCGATGAATAAGCAGACAACTCGCGAAAACAAAATGATGCACGCGAGGAAAGAAACACGTGTTTTCTAAGTCTGTAAATTGGTTCTGCAGATTATCTTATCAATATTTAGAAGAGTACTTTTTTGGTTTATGTCTTTCGTGTTAAGTGCGTTTCGGAAGTCCATCATAAAAGCAGGTCAGGAAACGATTAAAGACTTTACAAATGACTTTTTTTAAACATAAAGTTACTGTACTCTAATATTTAAAGAACAGTAACATAGAAAGTTTCATTTTGTAGTAGGTCTTTATCATGTAATTTTTCATTTTATTGTACGTATGTACATACTGTCAGTAAATTTATGTACGTACAGGTATTTTAAGCTTGTTTCGGGCATTTTTTGGCATTCCTTAGTAATTCGAACTTTTTGATAATCGGAATAGCTCGAGCAAATATTCGGATTAATGAAGTTAAATTGTGTTAAGAATTAACGTGTTATAAATCACTGTAACAGTACGACACCACATTTCTGTCTTAATGTGTTACCCACTGACCCTGGATGACATTCCAGATTTGTGTCGTTCTTTGTCTAATCATTATCGAGTCACTGGTTACTCCCATGATCAACCTGCTGGAAAATACACTTAGCACAGTAGATAGTGGCACAGTAAATTATCATTATATTGTAATGTCGGTGTTTCCCACCGTAATGTTATTAGTGTAATGACATTAAACGAAACGGTGGTACAACTAACAACGAAGTTGGTTTATGCAAATATTGTATGTACCAAAGGTACTGCATGCGTATTTAAGAGCTGCTTCCGACATTCAACGCAAACTTTCATCTGTTGCTTCAAGCGCTTCAGAGAGGATATGTGTGGTCGGTGAGGAGAGCGCAGAGTTCTAACTCCTAGCAGCGGAGGAAGCAAATAACATTTCTTTCTTTCCGCTTTTCTCTCTCTCAATTTCTACATTACGCGCTCTCTCTCTCTCTCTCTCTCTCTCTTGCCCAACTACATTATTACCACACATTATATCTAAGCTGATTGCAATAGAATTATAACTAAACAGAATAATATTTGTGAAGATTTCCTCTCGTAACTTTAGTAGAAAGTGACAGAACTCAAAAATAACTCTTGTGGACATACAATGTTGAAAATTTTCCTAAAAGCTAGGAGAGTTTAGTTTTGTAATGAAATCACGAACTATGAATAAAAAAAATCATCATTAATTTTAATCATAAAAATCATAATGTTAATTCTGTGGATGAAACTGAACGAAGAATTTTTTTGTAATATCTTAAATTTTGTATACGTGCATAATATTTTATTAGCAACTCTTAAAAGCTTCACTGAATTTACAGGAAAATAATTTATACATACTAGCAACTAATAACCAGCAACTATAACAAAATGGATTCTCGAACATTCTTGGACCAGGTTAGACACATTACTAGGACAATAATTTAAATATATTATTTTTAAAATCACAAGGACAGGATTTGGAGTCTTTCTTAACTCGTTTGAGGCAGAAGCAAGGTGTTTGCAAATAGTTAAAAATCACCTCTGGCAATATAACTCAGTGTTTGTCAGTATATGAAAATAACTAACATTGCGGATAAAAACATGAAAAATTGAAAGAAATACTTATTATGGGTAAATTAGACTTCAAAATACTTCTTATTTTTCATTGTTAGGTAACAACAACATTTTGTCATTAAGACTTTCCTAAGATTTTGTAAACTTTAAAATACAATATGATGACCTATAGGTAAATTAGAAAAGGAAAATAGTTGAAACAAACAAGGACAATAAATCATATAAAATGACCAGGTTTTCAAACGAAAAGTCAACCTGCACCAAATCTCCAAGTTGCAATGGAGGAGTCTGCAAGAAGTTTCCACGACCGTAAAAATTTCAAATATAGAAAGGAAGACCACTGACTGGTCAAAGCTAAACTTCACCTGCAATAGGTAAAGTATGACATTAGAAAACTTAAACTGTCTATTTGCATGTGACATGATTTTTGGGAGGTCTCTAAAAGTGACAGGCAAATTTCAATGCTTAAAGATTCAGCTTAATTCTGTATTGAATAAATTTATAAATTATCTGTTATGTAATTAAGCTTATGTACTGTGTCAGGTGTCGAACTCAATACTACTAAATATACAGTTAAATTGCTACAAAAAGTATCCACTATACTACCATTGTAAGTCAATTGTTTTATCAATAAAATATTATAATTCGTGACAATAAGAGGTTGTAAACACCACTCGTTCAATTTGACTATTTAGTTTAGTTTACGAATTCACTGCTCCATTTTAGTAATTAATATAACACAAATTTTATTTGATCCTTATTTAGATAATATTTTATTCCGTTTCGCTGTGTGCTACAGTGTAAAAATGTCAGGCAGAAGCACCCTCTCCATATCTTTAAGAAAGCAATTGCATTAAAGGTCCGTCCATATTAACATCCAAGAGTGCCAATCTCCAACTTACTCTTCTGATAAACTAATGATTGTGATCTGTCCTGTTTTTCTGTTAAACCTACGAAGCTGAAAAATAATTGTACCTTCGTCTACTGACAGAAAATAGTACATATATACAGACCATTAAAATATAATCAAAGTAGGTGTTTTTGCCACAAGGTATTCTGTAAGTTTTTTCTTACACAGAGCAACATAAGGAGGTTTAAAAGTATATTTATATAGATTATTTATGTGTCTCACGTATCTTTGGAGAGTGCCAAGTAACCAAAGTCGAAAATAGAAATTTCCCAGGAAGTTCAACTTCTCGGGAAACTTCTTTTTAAAGGCAAACAGTGTATTATTAGACTATAAGCTACATACTTACGCTTTTAGTTGCCAACATAACAAAAATATTAATTTTGTTGGTATGAGGTCACTTGGCATCCAAGCGGTCCATAAATAAGGAATGGAAAATGTATGCTGTTTATTGAATTGGATGAAAGATGCTTTACAAAGTGAGTTATAAGTCGGAAGAACTTTTCCTTTTGTAATTTTAGATCAATGTGTATAGCTGAGCAAATATCTAAATGAGTAAAGGAAAATGCTGAAGCGAAACGAAACAGTGCTGAGCTTGATTCCTGATTGGATAGCCTTGAAATTTGAACAAATTAAGACTGACTCACACATAAGATGCCGTTTCCTTGCCATGCTCCGTTTGTGTCACGACCGTAACTGTTCACACACACACACAATGCCGTGCCGTACCGTCTCGCTACTACTTTGTACACATTTCCCAAGATATTGCAAGGAGAGAACTTCGTGCCACTTCGAGTACTCCGAGGATAGCCGAAGTATCGTGACCGTCGAGTCGCGACTGGGGTGGTTTCTGTTGAAGGCGGTTTGTCGGGGCATGGCACGCCATGTGTGGATTAAACAAAAGACAACTCAATGAATTTTCAATGTCAAAGCCTGAAAAGAAACTTCGTGAACCACGACACGGAATGAAAACGGCACACTTTGTGTGAATTAATCTTTACAGTGATTCGAATTCCATCGTAAATCCACGTCTTATAGTTATATACTCGCCTCTGCAAAGAGACATTAAACACCAAGCAATCAATTTGGAGAGTTCTGAAATGTGGATATCAACAAAGATGGAGAATATTTACTGAACCGTACGGAAAGCTAATTTAGAAGTTCCTAAAATGTTAAGGAAAGAAAACCAATATTATTTTAATAAAGAAAACGAAAAGAAACAAGTTAGAAGAAACTCCTGTTATTTGAGAAGAAACTCTTCCATGACTGACATGATAGAAAACAAAATGGATGGAAAAAGTGTCACAGGTGAAAGAGACTACAATTGGAAGATGATATTAAAACGAAATAATTGCTCAGTCGGGATGAAAAGGTTACGTGAAGACAGCGATTAATGAACTTGTGGCAAGGAAAATACCGTTATGGCAGAATACTTATCAAGATATTCGTATACAGCAGTATTGTCCACGAGACGAGAAACTCCTTGTCTCGAAAACGATACGAGAAGAACATTTTTAAATTCAAGACAATACGAGAAATTTCACAAATGTCGTACGCAACATTAGTTCACTCACCTCAAACACTTCGTTAGTTTCACACGATTCATTGTATAAGAACCATAGATTGGCAGTGTGATTGTACGAATACAATGAAGAGAATTTATCAACCTTTAAAGATACGCAAGTCGTTACAAAATACACAAACTCTATGGCATATGGAATGCAGAGGTTCAATCCTGTGTTCACAGAAGGTCTCCATTGACTCCTGTCCTTAACCAACTGGAATCAGTTTCAATTTTATTTCCTTTTTCCGTGAGATCCATCTTAATATTGCCCTCCTATCTGTGTCTAGGTCTTCCTATCGTAATTTTCCGATTAGAATTCCAGTTAAAACTTTGAAAGCGTTTCTACCTTCTTCCATTCTGGCTACATGACTTGTTTAACTGAGTCTTCTAGACTTGATGACCCTAACAATGTTTGGTAAACGGTATAGTACAGTAGCAGAACCCTTCATTTAGGTGAACCCCAGAAAAAAATGATACAAAAATTATTTACATCTTGTTTGAAAGGTTTATGTTTGTACTTCAACATAACCAAAATCCTCCTCGGGAATGTGAAGATATGACGTCAGATATATGCCCGGCAGTGAATTTCACCTCAATACATTGTAAAGTGCATAAAACCTCTACCGTTCATTAGAAAAGTTAAATTTTCGGTTCATTTCTTAGAGAATACATTAGAAAAGAATTTCTGTGTAAAATACCACGCATGTATTGCCGTCATTTTTAAATATAGTGTATAACAATGAAATAAATACACTTTCATTGTGTGCATTACAGTGTTCATTGATAAATAAGTTTAAAACTGTTATATATAAGCACAAATATGTTTATATCAGGATTTAAGTATATCATGAACATTCAAATGGGCCCAGTTTCAGTACTGTATGCATTAAGATGGCAGAGTTATAACCTGTTTTATAGTGCAAGGTGTATATTCTCATATGTTAAAAAGTTTTTCGGTAGATGCCTTTGATTTTTCTTGAAAAACGTTCTATAAAGTGTAAATTTATTAACAGTAATTTGTGTAAGAACTCAGACATAATTTAAGATAATATACAGTAAGTTCAAATCTAAAACTTATCCGCACATTCTGTTCTCTTCACAAGATGGAAGATGCTTAAAAAGTCCAACGCACGCAAACTATTAGTGATACAAGATGTATTATATTGTTCGTTTTTTCAACATGATTTGTATGAACGTATCTTGCATGGAATCATCCTAATCGGAATTCATACTTAAAGCTTAAAAAAAAAAAGCTGGAAATAAAAGTTCAATTAGGAGATGCGTTAGGCCAGAATAGCCCCGCTGAAATGCAAATTGAAGAAAATGAAGAGCATAATACTAATACGTGCATTATCTGCCATACTGCAATTGCTCCACATCGTGGCCCACTGATAGAAATACAAGAAAAGGGACTAAAGTACACTGCGTGAAGCAAGTTCACAACGTGGCGATAATTAGTTGGTTTCTGTCCTGGATGCAGCTTCTGCCGTTTCAATTCATCGGGACTGTCGACGAGATTACACCGACAAAAGAAGGATAAAGAGGCATTTGGATATGCAAGGGAAAGAGAACACGCATGCAAACTGTCAGAAATCATTTCGGTCTAACTCGACGTTTGATTGGAGAAATCATTGCTTTCTGTGGAAAAAGCATAAAAGCAAAATCTGTAGAGACGTACTCAATAAGAACGATTCCGTTTAATGCAAACGCCCTCGACAAATGCAACGAACACAATCAGGCCCGTGCTGGGATACTAATGAGGGCGGTGGACAAGTCTACTAAAAGGGCGCCCATACAAACGGATATATATGTTTATAATTCACCACCAAAATTGTTTTAGTTGTTAAATAGCTAATTTGTGGAAACCTCGAATCGAAATCCTCTTCACTACAGAAAAACTTTTTAGTTCCTATAACAACATTTCTGTCAAATAAAAAGAAGCTAAATATATCAACAACTTAATATAGCTCTATGGCCTATGGATACAGGAGGTTCAATGCCACGTTTACAAAAGCTCTCCAGTGATTTCTGTCTAGCCAACTGGACCCAGTTTCTACTTTATATTCCAATCTCTGCGATAACCATTTTAATATTATCCTCCCATCTTTGCCTCGGTCTTCCTAATGGTCATTTTCCTATTTGGATTTCCAGTTAGAACTTTGAAAGCGTTTCTAATTTCTTCCATTCTGGCTACATGACCTGCCCACCTGAGCCTCCTAGACGTGATGACCCTAACAATGTTTGGTAAATGTATAAATTATGCACTTCCTTGTTATGAAGTTTCCGCCACTTCCCATTCCCGTTCCTCTTTGAGTCCGAATATTGGTCTAAGAATCTTGTTTTCAAATACTTTGTTTGCGATTTTCCCTCAGAGTCAGTGACAATGTTTCGCAAGCATACAGCACAACAGGCATGATTATCGTTTTATACCTTAAGCTACAAATTCCTCAACAGAATTCGCGACAACAAAAGATTTTTAACTGAATAATAACACGAAATCCCTGCTTTCAGTTGACATCAAATTTCTTAGTGATTATGGTTTGGTCTGTTAATAAAGATCCTAATCCTAGATATTTGAAAGTATCCACTTGATCAAAAGTATTATTTGATATTTTAACCATCCATAAAATTCAGTATTACGATCCCGACAAACTTCTATGTATTTAGTTTTCTCTGCATTTACTTCTAAGCCTATATCTCTGCAAGCTTAATTAAGATTTCTGCATTCCTTTCTATTGTTCTATCATTACCTATAAAATTTACCTAATCGGCCTACGCCATAACCTGGTAAATACAATTCAGCTCTAGGATCTGATTGCTGTCTTTTATTTTTTTTATAGTGTTCTCCAGAACAAAGTTAAATAATATTAGCGACAACGCATCTCCTTCTTTCAGGCCATTCTCAATGTGAAAGCTCGTGAACAAGAATTTTTCTATTTGAGCCCTTACTTTGGGATTCATTTAAACATATCTTAATTAATCTACCTTTTTCGGTATTCCAAATTCTGTAAGCATGTTGTACAATGATCCCTTCTACCCGAGTCTAAAGTCAATAATTGATTTGCCTGGATATTGTATTCCCATTTCTTTTCAAGTACTAGTCGTATGGTAAATCTGGTCAATAGTTGATCGGTTTTACCTAAATCCGCTCTGATTATCTCCAATAATTTCATGTCGTATGGAATCAATCTTGCTAATAGAATGTTTAAGAGGATTTATTGGATGTTGACAGAAGAGAAATGCCTCAATAATTATTACAATCAGTTTTGTTACTTTTCTTCTGAACTGGAACAGCGATTGTTCTTTTCACTCTTGTAATTCCTCCTTGTTCCAGATAAGGAGAATGATTTTTTGTATCTTGCTCTACAATATTCCCCATCCAGCTAAAATTAAGTCAGCCAGAATTTCGTCTACACCCGGAGATGAGTGTCTTTCTTTAATATTTTAATAGCGATGTCTATTTCTGTCTTGTTAGGTTCTGGAATATGCTGTATGCATTTCACTTTCTGCACGAACATTGGTTTTTGACTATGTGTTAAGCAAATCGTCAAAGAAATCTTTGTATTTATTTAAGATCCTATCCTGATCAGTGAGAAGTGTTCCGTTGGTTTCCTTTAATATATAAGCACTACGTTGATAGCCTTTCTTAAGTTCGTTGATGCATTTATACATGTCCCGAATGTTTTTGTTTTTACTATTACCTTCAAGTTAATTAATTTTAGCTTTCAAAAATCGCGTTTCTTTGTTCTAAAAGTTTTGAAAGTTTTCCGCCAGATGACAATGACATTTTATGTAGTTATTTTGTTCGGATTTTGTAGCCAACGCTGTTTCTTCTGTTTTTTGTTTTCTGCTACTTTAGTGCATTCTTGGTTGAACCATGGTTTGTTCCTAAGTATTTCTGCGTGCCCCGATATTTCTTTTGCTGAAATTTTAATGTTATCTCTAATTTCAACCAAGTATCCTGAGCACTAGTGCACTCCGAATCATTAAAAACCGATAATCTATTTGACACTTCAATCTATCTTCCCTCTCCTCTAATTTCTTTAAATTAAATCTCTCCGTTTTCAGATATTGAATATTTCCTCTATTCAACGATATTCTCTCTCTTATTATCGCTGCTACCAAGTGGTAATCAGTATCACAATCAGCTTCTTTGAACTACCGAACATCAGTTGTGCTAGACTGTTTTCCTCTATCTACTAAAAACGTGATCAGTTTTATTATGTGTTTTTTTCATCTGATGAAGTCCAAGTATATTTATGAATGTCGAGATGTGGGAATTTTATAATCTTCACGATAAGGTTTCTGGATGTTGCAAAGCTCACGAGTCTAACGCCGTTGTCACAACTTTCCTTATGCAGACATTTATTCCCTATAATCGGTTTGAAAATACCCTCTCGTCCCACCTTCGCACTGAAATCGCCTAACAGAATTTTCATATGGTATTTCGGGAGATGATCAAATATCCCGTTCTATTCTTTCGTAAAAAACTGTCTTTTTTAAATCGCCATCCTTATTTTCTGTTGGGGTATGTGCATTTAAAAGAATAATGCTACACCACCGATCCTTAAGAGAAGTAAAAGAAAATCTATAATTAACAAACTTAACTCATGTAATTGTTGATATTATTCGTTTGCGAACGAAACGCCCTGTACCTAGTTGGTAATTTTTAATTTGTTTCATGTAAAAGAAGGTAAAATTTCCGACTCAACTCCTCCATTTCCTTCCCATCTAACTTCCTGATATCGCACTATTCCTCTATTTCTAAACTCATTCGTTACAAATTTTAACGCGCCTGTCCTAAAGAGACTTCTTATATTCCATGTTCCAAATATCGTGCCAAGTTATCAGTTCTGATCCAAGGATTCTTCGAATATACCTGAACAACCCTTTTTTTTTATAGGATGAGGTTGTTAGCCCCACACCAAATCCCTAAGCTGGAGGATCACCCCTTGTCGTATGTCCGTGACTGCTTCTTCAGTATATTCGCTACTAACCTCTGTATCTAGAGGCCTTCTCCTCAATCCATAACCTGAGGACGCGCCATGCCGTGGTGATAAGAAGACCACATTTCACGGAAATTAATATAGCTATATTTTAGTAATACAATAGGTACTGATTAACCGAACACTGCTTTAAAACACACAGGAACAATCAATATATCGATGCATATTAAGACTGTGAAAGCTTCGATGCCGTAAAAATTGTAAATTAGAGACTAGTGTCAATGTAGTATTTCATGAATGCATCGTACGTTTGACTATCCGAACTATTCTTGATGTATCATATTGTTTCGTTTTATAGCTACATGACCTTATAATATTTTTGTAAGTGATTATACTCTTTGCTCTCTGTCAATAGCAACTGTATGAATTTATAATACAAAACTGAAATACAGAAGAATAAAATTAAAGATAAATATTATGTGACATTTCGCAGGGCATCTTATGTAAAGGACGCCTTGTATCCTTCACAGGTTCTTTATTAACAGTCACTATTTGAATTTATTATACAAAGCTGGTATACAGGATAACTTAAACCACTTATCTATAATGTGATGTTTCGTAGGGCGCTTTATGTAAAGGACTCATTGTACTTTTCACGGGTTCTTTACCAATAGTAACTGTATGTATTTATTATACAGAACTGTGGTATACTGAAAAGTGAATAAAATCGTTCATCCTTGATGTGGTTTCGCAAGGGCGCCTAATGCAAAGGGCGCACTGCACCTTTCACGGGTTCTTTACCAATAAAACTGTAAGAATTTATTACTAAAAACTTGTACCGTTATTTATACTGTGATGGTTCGGAGGGCGCACCGGGACACGTCCCGGTGTACCGGTGGGCCAGCACGGGCCTGAACACAATGACGAGTGGGATCTACATGTGAAAGGAAGGCTTCAAGACTGCGTTAATCTTGTCGCTGCAGAGGCAGTCTATCACAAGTACTGTCACACGGTAATCTCTTATAGAAAAAAAGCTAGGGATATAATCACTGGTGAACAGGGGTGTTGGAAAGGACCTGAAAGTACAGAAATGAATGCTGCATTTCTTCAGCTGTGCGAGTGGCTAGAAACATATTTAGATAACGAGACCTGCATACCGTAGACGAATTGTGTGAAAAAATGAAATAATTTAAACTAAATGACGACGTATATTTGCCTAAGAAATTGAAACAGAGGCTGGAAGAAAAATATGAAAAGCATATATAGTGTATGCTGAAAGTCGAGGGAAGAAGAATGTGGTATGCTTCCGTGAAATGGGAAATTACCTTATAAACAGCAAATGGTATGAAGACAAGAAAAAAAAAAAACACTTCTGATGAAAAGCAGGGCATCAATCTTACAGCAGCAAAATTATACTAGCCGAGATACGAGAACCTGATTTCCAAGCGAGACTACTACCCAACTCCTGAGCAAATAGGAGATATAGAGCACGGGTTCCAGTGGCTGACACTAAGCATAACAATCTTTTTGAAAACGCTCATACCATCGATTGTGAAGCAAGTGTCAATCGGACAATGCATTCTGTATGCCTATTGTCCTAGACTTGGAATCCCTCTAGTATTACTGGGATTAGGCGTAGAAGTGGACCATGTTTTCGGGTTGAAATGGTTGACAAATGAGCTGGCTCGATTGGGTTATAGTTTGAATTACGATGAAGTTCTCTTCTACAAGCAGTCAGTGGTAGGGTCAATGAATGGGAAGCAAGAAGTGAAAAATCAATATCCTGGCAGCTTTATCTAATGGATAGTTGACAATGTGAACCACAACGTTGCAACGAACGATAGAAAAGGAACTTTCTTTGGAATGGATTTCATTGCTGCATCAACTCCACGATCATCAGATATGATAACATTTTCCACTATGATTCGCCGACTCTCGAGAAAAGCAACTGCGACTATCACAAATATTCTAAGGCTTGGAGATGTAAAAAATGTACCCTACGATTACACCACTGAAATGTTACCTATGGCAAACATCTTGTGCGCGACAATAATAGAACTACAACATCCATATGTTATGCCAACTTCCACAAATCTACATCTGTTGTGGCACATAGATGGTGTAGTTGCTGCTGATGGTAGACCGCAGTGGCCTGGTTTTATGCAGAAAGTATTCTCATCGCAACATTCTCCTGCTGCTAACATTATGTTTCTGCCCATAATTTCACTGAATTCGTCGGCTAGGACATGCATATATTCTATCCTTCTGTTTATCGAAGAACAGGCCAAAAAGTACGCTATAAGTAACATTCGATCAGCTACTGTGGCTTAAAGCAATTGCAATCGTACCATGAAATACCATGAAAATGAACATCATGTGCCGTCTTGGCAGTTTTCACATGTTAATGAGCTTCCTTGGCAGTGTTGGTCATGTCATGATGGGTTCTGGAATCGAGAAAGCTCTTTGCACCATTTATGGCGAGAACACAATACCTCATATCCTAAGTAGAAAAGCATATGTACGTGCTATGCGAGCTTACTACTTGGTAGAATCTGCTCTAATGAATATGCTTTTAAAACATGTAATGAGCGAAAGTGATGCTGAATGTAACGTACGTTTACAATAGAGATGAAAAGTACGATAATTAAAATTTATATGTATGATATTTCTCCACAGAGGAGTTTCCAACCCTGCATGTCTGCTGATAGCTGAGCACGAGGGCCGACTCCGCCATTCCTGTTGAATCGTGGTAGCTGTGTACATCACCAAATTGAGGAAAGGATGAATGGACTGCACGTATACCAAAATTACTTTTGTTTCGGGAATTAGTAACATATTTTCTTCGAAGAGAGTATTTTTGCGAGTATTTAGTTTCTTTCTTTACGTTCGGTATTATTAACGTTTCGTGGCGAATTATGTTGCATTTTTCTTTTTTTCCGAATTTGATTAAAACCGAGAGAATGAGGGAGTTGTCGAGCAAGGTGTATGCCTGAACGAGTGATTGGTAAGTGTTATTTTATTTTCTTTAAATTTTGATTCAGTTGTATTTTTTTTTTTTTTTTTCTGTCTGTCCAATGTTGTGTTGTTTTTGTGATTAGTTGGGTAGACTGGATTGAATGGAGGAGCGTGTGCGTGTGTGTGTGACACTCGCGGAACGAGGTATTTCTTTTTTTCTTTTTTTTTCCCTTGGGCTGTTGAATAGCTGGTACGTTGGTCGCGGTTTATGTTAAGACGTGCTATCGGAATATTTCATTCAGTATCTTTTGTGCATAAGTGTTATTTGAGGCCCATTCATTCTTTCTCCAATTTAATTTTTTTTTTTTTAAAAAAGAAATCTTACCACTCGGAAAGTATCACCAATGAATAAAAATTTTTCTTGATTTAAAGAAATCTTGTATTTTGTTAAGAAAATAAAATTGTTGTTAGATTTTTGTTAATTTGAAATCCTAGTTTCTTTAAAAAAAAAAAAAAATAAAAATCCAATACTCTCATCAAACTTCAATGATCTACACAAGCTCCAACCTGTAATCTCTCTTCCCGTTTCTGATTCCTTGTTGTATTCTTGTTTCTGAGGTGCGGGTTTAGATCAACCTTACTCAGGAATGGGGGTACCACTTGGATTAGATTGGGGGAGGGAGGTTACAAGGTAAGTTCAACAGGAATGCTTAATTTGGAATAATTATCCAAATTGATGGGAGCATTGGATAGAAAGGTGATACTAGAAGTTCTTAAATATAGGGTGGTTCATTTGTATAAAAGAAAAATTAAATTAAATCATTAGTATATCAGTTTGTATTGATGAGTGGTGATTTCTCGGTCATTAAAAACAGTGAATGTTGGTCACTTCTCTGTGGGAAATGAATATCAAAAGAAAGTAATAAGGCTAATGTATACTAGGCACGATATTAGGATAAATGACTTTGTATAGTATATTTGTAAAGTCATTCCTTATTTTCGAGATAGTGAAGCGTACGTTTGTAATTTGGTGGTTATTAAATATTCCCCCCCCCCTCTTGAAAAAGGATTTTAAAAAAAAAATTTTTTCTCTTCTTTTTTGAATTTGTTAGTACGTATTATTGAATGCCGATCGATTGAGAATCCTAAGAGTGTAGAGTGTAATTATTTAATGTATTTTTGTGTATCTAGTAGAGTAAGTAGTGTGAGTAGAAAATTAAATTTATATTTATTGTTTGCCTATATTGTTTTGTGTAATGAAATGGAATCGCGAGACGAATCAGTATATATAAATATGCCCGATGATGTTTTTACTGTAGATCAAACGGGATATTCATATTTGAGTAGTATACCTTCAGGTTCGTCGGTACCTTTTCGAAGTACTGAAAGAAGTCTGCATAGTGAGAGTAATAGAATGTTCGGATTTAACTCGCAAATGGCGACAAGGGGATCTAGCGATATGCTTGAAACGCCTACGGTATGCGGAATTAGTGATTTTAACCCTTGTTATACTGGAAATCCTCCATTGTGGCAGGAGAATTCGTGGCAGAGTAATCAAAATTTTGGAAATATGAATAATTTTGGATATCGTATGCCTAGTTTTAGTAATCCAACTCCTAGAAGACTATCTGTACAATTTGATGAGAGTAGTATAGTTAATCCTCAGATTAGAATAGGAGCTGTTCCACAAGTCCCAGAACAAAGTAGATTTCCTAGATTTCCATTGGAAGTTGGTCCTTCTAATAGGATAGATCAACGTACTATTAATAGGTCAATGTCAGATCAGGGACATGTATATGAAGGTAATATAGGAAATAGGGATTTTCCTAATAGATACGAAAATGAATCAGTTCGCCAGGTTCAAAGTAGAGACGATAATGTAGAAATATCATCATTAGGTTGTGTAGGAAATTCTGTACCTTGGTCTAGATTGGATGAAAAGCAGGTTATTAATTATAATTTTAAGAAAATTTCTGGAATTTTGGATGGCCGATTCCGTGAATTTAGTAATGTAAATGGGCATAATAGTTTTATTGTTTTTGATTTCTTGCTGCGAATCCAGGAGATCCTAAGTGATTCCTATTATCCTTTAGGTATGGTTTTAATGGCTTCATCAGTAAAGTGCAGTGGAGAATTTTTAAAAGAAATGCAAACTGCTATGTTATCGAATATTCCCTGGGAGAATTTGAAAGATCGTTTAATGACGAAATTTGTTACGCCTGTAGTGAGGAGTTCGTTAATTGCGGACCGAATTTATAGAAAAATGGGAGTTCATGAATTAGTAGAACACTATATTGATTCTGTAGTAAATGCTTCGAAATTATTAAATTTTACGAGATCTGAGATGGAATTAATGTCCATAATTGTAAATGGTTTAAATCCTGCGATTAAATTTAAATGCTTAGGCAACACTATTCCGAGTAGTTTGGAGGAATTGCGTAGGAAAGTATTTGAATATCAACAGTATAAGTGTTCTAAAGTTGAATATAGTAGGTTAGCAAGTAAAGAAAATAAAGATAAAAAATATGTAAGTAATTATAGCTCCCATAATTTGAAAGAGAGTCGCGCTGATAATAAGTTTGATGTAACTCACAAGGGAAGGACTCCAAGTGATGGTTGTGTAAATACAGGTAAACAAAGAAATAAATATGAAAATAAGTTTAGGAATAAAAATTGGAAAGAAAGTAATGTACAGTCGGGAACAAATAGGCGGAATTTTGGGTTTGGTGATTCCAATGCTATAAAAGTGGTACCATCTGTTGCTCAAAATAAAACGGCACCCTTGGTGAGTGGTCGTGTGAATGGGGTGAATGTGAAAATATATATTGATACAGGCAGCTCTTTTAATTTTGTCTCTGGCGAATTGTTAGAAAAACTTAAAATAAATCCGAACCAATCGAAAGAAGTTCAACTTTTTGAAGTGGCTACTGCTGCTGGTAAATTAGTTTCGAACAAAGAAATTACGTTGAACATTGAGGTGGCAGGAGTTAAACAAGCAGTGTGTTTTCGTGTGGTGGATCCGTTCCCGTGTAGTATTTTGCTAGGCATTCCATATTTGAAAGCTTTACAAGCAAAGGTAGATTTGGTCAATGACATACTTTGGTTACGCGATGGATTGCGACGAACATCTATACAATGGTTAACAGAGGGAACCTCGACTTCAGTTCATTTTTCATATAATGGACGAAGTGATTTAACTCGAGGAGATCAGCTGTCCGCATATATTTATATGTGTTTACGTCCTTCTCAAAATAAGGGAACACAGTTCTACCGAAATTTAGTTTTTAAAAATTTATTAGAAACCAGTGTTCAGTGTAATCGGTCATTGGAGGAAATAGAGGAAAAATTATTGACTATACCTAGCAGTAGTGATAGGTCAGGAGAGTTGTCAGGCCATTCTAGGAAGACTACTAAAAATATTTATAGTCCGCAAGTATCAGCGGAGAGTGATAGAACATATGACCGAATGCGATCTCCATTGCAATCGAAGATGAGATTGACATCGGATGATGTGGTTGGCCAGTGTACACCATCAGTAGGAAAAATCTTGTCTGGTGATCGAGATGTCCAGTCACGAAATTATAGTAATGAGTTTAAATTAGAACTAGTGAATCCGGTGGAGGATTACTTGTCGATTAATAGAACGGGATTGAGATCTGGTGAATTAGATGGCCATTCACAAATAGAATCTAGTATGTTGAACTTAGAAGGAAGTGATATATATAGACAGGGACGGAATGAAGAAGTTAACCCTAAATTGATGGAAAATCAATTTCGAATTTTTACTCAGGGGTTTACATCAGGTGATAGTGGTGGCCAGTCTCATATTAATAATGATAAACCTAGATCAGGCGATATGATTGACTTATTTTCAACTCGGTATGTGCCAGTTAACTTTAGTGATCGGAATGATGACATCCAAAATCAAGTCGAAGGGTTCACACCGGGAGATCATGGTGACCAATTCATGGAATCTGATGTGAGGTTGAGATCAATACGTCGTAATGGCCAGTTTTATAAATCAAAAGAGGACTCCTTACGAGATAATTTTCAGGATAAAGCATTTAATAACATCGATGGGTTTAAATCAGGAGACGTGCTTGGCCATTATACAGGATCTCAGAATTTAACATCGGGAACCATGGGAGATCATATGAGAAGACAATGTGAACAGTTAAGGTTACAAGAGACAATTAATTCTTCAGATCAGGGTTTAAATGGATTTAAGTCTGTGAATAGGGATGGCCATTTGGAAAAATTGAGTTGTCCTTTAACATCTGGAGGTCTGGATAACCATGTTCCAGGATTAGATATACCTAGTACCTCTGGTGACTTAGTTGGCCAATGGATGAAAATCGATAAGCAGATTAGATCGGTTGACAAGGGTGACCAAAACAATTTTAAGATTAACATAGTGAGTTCGGAAAGGAATTTGAATTCCAATTTAGAAACTAGTGAGGTGCAACACGTGGATTGTTCGGATAAACAACAATTATCGGATAATAAGTCTGATATTTCGGATATCGATGAACAATTTTCACATCGATTTAATGAATTATTGCGCATGATGAATAGACCTTCTCAGGACGACACCTCAGGAGAGAAACCTATAATTACGCAGGTGGAAAACTCTCACACACAGAGTGAAAAACCAAATGAAAGGACTTTGCCCACAAGTCCTAAGGATAGTGATTGGGATCACCTAGACCCTGAAGTTCAGCAATTTGTTGACGACCTAAGAGCTAATTATTCTGATGTTATTACATCAAAAATAGGATGTTTGAGAGATTATGAATGTAAAATATATTTGAAAGATCAAAAGCCATTTCGACATAATCCCTTTCCGATTCCTAAACAAAAACAAAAAATTTTTGATGACCTTATAAAGAAATTAATAGATGAAGGTATTATTGAGGAAACTGATTGTTCCGAATATGGCAGCAGTTGTTTCTTAGTTAAGAATCGGGATGGCAGTCATAGACTTGTTGGTAATTATACTCAAGCGAATTCTATGATCTTAGGGGATGTTTTTCCGACTCCTAATATGGAAGAATGTTTGGCTAGTTTAGCTGGTTGCCGTTTCTTTTCCAGACTGGACTTGTCCAAAGCATACCACCAAATTCGCATTAGTGAAGAGTCTAGGTCGATTACAACAATCGTTACTCCTAAGGGATGTTATAGATTTATCCGTGTACCAATGGGAATAAAGACTGGTAGTAATTTATTAGCTCGAGCTATGACCAAAATCTTAGGAGATTTAGAAAATGAAGGAGTAAAGATATTTTATGATGACATATTGTGTGCTCATTCAGATTTTGAACAACATAGAAGGGTAGTTCAAAAGGTATTAAATCGTTTAAGAAAACATGGGTTAACAATCTCACAGGAAAAATCTTATTTTTGTAAAAAGAAAATTATGTATCTAGGATTCTTAGTCGACGGTGATTCAATTCAAATTGATCCAACTCGAATCCTGGCAATTAAAAATATGCCTCCTCCTAAAAATAGAAAAGGTTTAATGAGATTCTTAGGGGTAATAAATTTTTTGGCTAAGTTTTTGCCAAATGTACAAGATATATTGGCTCCTCTTACTGATTTGAGATCACCTAAGAAACCCTTTAAATGGGAAAGGGAACAACAAAGAGCCTTTGAAGAGATAAAAGAGTTATTATCTACACATGCTATCTTAAAGACACCTGATTTAAGTAAGCCTTTTTTCGTCTATGTCGATGGGTGTGGTAAAAGTATAGGTGGATGGATAGGTCAATTAGATGCAAATAATAACGTAAGACCTGTGGCATATTATTCAAAAAAATTAAGTGAACCAGATCGACATCGGTCAATATACGAGATAGAGTTTATTAGTTTGGTGAAAACCATTACTCGTTTTAAACATTATTTAGTTAATCATTTTGTAGTCTATACGGACAATAAATCTTTAAGTTGGATATTAGGAAACCCTAAAAGACTATTAAAGTATGGACCATTAGTTGAACAACTGTGTAGTTTTGATTTTACTATTCACCATATTAGATCAGGTGATAATAAGTTAGCTGATTTATTATCACGTCTTTATGATCCCGTAGACTATGATCTAACAGAATCAGGTTTGGGAAGTAAAATTAGATAAAGTAATTTAGCTATGGTAAATATTTGGAAACATCCATTCGCTCATAAACCAATTTCAGAATCACAAAGATCCGATCCAGAATTGAATCAAATCATTAAGAAAATTGAATCAGGCCAAGTAGTAGAGAATTACTTAATTAGTGATAAATTGCTAGTAAAGAAAACTAAAGCGGTTTCAAACCCTTATAAAATTGTAGTTCCTGACAGTTTGAAAAGAGGTATTATGGAATACTATCATAATGAACAGCTAACAGGTGGACATTCAGGAATTCGGAGAACACTAGCTAAAATACTTAAAAGGTATACTTGGTCGAAAGTAATTGAGGAGGTAAATGAGTTTGTAAAATCTTGTGAAATCTGTCAAAAGGTAAAAGAGTGTAATAAAAGGAAAATGGGTGAATTAGGATCCAAAGTCATTAGTCGTATAGATCAGAACTGGATGTGCGATCTAGCTGGTCCTTTGCCACGATCTAAAGGCTTTAAATATCTTTTGATTTGTGTAGATAACGCATCTCGTTTCGTTATGTTAGAAAAATTATCAAATTTAAATGCTAGAATAGTTGTTAATAAACTGTATGAATTATTTTGTAAATATGCGTTTCCAGAGACGTTGTCAACGGATAACGCAAGTATATTTACATCAGAAACCTTCAAGAGTTTTATGTATAGTGTTGGTATTAAACATATCAGGCTTTCGCCTTATCACGCTGAGGCGAATATATCTGAAAGATTCATTAAAACATTAAAGGCGACGCTTAGGGCTTATTATTCAGAACGACAAACTGATTGGGCGAAGAATATTTACGAGTTACAATATAGCTTAAATATTTGTGAACATTCGGGTTTGAAGGCAGCACCTAATGAATTGTATTATGGTCGACCGTTTAACACCCCTTTAGAAAATCATTGGTGCGTGTCCGATCAGGATGTAAACAAAAAAGATCAAGCACAGATTTGGAAATTAGCAATAGAAAATATGAAAAGATCATGGCAAACTCGTAAGAAAATATTTGAAAAACAAAGGCAACCTGTATATGTTAATGTAGGAGATTTAATATTAGTTAAATCGCATGTAAAGAGTTCCCTTAGTGATAAGACAACTAAAGGCCTGGCGAATAAATGGATAGGGCCCTATACTATTGAGAGGTTTCTTACGAAGAATACTATTTTAGCAGTGAATCCAAATAACGAAAAGGAGTATAAGAGAGCTCATGTATCGGAAATAAAGAAATATTTTGCCAGAAGGAATCAAGATGGATCAATAAATAATGTGGGGAATGACTAAAAGACTAGAAGAAAATAGAATAGACTAATTTAGATTAGATAAGATTAATTTACTTATGTTGTTATTAATGACTTGTCTTATATTTCCAGTGGGATTCAAATCTTATCAGAATGTCCTAGGTAACTCGGTATTGACAGAAGCTTGGCCAAGCAGAACTCTAATTAGAGAAATTATAATGGACCATGGTGACATTTAATTAAAGATTATGTAGATTGTCTAAATTTTGTAAATTTATGATATATTCATGTGCAAAAATTAAAGATTGAATAGATTGGAATTTGTAAAAATTTGCATTTTTCCTGAATTTGAGAGATATTGAGAATTTTTAATTTTTAAGTAGTTTATTAAATAGTAAATTCAATAATTGAATTAGAGTAAATTAATTAAAGAATAATTTAAAATTTATATATATATATTTGAGAAAAGTATTTGTTCAGTTAAAGAATTAAACTTAGAGATTGATTAATAAGAGTAAAAAAAAAAAAAAAAAAAGAAAAAAAAAAAAAAAAAAAAAATAATTGTTTCAATTTTTTTTTTCTCACACAGGCGGTCAATTGTAACGTACGTTTACAATAGAGATGAAAAGTACGATAATTAAAATTTATATGTATGATATTTCTCCACAGAGGAGTTTCCAACCCTGCATGTCTGCTGATAGCTGAGCACGAGGGCCGACTCCGCCATTCCTGTTGAATCGTGGTAGCTGTGTACATCACCAAATTGAGGAAAGGATGAATGGACTGCACGTATACCAAAATTACTTTTGTTTCGGGAATTAGTAACATATTTTCTTCGAAGAGAGTATTTTTGCGAGTATTTAGTTTCTTTCTTTACGTTCGGTATTATTAACGTTTCGTGGCGAATTATGTTGCATTTTTCTTTTTTTCCGAATTTGATTAAAACCGAGAGAATGAGGGAGTTGTCGAGCAAGGTGTATGCCTGAACGAGTGATTGGTAAGTGTTATTTTATTTTCTTTAAATTTTGATTCAGTTGTATTTTTTTTTTTTTTTTTTCTGTCTGTCCAATGTTGTGTTGTTTTTGTGATTAGTTGGGTAGACTGGATTGAATGGAGGAGCGTGTGCGTGTGTGTGTGACACTCGCGGAACGAGGTATTTCTTTTTTTCTTTTTTTTTCCCTTGGGCTGTTGAATAGCTGGTACGTTGGTCGCGGTTTATGTTAAGACGTGCTATCGGAATATTTCATTCAGTATCTTTTGTGCATAAGTGTTATTTGAGGCCCATTCATTCTTTCTCCAATTTAATTTTTTTTTTTTTAAAAAAGAAATCTTACCACTCGGAAAGTATCACCAATGAATAAAAATTTTTCTTGATTTAAAGAAATCTTGTATTTTGTTAAGAAAATAAAATTGTTGTTAGATTTTTGTTAATTTGAAATCCTAGTTTCTTTAAAAAAAAAAAAAAATAAAAATCCAATACTCTCATCAAACTTCAATGATCTACACAAGCTCCAACCTGTAATCTCTCTTCCCGTTTCTGATTCCTTGTTGTATTCTTGTTTCTGAGGTGCGGGTTTAGATCAACCTTACTCAGGAATGGGGGTACCACTTGGATTAGATTGGGGGAGGGAGGTTACATGAAGAAGGTGACAAACAGAGATCTGAAGTAAACTTACGTAGACTAATAGTCGAAGAAGGTTCAATAAATGAAATCTCCACTACATGTACTACAAGTATTTCATCTGAAAAATCTCCAAGAAGAAAGAGCTTTAAAAATTCAAGCACATCTGACTCTCAACTACAATCAACTGCATTTGGACCAACCATAAATGAATTAAAGGCAATGTATTCACATTTAGTCTACGGAGATGATTGTGGAGACTTCAGTAAAGTACTTATAGTGGAACATAGTCTCTAGAAGTACATAGTTTCTCGCATATGTACGAGAATATTCCTGGACATCAAGATTGTGATTGCAATATCTCGACAATATGGAAACTATGAAATTATTTGTTCATGCTGAGCGTATTGATGATTTGAACTTGTACTTGTTTAGTGTCAGCCGTATGCTAAATCTCTATGTAGCAACTGGACACATACAATACGCAAAAAGTGGTCACCTGTACCTGCAAACCATGTGTAAACTTCCGATATATCATCCCTGATTTAATGAACAGTTAATATCAAATGCCTACACAATCCGCCGATCGAGTCGCGAATGGGCTTATTTATGGCCAGACCTTGTCATTGAACAAACGCTAATGCAGAGCATCAAAACAAAAGGCAGTCTGATTCAAGGAAGGGGGATTCTCTGATAATGTGAGATTGCTTTGGGTCCATACCAGGCGTATGTGCTCCGCTGCCCAGTAAGCTATGACTTCGGTAACTGGAAATCGTTACATTTCCAGAGTACATATCGAAATGAGGACGACCAGAAGGAACTGTGATGCAGCTGACCTAAATAAGGTATCTGAGTGGTTTGAAGTTCACAACCCATTTGACAACAGTGACGACTCACTTCGAAATTTGTCATTAGGTACTCGTGCTGTTTTGAGAGATTGGATTATCTACGATGACACTCAAGATTTTGGTGCAAGAATACAAAAGACGTTGGACAACAAGAAAGTGTGCAAAGCATCAATTCGAAAAGCAGATCAAGTTCAAACGCCAATAATTTTGCAGAAAGAAATCAAGGTTGGTCACTCAGTTCTCCACATTGATCTGTCCATACTGTTTTTGCGACTTATTACAATTGCTGAACGAAATGGAAATGTGGCTGAGCAACTCAAATATGAGCTTACTACTGAACCTGCAGCATTGTTCAAAGACGGCTATATGAGAAAGCCCGACAAGACTAACCTAATAACAATATTAATGAAGAACATACCTGATACTCCACAACCTGAAGTGTGTGACAGAAATGTCTTAGATAGTGAAGCTCTTCTTCATCACATTCGATGGCTTACAACTTGAACCTACTTAGACATCTGTAAACAATTCAGACAGTACCTTTTCATGAAATATGGAAGGTCCAATCAAATTATAGTAATATTTGATGTCTACGGTGACCAGCCTTTTATTGACCATGAACATTAACGGCACTCTGCTAAAGTCATGTCAGCCAATGTAAAAGTTACTGAAGACTCAAAAATCCAAACAAATCAAAATTCTTTCCTCGCAAATCTTGCAGACGATGACGGCAAGTCGCGTCCAAGCTTCTGGTGTCGCGGACTCACTTAAGACAGCTTTAGAAGGTCGTGATGTGATCGTAGTTGCTGATGATACAGATATTCTCATGTTGTCACTTTATCATCTAAAATCGGAAACGGCTGATGTCTTTTTCATGTCTGGAACTAGACGTAAACGTGCAACTAAATATGACGTGCGCCATATGTTACAGCATGTGGGAGAAAATCTTCAGCTGCATCTGTTGTTCATCCATGCAATGACTGGGTGTGATACCAGATCCGCTCTCTTCGGATGTGGAAAAGGAAGTTGTGTAAAAATGTTCGCAGTATCAACATGAACTCCTCAGTGAACACATTGGCGACGTTAACTCCACCCAAAAAACTGTTGCATCCAGTGGCCTCCAATTTCTTGTTAAATTATATGACTCAGACTCCCTCTGTGTCCTGCGTTATAAACTATACATGAAGATGGTTGCAACCAGTAGTACTCTACCTCAATCCGAGAGACTGCCACCCACAGAAAGCGCAGCGTATTCCCACGGTTTCGAGTGCATGTTCAAGTTGTTTCATGGAAGCAACTTTCACCGTAGGCGCTGGTTTCTCTTGAATGGGGCTGGAAGCTGGCACCTATTATGACTGACCAAGATGACCTGCTAAAAGTCATACGTTGTAAATGCAAGATGTCCTCCAAGTGACCATGTGGAACAATTTTTGCTCATACCGTAAGTACGGTCTAAAATGCGTTGTGGTTTGTGATCATTGTAACGGTGAAGGATGCCAGAATACTAAATCTCCACAAGTTGGAGAAAATGAAGAAGTGCTGGAGGACTCAAATGAAGTTTGGTAGAATCTTGTGTCCCTTTTGCTTTTTATGCTACTTGTTATATTAAGCTATCAAAGTTTTTCTTTTTGTTAAGCGATGTTTTCCTATTCAGCATCCATAGGCAAATAAATTTGAAAGAAAAAGAAAGAAAAGAACATGGCAATATATTCATAGTATTTTTACAGGATTTCTTTTCTGATGTATCCTCTTAGAAATGAACCGAAAATTTAACTTTTCTAATAAACAGTAGTGGTTTTATGTATTTTTCAATGTACTGAGCCGAAATTCGCTGGCAGTCATTTTGACGACGTTATATCTTGATATTCCCGAGGGAAATTTTGGTGGATTTTGGTTATGTTGAAGTACAAATATAAACCTTCCAAACAAGTTATAAATCGTTTCTGTACCATTTTTTTTCGGGTTCACCCTTTCATCTACTGTACTAGTATAAATTATCCAGTTTCTCGTTATAAAATTTCCGCCATTCCCCATTTCGGTTCCTCTTGAGTCACAATATTCGTCTAAAGATCTTGTTCTCAAATAGTTTCAGTCTGCGTTCTTCCCTCAGAGTAAGCGACCATATTTCTCATTCATAGAATACGACAGGCATGATTATAGCTTATTATATTTTAAGCTTCAAATTTCTCGGCAGAATTCGTGACGATAGAACCCAATAATAAATATAGTGCAAATGTTGTTGTATGAGTATCACACCCTTCGTAGACCTCTTGTGACATGGTCTAGGTGAAACTAAGAGGAAAATCAAAGCATAAATTTTGCATATAAATATATAAAATGAAAATAAGAAAGCTTTCCCAAAAATCGGGACGAGACGCACCTCTTTGAAAACATTAGTATACAGTGCATGAATACCTTAAAAGGAAGCAGATATTCCACAAAATTTCCGTAAGCAGTGCTTTTTTTTATGCCCGTGTACATAAGACTGGTACCTTTCTTCTGAAGTTCAAAAAAAATTACGAATTCCTATCCATTTTTAAATTTTAGTAATAAAAGTCTGAAAGAAGGTGTTTGTTAGAAGCGCCTGTTTGATAAACATGATATTGATTTGCTTCCGATGCTAAGATTGTAAATTTGAAATATTGGCCACAAAATTTGGGACTGACATTTGGTCAAACCGATATTAGAAAGTTAAAACAAATTTACTTAAATAGCAAAGGACCAGTTCGTGATTTCCGTAAGTATCTTGTAGAAAATAAGAGAAAATAGGCACTTCGGGAACTTTCTAGCATCATCTAACAAATATGAAAGGATAGGTTCTTCCAGAGAATCTGACACTACCTTTACTTGTATGTCATCTCTATTTGTACGAATAGCCTCTACTCTATTTTTCAGGAAGATAGAAGGATCAAATCTCATAGGGTTTAACCCTAGCAAATATGTGGACTCACGGCTGTTCCATCACTTTGCAAATTGTGTCAAAAGAAAGAACCGAGGTAGAAACGACAAGAGCATATCAGGGGATATCAAATTATAAAATTGTTGTAATAAATTCATGCTGAGTACTGGCACATGTTTCTCCAGAAAGAAAGCACCGGGAACAAATATACGACTCATTTGAAGTTCTTCTAAAACAACAACATATTGTATTAAAATTGTCGTTCGGTAATTGGAGAAGATCTGAAGGAGTATTAATGATTCATTCTAACACTTAAAGCTACTAACACTTCTTTGTCTTTGTCATAGCAAACAGACAAAAATTGTTCAGGAGTTTGTTCTAAACACGAATCGAATGTGTGTGTGTGTGTGTGTGTGTACTTGGCGTAATTACTTTTTGGTACTCAAAAACGTTTTATCTGCTTACGTTGTTTGTGTTGGAAAAATAACAGGAAAGTTTTTAACTACAGTTGCAGGATGGCAAAGTAATTAAATGTTGTTGTAGTTAATCTAAGTGAGCGCTTAACAATGATACCAGACTGTATAATTACAAGGCTTTGGTACTGATAGCAAAATCAAGATTAAGGAAGTTAAATAAACACATAAAATACCACTAGAAATACTGTTTTAATTTCTTTATCTCTTAAGCAAAATAGCTGAAAATTTATTTATTAACCAACTAGCAAAAATATTTTCTTTTCACGATCTGAATTGTATGCTACCTGGAATACAGCAGAGACGTTTGAGTTGTCTTATTTGAAAAGGTACAAATTTTGAACAGGTGGCACAGTTTGACCTCCATAACTCGAATTCCTCAATAACTCAAAATTTTTCACATTCCCTTGAATTCTACATAACATTCAATGTTAAAATAACCTCTATAAGTCGAATGTTTAAAAATTACCTTTATCACTCGAATTTATTTTTTTGATGTAACCTCGATTACTCGAAGTTATAGCTCTATGCTTTTATGTAATTGTCATTGTTGGTAGTCGTGCCATTGTTGCTAATGCGTACTGTAACTGTTTCACTCATGTCTAGACATGAAATCCCAAATCCAAAACAATACGTGTAGAGTATTTTATTTTTACCAGTCATCTTATTTAATTTAAGAAACTTTTACAACTTCGAGTTCTAGAGGTTGGTTGAATAAAACTTATAGTCACTTGTTATGAGGAATGCGGAACCTCGGTATCTCGAATTTTTGTTGTGGCTTCCTTGATAATTCAAACATTTACAACACGAAAACTCGAATTTTGGTCTACTCCCTTCGGCTTCGAGTTATCGGTATCCCCGGGGGCGCGGTGACTCAGTGGTAGAGCGTTCACCTCCGGTGCTTGCGGTGCCTGGTTTGATCCCAATTAGTGCCGTGTGGACTTTGTGGTGGACAAACAGCGTGCTCGGGTTTTTCTCGGAGCTCTGCCGTTTCCTCAAACTTTCTTCATTCTATCATTTCAATCATTTCTCATCTTCACCGTCTCCTTTAGCCTAACCGGCATAATTGTGGGACGTAAAACTTAAAGATTTCATTTCATTTTCTTTTTATCGATATCTCCTCCTGTAAGAATTGACATGAATTCAGTCCTGCAGGCAGGATTTCGTAATAGGAGGGGTCCGTGACATGAAATACTGCGCTTATCACACCAGGGACTCGATCAATCTAAACTATTTTATTAGCAGTATACAGCAAATTGGTTTGTTAGGACAATAAAATGAGGATATGTTAGTAAGTATTGTTATAACAAACTATGAAGAAATTTCGAGTAGAAGAGTATTAAAAATATTGAAAAAGATTTTTACAATATCTACGTTCCCTCCTCTGTTCATTCAAATATAACATCTCTTCTTTCATTATGACCTCAACTAATATAAAAGTATATATCCACTATTATAAAAAGTACATATCCAATAATATCATGTAAAATATTTTACAATATCTGCGTTCCTTTTACTGTTGAATCAAATGCTAAGAAAACTTCCATTTCCACATAACTTTGTGTTTTTATTAAGTTATATTATTCAATAACTACCGTCTGTTCCAAATGACAAGTTAAAGAAGCAGTAAAAAACTCTGAAATAACATGTTTGATACTGCAGAGAAGCGATGACGAAAAATTATGATAAGCTTTTTTTTTTATTTTTAACGCAGATTTTTCTTTTCCTCGTTTCTTTTTGTTTCATCTTTCCTTATCTTTTTTCATTTCTGGTTTCGAAGAGGGAGTCCGGATCCCTTGGAGCCCCCCCTTGGCTACGTGCCTGAGTCCTGTAAGAATAGGCTCCATCTCCGACTTCCTTTTTCTATTGCAACCAGAAGCGGTAGATATCTAGTACTATTTTCGTTTTCAACTTTGATTTCTCTACAGCAAGCATCATAATGTGAGATGACAATGTTTTTTCCTATAGATTCAGTAGTGTTAAGAATAGATTTTATCTTAGTTCTTGTTCTTCCACCTAAGCCGGAAGTAAAAAATAGTACAACTTCCGGGTTCAATATTCTTATCTAGTTATGTAGATAGCGAAAAAAATGTTTTTGATATGGGTTCAACGTCCGGAAAACACGTTCATCTCTGACCTTAACCCACTATTGCAACCAGAGATTATAGATCAATTATTTCCAGTTTACGTGTAGGCTATAGATCAATTACTTCCGGTTTTAGGGTGGTTTATAAATAAATTACTTCCGGTTTCAGGATAGGTTATAGATCAATTACTTCCGGTTTCAGGGTAGATTATATTTCATATACTTCTGGTTTCAGGGTAGATTATAGATCAATTACTTCCAGTTTCAGGGTAGGTTATAGATCAATTACTTTCAGTTTCATAGTAATTTATAAATCACTTACTTCCGGTTTCAGGGTAGGTTATAGATCAATTACTTCCAGTTTCATAGTAATTTATAAATCACTTACTTCCGGTTTCAGGGTAGGTTATAGATCAATTACTTTCAGTTTCATGGTAATTTATAAATCACTTACTTCCAGTTTCAAGGTAGGTTATATATCAATTACTTCCAGTTTAAGAGTAGATTATAGATCAATTGCTTCCAGTTTCAGGATAGATTATAAATCAATTATTTCCAGTTTCAAGGTAGATTATAGATCAACTATTTCCGGTTTTGAGGGTAGACTACAGATCAATTACTTCAGGTTTCAGAGTAGGTTATGGATCAATTACTTCTGGTTTCAGATTTCAGAGTAGGTTATAGATCAGCTACTTCCGGTTTCAGGGTAGGATATAGATCAGCTACTTCTGGTTTCACGGTAGGTTATAGATCAATTACTTCCGGTTTCAATGTTTAATTCATTTACTTTGAAAGACCACAATGTTTCGCAATAATGAATCGAAATTAATTTTTAATTAATTAATTAAGTAATTTTAATATGTTAAATGAATGATGAAAATATTGAAGGGAGGCACGGTGGCTCAGTGGTAGAGCGTTCACCTCCGGTGCTTGGGGTCCCTGGTTCGATCCCAGCTCGCGCCGTGTGGACTTTGTTGTGAACAAACACCGTGCTCGTGGGTTTTATCGGGGTTCTCCCGTTTCCTCCCACTTTATTCATTCCACCATTTCACTCATCTCTCATTATCACCGTCTCCTTTAGCCTAACCGGCATAAGCGTGGGACGTTAAACTTAAAGATTTCATTTCATTTTTCAAAATATTGAAATGGAAGTGTGTGGGCAGAAAGTAAATTAACCAACATTATAGACTGAGAACTTCTTTCTCACAATATCTATCTGATTCAGAGCATGGAGAAAAGCTAATTTAATAATATACATTAATTTTACAGAAGTGAATATACGTACGTCCTTTAAAATTCAATTTCCTAATAACGTCAATTAATTATAATTTGTCTTGTACATTCAAAGTTTTGATTAATTTCATTAAAGCAGTAAACGTTCACAAGGTGTCTCTTGAGATAATAAATAATACATAATATTTGATCAGTAAAGCAAATTACCATAAAATATCTGCCAGTGCATATTACACCATTTAATAACTCAATCAGTAGAAATTGATATCTAAATAGCTTTGTGTCTAATAAATTTCCTTACTTAATAACTCTGGGGATTGGGAAATGAGTTTTCACTTAGCAAAGCCACAAAGGACACACATTTACATATAGAATATATATTAAAAAGTAGTAGTAAAAGATGGTGAAGTTGAAAGAGATCCATTTCGTTCCTTTAGAAAGAGTCTGTGATTAGAAAAGAAGAAGAAAACACTCACTTTTTATAATCATGATTTTTCTGGAACAGCTTTGTAAAAAGTATAAAACTTCCATAGTGCGGGGAATTCAATATCCCATTTTTTTTTTTTTTTTTTACAATCTTCTTCTGATGAAGCAAATCTATTATTGTCATTATTTTGTAAGGAGAGTTATAAACGAAAGAAACGCGTTTATGAACAAAACAAAGACTGTTTTCTTCTTCACGTTCTGAGCAGCAAGAGACTTCTTCTTTTCAACCATATTTACCAACCACCAATTTGTTTCTTCCTTCAATATAGTAGAAGAAAATGTATTGTGAAAAACGATTGTAGTTTGAAAACATATTATCTTCTTATTTTTTTAAAAAAGAAATTCTTTAATATTTTTGCAACAAAAAAAATTATTTCCTATCGTTGAGAGGAACGTGAATACTTTTTTGGAATCAAGAGTTTGAGACTTTTTTTTTTTTAAAAAAAACATTTTGTTCTTATGAGAAAGAAGAACGTAAGTATTCAGTGAAGTAAGTATTAAAAGATGTCGCAATAAAAGAGCAACATTTTAATCAGTGTTACCAATGTAGCACTTTTTGTGCCAGATTTGAAATTTCTTCGTAAGTGGTATTTCTTTCAGGGATACTTCCAGATGGAGGGCTATGTTATTCTCCCCGGAGTTGATCTACCTTCACCCTCGAAGCTAATATGAATTAAATTGCGATTACAAGTAAACCTTGTGTAGAGCGTAAAGACCTGAACGGGCCGAATTTTTCGGCCCGAGCCCAATCCAGCCCGAACATACCTAGGCCCGGCCCAGCCCGGGCCCGAAAAGTTTTGGAGATTTTCGGCCCGAGCCCGGCCCGGCCCGGCCCAATAAGTTTTTAAAATTCTTGGCCCAAGCCCGGCCCGGGTCCGATAAATTTTAAAAGTTTTTGGCCCGACCCCGGCCCGATAATTTTTTTTTTAATTAGCTCGATCCCCAATCTTTCTCAAAATTTGGTACTAAATTTGACCTAACCCTCAGAAACACTTTCTAAACTCTGGTTCACAACCTGACGCTTGCCTCCCGAATGGTACCATTGTCTCCTAGAACTTTGCCTGTCATCGAGAGAACAAAAGCTCCATTCCCTGTAACAAAAATCTAACTTAATTGATTTTTAGCATAAAGTGAATATGGCAATATTGTTTAGCGACAGGCAAAACATTCCCACCCCTTCTTGTTATATTTTGAGTTGACTGAAGGTCAAGGTCAGAGCTTAATTTACCGCATAATGCCTGCAATCCTCTGTAGTAAAAGTGGAGCCGCTAAGCAACACAAACTGTAAATAGCTATTCCATTCTTTGTAACATTTTTCACGGACACTTCTTCAACGTTTGGCTTTATTCCAATTATCATTTAACGAAAGTCTATAATTATTAAAGAATTGCAATTGATCGGCCCCAGCTCGGCCCGGCCCAAAGAAATAGCAAGCCCGGCCCGTGCAGGTCTCTAGTAGAGCGCGTTCTTTAGCGAATACTGTCTCAGTGCAGCCCTTTTTCATTTCATTTTTCCACTCCCTCCTGAAAAGAATTACTTAAGAAAACCTGCTTAATGTAAGGCAACTTCAACTTTTCATCGTTTAGCACCATAGAGCAAATATGGAGCTTTGATAACTCGTTTGATGGAGAAAATATGTTGTTACTGTACATATGCCTACTATACATGAGAAATGTTACTGTACTGTGTATGATAATACATGTTGAATACTTTTGCAATGCTGATCAGTTATAATATTTACATATATTCATTCTGCATTGTCCTGTACCAGTTTCAACAGCACGATTTTATTTGTTGATATATGTCATTACTTACACAGCCAAAACTTTCGTACCGCAAACTATAAGAAATAATTACTCAATTCAATACAGAGGTTTATCTTAAAAGTTAGGCGATAAGAAAGTCTACGGTAATAAGCTCAATACTGCACAGGGTCTGTATAAAAAGTAGTGAGATCCAATTTTTTTTTTCTGACGTGATCGTACATCACAGTGCATTCGCTCCAGGTGGGTTCGATAGAGGGGAAAGTAAACTTTAAAACGTACCTATCGTCAGTTGCCTATGAGCTATCGTGGTTTAAAAGGGACCCCTGTCTGTGTGGGACTCGGAAAATCGACTCTGGAGATGTTGGCCATGAGTCAGCAAGTGTTCGGGAGCTGGTTTTGAGATGGCACAAGTGCTTCTAAGACGCTCGAGGTCCTATGGAAGACACACCCCGTTCAGGACGTCCATCCACTAGCAGAACCGAGGAAAATGTGCTATGTGTTGAGCCAACGGTTAAGTGTTCGAATGACGGCAGATGGCGTAGAAATTTATAAAATGATGTACACACCATCATTACTGAGGATTTGAAGATGAGAAAAATCTGTGCTAAGCTCGTCTTGAAAGTTTATATAGATGACCAAAGACAAAACCATGTGCTTGTTTGCGAAGATCTTTTGCAGTTCGTTCAAATCCTGAGGACGGAGCATAGGTGTTTGAATACGACGCAGCGACAAAACGCCAAAGTTCCGAATGGCACAGAACAGTATCCCCTCGCCAAAGAAAAAAAAAAGCCTCAAATGAGCAGGTTGAAGCCGCAGATCATGCTGTTTGTCGTCTTTGACGCCAAAGATGTGGTCCACCACTATTTTATACCTGAAGGACAGATCATCACGAGTGTGGTTGCCAGGTGTACGTGCTAAAAGGATTGAAGGGAAGGGTCAACCGAGTGTGGCCAAACTTAGCTGCCAATTAGAAGCTACATTACGATAATGCATCATGCCACGCCTGCTTCATAGGTAACGTCTACCTGGCCCATCAACACTTTCAAAGCCCCCATATAGTCCGGATCTGGCCCCGTTGGGCTTTTCCCTGTTCTTCTGTCTGAAGAGACATCTTAAAGGACACCACCATGAGACCACCACAACAAAGGTCAGAGCAACTTCAATGCTCTGCTTGAAGGACTTTCCGGAAAAGAACTTCCAAGGCGCCTTCGAAACGTGAAAAACTCAGTGGTATATGTGTGTTGACGCCCAAGGGTCCTATTTAAAAGCATTTAAATGTTCTGTAGTGTATCTTAAATACATTTTGTTCCGCGAATTTGGTCCCGTTACTCTTTATACAAACCCTGTATGTCACAGCAACAGTAATTAAGAACAGCAACAATCGTTCATGAATACTGATTATGTACATTAAACATCAATCTCTCAAGTACCTGAAACTTCAGCAGCTTTCAAGAACCTATGTTAATACTATTATGTACGTTTGCCGTATTTATTTTTTAACCTGTTGATTTATATATGGAATGTTTTTTTTTTTCCTTAAAATGAATTGGGATTTCAATGTTATGATGTTACTGATAACTTCTTCAAGTGTAATTTAGTGTCTCTTGCTGCTTTTAGAATGCATTTGCATTACATTTAAATTTAATACATCAAAATATAATTTCCACTAAGCAAGGGATTTGAAGGGGTTTCAATGGATTTGAAGAAAAAATCAATTAAAATAACACATTAAATTTCCATTTCTTTTCAAATAAAATAGAAAAAGTAATTCTCCATATAAATCCATTCAATGGGAGATATTTAATGGGTACTAAGCGCTCATTGGAGGTATTTAATGGATGCTAAACACCCATTGAAGATATTTAATGAGTGCTGAGCACCCATTGTAGGTATATAATGGGTATTAAGCGCCCATTGGAGATATTAAATAAATGCTGAGCACCCATTGGAGGTATTTAATGGATACTAAGCGTCTATTGGAGATATTTAATGAGTGCTAAGCGCCCATTGTAGGTATATAATGGGTATTAAGCGCCCATTGGAGATATTAAATGAGTGCTGAGCACCCATGGAGGTATTTAATGGGTGCTAAGAGCCCATTGGAGATATTTAATGAGTGCTGAGCACCCATTGGAGGAATTTAATGGATGCTAAGCGCCCATTGAAGATATTTAATGAGTACTGAGCCCCCATTGGAGGTATTTAATGGGTGCTAAGAGCCCATTGGAGATATTTAATGAGTGCTGAGCACCCATTGGAGGAATTTAATGGATGCTAAGCGCCCATTGAAGATATTTAATGAGTGCTGAGCACCCATTGGAGGTATTTAATGGGTACTAAGCGCCCATTGGAGATATTTAATGAGTGCTGAGCACCCATTGGAAGTATTTAATGGGTGCTCAGAACCCATTGAATTTTTAAATTCGAATTAACCTCGAAATTACACTTTCATACGGTGAATAATAAAAATAAACTATAGTTCGTGTGATTCCTTATTTTGAATAATTTTCTGTTTCCTTATTTTGACTAAAATTGCTAAATACATTTGAAATTCAAATCAAAGTGTTAATGTTTAGGAATTTTGTTCAATATAAAGTTTAGGAAATCATGCTTTTTTAGTCTTTGTCAATTAAAAATAATTTCACAGTTCATTTTATTTCAACAGGTCTTCAAAGCTTTTCTCGCCTCTCAGGAAGAATTTGGGAACTACTGCTTTATTGGATCTACCAAAAAAGATTATTTGACGTTAGTACCGACGCCTGAGTACCCACTGAGAAACTTAAAAGTCGACACCTATGTTCGCAGGGCAAATTTGATATTAGATATTGTAATTATTCAATTATTTATGTATTTGATTGAAAACCAGCACATCAATAAATAAATAAATAAATAAATAAATAAAAGTTAAAAATCTGCAATGCAAAGTTGAAACAATTGAAGATGGAAGAAAGTAAGGTATTCAGAAGGGAAAGTTGATACCAAGGATCTTATAAAATAGAGGATCTGCCCTCACAACAAAATCTTGAAGCCATACGTCACAGTTTCGCCACTTCTACTCTGCCCACTCCGCCCAATAGGATCGCAACGTTTTGAGCCAACAATCATGGCGGAAACGAAAGTAGCCAATCAGACGTGCCGATGCTCGGTTGTTTTTGGGCTTCATCGATTTAATAGGATGACGATACATATGGGCAGATCCTCTATTTATAACATCCTTGGTTGATACGCTTCGCCCCGTATTGCTTATTGTTTTTATTGTTATACAGTAAAACTTATTTTCTACGTTTTCTTTCAAGTACTAATGAAAGTAAAACGGGGGCTCATTAAACTTTCACTGCAGTCATAGAATAAGTTAACGTACCGCTCGCAACCACACAGTGTTGAATTTAAGATTTCACAAAGTTTTCCTTACAATTTACCAAGCTACACAAAGTATATAGTAATCAAACTATCTTATATTCATATATTTAAAATTGAATTAGTCTATCAGGCCATCAGAGTATGGTAGACTGCATTGATTTTCAGTACATATTTTAAACAATCTTTATGAGTAGGGTTTCTTGCTTTTATTGATAGGTCAGAATCGCAAATTGAAAGTCTTTCAGAAACTATGGTCTTCTACTAATATTTTAAGTTTTGAAAAGGAGTTGTTAGCTTAATATATTATTCATCAATTGTTGTATTTTTATCCCATTCTAAAGCTTATGTTTTATCAATTGTTCCCTCAGAATACAGTGTTATGAACATTTTTTTCTTCTCTTGATTATCTTCATTCTCTTCTTAATTATCTACAATTTCAAACACTTCTTCATTAGTTACTATTCCACCAAATCAATCTTCTTCATTCTTTACCATACTCAAGGAGCTTCTTATTCTTTTTCGTAACTTTTACGTAATATACATGGCTTTGATATTTGATGAGTTTTTCCTTATAGTTTTATTTAACAACCCACAAAATACGCTTTCCTTCTTTAAGCTCTTTTGCTTCAGTCCTATGCCTTTTATTCTAGTTCACATTCTCGTTCACATTCCACAGCTTCAGTGGTAATAAATACTAGCTTCCATCGAAAACCAGGAATCAATTCCGAGCTCTTCTTCTGTACTAAAAAGTAGCAGTTTACTTTCTTCCAATCAACAAAATGTTCTAGCTTTAAAATCAGATTGCCTATAGTGAATCATACTTTATAATAGGAGGTAGGAAAGTTTAAAAGGATGTAAAAGATTTAGTGTATTCTCTTTGTAGATGATATGAATGTTTCCCCATTATTATGAGTCAGTTGAAGCCGTGACATATATATTTTTTCATTGCATAACAAAAAGTTTAAACTTCAGTTGTTCATCAGTATACAAACACTCAACATATTTACTCCCTATCACCTTGTGAATATTATTAAACAGTGGCTTAGTAAAAGATCAGGCTATATGTAACAGTTGTCAAATATTACTATGCATTAGTCGCTGTCGCAGTGCAGACGAGTACCAAAAGAGCACGGAAGAAGAAGAAATTAAAAATGAGTGAAACGTGACAGAATTCATGTCATAAACTTGACGGACAGCATCAGTCAAAACCACTGGCACATGTAGGCGATCTTTATTGTTTGACACAATAAATGATTGTTATATCAATATATGCATTTAACGTATATATGACTATTCATAAAGATTAGAAGAAAAGAACTCCGTCAAACTCTTCGTAAAATAAATCTCATAAATAATTGAGTGACAGTATTTTTAAAACTAATAATAATAATATTAAAAACAGCAATATTCTCGTCAGGATTTGCAGTATATTGTGTTTTCAGGATTTTTCAATATCTATCGAACTAATATTATTGCTAATATACCATTTATTTCTGGATTTATTTACTTTCCAATAAAAGGTACGGTTCCCTCGCAGTAACACTCGTATCAAGTGTAATGGAACATCGTTTTCTACACAGCAAACAATGAAGTGTTGAAATAACAGAAAATGACTTTCATTTTAGCTTGTTATTTGTGCATTATTCAAACATCAATGATATCGTCTTCCGAGCATATCAGAAGTAAGTAGTAATTGTCAGTGGGAACTTGAATTGGATTTCATTGTTTCCTATGAGCGAAGCTTTACGTACTATATGCGCAGTAGTAACGAATAACGTGCTACGTTTTCTATAGTTGGTCATGAAAATAGTTTTTTAAGCTTTTGAATTGTTTGACAACAGTTAATGAGTAGCAGTTCTGCCATCTGTTATTCTTATGCCCTGATATGGTTAGAAGGCAATGTTCTTGGTATTAAATCAAAACACAAGTAACACGCTAAAGTGGTAGTCACTTTGTGTTATCTAAACGCCTCATTTTTTGCTATCTATGGCAGAACAATTATAATCAATTCAATCCTATACAATTTCATTTCTACGATCATAAAACTGTTTCCTAATTGCTAGCTTTTTTATTATCGTCATCATCATCATCAGCAGCAGCAGCAGCATGTCCTTTATTGGCACTGTTCAAAATAGTTTACTACTATAAAATGAAAGAACAAAACATAAGGCCTTTGGTGCTGGGTCTCTTCCTATTTATTTTTTCTTTATCTACATCATATGAAGCGGCATGTGTCCGAACAGTGTATGAAAACCAAGTCGGAAAACTCATCAGATAACAAAGAACGATATAATGAATGTGTTGCAGCTGAAATACATTGCACATTTTTTATACAGCAATGACATTTTGGACTAGCATGTGTAAAACATGCTTTTTAAAATTAAAAAAGAAGCAAAATGCAAATGTATTTCATACGCTGTAACATGAGATAAAATTACATCAATCGATCAATACTTTGTCTCCATTTTTCTGTCCCTCTCTCTCTCTCTCTCTCTCTCTCTTTGTCGCTTACGCATTAGTATTTCATTTACTTTGATGTCTTCGATTCAATTCTCTTTGATTGTTTCATCTCTACTTCTGTTTCATCTACGTACATGTATATCTATGCGATCACATACTAACACACGCACACACTGATACGTAAATATACTGCCTCGCACTCACACTACCAGAGTCTGTAAAAAGCTTACATTGTTTGTAAGAAACAAAAGCTAAAGAAAAGTGGAGGGGGATGGGATATGAAAGAAGGATAGATTTAATCAAATATCGCTCTAAAGTACAAGCCAGCGCTTCTGCTTGAGATGTTCCATTCAAAAACACTATCGACTAAAACGTCAGGCTAAGTCCTACAACATTATTAGCATTAAACGAGAAAACAAGTTACACTTGTCACAGTGTACATGACGTAAAGGAGTTAAGTTGAAAGTCATTTAATTGTATTTTAATTTCGTATTCCACAGGCACATTAGTGAAAAATGAAATGAAATTTTTGAGTTTTACGTTCCATGGTTATGCCGGCTAGGCTAAAGGAGACGGTGATGATGAGGAATGAATGGAATGGTGGAATGAAGAAAGTGGGAGAAAACAGGAGAACCCCGAGAAAAACCATGTACACGGTGTTTGTGCATGAGCGGGGTTTGAACCCTGGACCACATGCACCAGAGGTGAACGCTCTACCACTGAGCCACCGCGGTCCTTAGGCACATTAGTATTTTGTATCCTGTGACCATTATACTAACGCTATAATCTCACCATAGGAATACATGGAGAACCGATTTTTGGCCATAATGAAGCAATATATGTCAGATATAGAAGTAGAAGGGGGAGAAAATAGCTCTGAGGACTTGTTTTAGATACCTGGTTAGTATTATTACTGATGATATAAGATGTGAACGTGAAATAAAAACAAGGATAGGAATGGCAAAAGAAGCGTTAAGCAGGAAGAAAAAACTATTTTGTGGAACCTTGAGTAAAGAGTTTAAAAAAATACTTGTAAAATGCTTCGTATTGTACTGTATCGGTCAGAAACATGGATATTACGCAAAAATGATTGGCAGCTTTAGAAATGTGGGTGTGGAGAAGAATGGGGAATTAGCTGCGTCGAGCTGAAAATGAATGAGAGAGTGTTCGAAATTATGGGGGCAGAAAAGAACGATTTTATATGTTATTAAAAAGAGGAAGAGAAACTGGCTGAGACATTGCCTAAGAAGGAACTATATCATGAGGGACGTGCTAGTGGCAGAAAAGAGAGGGAGTGGGTGAAGAAGGCTACAAAACAATTGATGAATGATATGAAAACAGAGAAATCGTACGTAAAAACGAAGAGGTTAGTGGAAGACCGTGGAGCATGGAAGCTTCTCAGATACGGCAACTGACCTGTCAATAATGGCAAAATACCTATGATGATGATGATGAAAATGATATCCTAGAATTAACTAAATGGATCATCTCTATCCAATAACGCGATTCCAAACTTTGTGTCTGTACATCCCGGCCAAATTTTATGATGATCCATCAAAGAGTACTTGACATTTTATGTCTCTTGGAAAAATGTCTCATTTTAAACTGTCCAAAAGTGAGACATATACCAATCGATAGATCTCATAGAGCTGAATGAAATGATATGAGTGAATATAAATCTTCATGCGTAGTTTTTGAGGAAATAAGAAGCAATTCTAAACTTAGAAATTAAAGCTCTAATGATAACCACATCATCTATTAGATGGGCTATACCCACATCAAACTTTTTGTTACGGCAATAGTAAGAAGACTGTCAACTGTATGGTTAATGAGATATAGCCCAAAATTATGACCAACTTTTAAACTTTATTATTTTGTTAAATTATAACATTGTCTAAAGGTAAGACATATAGTAATCACTAGATCACACTTGGGAATAAACTCTGAAGTGTACTTTTAGAGAAAATTAAGAAAAAGGAATTTCTATGACGCTAAAAAAAATGTTGTATTCGTCGTCAATTAAAGGCTGATTCACACATAGAATCCCGTGTCCATGCCGTTTCACTGCCATGCTCTGTCCGTGCCACAGTCGCAACCATTTATACATACCATGCCATGCCGTGTCCTACTGCCGCGCTTTTAATACAATTTCCCAACTTTTGGTAAATTTCGTGTACCTTCGTGCAATCCGAAGAAAGCCGAAGGATTGGGACCGACGAGTCACGGTCCAGAATGATTTCTGTTCAATGCGGGGCACATATGGTAACGGAATAGGCATAGTACATAATATGTGAATTAAAAAAAAAGACAACCAAATGAATTTTCAACTTCAAAGCCTGAAAAGAAACTTCATCGACTACGACGCGGATGGGGCACAATGTGGGAACGGCGCACTATGTACAAATTAAGGCGGATTTTCATGCAAGCGTCCCTTGCGTTCTTTGCTTTCGATGTGGCTGAATAGCCAATTTGTTTAATAGCCAATAGCCAAATTGGTTTAATAGCTGAATAACCAATAGCCAAAGTTGGTTAAGTACGGTTCTACGTATAACACAATTTTATGTTGGCTACACATAGAAATTGCAAGGAACGGACACTTGTGTGAAAATGCACCCTTAACCTTGATACTTTTATTATACTGAAACTTATTGTTTGTATATGGATTGTAAAAGAAAATATATTATTAGGAGCCTGCCTTACTAAAAATAATATAAGATTTACCGTTTTTCTTTTGGTTGTTTTTCATAAGCGAAAGGAGATAATGAAATGCTACTTACCACAATCATATATAATGTTATTCTACAACAGAAAATATGAACCTGAAGAATGTTGCCATCTATAGAAATTACTGTTGCCAGAAACACAACGCCACTAAAATCTAGGTCAAGGCAGCGAATAGAGGAACGAACTCAACTGCATTTCGTTACGTAACATTTGTTTTGGTTTCCTGTGAACTACTTTCTAAATAACAGTTGTATTTAGTTTGTAATAAGCATATAGTTTTAACACACAGTTATTAAAACTAAATAAAAATCCTATTTAAAAAGTAGTTCACAAGAAACTAAAAGAACATGATACGTAACCAAATGCAATTGGGATCGTTCCACTAGTTGCTGTCTTAACTTAGATTTCAGGGGCGTTGTTTTTTCTGGCAACACTGTAATTTCTATGGATGGCAACACTGAAAATCCTTGAGGTTCATATTTTCTGTTGTTGAATAACATTATCTATGATTGTGGTAAATTGCATTTCATTATCTTCTTTCACTTACGAATAAAGAAGCAAAAGGAAAAATGGTAAATTTTGTATTATTTTTAGTAAGGCAGGCTCTTAAGAAGTAGATTGCATCTATTGGACACATACTATCATGACGCAATACTGCTTGTAACGTAGGGATGAGAATGCTAATTCGAGAAAAATAAAGAGATTCCAAATGGTAATATAAAATCACTGTGATGACGCGTACGAGTTTCAGGATGTTCAGATTTGCAATTTCATACAAATTACTTAGAACAACACTGGGAAAAAAATAGATTGAATACTCATTGTGCTGCCGAGATTATAGTTACTGTTCGTGCCTCTGTTGAGCGTGGTCCTATGTGCGAACAGAATTTTTAGAATTGATTTAGAATCATTAAACAACATAAAAAAAACTAAAAGACAGAAAGAATCGTCTTTCCTAATAAAATAAGTACTTATTTAATTTAATTTATTATAAAATAAATCAATGACTTTATGAACCCATCTATTTAAATACTTTTATTAAATTATATCTGCCTATGTAATATTGATTAAGTGTGATAGGGGACACTGTAGCTCAGTGGTAGAACGCTAATCTCTGATGCATGGGGTCCCTGGTTCGTTCCCCGACATAGTAAATTTGTGGTAAACAACATTGTGTATGTGTGTTTTGTCGGGATAATATCGTTTCCTCCCACATTCTCATTCCACCAACTTTTCAATCATCATCCAATTGCTTTGTCATAATCTCTCTTAGCCTAGTAGGCGTAATTGTGGGACGTTAAACGGAAAACGTTTACCTTACGTGGTTAGTTTCATTGCTATTATCTACAGAACAAAATTGAGGTCTTTGTCTAGACAAAGAATGTAATTGACTCATAAAATTACCATTGAAACTATAATTTTATTTTATTTTACTCTCTGCTAATTTTTATGAAGTTAGTTCATATTTTTTAAACTTTGTTTCATTATTAAACTTTTCCGTTACTCCAGTAGTTCATGTAGATACACAAACTAAAGGTAGGACACTAATTTCTTATAAAATAAGTATGACTGCTAAACATAACTCAACATTTTTGTTTAGAAATCAGTGTTTGCGTTGCGGTTTTATACGTGAACATACACAAAATTACAGTATTAGCACTGCCAGTTGTTAAGCAGTTTGATGGACTAGCTGCAAAGATTATCATCAGATTCAAATGAAATTTACACGGAACCACTATCAAACTGCACTCTTTCAAACATATAAAAATGATATAAATCAATTGAATTTTGTTGAAGTTATGGGTGATCATACACACAATGAATCTTGTTAATTACTGTTTTAATATTGTCAACCATGGATGAGTTTCGTGGTCTATCTCCGAAGATTATAATCAGGTCCTAACGAAATTCATGGGATGGGATGGGATTTAGATTTCTGGGCTTTCGGCATCTAAGGCCATTTAGCCCTTCACGTTTTGAGGGATGACGTCCCTCGGCAAGCACACAATCCGGGGAAAGGGAAGGAAGCGGCCTGGGACCTATAAGTTAGGTACCACCCCGGCATTTGCCTGGTGTGAATGAGGAAAACCCAGGAAAACCTCATTCAAGGTGGCTGGCCTGAAAAAGCGTTTTACACTTTTTCGACCGAGTGCCCCCACCGGGACCTAACGAAATTCACAAGAGATCAATACAAAAGTATACCTTCTAAAATTAAAATATATTATTAGAATCGGAGCAGCAACTTAAGGTTATGCGTGAACATACAGACAGTAAGAAAATATTAACAGTGCGTAAACATGCCATAGTGGCTCAGTGGTAAAGAACTTTACTGTGGTGCGTGGGGGTCCCTGGTTCAATTCCCGACCAAGTATGTTTGTGGTGGACAACATCGTGTCCGTGGGGTTTCTCGTTGTACTCCCGTTTCCTCTTATTTTCTCATTCCACCAATTCTTCCATCATCATTCACTTGCTTTAATCATTGTCTTCTTTAGTCTAAAATGCATAAACGTGGGACGTTAAATTGGAATATTTCAGTTTATTAATCAACTGTGTCGTTTAGCTTACAGATCATAGTCAAGTGTTGTAACATTGAATGAATTCATTTTAAAGCTTTCCATACTTATGAATAATCCCAGGTTCCTCCAAGTGAGTTTTGTGGTACAGAAACACTATGTGAGTGGGTTCTCTCATCTCGTCCTACTTTTTCCATTCCACCATTTCATTCATTCTCCTTTATCCTGGGAGATGATTGTGGAAAGTTAGAAAAAAGAACAAAAGAAGAGAAGTATGATGCATATTATATTTTGGAAATCTAAAGAAAACGCAATCCCAGCTAAAGGCATGTTTATCCCTTTCTTATCTCGCTGCGGTAATTACTGATTTCTATCACTGTACAAATAGTTTAGTATAGTTTTTGGTATATTTAAAGTTGTTCAGCAATGGTGTTCTTTTACTATGTAATTCTACAATATTTGTGATTAAAATCTACGATATGTTTCTACTTGTGCGCATAAAACAGCGACAGAGAGGAGAGAAAGAAGAGAGAGAGAACAGGAGAGGCGAAAAGAAAATATGGGAATTTACTTCCACTGCAGCTAGAAGCTACCACTCGACTCTCCCTCCTCACTAAGCACGTACATCCACTTTCTGGAACGCTCGGAGCAACAAACGGAAGTTTGCGTTGGATGTCGGAAGCGTCAACTTTTTGTTCACAAACTTTATATTTTTTCTATTACATATATGTAAAAAAAAACTCAAATAAAATAAAAAAAAGTTTTATGTGGCTTGCATAAAAAATGTCCCCCGAGAATTTAAAAAAATGTTGTCAAATCAGATCAAACAAAGCTGTGGAAACAAAATTACCAAATGTAATTTAACTAAGTAAATGTATAAATACGTTTCTTTCTTATAACATAGTATGCATTATTTATGGGCTGTAAAGAATTTAAACTCATGTGATCACGTGTTTTAATTGCCCCAAATCAGAAGATAACAAATGAAAATTTAAGATGATGAAATAACTGCTCTTGTGGATATTTTGTGAAAGAGTTTTATGCAACATTGTAGCATTTTTAATGAAATATGGACAAAATTGTCTGAGTCTTGTTTCAACAAACCGCTTGAAAACAAATATAATCCCAAGAGTAAACTACTTCATGTAGGTATTTTTGTAAGAAGTATTTTACCCATAATTATAGAGTTATTATTTATTTATTTATTTATGAAAAGTGAACAAAATCACTTGAGTCGTGTTTAAAACCCTTTATTTGGCACTGTTGCTCTGAAGCAACATCGCATTCTATTGAGTTATCTGCACCAATTATAACTTGAGTGATCATTTAATTGACATTATTGCTTTCATACAATATTCATATACATGATTTGCGGATCGCCTCTTTAGATACTTCTAATCTTCGTCAACAGGGGACGGTCAAATTTAGTATATCTTCTACGTTCCGTGAAAGACCTTTTTCTACTTTTTTAATTTGTGGTTTCTTGCTCTGTTGGAAAATATTTCAACGAAACTGTTGGTAATTACTGAAAATATTCTTATGATATTTGACCATAATAGGGCAATGCTGCTCAGTAGCTACACCTAAGACCTATTTTATGGCAATGTTGCTTTGAAGTAAACACCCTGTATTTTGTAAGCAAAGTACAAAAATACTTTAAAAATTACGAAATTATGATCAAGAAGACATGGTTCAACAATAAAAGCAAATTAAATATTTTAATGGTAATGTTATCAATGCTTACCAATTAAAGGGTTAAGACAATGTCCCGGAAAAAAACTTACCCTCAAGGATAAACTTTGCCTCGAAGATTTTTTATGGTCAAACGAGTTACATCATATTGGCAGATTATCATTAATGAAATATTATCAAAATTCCTTGGGACGTTTTTGTGAAAAGGTTTAAAACAACTCACTCCAGGAATAAACCTTGACTTTTGCCAGGAAAAAATACTTATTCTATAGAATTTGATTGTTAGCGTCTATTGATATATGAGATATAAAGAAAATCTTCACAATCTTTTTCGAGAAAATCTCATTTTATAAAATTTTCACTTTTCAGTAAACTACCCTTTAATTGGTGATAGGAAGGAAATAAAAAAAACAGAGAATCTTATGAAAAACTTAAAAAATTTAATACTTGGTGCGGATACATTGAATAGTATAGGGTCTAGGTAAATGAACATGTCTAATTGTAAGTGGGACAAACGAACGGATGAACGATCAGACGAACGGAAGGAGAGATATTCCAAAATCACTTTTTGAGTATGTAGGGGACCATGAAACGTGTTAGAAATGGTGGGGAAGAAAAGAACACTGAGGGACGTGCTAGAGGGTCTGGTGGCAGGAAAGGGAGGGAGGGAGCGAAGAAGACTTCAATTAATAGAAGATATCAAACCAATTCTAATTGAAAATTCTTGAATTTGGATTGATATTTTTCATGATCAGCATACTTTCTTGTTTTCTATAGTCGCTCGTAAACAATTTAACTCTTTAATTATGCACGAATTTAGTTTGTAATGTACAGCGAGTCGAAGTAACGGATGCAACTACTGCTTAAATAATAGGAAACACGTAGAATAATCCAAACCTTTGTTGCATCATCTTTAGGGAACGTTCTAACTTTGAAAAAAATACGTTACCTTGAATTCTTTTTTCCCCTCATCTTTCTTCCTGTTGTTGATTTATGGTTGTTTGATACAGTGAACTTTAATCAAGTGTGATATCAGTGAAGGATGAAAAGATAAGATTACCAAAGAGGTAGGAATCAGGGAATCGATGAAAAATTACCAGATAGATACTCTTTGAGCTATTTTTAAACATACATGAATAGAAGGTAGCATCTTAGAAAACTATCATTCTTTAATCTTTTACATAAAAGTGAACGTATAATGTATGTTTCTATGTTCGGTCGCTATACAAACTCACATCGTTGATTTAGCATGCTATCTCATCAGTGGCAGGACTGTCTCGGTAGGTTTTCAATCATTGAAGTTTTTTTAAAAATTTTTTTTCAATGTTTCACCTACAATATCCTTAAACTTCGTTATGCTCCTCCCGCGAGAAATGGCATTCTACATTATTGAATATTTTGTTCGGGTTGCCGAAAAAATCATAATAGTAATGTTTTGGTTTTATCTATAAAATCTAACGCACTTTTTTTAGCATTGTTGGTACGTAGTTAATGGTTAAAGTGTATTCCGAAATATCCGGTGCTACTTTTACTATGGGAGGACAATAAATGTTAGAACGATAAAAGCCTGATGCTTGGAACGAAGTGGTCAGTGTCAACTATAGAAGTTAGAGGAGAGAAAATAGAACAGGTGACTAGTTTTCAATAACTGAGTAGTATTATTAGTGACGATATGAAGTGTGAAGTGAAATAAAACAAGGATGGGAATGGCGAAATAAGTGTTTAGGAGGAAGAAAAACTATTTTGTGGGACCTTGAATAAAGAGTTGAGAAAAAGACTCATAAAATGCTTCGTGTCGAGTATTGTATTGTATGGGGCAAAGACATGGACATTACGCAAGAATGATAAAAAAAGACCGAAAGTTTTCGAAATGTGGGTGTGAAGAAGAATAAAGAGAATTAGCTAGGTCGAGCGGAAACGAACGAGAGGGTGTTAGAAGTGATGGGAAAGAAAAGAACACTGAGGGACGTGCTAGAGGGTCTTGTAACAGGAAAAAGAGGGAGGGGACGAAGGAGACTTCAATTAATAGAAGATATCAAACCCAAAAATCATACCTAAAAACGAAGAGGTTAGCAAAAGACTGTGGAGCATGGAAGCTTCTCAATTGCGGCAAGTGACTTGCCAATAATGACAAAATAGCTATGATGATGATGATGATAATACCTGTACTGAGGATCGAACCCGATACCACTTGATCACAAAAGCATCAGGCACTTAAGGTTACTTTTCCAGACAACAATCACAACAAGAATATGTGGCAAGGTTCCATTAAACTTAAACAAGTAAAAGTACCACTTGTAGTAGTAGCTAAGTACATAAAACTAATATATTTTTCATCTACTCCGTTTCAATTTTTGTAGGTTTCATATTTCTCACGATTCCAATCGCCATTTGTCTTAATCTCTTTAACATTTAATTTGTATCCCACAATCTTCATAACTTTCTGTCGTTTCTTAAAACGCTTAGTTTATTTTCCGTTTCAGATTTAGCTAAAGAAACCGTATTATCTTAAAAATGACTACAAAATACATTATTCAGTCTGTAGGCTCTTTTCTCACTATTTCCTTAATGAATATTGAATGTTATTGGTCAAAGATAACATTCTTGTTGAGTTCTCCTTCAAATTACACACCACGTGTAGAAATTTGGTTTGAATTTTGAAAGTAACTGAATGGTATTCAATCAAACTGGGTTCAAGTACAGTTGTATTGCATACTATTAAGAGGTTATTAAATCATTAAACTGGGGTTATTAAATCATCCGTAATAACCCCAGTTTATCACGTTTTTTTAGTTCTCGGACAGGCAGATAGAATAAATATATAAAGAAATTTAGATTGGTAAACCAAAAGTCTTGATGAAAATATTTTTAAAATAAAATACCACTTGTCATGGGAACCAGTTCAAGTATCGTAATGCTGATTAACGCACCTTTAAAAGCTCTCATCTAGTATCGTTCATTTTATTGTTCTTTTCATTTAGGACCAACAATATTCCTATTTAATATTGTCTTCTTAAATTGCAATTCCATTTTCTCTTCTACATTTTTTCCCTACAATCACCTTCTATCAACATCTCTAACAAGAGAACTTGTCGGGCGTATCCAAACCACTTGTGCTTCTCTCATTTTAACTACACCATTTACTGTTATTCTCTTCACTCTAACTCTTAGCACTTGTTAGTTGGATTCTTCTTCAATTCTATTGTTCCCATTCTTTCTTGCAACTGAGTCAATCAATTTTTCACTTCCCTGCAGGTATTTAAAAAAAAAAATCACATTCATCTTTACTAAACTAGATGTAAATAATACTGTTAATAACCGAACTGTATCCGAGAAGAACAAGTAGAATAACATCTAAAAATTGTTGATGAAACTTGAAGAAATAGTTATTCTTCTTACAGAATCTGTTAGAATTACTAAAGAAAAATTCCCTAGAAAAAAATGTCTTCCTGCACAGAATTCTCCATCTCGAAAGAGCAGAACAGGAATTCCCGTTCTGCCTAAAGATAAGATCATAAAAATATTTTCTACAAAGTGCTGGAGAGCCTTTAGGCAGAACGGGAAGACACCATATTGGACATATTTCATCTTTAAGATCTCTACCTGAAGTTCCTTTCAGAGCTTAAAAGAATCAAGTCCAGATTATTACAGTTAACTTTTCCAAGTATTTAAGCGTGCCGCTTAAATTTTGCCTTTTCTGTCTCACAACGTTGCTAGTTACATTGATTTCCTTTAGCACTGAACGCCTCAAATACCCTAAACTCCATCTTATATTTAGAAATAACAAACAGGAAATGACGTAAAACGTAGCGTCGTGCAGCAAGATTGCCACTAATAGTTATTGCACTGGAAGAAATAGTGCGGTTTAAGAAAAAATAACAAAAATAAAACAAAGAAAGAAAAAGGAAACAAATAAACTAAACACAATACGTGTGTCTATAATAATGTCAATGCATGCAACTGATTCATTTTTTAGCGCTGTATTACGTTATTTTGAATGTTTTTCTCTTCTTACTGAATCAACGAAATCACACCATAACATTAACTAAATTTTCACACACATCAATGGCCAATGAATAATAACTGTAGTAACTATAATATAGTAACAAGAACTAATTTGAGTTAATGTTCCCAAACTTACCCTATAGCACGAGTTATCACTGAGAAAAATGATCTCAATTTCTTATTGTTATTCTAATACTGATTCTTACTTTATCGCTTATTTCGTATTGTTTTTCTAATAGTGATTCTTACTTTATCGCTAATTTCTTGTTATTCTAATAGTGACTCTTACTTTATCGCTAATTTCTTATTGTTATTCTAATAGTGATTCTTACTTTATCGCTAATTTCTTATTATTATTCTAATACTGATCCTTACTTTATCGCTAATTTCTTATTGTTATTCTAATAGTGATTCTTACTTTAGTGCTAATTTTTTATTGTTATTCTAATAGTGATTCTTACTTTATCGCTAATTTCTTATTGTTATTCTAATAGTGATTCTTACTTTATCGCTAATTTCTTATTGTTATTCTAATATTGATTCTTACTTTATCGCTAATTTCTTATTATTATTCTAATAGTGATTCCTACTTTATCGCTAATTTCTTATTGTTATTCTAACAGTGATCCTTACTTTCATAGTTTATCTATCTTAAAAGTAAATAGATACAGTTTTAATTCAAGTTGGTAAATTTGGCAATCTTATTTGCAACATGATTCTCTTTTTCTTATCAGCTGTAGTTAGAGTTGCAAATATACTACTTATTATGTTAATACAATAGGCCACCAGTTTTGCACATAGAGGGAACTGTTGCAGTTTAGAGTACTGGTTCCAAACCTTGTTTGCCCAGCACCCCCTTGATCCTTTGATTATAAATGTTTTTGTCTGACCCCTTCTGCAATTTTGGATGCAACAGAAATCCTCAAATCTTCAGTAATAATAATAATAATAATAATAATAATAATAATAATAATAATAATAATAATAATAATAATAATAATAATAATAATAATAATAATAATAATAACTATCTTCTTACCAATTTATATTTGTTTTCAGCAAGACTTTTGCATATCATTGCTGTGCAGTATTATTCATGCTCAAATGTGCTCGCGCGCTCAGTTTTCAGCTCGAGGTAGATTGAGCCCGAATGCCGAGTTCTAAGGTTTGAACATCTATGCAAAATACATTACCATTTTTAAACTCTGTAAGATCTTTTTGTTAGGCCAAAATGAAGTTATCACAACTGCGTTTTCCAATTGTCCCAAATATGTCCAACTAGACCTATATCTTCAACAATATAGCATAATTTTGTTTTCAAAGTACTCGACAAGAAGAAATGTTTTTGAACAAAACTTCGAGAATTAACACTTTTTGGGTAAGCACAGAACACTTTTTGATACATTTTTCTCTTCATCATCTGTTTTGAAAATGTTAAAATATTGTGCCATTTTTTACAGTGCACTTCCTCTTTAATACCTTCTAAAATTTATTATAAGCGACGCTCATAAACCTTTGCACCTTCCAGGCACTAGGTTTTCTGATGCCAGCTATAGACAATGAATGAAACGTCACATGATCTCATGGAACTTGGAACCATGGTTTCTATAGGGTTTTCTTCCTTCAATTATGAAGTTGTTATTGTTTAGAGTGCATGAGTTGTAATTTCTTTCCGCGTTCGGTTAGTAGTTTAGTGGAATTAATTTTCTAGTGTTTCTTTCATTTCTATGAGTTATTTATTTCTACGTAATTCCTAAATGTAATTCATAGTTATTGTTAGTTTCTTTTATATATAAATATAAATAACAATAATCATACCTATTACGATCTATGGTTGCGAAACCTGGTCACTTACTCTGAAAGAAGAACGCAGACTGAAAGTACTTAAGAATAAAATCCTGAGACGAATATTCGAATCCAAGAAGAATCGGAATGTGGAATGGCGGAAATTTCATAAACAAGGAACTGCATAACTTATACTGTTTACCAAACATTGTCAGGGTCATCAAGTCTACGAGGCTCAAATGGGCAGACCATGTAGCCAGAATGGAAGAAAGAAGAAACGCTTTGAAAGTTTCCAATCGGAAAACGACCATTAGGAAGACCTAAGAGCAGATGGAAGGACAATATTATGATGGATCTCTCAAAAATAGGAATACAAAATAGAAACGGAATTCAATTGGCTAAGGACATAAATCAATGGAGAGCTTTTGTGAACGCGGCATTGAACCTTAGGTTTACATAAGCCATAGAGTTAGTTAGGTATAAGTATATATTTATACTTTTATATATAAATAATAATAATAATAATAATAATAATAATAATAATAATAATAATAATAATAATAATAATAATAATAATAATAATAAGTTCTCTTCTATACAAGATCATGAGAGGAGATAAGAATTCAGATAATTCCAATATAAAAAATAACGGTATTTCTTGTTCCCTTTCTCATCCTAAATTTCAACTTATTTGTTCTCCATATAATTTCTTATTAAAAATTCTCATATGCAATTTTTGCCACAGACATATTTTATTAATTTTCTCTATTTTTCGTACCTTTCTGCATTTTGTTGTTTTTTGTTTTCTTATTTCAGCGGGATAAGCATGTTATGTTTAAAAACAAAAACTCCAGCAATTTTCCCATTTGATGCTCGTGGTCAAGAATTCGGTTTTCGGTTTTAGATATACGCATTGATATGTTTCTAATCGTTTTCTTTAACCTATAAAAATGCAGAGCTCCTTCAGTAGTCTGAGACTCCTTGCTAAGTGAATCACACATTCACTGACTTAGATCTAACAGCAAGAAAATTAAAATGCAAAGGATGTTTATATAATTTAAACATATACAGGATTCTTATAGTTCAAAAAATGTTTTCCTGGGAATAAAGGATTTAACCACGTCTCTATCCTAAATGAATAACTTGTTAAATGCCGTGAGCGCACGACCGCATTATATGCGAAATACAATATGATATATTGTCTTTGGAATAACAACTTCTAAACTTCTGTGTTACAAATTCTCTTTACGCTCTTGCGGTCGCAGTGAACTTCACACACATTATGTTACATTATCTGTCTTCTTGAGCTCTTTCAGTTGGTTCACTTTGCACAAATAATCCCATTACGCGTTAGTTATGTCTACATAATTTTTCAGACACGGAGAATCATTTTCCTTTTAATAGTTACAAGGCAAAACTAAAGGTAAGTATATTTTCAATTTAGTACAAATTCAGAAACTACGTTTTGGAAAATGTATTTGAAAGTTTACTTAAAAGAAAAAGAAACTATTTAATTTACTCAACAAAAACAAATTTCAAAGCTTTTGCTCTCGTGTAGGTGATATACATCAAGTAGTAAAACATGGGTACGCATCAATGTTCGTAGTTTGAAGAAAATTTTCCCAATCTAGGGAAATTTCGTAGGTAAATTTATCAGAAAGGTTTTTTTTTTTCTATAAGACGTGGAAAATCCAGAGAAATTGTCGACCTGACTGATTGACGAACATAAATCTTAAATTTTTCTTTGTTCTTCAGAAATAAATCCATACGATACTAGCAACAATGTGTATGTGTGTGCGTGTGTGTGTGAGTGAGTGAGAGAGACAGTGTGTGTATGTATGTGTATGTGTTGAAAGTAACATAATTTGCAACTATCATAGGCTGGGTGTATTTGTGTGTATTTTTTGTAAAAAAGAGTGAAAGAAATAGTTTTAAAAAATAAAGCAAAAAGCAAATGAACAAAACAAATGTGGTTGGAACTTCCGTTAATATAGCTATAAAGGTAACCAAGGAGGGGCATGTCACTGAAAAGTTTGTTACTCTGTCTGGGATTCCTCAAGGATCTCATCTGGGTCCTCTGCCATTTCTCCTACTTATTAATGACATTCCACTTTTTGTTGAAAACTCTGAGATTCTCCTATCCGCTGATGATTTCAAAATATATTCTAGAATAAATTCAACTGAAGACTGCATACAGCTACAACAAGACCTACAGCGAGTTTAAACATGGTGTGATGACAACAAATTAGTAATAAATGTATATAAGTGTAAATCCCTTTCTTTTACGAGAAAAAGAAATCCCACCACCTTTGACTATACACTAAAAGAAACTAAATTGTCTAAATCAAGTACTGTCAAAGATTTAGGCGTTATTTTTAAACCTGAACTAAATTTCAATCAACACATAGATAATGCTAACAAACAGCGTATATAGAAACTTAGGTTTAAATTACAGAATAGGGCAATACTTCTTCAGTGAGACAACGTTTACAATACTTTATTTTACATATGTTAGATCAAAATTAGAATATTGTTCTACTATATGGACCCCCAATAATAAAAAAAATACTCTCAAGAAATAGAAAACATCCAAACGAAATTCTTGAAAATGCTTATATACAAAAAAAAAAAAAAAAACTAATTATTATCCCAAATATTTTTCCTACAATGATCTAGTAAACAACTTTCATTTTCAAACTCTAGAAAAAAGAAGATGGATATTGGACTTGTTATTCTTATACAAGTTATTAAATAATAAGATTGATTGTATGGAGTTGGTCTCGAAAATATCATTGCGGATTCCCGCTTGCAAAACCAGGGTAGAGAATACAGGGACATTTTATTGTGCGAAGTCCAGAAGCAATATATTATATAAATCCCCTATGTGGAGGCTGTGTAAACTATACAATGATATTGTAATTAAGCTTGATAAAGTGGATGTATTTAGTCTTTTAGAAAACAGGTTCAGTTCATATGTGAAACAAGAAATTTTCTGTAGGAATAATTAAGAAATTTATATATGTAATATTTACTGTATGTACACAACACTGTAATTGGGTATAATTCTGTTGTTTTGGATATTAAACAAAACAAACAAAACAAAACAAGTTCTGTCGCTTTTTCACCTACCATTTCGAACATCGATATGTCATCTAAGGCATATCTCGAAGTTCAAAAATAGTTCCTATCAGCATCGACAACCTTCTGCCAATGTTTTGAAAGGCCATGAATTTCATCGCGGTAGAACTTGGTGGGTCGTGAAGCGAAGAAGCTTTCAAGTGCATTTTGCACCTCTACTAGGGATTTGAAGTGGCGTCCTCTAAGATGATTGTACAAGGAATGGAACAGGTGATAATCAGAAGGTACAATGTCCGGGGAGTAGAGCGGATGCAATAGTGTTTCCTATCCAGGGCGTGGAATGGTGTCCCGAATCATCCTAGCCACGTGAGACTTAGCGTTGTTCTGTAACAGGACTACTCTGCGATTCAGAAGTGTTGACTCCACAGTTTTGACTTTTTTCTTAAACACGGCTCAACTGTTCGAGAAAACACAGTTGCATTGATGCTTTGATCAGCTGGTAGCAGTTCTGATGCACGATGTCGCAAGTAGTCCAAAAAACACGCAGGAGGACCTTCTTCTGGTGCATTGCTGGTTTCGGCTGTTTTGGAACTGGTTCATGGGATTATAACCAATGATGACGGTGCCGCATAGAGCTTCGTACAGGATCCACTTCTCATCAAATGCAACATTCTGTCCAGAAATGGCCCCTACGTCAGACGAGACCGCAAAGAAACACAGGTGTCTGCTCGCGTTGCTTTCTGGCCCGGAGTCAAATCATGTGGGACCCACCGACCCAACTTGTAGTGCATCTCAAATTAATGGAGGTGCTGTCGAATGGTTTCTCCACTCACACTTTGAATTGTAGTCCCAGTTCCTCACATGCATGGCAACTTTTCGCCTCAATTGCTATCTGAAGATCTTTATTTTGTACATGTGTTGTTCTTCCGACATGTGGTGCGTCTTCTAGTGTTTCGTCACCGTCCTTAAACTTATTGAACCGGCGCTGCACTGTCTGCATAGTCACGACACCCTCACCAAAAGCCTGGCATATCTTTCGCCCCGCTGCAGCGCCGTTTGACCCAGTTTGAACTCGTACAGCATACACACCCTTATGACGCTCAGTGGAGATGCCAAGTTCACTCTGTCCTTACGCAAGTTCACGGTGTAACTGAACTACCACAACCAGGTAGTATGTTGCATATTCCCACATTGACAACTGACCTTTACCTTATCTCCATTTGTATTCAACTCGCGGTGTGAGAGCCAACACAGACCTCCACAAAAAGCGACAGAACTTTCTTTGTTATCTTTATAAGTTAATCTTGTCATATAACTTCTGTCATTGATATTGGACACTCAACAAACTAGGGAAAATCTGGTAATAAAGGAAACTTTTGTGTCATTTGAAAGAATCCTACGAGAACTGGTACGCATGTGCGATACATGGAAAAGTAGTAATCTTTAGACATTCTGTTTTCAGTTGGATACAAAAATTATTGGTGTTGTTGTTGGGTGGAATTCTACAATGTTACCGAGCTCGTCACTTTGCATTAATAACCTATCCCGACTGCTGCTCCAGTTTAGGATCGAATATGATCAAATACCCTCTGATCTTCCTTTGTGAAAATTAGGGAGCTTAAGTGAAGGGATAGATTGAGATTTAGGATAGGATACAGCACATACAAGAGCTGGGTTATTATGGCTTCATTACATAGAGAGTCACAGGTAATTAATATTCGTGTGACATACAGAAAAGGTACTCCGACTTTTTTATTGTATTACGAACCTTGAAAGATCACAAGGTACCTTAATCCATACAGTTAGATTCGAATGTTTATAAGTGGAGAAAAATCAATCCCTGTAACTAAGAAAGAGAATGGACATAGAGAAAGAAAGAGAGAAATATTTCCGCCAATCCAATAAATAATAAAGTTTGAATGAAAGACGAAAAGGAAAAAAAAAATATGAAGAAATTTTCCGAACTCAGTATTTCAGAGCAAAAGCTCAAACCCATCCCGCTTTTCGCTCAGTCATTCAGTCGTTTGAGGTGAGATAGAAACCTCTCACCACTTCGTTTGGTATAAGTATCAGAGGCTTTATTTGATGATCGGTATTTTCTTTCATAAAAAGCTTGGCTGAGTCTGTGGTAATGCTTTCCAGAGAGTGTTCTCTATTTCTCGAAGCACGAAATTTGATTCACAACAGAAGAGAGAGCAATAAATCGCGTTTTCGTATAAATTTTTATTATCCCACTGCTATATATTTTTATCTTTTGTTTTTGTTTGTTTCATAAGAAGTTGCGTTAGATCTTGTAGAAGTATAAACCTAACTGTTTAACGAAATCAAAACTAAAGTTTTATTCTTTACATTTATTTAGGTTATTAAGAGCTACAAAAGCTCCCATGCGTGCTACGGGCAATACTTAAGAGTTCCTGCGTCTTTTTGTCTCAAATTATGCTGGATTCGAAGTCTCGCACGTGATTCAAATAACTCATATGAGTATCGTCGTGAACAACCGCATCCCTTTTCCTTGTTTGCCCAAGTATTAAAAAGCGTTTAAATGTGTGTTTAAATTACGTGTACCATATGAAATTTGATACTCGGATTTTCATTTATATATATATGTAAATGAGAGTCATTGCTAACGACTTTTATAACTCTTGGACGACTAGACCAATCTCGATCAAATTTTCAACATAGATGAGGTTCGGGCCTGGAATGTTTTCTATTTCACTTTCAAAATACAATATAGGGGAGGGGGAGGAAAAGATATATAAAAATAAATAAAACTTAATAACACTTGAACTTGGAATACCGAGAAAGCTAATTAGATTAATTAAGATATGTTTAAGTGAATCCCAAAGTAAAGTCCGGGTAGGAAAATTTTTGTCCACGAGCTTCCACGTCGAAAATGGCCTGAAACAAGGAGATGCGTTGTCGCCATTATTATTTAACTTTGTTCTGGAATACGCCATAAGGAAAATCAAAGATAGCAACCAGGGCCTAGAGTTGAACGGTATTCACAAGGTTATGGCATATGCTGATGATGTAAATTTAATAGGGGATGATAGGAGAACAGTAGAAATAAATGCAGAGATCTTATTAAACGCTTGCAGGGACATGGGTTTAGAAGTAAATGCAGAGAAAACTAAATACATGGAAGTGCGTCGGGACCGTAATACGGCAAATTGTGGAGGCGTTAAAATATTAAATAATGCTTTTGATAAAGTAGATACTTTCAAATATTTAGGATCAGTATTAACAGACGAAAATCATATTCACGAAGAAATTAAATGTCGACTAAAAGCAGGGAATTCGTGTTACTATTCGGTTCAAAATCTCTTGTCGTCGCGAATTCTGTCGAGGAATTTGAAGCTTAAAATATATAAAACGATAATCATGCCTGTTGTTCTGTATGGTTGTGAAACATGGTCGCTTACTCTGAGGGAAGAACATAGACTGAAAGTATTTGAGAACAGGATCCTGAGAAGAATATTCGGACCCAAGAGGAACGAGAATGGGGAATGGCGGAAGCTTCATAACGAGGAACTACAGAGTTTATACGGTTTACCCAACATTGTTAGGGTCGTCAAGTCTAGGAGGCTTAGGTGGGCAGGTCATGTAGCTAGAATGGAAGAAAGTAGAAACGCTTTCAAAGTCTTGACTGGTAGACCCATAGGAAAACGACCATTAGGAAGACCTAGGCGCAGATGGGAGGACAATATTAAGATGGATCTCGCAGAGATAGGAATACAAAGTAGAAACTGGATGCAATTAGCTAAGGATAGAAGTCAGTGGAGAGCTTTTGTGAACGCGGCACTGAACCTCCGGGTTCCATAGGCCATAGAGTTAGTTAGTTAGTTAGTTAACACTTGAACCACGCGACCGAACTCGATAAAATTTGTCACATGAGGTTTGGGCCTGGAATGTTTTTTATCGTTTCAGTTTGCCGATGTAACTTAGGGAGGGAGGGGGAGATATTTAAAAATGATCAAAAGTGACCAATATTAGTGCCGAATCCATAGTTTTTTCGGGTTCGCTGAGATGAACAGTGACACCTCCGACGCCGGTTAAATCCAAATTCAACCCCGCAAGTTAAGGGAAGAGATAGGTAGGAGATATATAAAAATGATCTTAAATGCCAATATTATTGTGGAATCCATGGTTGTCTAGGTAGCTGAGACGAACAGTGACACTTCCGATTCAGTTTAAATCTAAATTCAGCTCTTTATGTCCAAAATAAAACATATTCTCCCCGTGCAAAGAACGGATATTCCTGCTAGTTTAATATAATTACTTTAAATGAAAAGTTCAAGTACCAAATTTCATGTTTCTAACCATAAAGTATTTCGAGGTATGGACATATTATAATAACTGTACCCCATTTCCACTTCCATTTTGTGTCAAATTTCCAAAAGTTCTTTCTACTGATAAATTTCTTCCAAAAATTCTATGAACTGTCCCGATTTCAATTTTGTAGCTTAAAAACTGTGGACTAGGTGTTGGTCAGTCAGTCAGCCAGTTAGTCAAGACAAGTGAGCTTTGTGGTGGATAAAGACCGTGTTCATAGGTTTTCTCGGGGTTCTCCCATTTTGTTTATTCCACCATTTCATTCATTTCTCATCATCACCGTCTCCTTTAGTCTAGCCGCCATAATCGTAGGACATAAAACTGAAAGATTTTATTTCATTTTTTATTTTCAGTTATTCAAGACGACTTCTTTTTTTGAGTTTAACATGACCAAGAATTGTGTACTGAGGCTAAGGGAGACGGCGATGATGAGATGGAATAATGAAATTGGGACAAAAAGGAGAACCCCGAGGAAACCCAAGTGTCCACCACACAGCCCACTTGGTAAAAGCTGGAATTCTCACTTCTTTTCTATGTAGAGAATATGGGATAAAATATTTTCACTATAGCTTAGCTTAATTTAGGAGCCATTTTCAACTGGCGCATTATGGTTAAGTTCACTTAAGCTTGAAAGTATAGAGTGGTCATCTCTAATACGAAAAGTCATTGGTTTGATACCAGACTAAGTAAATTTGTAGTGGACAGCGTTATATTCATTGGTGTTTTTTTTTACCGTTTTCTTCCGCATTCTCTTTCCATTCCATTCTTCATCATCATTCAATTTTTTAAAATCATCCGTACCTTTTAGACTAGAGGGCATAAACATGAGACCACAAATTCATTTCGTTTCTTTTCAGAGAATTTCGTCTTTATTTCCTTTCTATACAGAGCAAAACTAACCCGTTTATTTAACTGTCATCAACCCTTTGTACTTCGCATCACCAACACCTGTCACAAGGTGTCAGTGTCATGTCTGTTTTCATGATTTCATGACATTTCTCGTTCCTCTCCTGTGGTCTTCATTTGGAATTTGTCATTCGTAGGCATGAAACTTTTTTTTTTCACATTTTCGCTTTTTAACCTTATGGTTTAACATTTACCATTTTAAACTCCCACTGCAATCTTTAATGAATATCATGTTCTGGAACAATATTAAGTTTAAAATTGTTTCAGAAAATAAAAGCTGCATGCAACAATCACTTTCGAAAAGATCTTCATCAGTCGTTCTTCCAGAAAAAATGTTTCGGGGGGGGGGGGGGGGCGCAACTTAGTACTCCGGGGGGTACTGCTGGTACTATTCTATTTATTATTATATTATAGACATATTATTTTGGTCTTCTCCGGGGGCACTCTCAGAGTTCCGGGGGTTCAGTGCCCGTCGCAAAAAAAAAAAAAAAGTCTGCAAAAAACACTGTTCTTCATTCTTCGTTTTCGTTGTATGTGAACAATAATGATCTGGATATTAATTTCTTTCAAGTGAACATGTAGCCTTGGAACCTAATGTACAATTATGAATCTCTCATTTATTTAAACTATATTGTGTAAAGGAATAATCCTAAACACTGATGATTTCAGGGGGTGGCCCTGGACGAAAATTTTACCCCCGCAGAAAAGAAATTCTCCGTGGTATTTCTCAGTTTGGACTCAACCAGGGTCACCAATATTTTCATCCATTGTTTATTTCGAATCCCTCTCCGGTAAAAACCTTCTGAAAAATCACCACAGATTCCATGTGCTGAAGAAAGAAAGAAAAAGTCTTAACTCTACTCCGATCAAGAATTTGAATACAAACTTTTTTTAAAAAAAGAAACATTACCTATCCCATTTTTGTACTCTAAATGGCCATGCACTTGATAGTTAGTTTCCCGAAAACCATGTACATTCGTTAATCAAATTTGTAGTTAGGACCATTCATATTTCCTAATCAAACTTGTAATTAATCCCTCCATTCAATCAAACCAGAAGAAATCTATCTTCATGAACTTCCCAACTTTATTTTCTGACGACAGAATAGATGTTAAAATACTTAATTGGGTTGGTTAACATGCATCAAGGCATTTTTCCCGGTACTCGTAATAATTAAATTACGAGTAAGTAGACTAAAATTTTATGTATTACTTGCACTTATTTCAAAAATGTAATTTATTTTCTAAACAAAAAATAATTACTATTTAGGAGTGTAAATATTGTTAATTTATAGAGATCTTTTGGGAACTATATTGTATAATATAAATTATTATTATTAATTACAAAGGGAGATTACCCTTCATCCAGATAATTTGCACATTAAATTTAGAATATTAGTGACAGTTGAAACATATGTTAAATGATGTTTTTTTTTAAAGGATAGTGTAGAAGTACGCATTTTATTTATTTTTTTCACAATCACCAGATACAGGTCAGGGGTCATTTTATACTAGATATCTAACAACAACATTAACAATGGAAAGGATTTGGGAAGGTATCGGCCAGGGCCTGTTTAATAGGTACCATCCCGGCATTTGTCTGGCAGGACTTAGGAAAACCCTGGAAAACCCCAGATCAGAATGATCGGCAGAGGGAATCAAATCACAACCTCCCGAATGCGAAGCCAACGCTCCATATTAACTTATAGATTAATATATCTCGCGTAGACAACATATTAACACATTTTGCTTAGGCACACTTAAATAATAATTTCTTCGTTTTATCCATATTAACCACGCAACTGAAACTAAATGTGAATAGGTTAGTTTATATTAATACACAAGTAGCATCATATATCGCATAAGCTGTACAGAAGCCTTAAATATTTATTATCTCTATATTACTTTGTACCCTGTAAAATGAAATAAAATGAAGTCTTTATGTTTTACGTCCCATGGTTATGCCGGTTAGGCTAAAGGAGACGGTGATGATGAGAGATGAGTGAAATGAAAAAAAGTGGGAGGAAACGGGAGAACCCCGAGAAAACCCACGAGCACAGTGTTTGTCCACCACAAAGTGAACACGGCGCAGGCTGGGACGACCCAGGGACCCCAAGCACCGGAGGCGAACGCTCTACCACTGAGCCACCGCACCCCCTTTTGTACTCTGTGTGTAGCTTTTCTTAGTCAACTTTCAGGTAGATGTCCAAGTGAATTTATAAAAACAATGAAAACACTGCGTTATTTCACGCTCCGAATCCATTAGTAATATGTTTTTAAATAGTTGATATGTTTTAAGAAAATTCAGGTCAGAAATCCTGTTTTTGAATCTTCATTTGATAACCACTTATAAGGCATTGAAACAAATAGCAGACGACTTTTGTTTCGTCGCCATACAAGTGGAAAACAAATGACTGTTCAATTGGCAACTCGCTAGAAGATGGAATCACACAGTAGTGGCACCAATTGTACCTCTAGTTGTTATTTTATAACTCTATGATTATATAAGGCTTACGGTGAAATTAAAATGTATACAGTCTGGAGCTATACACCTTCTGTACGACATTTAATTTACTTTAAAATTCTATAATTTTCCGAAAAACATGTTAAGAATCTCTCCACTAACTTGTTACCACAAAAGCAGTTCAGTTTACTCGGAACTCACACAATCCAGTACGCTTTAATACAGTGATGACGCTAAAGGGAGCAAGAGACAAAACGATTACTTTATTTATAGAAAAAAGTTTGTTCTCCACTTTCATCCCAAGAAATTAAAGCTGGTGACGTCACTGCATTAATACATTATAGTTATACTCAACTTAGAACGATACTATAGTACTGCCGAGATTATAATTTCATATAAATCAAATTAATATACTCGTACATACCTATATAACATTATAGCTAGAGTATGTAAGAAAATCAAAGATTTTAGACGTTCGATGAATGTTTTATTGCTTCTGCCTTGAATTTCTTTTTCAAGAGAAGTTGAAATCTATCTTAGTCAAGCAGAATGTTTACAATTGAATGTGGCATTCAAAACAACTTTTTCTCTTGTTTTCAAACATAAATTTTCTTTCCACTACCACTTGACAGAAATGTGAAATGACAGCCACTTTTCTTAAAGTGCATAAAGAAGCACTTGAGATCATTTTATGCCTTTTCAACCTTCAAATGTTCAGCTGTATTAGAAAATTTTTGTATACTTCTCTTTCTTTCAAACCTACATGCCTTAGTTCACGGTAGCATTGTAGCAAACAGAATCACATCTCCCAAAAAACAATGAAGGTAGTGTGAAGAGAGGAGGCTATGTAATGTAAATTTGCACATGCTGTATGCGAGAATTGCATTCATCATTTCTCTGTAATGTTGTGTATTGTTATTTATCATTGCTTGATGGTATGCAAAACGTGGTGCAAATGAAGTATGTAGTTTCCTTTTGAATTATATCGAGAAACCCTCTCCAATTGTCAAAGAACAGTAAGTCTTTAATGTTATGTGCGGCGCGCAGAAGTCCAATCACACAGTAGTGCGATTTATTTGACAACTACTAAAGGATTTAGCACTATTTATCAGGATTTCCTAGCGCTTGGACACTCCTTTCTGTCATGCAATCAAGACTTAGACGTTATTAAACGAACACTACGAAATCATGATCCCATTTGTTCAGTAATGAATTATGGACAGCTGATTGCTAATTCCAGACTGAAGATTGTTGGTATTTTTTTCAGGTAACTGTTATTAAATTGGAGGAAATAACATATTTTAAAGACTGTTGGTTGCATTTCTTTTAATAAATGTGTTTGTGGTAATGAGTGACACAAAGGAAAACTTGCAATATCGATTTCTGAATCATAGTGCGCACAGCTCTGGTTATGTTGTGGTGTGTCCGTATATTATGGTAGAGTTCTACTGTAGAAACACAAGGAAATTGTAGAAATTGCAAGGAAATTTATAATGCCCTTCTCGCGGGTTTAGTGCCGCTGATAATAGTCTAATGGTCTCGGGCTTTCGGCTCCGATTCATGAGGCGCAATCCATTGAGTGTTCGATTCCTTTGGAAAGGCATGATCAAAGTTTTAAGTGCCATGTTCATTTTTGTTCTCATGTCCCTGTTGTATTTCGCTTAAGCAGAACTAAGATTAAGTAGAAGACCTAGAAGTCCCATATCCACACTGTGGTGGAAAAAAAAAAATAAACAATATCTAACGCGCACGTTTGGTGCACTGGCTCCCGGATTTAATTCCCAGTGGGAGAGACTTGACTTGAAAAATTTGGATGCATCACGGTGGTTTGGATTCCATTTTAAACTATAGGTCCACGTTTCATATTTTCTCGGTGCTGAAAGAACGCTATCTTCAATCCAACAGACCATATTTATACTAAAGAGAACTTACAGCCCTTTACTCCAAACTTAAAAAGAAGACACTTATGAAACTAAGCCTAATATAAAGAAAAAAGTACCTAGTAACATGACATTAAGTCCAAGCATATCTGAAATTTATCTTTATTCTAGGCTTCATAAAATTGAAAAATAATATTTTGTTGAAAATATTGTGGATAGTTCTTTCCTTAAAAAGAAGTAAAAATAAGAATAAAATATCTTGGTTCAGTCTTATGTCACTATATAACCTTAGCGCTTTCACTTTGAGAGGTTGCCTTTCTTCGAGAACAATAAGATAATAGTCTTTTGTCGGTACCTTTGATGTTGTTGTGCTTCTGCTGTGATTATCTGTCTTTCTTTTGTTTTTGATGTTTTGTTATCTTCTTCTGAGATATCTTAAAATATAAAACAGATTGAAGAACAGTGGAAACTTTATAATAAAAGAAGGTAGAAAAGAAACCAAAAGAAGAATTGTTTTGTTTCTAAGATCAGACAGTATTTGTGACTCCTACGCTATCAGTGTTTTTCTATTATACCACGTTTTCTGTCATTTAATAAGCCTTTAAGGAAGAAGATTATGTCGGGGTTCTTGGTCTATGTTTGTCTACATTTCTTTTATACTTCTTTCTTCCTTGTCTGTTTTTGTGGTTTCTTGTAAACGGTAAGGAAAAAGAAACTATTCACCTTGTTTCATTATTTTCAGTCTGAAGCTGGATTCGCATGTATGTGTTGATAACTGCGTTACTTGCACTCACGCTTGCGTTCTTTTTTTCTCTCTGACTTTTCTTTTGATGACGAGGAAAATAAATAAATCAAGGAGATTATTTTATTGTGAACTAGCTGAAATATCTATTCTTCGCATGGGGGACTGTATTTGGAAGTTAACATCTGTGGGTGTATCACCATTCATCTCAGCGACCGCGAAAACTATGGATTTGACACTAATATCTGTCATTTTAGATTATTTTTACATGTCTCGGTAACCCCCCTGCGGTGACCTCCGGCTCGCAGCCTAATGGGGAGAATGTGGAAGGTTATGCGATCAGAGTTTCACCATTGATCTCAGCGACGGCGAAAACTATAAATTCGACACTAATATAGGTCATTTTCTACTACTTGTACATGTCCTGGTAAACGTCCCTTGAGACCCCCCTGGTTTGAATTTTGAAAAAAAAAAGAAAAAAAAACGTTTCGTCTTGGTCTGGGGCCTGAATCAACGTACCCGTGTCCAAAATTTGGTAATTGTCGGTCCACTCTGGTCCCCAGGCCGCACACAGTCAAACACACACAAACAAACTATTTATTTTATTTATATTAGATTACATTCTGATTTAAAAAAAAGGAAAACAAATAAAAAAGAAAGAAATAAAATGTGATCACCATGAAGGAAATTACACTGAATTTAGGAAGTAAAAGGAAAAAGAAAGAAAAAAGAAAACCGGAAGAATACGATTTCCTCAGATGATTAAATACTTTCAATCTACTTGCTGTGACATCATAAGTCAATTCTAAAAGAATAGGATTTATCTTCATTTTTCCATTTCTTTTGTGTTCGGGTTCCTCTCTTTCACCGTGTTACTCCCGGTACCTAGCTGTCACATTCAATACATTCGTCTCTCTCTCCTTCCCCTGACATCATCATGACATTTGCAGAGAAGAAGGAGGCAACGGAAATTCGTAAAAGAAAAACACTTTCCGTTTTCCATCCCAACCTCCAACCGCTTTCTCCTTTGCGTTATGAGATTTTGTGGACAATTTGCGTCATTCATGAGGTCGCCTTGGCTTTCATTTCAATTCAATGTCCAAATATTGTTTTCTTTTCCTTTTATTCCACTTTTTGATCTTTGACACCATACAAAGGGATAAAAGAACCGGAAGGTTGAATGCAAATATTTTTCTTTTCAAGTTCACAGACAATAGTTGAAGTGGTTCACGTATATGTAAATCGAATAAGAAAATAATACTCTTCACATGTTTATTTTAACATGTATGGAATACCAAATATGAACTACTAAAATTTCAAGCACTTAACAGATTTCAAGAGATTAGGCTTTTATGTTATTGTTATTCAAATTAAGTTATCTTTTGATTAATAAAGTTACTAAGAAACTTTGACAAATAAACTGTAGTTTCTTCATCGTTAAATTACAGCATTATCCGACACTGGTGTAATTTAAGATAATGTTGTCGATTGAGAACCAGAGGAACGTAACTCCATTTTCGTAGGTTTACAGGCGAGAGGACAAAAATATTTTCTTAGAAAGATATGTTTTTAATAAGATGGTGAGCTACATTACAACAGATGATCAAAAGGAGAACAGATGGCATTACGTTCCATTTACACCAAATGGGGCTTTCAAAATTACGTTCTAACATAACGAAAACGAAAACCGCATTTTTGATGTTACGTTTCTCTGATTCTCATGCGACGATGTAAGCGTTGCACCATTGCGCAAGTTTTTCAATTAAAATTATTATTAGGAGTAGTAGTAGGAAATAAATAAATGAAATGAAATCTTTAAGTTTTACGTCCCACACTTATGCCGGTTAGGCTAGAGGAGACGGTGATGATGAGAGATGAGTGAAATGGTGGAATGACGAAAGTGGGAGGAAACGGGTAAACCCCGAGAAAACCTACGAGCACGGTTTCCGTCCACCACATAGTCCACACGGCTCGAGCTGGGATCGAACCAGGGACCCCAAGCACCCGAGGTGAACGCTCTACTACTGAGCCACCGTGCCCCCCTAGTAGGAAAGAAATCGAGTTGCTGTACGATATTATGTTTTCCCTAAACACACAAATTTAATACCGCATTCATGTGAAGTTTACCGTTTACATGTTTTTCTATTCGTTTGCTTCAAATGATTTAAGTCACCGAAGTCATTATTTGTCCTAGTTTCACCACTCTCTCTCTCAGAAGAGAACAATACATACGGAAAGAAAACTAACGATTTGTTGCTTTATATCTACAAACCCTATCATAATTATCATACAGAGAAATATTATACTTTCTTATAATTCACCTGCCTTGTATTACTGACTCGAATTAAATCTATGAGTCTCTTTGACTTTCTATTATTTTTAATTTTCACTTTGTTTTCGAAAGATAAATAGACAAATTTATGTTTTCTCAAGTTCCTGAACAAAATTCATTTCACATTTTGCTACGAACTTCAATGTGAACAAGGGAGTAAACACGAACACAGAACAAAAATTGTCCTTACAAAACTAATTGAAAATAATCATAATATAATTTTCGGACGTAAATGCATTTTAAGGCTCCTTCCTCGCTATATCATTAGCGTATGCGTCTTGAAAGGCCCGGGTATGGTTTCCGGCGAGGTTCATGTAATTGTTTCCAGGTTATGCTCACTGGCACCGATTACGGGAATGCTCAGCCGCTCGAGGATGTCCAGAATTCTTGTGGCGTGCTCAATACTCACACCAAAAAGATAAAAAACAAGAAAAAAAAGCAAGTGAAAGGGGAAAAATTATGATATTTCACCGCATTTCTTAAGTGATAATGGAGCCGCCCATATTTTCGTAGAGTGGAAAAGTGAGATAGAAAGTCTGCACAAACATTACCAGGCATGAAATCAGATAAGATTCCGGAATTGTGGCGCTGAGGAGTTTTTAAAATGACAGAACGTTTCACCGTGTTATTTTCAGGTACAATTTTTCCCACTTCTTATATACAAATGCTAGACGTTCAGGACGGTGTGACGAAAACTTAGATCAGAAGTTAGAAACTTAGAAGCCTAGAACCTCCCTGATTACATCCCATACGCTAGTTCAAGAACCCATCACATCCCATACACTACATATTTTCCACTGTGAAGAAAAAAGATGAAAGGAAAGGAAAACAAACACGAAAAGCTGCATTTTATTTCAAACATACCCAAAACTGCATTTTAGGAGGCCGATTTTCAAATTTTACCTGTGAGGACTTTCAGATCCCCGCCAAGTCTGAGTTGTATTCCCCGATATCCCCTGTCATGCACTGTGTGAGCACCTCTACTAACTTTCAAAACCCGGCGCCTTTGGTTAAGCTGTTGGTACCCGTTTCATATAACAAGGGTGTTGAAAGGGCCGCTAAACTCTAATACAATGCCAACATACTCTAAATAGACTACTTCAGATTTGACATCAATATTCACATTTCAAAATTTCGCGCTTGACGAGATATTTACACCTGAATTTGACAATACTCTCTGAAGAAAACCTGGCATTTAAACCTTGATACTTCTCCAATATAATATATCATTGCAGGTGTGGTAGCGTTCGCATAAGTCACTAAAGCCTGTGACAAACATCTTGGCATTTCAGCTAAACGAATAAAACGCAAGCTCTGGCGCGACGTTGCCAAGTGGTAAAGGGGTGTGACTATGACTAAGCAGACAAACTACATCGCGATCAGGTGACAGGGGATAGACATGGATGTGTACAAAATAAACGTGGCAATACTCCTGGCCTCTCATTTGCTAGCAACATTTAAAGGGAACTTGGAGCGCCGCCTTCAAATGCCAAGATGTTTGTCACGCCGTTTAAATGCGAATAGTCATCATAGAAATGTATTGGCTCCTCTCTTGCCTCTGTCCCACTCAGATACCCGAAACTTTCATTCCTTGTGCTTAAATCTGAGAAAGTGCAACTTCCACTATATAGAATAACGAGGATTCATACACTTTTAGTGCGCAATGAAAAAGTTCACCACGATTCATTTGAAAAAGAAAAACATATTCTATGAAAATTATTTTAAAATTAATTTTGTATTTTCTAAGTAATACACATAAATAGATTAATGAAAAGGATGTGCGTGTGCACACGTGAATTTCTGAATACCCGCGAAACTGCCTCTGGTTGCAAACATGTATTCTTCACATGCTGTCCAATAATAGAAAAGTAATTTCAGCAATTAGAAAACAGTTTTCTTCTTTTACTTCAGTTCCAATGCACTCAACAAGTTACAAATACCATTACTACAACAAACTGAACAAAACATGCACATATATCGTCTCCCAAGGCTGAGAACAAAGCAAGATGTTGATTCTTACAAACCCCAGTTTTTGTTTGGAATACAGTAAATTCTCCAGAAATGAACTTTGAAGTGTGATAAATTATGCAAAAATTACTCAATCTTAATTGAGAAATAAAATTTTATATATACACATACACACAATGTGTTTCATGCACATAGTAGGAAGTTTTCTAAATCGTTGTAATTAAAGTAAGTACTTCATATTTTTCTAATATAAACATCTATCAAGTTTTTCAATAGCAGAACATTGTTATTTTCCTGATGTAATGGAAAAAGAGAATAAAAAGAAAAAAGCCAACTGAGCTTAAAACACCAAATTGACACATTTCTCGCAAGAAATTGTCAATAGATAAAATTATGGCATTTATTGTGTATTTTTCACGTTGTTTCTTGGATTTACTCATACACCAATTCCTTTCCTTTTGCGAGGAAACTTTTTTTTTAATGTAAGAAGAACATTTTGAGAAAGCAATCGATTTGTTTTCTTCAATTATGAAAGTCGAACCTTACTGATTCGACATACGAAACGGGGGAGACATTTCGAGTTTTGTCTCTCGTTATTTCGATTATGTGTTGAGCTATTTTGAGTGAAATTTTTGTGGAACCAACTTAGTTCAAAACATTTGCGACTACGTAACTTCTATGATTGGAGTATCTTTCGTGTACCAGTTGACACGAAATGGAGATGGAAGCAATGAAATTACATAATGAGTAACTACTACGTCACTTCCCTTTTAAAGAAAACTAGAATTATAAACACACTGAAACTACATTATTATGTGAGTTTTTTTAAACAAAAATACAAAATTATTACTAGCTTCTTCGGAATATGACTGTCAACTCAAAAACAATTTTTTTCTTAGAGATTATTGCTATTCAGGTTGTGAAACAATTTCACTGTATAAAATGCCATAAAACAGTAACATAAACTTAATTATGTTTATTTTAAATAGCTTATTACTTGATAAATAATGTATTAATGTAAGTCGAATAATATACTCCATATATTATAACGAAACGTTAATCTCTCTTTACTAAACACAATACCATCTTACAAAATGTAATCAGCAGAATTTTAAATCTGCAAGAATAAACAATAATTCCTATTGGAGAGATTAAATGAGATGACTTTTCCAGTTTTACGCCTTACGGTTATGTTATGTGGAGAAAAGGGGGTGGATTATAAAAAACTGAATGAAGCTTTATTGTAAGCTTTTTTTTAAACCTAAATTCATATTATTCAACTATATTATACCAGCAATCTAACGTTCAAGATAGCAACAACGTCAAAATGAAATAAAACACCAAGCAGTCGAACTGACTATGATTGTTCTCGGGTACCAGGTGTATTGTTCTTTGTTCAACGTTTCGATAGCTGGCAACATTGTTTTTATCATCAGGATACAGTATAAACTCAGACAAGGGGCCAATTAAATCGAGGACACAAATTGACAGTTGACTGGACGTCTCCATCATCAAATCACATTCCGCCTTTTTCATGCCAGACTCAATGTAAGGAATGGTTTTGTTTGGTTTCATATATACTGTACCCTAATGATAAGAACACAGTTGTTAGTTCTGGAAACATTGGACAACGTGAAATTAACTGGTTGTTAGCCAGATAATAATTACAGCATATTCATCCCGACACCAAAAAAACTTCAGTTCTTATAGCAATTAAATTATCTGTCAGTTTAATGAGTATCAGATCGAAAAACTTGAACAAAAGTGATATCCACTGGTATGCAATTCAAGCGCTGGCAACTCAGGAAGACAACACAACGACACTGTCTTTGATAGGTTCTCGTGAAACACATGACATGTTGTTGATTGGGAAAGTAGAGAACGTATTATTAAGTCGCAAAAACAATTTCTAAGTTGTAGATTTGTAGTTTTTTTTTTTTTTTTTTTTTTTTTTGGAAATTTGACGTTCCTGTTAGCACCAAGGCTGTATAAGACGTTGACTTACAGGGTTACGTAGATTTCGAACTGGAAATCGAACCCAGGTCTTTTCTAGCACCAAAGGTATGTATGCAAATCATATAACAATGAGGGAGCTCACATATTCCTAGGTACAACAATCGGAATATATTACCAAAAGTAAAAGTATTCAAAATGACATCCATTCTTTGTAGTCCCAAACTGGTATCTATGATATATGCAAATATTTTTCTAGAATTTCCGTAATTCAACAAGGTAAACTGATTTGAGCCTTTTTATTACAAAATGTCTTGTGACACTCAAGTAAAATTCAAACGTATTAGTAATTGTTTTAAAATAAATATATATTATGACTCGTCTAACGTATGTAACATATGAAGCGCATATTATTTTTCCATCAGCAGAAGTTGCATAATAATCCTTATAATAATCAATAATAATGATTGTGATACTAAACAAAGTTTAGCTTAACATTTATTAAATAATGAAGTCATTATTAAAAAAACTGAGTTATTTACTACTGAAATATTCAAGTCACAAAACAAACACTTCGTTTCTTAATCAATTTCCAAAGTATAAAAATATCACGTAATATCATGAAAAAAAGCTCGCATGTAATGTTTTATGTTCAAGACTTCCACTTTAAAGAAATTTGGTACAAACTCTATTCAGAAAACATAAAACCATTACTTTGTGGCAAGAAAACATAAATCTATCTATATAAAATTAAGCCAAGTGTGATTTATATCCTTGATTTTCGAAACATTTCAACTTTTGTTTTCGAAACTTCCATTTCTATGAGGAACTCCTTAATAACAGTAATGGATAATAAATGTTTCGAAGCGAGCGAAGTTAAAAATGTACCGAAGATTAATTATTTGGTGAAAAATCATGTGGCATTTTAGTTGCTATTAAGATTGTGAAAACAATGGGAAACTAACTACCAAACAAACATTAGCAATATACGTGCCTGTAATTTTTACAAACGTTAATTTGAAAACATCTATATTTAGAAGTGAAAAATTAGAAAAACAAACTACCAACAGCGCTTTGTGGTAGAAAATTAAATACTTATCTCCTAATGATAAAACAGTACACGTGCCTATTTTATTCAAAACGTTAATTTGTAAATAAAAAAAGTTAATATACATCTATGGGAAAAATAAACTTGTGTCTTACCAAGAGTACCTCAATAAAAAGGGAAAAGAGAAAGGAATAGGCAGAAGTAAAATTTGCACTCTATATATAATTCTGAAATTTGATATTGAAACTCTTATTTAGCTTAAGGCTAATATTCCTTTCCTAAGCATGATATGTAAAAGAAACACGTTACATATAGAAGTAAATTACATAAAAACTAACTTTCTGCCGTTACAGGCAACAAGCAATCATAGCCATCCAGAAGGCTTTTACAGTTGGTTGATGTGTGGCTTCTACGATCAGAGTTCATTGCCATTGGGTTCAAATATAATTTTCAAAGCAATTTATCGTTTGTAATTTAAGATAAAATTTCAGTAAGCTCAAATATCCACATCTTTAAAGGTGGTTGTCAAAATACAAATCCAACCTCTTCAAAATAAACATTCTTCTAAATACAGTGAAGCCAAATTTCTTTTATGTATCATTTCTGATATGTTCCGTATTTATTCTCTAATAATTCATATAAGAAACATACTTTCAAGAAAGTTAGGTAGGTGGAGGTTAGCGCCACATATCTAATCCTCCTCCTCCCATATATATATATATATATATATATATATATATATATATATATATATATATATATATATATATATATATGTGTGTGTGTGTGTGTGTGTGTGTGTGTGATTAACACTTCTGGCAACTTTCGCACTAGATTAACTAATAATACTACGAATTGTAGAATTGAGCATCTTTAAAATTAAGTGATAATTTTAAAATCTCGGTTCATTTTAAACCAAATTATCCTGGAACACACATTTATAAATTAGGAAGGTGGGTTAATTCACTCCCATACAATTCACTTGGTTTGAACCCTAACTAGTCAGCGCCGTAACTTAGATTTTTTTTCTGGTGGGCAAGCATTAATACGCGTATTTGGGCCCTCTAGAAAAAGTTTTTCCTAATTCTTGGTCCCCTCTTTCCATCTTTCTCTTACTCTTTATAAGCCTTCCAGAGCCCGTGGACCCTTCCGTACGGCAAAGTCTGCGGGGCGTTAGTTACGCCCCTGGGACTGTTCCATACTTGACAAATTAATTAAGGGAACAATATTGACAAATCTCAAAGTCATACGAATAAATATTATTTCTAGGGCTCTTAATATATATCGAAATGAACCCACGATTCATTTTTGTTTTATTTACCTTTTGTGTGATGCTTTGTTTATGTAATGTACTGAACCTGTTTGATGCTTCATTCATGATTTCGTGTTCGTATCATATATGGAATAAGAAAATTTTGTCTTAAAATGAGCCTCCCTTGAACGGAGGGAAGCTTCCCTGGGGGGCAGTTTTCCCCTGCCCCCACAAGTTACGGCCTTGTAACTAGTAAACATTATGTGAGAAACTTAAACAACATATCCATGAAAGCGATATTTCAAAACGCACTAATATTTAGGAGTTACAACGCTATGCGAACTATAATATTTTAAAACCGGAAAGGGGAGGAGGAATAGGATATTAAAGTTATACTAAGAAGTCTAATGTGGTAAATGCCCCACGTGTTACAGTGGGCAATAGTTTTCATTCTTCCTGCTGTATCTTTCATACAGAATTCCTGTGTACTTCAGATCTTGCAAAAGATTCGAACATCTCATGCGGGCATCTTAAGGAGGCACCGCGGGTCTGTTCTAACTCAAACGTCCTTAAACACTGAAACACGTATTTAATATTTTAGATTACAAAGTTATTTTAATTAGAAGTCCAAGCCACAAAATTTAGTGTTTACAATTTATTGTAATATTCGCTACTCACATCCCCTTTTCTTCTCATTTCTTTTATTCCTGCATAGGTCAATTATATAAAAAAAAGATGCAACCTAGATTTGATTATTTTAAATAAAAAGTTCAAATACCAAATTCATGTCCCTAATATTAAGGGATTTCAAGATATGGCAATCCTATTGTAGTAATTGTAAACCCTACTCCTCTTTCGTTCTCATCCTTTTCTTACCTTCTCGGTCAAATATATACAGTATATAATAGCAATTGTAATCCCCACAACTTTTTTCTTTCCACCAATTTTCTTATCTTCTAGATCCAATATCAAAAGCCAATTGAACACATACCTTATTATCTTGAATTAAAAGCATATATACCATTATTCCAACTCTCTAACACCACAAGTTCGGAAGATTAAAATATGTAATAATTGTTACCCATGTTTCTTCCTTCTCCACCGAATATCCAAAAATCCTTTTTTAGTGTGCACCTTATGTCACAAGTCCTATGCGCTGTCCAAGTTTCTAGTTTCTAGCTTAAGCGGTTTGGCCTGAGCGTTCATCAGTCACTCATTCACTTATACCGTATATATTCACATGTACAGTAATATGATACCCATTTGATGTATATGAAAAGTTTTAAAGAAAATTCCAGTTATCATCAGAATATGGTGATGTTTATTATAGTCTCTTAAAATGTCATGTGGAACTCTTAAAATATTTCGAATCGATTGTTTCCAAACCTGGGTATGATTACATTCTTTTTATTTTACGTTTTCTTGCAATTATGTTCTACAAGGACGGGATCTACAGTTTAAGAATGGTTAAGAATCATTCAGTCCCATCCATTGTATCCGGGCCCAGGGGAGGAACTTGAATTTTTTTTTTAATTCTCATACAAACTTAGTTTTAATTGTCAACGATATTTCTACCTTACTTATGAAACAAAAATATTAAACCGTTTGGCTTATGAAGAAAATAAACGGACACTTTGAATGGATTCAAACTTTGGTCGTTTAGATTGATAGTCGGCTATCTTAACCATAATACCAGGTTCACTTCTAGTTGAAAACGTTGACATTGATGTCTTTACTACTATCGAATTATATTCCCTCTCCCACTTCGAATTTTCTATAATATATTTTTTATCTCACAGAATCTTCCGCATTTCCCTTATGTTGTCGTCACTTATCTATTTACAACTTCTCTCCTCTTGCGTGAAGTATTAAAGACTTTCATTACCTCTGTCTAATTTAATTCTCATATTCTTCAGACTAGTTAGTGTGGGAACCAGACTTACAAACAGCTATACATTTACTTGTTTGACAGATACTAAATAGTATAGTGATGAGATAAAGCCCAATCCTAAAAATCTTAAAATTTAATTTATGTTCATTAAATCTTGTCCAAAACTGAGAGATATATCATTTAATATATCATATTGTGCTGAACAAAATCAGATACTTGAAGATAAACTCTGCCATTCATGGTGTCGAGAAAATCCAGGAAAACAAATATGTATTTTATTGCGTTAAAAGATTTGTCATAGTTAAAGTAGTCTGACTAGTTTTTCCTTATTTAGACGAAATCCATCAACTATCGACTAAGTATTTACCATTCGACAAATGCTCAAAAAATAGTGGGAATACAATACCCCGATACATCAACTATTTATTGATTTTAGAAAAGCTTATGACTCGGTTAGGCGACAAGCATTATACAACATTCTTACAGAATTTGAAATACCGGAAAAGCTAATTACATTAATTAAGTTATATTTAAATGAATCTTAAAGTAAAGTCCGGGTAGGAAAACTTTTGTCCACGAGCTTTCACGTCGAGAATGGCCTGAAACAAGGAGATGCGTTGTCGCTATTATTATTCAACTTTGTTCTGTAATACAACATAAAGAAAATCAAAGATAACAACCAGGGCCTAGAGTTGAATGGTATTCACCAGATTATGGCATATGCTGATCATGTAAATTTAATAGGGGATGATAGGAGAACAATAGAAAGAAATGCAGAGGTCTTATTAAACGCTTGCAGGGACATGGGTTGAGAAGTAAATGCAGAGAAAACTAAATACATGGAAGTTCGTCGGGATCATAATACGGCAAATTATGGATGCGTTAAAATATCGAATAATACTTTTTGATAAAGTGGATACTTTCAAATATCTAGGATCAATATTAACAGACGAAAAACATATTCACGAGGAAGTATTCATATTCAAGAAGAATAAGCTGGGATTTCGTCTTATTATTCAGTTCAAAATCTCTTGTCGTCGCGAATTTTGTCCAGGAATTTGAAGCTTATATAAAACGATAATCATGCCTGTTGTTCTGTATTTTTGCGAAACGTAGTTGCTTACTCGGAAGGAAGAACATAGATTGAAAATATTTGAGAACAAGATCCTGAGACGAATATTCGGACCCAAGAGAAACGGGAATGCGGAATGGCGGAAACTTCATAACGAGGAACTACATAATTTATACTGTTTACCAAACATTGTTAGGGTCATTAAGTCTAGCAGGCTCAGGTGGGCACATCATGTAGCCAGGATGGAATTAAATAGGAATGCTTTCAAAGTCTTAACTGGAAGATCAACTGGAAAACGATCATTAGGATGCCCTAGGTGCAGATGCGAGGACAATATTAAGATAAATCTCGCAGAAATAGGATTACAAATTATAAACTAGATTCAGTTGGCTAAGGATAGAAGTCATTGGAGAGCTTTTGTGAACGCAGCATTGAACCTCCGGGTTCCAGGGACCATAGAGTTAGTTAGTTAGTTTTCCTTATAGAATGATTTATTTATTTATATAAAAAATATACATCATTAACTATTAATTAGTATATATATATACATACATTATTTTAACATACTAAAGATTAATATTTTTAATTTTACTTAATTTAATACGTTTCTCATTTACTATTTTAGTATAATCTATGCCTTACAATTTAAACAAAATTTCATAAGCAAATTACAAGTTTTGAGTAGTATTTTAATGTTTTGTGAACTAATTAATTGTTTATGAATTGTAGTTCCTTTTGTTGATTGTGAAGTTATTAGAGTTTGGTGTAAGGCTTGTAGTTTCCCAGAAATCATTGTCAAGTTTTGCAAGATCTATTTACTGTCTTTTTAACTTTATTTGCACTTACACTTAATTAATATTACGAGTTTTTCACTGTTATATAGGAGAGAAAACTTTCGTTTTATTTATTGACATTTCTGAAATACTTATTCCCATCACATGTGTACCTCTACGTAGCTAAATAGAACATTACACATTATCATCAATAAACATTGTTTAACGCACCAATATGTATGTATAAAATTTCAAAATGAAAATAAAGTTTCCACAAATAAAACGTTTCTAACTTCATTAAACTCATATTATTTTTTTTTCTAAAATGCAGACATAAATACACGCATGTTTTTATATATTAATGTTAAGCAAATGTAGAACCTCTGCTTTGATTCATTTAATTTCCTGTGTCACGTAACCACGCGTGACAATAATAATAATTTCCACACGATTTCTTTTCCCACCATTTATTCATTACCAAAAGAATCACAAAACATATGTTTAATATTCATTACGTTGTGAATAATGAAAACAAAACAGCTATCACTATCCTCTGACAATGATGAACGTTTCCTAACTTCTGTATATCCATTACCAACTTGCTTTTTGATTTTACGTATTCGTTATTGAGCAAGAGGCTTTTGATGAAATTTTACATGAAGTACATATTGTTGTATACTACACATTTAATAGTGTTTCTAGGGAACGAGTATATAGATGATAATTACTATTTGCAGAAATTAATGCTATTTAAGTAGAGCTAATAAAATTAAAGGAATAGTTTATTAAATAATGAAATTGGGAAATATTGTAAATCTTAGCACGAGCGGTCTACACTCAAAACAAAGTATTATTCATTGAGTATAAATTCGTAAGACTTTTGTAAGTAAGCGTAAGATAGAGACTTAAAAACAGACTTTTTAAATAATAGTTGTCATGCTAGACTCTGCCAAGATGAAATCTGACCGTAGCGAGCAGTGGCATTATTTCAGATGTAGCTTTGGAATAAGGAAAAACAAGCTATTTGATATGATGCTAAGTAGATCTTCATGTTTTCCATTACTATGATATAATTAAAATATATATACGTATCTCAAACTTAGGGGATGACAATTTCCTCCTAAAGACTTACATGACGCCACTTGTCACGAGATTCGAATATAATTCGATGATGAACTCACAATGCAAATGCGAGCTTTAATGTTTTAACTCCCTTCAACATCATCTTATTAAATATGTACACTTACCATATTAAGAATGTATACAGAAACCACTTATTTCCTGGAATTACGTGAACTTGGAAACTTCAACCCTCTGTTGACAAATTTCTCTGAACATTCCTGAGAGGCAGTATAAGTGTATTACGAATGATGAGTGTATGATCAGAGTATGATTGAGAGTGTTTTTTGCTCTTACTTTTCTTTGAGAAAGACAGAATGCTGACATGAACACAAGGGAATTTCATTCTGGGTGATAAAGAAATTCACTAACTAACTAACTAACTAACTAACTGTATGGACTATGGAACCTGAAGGTTCAATGTCAAGTCCACAAAAGCTCTCCTTTGACTTCTATCCTTAGCCAACTGGTTCCAGTTTCTACTTTGTATTTCTATTTCTGCGAGATCGATCTTAATATTGTCCTCCCATCTGCGCCTAGGTCTTCCTAATGGTCGTTTACGATTGGTTTTCCAGTCAAGACTTTGAAAGCGTTTTTACTTTCTTCCATTCTAGCTACATGACCTGCCCACCTAAGCCTCCTAGAGTTGATTGCTCTAAGAATGTTGGGTAAACCGTATAAATTATGTAGTTCCTCGTTATGAAGTTTCGTCATTCCCCATTCCCGTTCCTTTGGGTCCGAATATCCGTCTCAGGATCTTGTTCTCAAATACTTTCAGTCTATGTTCTTCCTTCCGAGTAAGCGACCATGTTTCGCAACCATACAGAACAATAGGCATGATTATTGTTTTATATGTTTCTAAGCTTCAAATTCCTCGACAGAATTCGCGACGACAAGAAATTTTGAATTGAATAATAACAGGAATTTTCTGCTTTTAGCCGACATTTAATTTCTTCGTGAATATGGTTTTCGTCTGTTAATATTGATCCTAGATATTTGAAACTATCCACTTTATCAAAAGTATTATTTAATATTTTAATGCATCCATAATTTGCAGGATTACGGTCTCGAAATACTTCCATGTATTTAGTTTTCTTTGCATTTACTTCTAAATCTATGTCCCTTTCATCGTTTAATAAGACCTTTGCATTTCTTTCTATTGTTCTCCTATCATCTCCTATTAAATTTACATCCTGTCTCATTTGAGATAATAACTACTAAGGTATATATATTTTCTTCTATGTTTTTCAAGCAACATTTAGTTTATTTAATGTTTTTTTTAGTACTTCTTATGTTGCAAATATTTTTTAGAACACTGTGCAGTCCATTGTCTCGTAAAACTTTCTTCTGAATGCTTGCGTTACAGCTTTGGTATTGGTATCTAATCTCTTGGTCTTTGTAGAATGAGTGGTGTGGGCTGTGTTGACTGATATTCTTATTGAACTTCTTTCCGTGTGGATTAATATTTTTAACTACAAAATCTGTTGAATTTAGCAGACTCAGAGTTTCGTCATTTGCTTCAAGTAGAACTTAAGAAGGAAATAGCTGATGTAGGGTTTCACAAGATGGATAGATGTCGCATCTTGCATATAAAATACAAACGTTTTAAAGTTAGAATTTACGTGGGAAAACTTATTGCTCATGTTATGATGCCTAATCACTGCGAAATTAAAATACAGTTAATTTTACAGTAACTATGTGATATCTTCAAATAGATAAAAGGTAATCGAAATGTGGAACAAGAGCGCCCTAGACAATATTATTATGCATGAGGTACCTAGTAACCTAGTAGCTTTCAGTTTGCAGCCATTCATAAACGTGAAAATAAATGCCGATTTTCTAAATGGCAGAAAATCGACAGCAGATAAGTGAGTCTTGATAATGGTATCCCATGTAAAATAATGTTGTCTAGCGAGGTCTTGTTCCACTTTTCTATTATTTCTTATCTACTTGAAGATATCGCATAATTGCTGTAAAATTAGCGGTATATTAATTTCACCGTGATGGGGCTGTTAGCAATTTTTTCTGATATGTCTGTTTTATAAAATTGATGCTATCGGTATACTTTTTGAGTGACAATTAACTGCATTAGGTATTGCCTGTTACACAGATTTATAATTTGGATACAAAAAATCAAGTTAAAATCCACAACGTGATTCATTATTTATCAAAGGTAGGCTTCCAAAATCACTTCGAGAGGCCGCGGTGGCTTAGTGGTAGAATACTTACTTCTGGTGTTTGGAGACGCTGGTTCGATCCTAACTCCTACCAAATGGGCTTTGTGGACAAACACCGTGTTCGTGGGTTTTCTCGGTGTTCTCCGATTTCCTCCTACTTTCTTCATTTCACCACATTGAGAAAAAATCGTTATTCGGATAGCCTTATATTGTACAAATATACGAAATTCTTATGTTTACCACGGAAATCTGTACGGAGCATATGTTATCCAAATGCTACATAAGTACTGACTTTTCCCGCTTAGATATTACATCACGTGTCTACAGGATATCTGACATCTAACAATCTTCCGTATTGTGAACAGGTCTTCTCGGGCTAACAGCCAGGTAAATACTGTTATATCTTGCGACGTTTCCAGGGCTGACATCGTCCTCATCTTCAGGCGAATATGATGGTGCAATGGAGTGTATGGAATATATATACTCATTTATGTATGATTGGACTCTTCTGATTGGTGGTTGAAATAGCGGCTTCTGATTGGTGCTTGAAATGGCGGGATATGATTGGTGTCCATGTTTTACTCAGTTGGAATCCTGTGTCTCTGTTAAGGTTCGTTTTTTCTTGTATGATTGCAACGGCTTCTTTTATCCTCCTGTCCCAAACTCTTGAGCATTTTGCTATTATTTCGGCATCTGTGAATTATGGATGCAAATGCCGCAAATGCCGGTGACGAACCTTAACAGAGACACAGGATTCCAACTGAGTAAAACATGGACACAATCATATCCCGCCATTTCAACCACCAATCAGAAGAGTCCAATCATACATAAATGAGTATATATATTCCATACACTCCATTGCACCATCATATTCGCCTGAAGATGAGGACGATGTCAGCCCTGGAAACGTCGCAAGATATAACAGTATTTACCTGGCTGTTAGCCCGAGAAGACCTGTTCACAATACGTCGCCAGGAAAGCTTCAATAGATACTTTAATCTTCCGTATATTACATACGTCAGCTATATATTATATACCTCCATTTATATGTGAGATCCTGACGGTCTATATACAGTTCTTTCTTTCGTACATGAAGTAAATTTATTTGGAACACTTATACGGAATGTATGTTTTAAATATACGTTTTCAGTTATACGTTTGCTGCAGTTATACGTAAACAAAATATACTTCGATATGTTTTTGAGTTCCGCAGTTATATTTAGGAAGTTATTTTGGAATCCCTTTGTTCCTCGACACTATAGAAAAACATGATTAATTAACATGTGAAAGTGTCTACTTGGTAGAGACCTGCACGGGCCGAATGTTTCGGCCCGAGCCCAATCTAGCCCGAATGTACCTAGGCCCGAAAAGTTTTGGAGATTTTCGGCCCGAGCCCGGCACGATAAGCTTTTTAAAATTCTTGGCCCAAGCTCGGCCCGGGCCCGATAAATTTTGAAAGTTTCATTTTGTAACATTTTTCACGGGCACACTCCTTCAACGTTTGCCTTTATTCTAATTATCGTTTAACGAAAGTCAATAATTATTAAAGAATTGCAATTAATCGGCCCCAGCTCGGCCCGACCTGAAAAGAAATCAGTGTCGGCCAGCCCAAGCCCGGCCCGGCAAAAAGAAATAGCAGAGTCGGACGGCCCAACTGCGGCCCGTGCAGGTCTCTACTACTTGGACAATGAAACCATTAGAAAGTAGCTCTTCGTTTACATGGTACACTACAGTGCCGTTTAATCGAAACTTGAATAACTGAATTTTTACGTAAATCTAATCACTAAGAAAACTACTCGTGCGCAACTTTCATTTAAAAACAGGAACAACGAATACAATATTTATTTTGGCCTAACAGATATTTATTAAAAGAGTAAGTTCATTGTTACGATCTGTTGCTTGGACTTATCCACTTCTCCATCGCCGACTACACTGAAAATATATCAAACATACAGTACTAATATCAAAAAACCTTTGTTCCTGGTTAACCGAATTTTCCTTCAACCGAAGGACTCTCGGTCCCATCCAATCAAACGGCCTCCAGTGTATCAGTGATTCTAATTCTTTACTTCAGGGGAAATAAAACTGAGCACCATATCTCTACACAGATTCAAGTGAATGTGCTAGAACTACTTTCATGCAGAATACTTTAAGTTACATTGTAAACAAGAAGGAAACATGTACACATATATCTTCTAAAATGTATAAAAGCACAAGTATTATGCTTAAATGTGTACGTGAATATTCTTTTAAAGAGTTACATTGATATATGCTCACTAAAATTACATATGGGGGATAAACATTACTCCTACGCAAAACAAAATTCACAATAGATTGTCTCGGGGAAGCAATTAAATGTGGAATCTCGCTCGTGACATTTAACGCGCATATAACCCTGCAGATATACATCCACCATGTCACTAATGTAATTTGGGTTGCATATAATTACAGGATGATTACGACCGCTCAACTTAAAACGTAATCAGTGCATAGACCCATTCCTTGTTCTTCTTTTATTATACTTCATCTGCACTCACATCTATGTTTGACAAATGTATTTCACTATTATTTTTAAAACGTTTATTGCCTAGCTACGTATAATGTTAATGCCATATACAGAAAACTTTCTATCTCAGTGGTTCTCATACTTTCCAATAACGCGGACCCCTTGTTCATTCAGAAAGTGATCTTCGGACCCCCTTGCAATATTATCTGAAATTTCACATGGTATGACTATTACTACTAATTAGAATTACGGCTGACACGAAAAAGATCAAGAAAAATAATGCAATAAGTAATTTATTCTAAAGACACATGATTGTTTTCTAGTAAACGAAATTTTAATAGAATATACAATAACTTTTAAGACTGGAAGTTACTGTCTTTTTAGTTAAAGGAGATTCACTTGATTAACAATGTTCTCAAATGTGAGGTCACTAATGCAAGGAATGAAACTCTGTGTGTTTTTCCATAATTGCATTGAAATCTGGAATAAGTTTTGTCACCATCAATCTTAGGTCCGATTCCACATTAAGACGATTTCGCTCCAAGGTTTTAGTACTGCAAAGAGCAGAAAAGGTCTGCTTACATAAGTAAGTGATTGATAAGGAAAGGCATCAAATGTTGCAATGCCTTTTTAGACAACTCTTCATGTTCACAGCGCACACGAACCAGAAGCTACATTTTTTTTGAAAACGTTTTTCCATGAAGTAAAGTAGGAAAGTTCCAATAGCTGTTCTTATTCTGTGTTAGAGAGATTCATACCTTATATGTCATGGATTTCTACATTAGTGAAAGGATTTTCAATCCAACCTTTATCAGATTGTGGGACAGAGAAATATTCTCGAAAACTTGCAGCTAATTCTTTCAGGTGTTCTACAAGTGTTTTGTGCAGTTCAGCAGAGAGGTTTTCATCTGAAGAATCAATGAAATCATTGAGCACTGGAAATGGTGAATAGTTATTATTTTGTACTCGTAGTGCCCACAACTGCAGTTTTTTAATCTTAAGAATACTTCTTACATAACAGTTGTGAGTTCCATTTTATTATAACACATTTTAATTTTAAGGCGTTGCGGACCCCACTTTGAGAACCACTGTTCTATCTCATTTGTTTGCTAGGGGCGAAACAATTTCTTTATTTAACAAAATTTTTGTTTTAGCTAACAAAAATATATTTTCTCTTATATGTTTATTATTATTTTATTATTATTATTATTATTATTATTATTATTATTATTATTATTATTATTATTATTATTATTATTATTATTATTATTATTATTATTATTAATAATAATAATAATAATATTACATTGAACCAATCTTTACTCTTAATATGAAGGTGATATGAAGGTTTTGATCTTGTTTTCTAAATTGCTGATGTTTCAAGAGCAATCTCTGCTTTCATTATCAGACAGAGCTGCCATCCAGAATTTAGACTTTCAGTTAAATCTGAAATAACAATTACGTCTTTATCTCTGTTTCAAATTCAATTATCCATTATGTCCCCTTTTTTTCCCATCAAAAGTATTTTTTCTTTTTGTGCTTAATTTTCATAATACATAAAGATTTATCAATTAAATATACATATTTAAAGTCTATATTTTTTCTATAACTATGCCTCGGAGCATACTAGACAAGCAAAAGACGTAGCGTTTAAAGACGAAATATGTTTTGCATCTTTTTCCAATGGTGGATTTGAAAAATGAAAATCAACCAGTACGTTATAAACTTGAAGTTTGTCTGGGAAGGTGGAATAGTAGTAACGACATATGATTAATTAGTTACTCCTTGATCCGTAATTCTCACGAGTTTCTACTTTCACCCGGCTTAATCACGTTCACCGAAGATATAATTGCGTCTCTATTAATATTTTGTAAGCATGTCTGTTGTCTGAAGATTAAAACGAAGAAGTATGGACCATAATATGCTATTCCCGACAAGAATTATTTATTTGCTAGATGATTTGGAATTATATCTAAATATATCATAATAAACCACCACATAATGAAATATATAGGGTGTTCCATTCTAAAATAGCACCAGAAATTGTGTAAAAAAAAGGAAATGAAACAAAATTTGTACAACACGTATCTACATGTGTCAAAAATGAAATAAGATCACCAGAGTTGTTGGGAATGTCCTCTCCCAACTTCTAAACACATTTAAACACAGCATTGCAAGTTTAAATTTTCTCTACTACCTTTGTATGCAGCGTTTAGACGGTAGATGCCGACCAGAAAATTATCTCCGAAATACTCCGACATTTCTTAGTTGAATCACACACCTAATAGTGTTTTACATTGAACATGTGCTCTAAAATAAGCAAGCACCTTACGTCACTTACCACATTTCATTGTCAACACGAGCACTGAACTACAATGACTTGTTGAACTTATCAGTTACCAGCTTTCCTAAACGGCCACAAAGTACAGTATTGCCAACGCCCCTTTTGCATGAAATTCATACATTCTCTCAAACTTTCATCGCAATCGGTCGAATATTTACTTAATGAAGTGATAATCTTCTGGGCTACCTTCAAGTTGGATAACTATAGATCCCAATATATAGAAATTATTCATTCTAGATTGTATGTTTTAACTAGGTGTCAATACAGTGTTGTGTTATTTTATAATTTCCTCTAATTTCAATGTCCCACAGATCAAGTAATTGCTTTTATACTATACACACAACACCATATAACAGAAAACTGCAGCACGCGTCAGGAAAATGTCATACGGCACAATACTACGGAGTTTCAACTTCACGTAAAGTAAAGTGCAAGCTCATAAGTACTTTTTACTTCCAAATAGTGGCAATTAATGGTAAAAAGAAATAAGCCAAGTCTAATTCGAAATAGGCTAAATTGACAATTCTGGTTCCAGAATACATCTACTGTTACATGCATAGTACAGGACAATGGTTTGAAAATTTATACGGGTTAATAGTATTATATTATAGGTTAATTTATTAAAACCAATACTATTGGACTCGTGCTTTTAAGATACTCTTCTTAAAGAAGATCTTTAAATATTTTCAATTCAACATGTTATGTATTTTGTAAAGTTAAAATCTATTTTATTCTTTTAAACTTGATACCTTTTACTGACATGTCGCAGATCTTTGTTGATTCTAAGTGCGGCACTATTATAAATTTTTTTTACGCACTATTCTACTCTGAGCCTCTTTTTGACACAAAATTAGGAGGGTTAAGACTGGGGGCTCTACTGGGGATAAGGACCAATCAAGTAAACAGCCAAGATAGCCAGTCAGCAAACTCGAATTTGGAACTTCCTACAAAGTGACAACGCAATCCACTATTAACCTACGTCCACCCAACACATGGATAGATTAAATCGATCTACTTAAGGATTAAATTTTAACTTTTTTCCTATAAATCTTCCTTTCGATGAAATAATGTTAAAGGCAATTTCTTGGTTGCTTTCCATCTGGAATGTCCTTAGTTTCTATATCGAATGAAAACATGTTTCGTGAATATAGGTCTCTGAAATAATACTTTCAGCTTTAAAAATGGAATGACGAAAGAAGCACGTGCTCAAGTGTTTTTGCCTTGGATACGTTCGGGTTTTCAGATCTAGAAGAAATAATGTCTGCACTCACAAGATTTAGTAAAATTAAATTGAAACATTGGTGAATGTTCAATTATACTATTTTTATTAACTTGCGACCTTGAGAAACACAAATGTTGATGTTCATATTAAATTAACGATCAATACGTTACTGTTGATTGTAATTTAACAAAGATGTAATAACAATACATTTATAGTGTTTTATTATGAATTTACTTCACTAATATAATGAAGTTCAAAATATATGACTTGGATAGTTATCAAAACCCATACATTGTAACATATAATCTTTGTGACTTAGCTATAACGAATTGTCTTGTACAAGTGTCCATTTAGTTAATTTGTTAATTAGTTGAGTGTGTTAGGGAAGTAGTATATGAAGAGATGTGGTGTGGAGTTGTCTTGCAGTAGGCTACATTGATGGTGCAAAATGAGAGATATCTCTGATTTTCGAACAAGGTAAAGTGTACGTGATATTAGTTAAAGCAAGTGTAAGGAAAACTATAAGTGTGTTATTTGTATCAAGTGCACGGCAGACAAAGTGATAAAAAATATACATAACTCGTGACAAAATATCGTGAAAGTCCTCCACCCTGCTCTAATACGTGTGCACGTTTGGTACAGATCGTCCAAGACTCGATTCCATGTGGGACAGCGTTAGCAAAATTTCAACGTATTAGGGTCAGTTAGATTTATCCTTACACTCTTGAGCCACGCTACACATAACCTCGGCGCTGAAGAGAGATGCTTAACCCCAAAAAATTAATATATAAGAACTAAAATAAGACAGTCAAAGAAGAGGAATGGTGTACGGAGCTAAATCTAGTGAAAGAGATAATCAAAAGTAGATTATGATTGCCACAAAGAACTGTAGAAATATCTGGCATCACAACTCAATCAGTATCTGAAGCAACCTTTCTCTACAATCTGAGACCTTAGATAGCAGGGATCTTAACATTCTTGATCATGGTAACCAATGTGATAGCCCGAAAATATAAAACATTGATCTCCTATAATTAAAAGAAAGTAATACGATCAGATCAGTCTTCTTTCTAATTCTTTCTAACAACAACCTCAATTGATTTATGACTGACGCCCCAATAGACAATGATACATTTGCATATTGCCTTAACTCCACCGATAAACAGAGCTTCCCGTGGCTAAGCGGTTAGCGTACGCGCCTCTGGCGTGGGAGATAAGGAGGGTTTGGTTCCAGGCGGGAGTTCGTGTGGTTCGGAACCCACGTAAAGTTGCAAGTTCACGTAGCTATATATCCTCGCTACCGAAAGAGACATTAAACTCAAATCATAACAACAAAAATCCACTGGTAAACATTCTGTGCTAGTGAGCTTTGCAATTTCATTGAATTCTGTTCGTCATCCGTTACTCTCAAAGCAAGAATTTCTTCAAGTTATTATGTGGATTTTTTTTAACGACTAGGTGCAACCCATGGCACAGATGTTAGTATTTAACAACGATTGAGACTTGTAAAATGACGTTGTGCCAATATCCATAACAATTCATGTTCAAATACGAGTGTGGAACGTTAGGATGAACTTAAACACATTCTTTAACCCGCTCAAATTCTTAACATTGTTGAACAAGTACTCGTATGGTTAGGTTCAGTGAAATTAAACCCGGAATCATGTACTCCAAAGTACACACGCTATCCACTACATCAGTAGGGAAGGCTATCAATTTTCCCTAAAAAAGGCATCTTAAGAAATTTGTTTCATTTTTGAAGCATATTTGAAGATGTGTGTGAGAGTATAAATGTTTGGGGATAAGGGTGTAAATATTGTTTGAGAGTGAATCTAAGGGTGTAAATAATATTTGAGGGTGAAGACTTCAATTTTATTTGAGGCTGGATGTGAGTGAAAATGAGGACACACATATTGCTAAAAAAAAAAAATGAATGTGAGGGAGGGTGAGGGCGTAAGTAGTATTTGAGAATGAGGACATGGATATTGTTTGAAAGACTCCTGTCTAGTGTCTAGCACATGTACCTCCGATACACGTAAATCCGCATTCGATTCATGATAGGAGGACGTCAAAAAATTTAAATGCCTTATACTTGTCCGGATTCCATCTTAAACTGTGGGTCCACGTCTAACGTAATCGTGATGATGAAATGGAACAAGGACGAGTGAATGTGAGTGGAAGCATTAATATAATGAAGGAAATGAGTGAGTGAGCGTAAGAGTGAAGTAAAAGTGTGTGTGAGGCAAAAGTGATTCTGAAGGACTTTATTCAGGATAAGTGCATGGCTATTCAATGCGTTCGCAACACGTTTTTATGGCTCATGCGTACGCTGGGAATACGCTGACCCTGTATTTAATTGTGGATTTCTAATCACAATACGCTGAAAACGCAAAAGCAATAAAAACTCGCAGAATACGTTGGCTCGAGCGTATTTGGTGCGTTTCGGAACAGTAGATCACTTGCTGTTTCGGAATCAATAAAAGGTGTCTAAAGTAAGGGAAAAAAAGGAAATATGTGTTACCAGGAAAGGGAATTTTAGCAAGAAACAGCTTCTTGAAAGATGCTTTCTACAGAGTAATGGAACTCTGCTATTATAAAGTATGTGCGTGTGTAACGAAAGAAAAGGATTGACAAATATACAAGGAAATTCCGAAACATTAGCTAATAATAGAAAAATCTATGTAACACAATAGGCTTAATTCTCGTGATTCGCATGAATGAGAATAAGGATGTGGCAGTAAGGTCTGGAAAACCTGACTTTCTCACAGAATGATTTATAACTCTGGCGAAAGCAAAATTACCGAGAATCCACCTAGTTCGCGCTCGCTGCGGGATGTAACGCATCGGAAACGTATTCTCGAATAGCCATTGTTTAAGAGTGGGGTGTGAGGGTTAGAAAAAATGTCATTTTGTGGTCTCGAGTTCCGTTCTGTACTTCGGTTGTCTGTTGTAAAATGCACTATATGCTGTCCTTATCCTATAAACTTATCGGTTGTATACTAAGTTGTATATTCTCTGAACAAGCAAGAGTGGTCAACTCAAATATGAAGTTCTCATAGGAAGAACTTGATAACAACTATTTTACAAATTTTACATCAGAGTCAAATCAACATTGGCGCTTACGATGTTATTTCTCTGAGAGCATATTTTTACTTCTTTATATCTCCGAAGTTGTCGTCCTGTTCTCTTTAATATTTCCTCAACATTTATGTCTCAGTTCTACCAACATAAAGTACTGCTAAACCGTAAATTGAAAGAAAATAGAGTTATCATGCTCTGGGCCTTTAATACATTTTACATAAAAAAAATATGATTACAACCCTGTTCCTTAGTCTGGGTGCTTAATTATGGGACATTGAGCTTCAAGAAATATCATTACAGTCATAAACTAATTTTCAACATAGTGGCCTAGGGATATACAGCCCAGAGATCTTCAATTGTTTGGTGACCAATGCTATCCTTATCCTTAGATAGAGCTTCGGTAAGTTTCCTGTTAAAAAAAAAAAAAAAAACACGGATAATTTCCGGGTAACTTGGAGAAACTAAAGGAAAAGAGTTATTGAGAGTATTACGGGGGTATAATATGACGTTTTCTTCTCGGAAAATGTAGCAGTCTATCAAATTAACTCTCCGTGGGCGCCAATAAACACTTTCGTTATGAGTTGTTCGCTTTTCTTCATTTATCAATCAAAGAAAGAGGGCGAAAAAAGACGAAGAAAAAGTGCGTTCAAGAGTTGTTTACAATCGTGAAACCTTACAGATTGCCCCCTTCCGTCCAGTTTCATTATCGTTATTCCTCTGTTTGTTTTTTGGGTTCGTGTGAAGTGGTCAAACCAGTTGGAGAGTCACGTGCCCGTTTTATTACTCCCTTCGTTTTCGGGTTTGATGGCCGTCCTCATTACGCTAGATTACACTTTGAAAAGTGTTAGTGAAATGGAGTGCGCGTCTCAGTCAAAATAGCAATTTAAAGACATGTCAATTTCATCAACGGAAGTGACGTCCGGATATTTTTTGTTTCTGTTTCAAACGCCACTTAAGTATATTGTAAATCTGAACACTGCTCTGTCTCAGTAGATGAAGGATGTTTGTTTGTATCTTTCGTAGATAACCTTAATTTACCGTCGTAATAAATTCAATCAACAAAGTAAATTCATATTAACAACTATGTTGTTTTCTTTTCAGTTTTGTCTCAAAACAACGGGTTTATGTGTTTAGAGTTGAAATCTTGTAAGTGGCTAATTCTGTAATCACAGAAACATAAATCTGTCATTGGATCTTATTATGTTACAAATTAATGACGTAAGAATTTCTTTTTAATATTTATTTTTAAAATCCTAGACTAGTCTGTGATTCTTCTAGGTCTACTTTATTGCTAATCAACTGAGATCTCTGAAATCGAATCCCGGACTGAGACTTCTCTAGAATTTTCTTTAGGCCTAGTGAGCCTAAGTTGTGTTGGTACATCTAACTTATATTTTCTTGTCTACTTATCGTCGAAAATTTCTTTCCTATGTTATTCTTAATGTTTTGCAATGAGTGACAAACATTTCAAATTGCAGCCTAAATATTATTACTGTTAATAAATAAATAAATAAATAAATGAGTAACCTTATGGTTTAAGAGTCTAAAGGTTCATCAAATCTAAACAAGAATTTTAGGAATGATCACAAATGGATCAAAAGATTGCAATCTTGGTTAAGAATTAGTTTTTGGATCAGAGGCCACAACATTTTTGAACATTCCATAAATCGAGTTTTCATGCTTTCTATGGAATAAACACATCATACTAAGTTAAGTGATAGTTTAGGTTTGGCTACATTATACGTACTTCTCCAGATATAAGGCCCACAAGGAAATTTTTGATTGAAATATACTGGATGTTTTTGGATCAGGGGGCACAAAATTTTTGAACGGGTCTTAAATGGCGTTTTCGTATTTTCTACAAAATAAGCATATCAGAAAATTTTTGGTTCAACTGTATATGACCTTTTGGTCCAAAAAGAAAGAAAGAAAAGTATGAAAACGATCGTATCCTGTGCCAAACAAATCTATTCTCAGTATGCAATTGTCTAAGATCATGCTTTTTATTATTGATTAATTGATTGTTTGATTACATTTTAATGGGGACATCAGCAATGATACTATTTGTCTCCGTCACGATAAGGCCAATATCCGACTCAAGTAGTACATTAAAAATTAAAAAGAAAACTTCTAAAAATGTAAAACTAATGTAAAATCTACAAATTAAGAGAAAAAAAACAAACAAGAAAAATAAAAAAGAATAGTAAAAAATACAAACAGAGATCCTGAAAAGGATGAAGGAATAAATAAAATGTAAAATAGGAACAAAAAATGTCTCAAAAATAGCTATAACAGAAACCTCAGAGGGCGTTAACCATTCCACTCGTACGAATAAAAGTGAGAATAAGGTAATTCAAAACGTTCTCTGAGTATTCGGGACATTCTACCAAAATATGTTGAATACTAAATGGAACGATACTGTCTTTACAATACGAATGGTTAGCGCCACGCTCTTTATATATTAATATAGGTGCACCCAAAAATATTTACCCTAGGATTCTCGACTAGGACAGTATGTACCACTCCTTATTATTATTCGAATAAAGTGTTAAGATCATTTTAGACTTATAAAATCGAAACCGCTCAAAAACTACAGAATATTGTTCGTAAAAATCAATATTTCCAACGGCACAACGAATTTTATTTACACAACGATGCCACAAGGATTCTTAACAATTATTTAACTTTCTCTTCTAAAATCCGTAACTTAAGTACTGTACACTTTGGGAACATGGGTATTTGGACACATCTAATACCAGCTTCTGCATTTCTTGAATACATTTTGCCAGAAGTCATAATTTTCGAGTTAGAGCGTCGTAAGTACTTACCCCCGCAATGCTTAAAGTTTACAGTTGTGAATGATTGGGTTTTTCGATTCATGATTACTAAAGCTTTTACAATTTTGTTTGGTGTGTAAGTATGAGTTATCTCTCAAAATTTGATTTATTATTATTCTTCTCCCCCTGCACAGCTACATATTCTCCTAATTACTTAAAAAATACTTTTCTTATTGGAAGCTGGACCAATATAAAAGTTGAGTTATTAGATATCATTTTTCAAGCGATAAGCGAAACCCACAGATATTGTAGTAATAGTGTCCAGGGTTTAACGAAAAGATAACACGATTAACTAAAAAAAATTAATTCTACATAATTCAACATGCTTGAGGATATTTCAGTCGAATTTAGTTATATAACTATTCAGCAGTTGTAATACAAGTAAGTTGTGCTCATTCGTATTCTAATGCCAAACGTGCATGATTTCTGTGTGATTGGTCGAAGGTTAAATCTGTAATGGGGTACTACACATAAATACAAATCCAAGTAGTAGTATAGATTCCACTTTAAGAGGTAGGTCATATGCCTTGGCACTCAAAAGACATTTAAACCTAATCAATCAATCAATTTCGGTTGCACCATGTATTTCTTATAGCGTTGTAGTCCTAAAAATTTTACAACGTATACGCTATTTTGTGAACATCTATAGTTGACATAAAGTCCTTGAGGAAGGGCTGTGAGAAATATGGAATCAAAATAAATGTTAGAAAAGCCAAGGAGATTGAAACGAAGGGATCTGTGTCAAGTATAGAAATAGGGGAAAAATAGAACAGGTGACGAGTTTTCGATACCTGGGTAGTATTATTAGTGATGATATTAAATGCGAGCGTGAAATAAAAGCAAGAATAGGAATGGTGAAAGAAGATTTTAGGAGGAAGAGACTATTTTGTTTGACCTTGAATAAAGAATTGAGAAAGACTTACAACGGTTCGTTTTAAATTATTGGGAGATTAAAAATGCAAACTCCGTTGAATAAATCCATCTATTTATTTCTGTCGCCCTGTCAACGACATTCCAAAATCCTATTATTTAAAACATATCCAACATATGAATATCCTTTTATATCGATATTATAATTAACATATTTCTTTTTCTTCTTCGAATTACATAATCAGCCTAGTACATATTTTAAAATCTCTTACGCCCTAATAAAATAATGATTTACAAGTAGTAAAATATACAAATATACAACGTACTGTTGTAGACTCATAAAATACTTCGTGCGGAGTATAGTATTGTATATGTCAAAGCATAGACGTTAATGACAAAAATGATGAAGAACGACTGGAAGTTTTCAAAATGTGGGTACAGAGAAGAATGGAGAGAATTAGTTGGATCGAGGCTTAAAACGGATGAGAGGGTGTTAGAAATGGTGGGGGAGAAAATAACAATTTTAGATATTATTAAAAAGAATACTGGTTGGTACATTGTCTAAGCAGAAACAGTACCGTGAAGGACGTGCTAGAGGGTATGGTGGCAGGAAAGAGAGGGAGGGTGCGAAGGAGAGTACAATTAATGGGCGATATCAAAGCAGGAAAATCGTATATGAAGATGAAGAGGGTAGCGGAAGACCTTGGAGTATGGAAACTTCTCAGTTGCTGCAAATGACCTGCTAATAATGGCAAATACCTATGATGATGATAATAATGATACTGTTCTATTATCAAAAAGTGTTTTATGTTATTTTCTTGATGATTCTTCTTAAATAAATCACCTCAGTAATAATATAAATAGCTGTAGATACGCACAAGGAACCAACCTACTGGGGGAAGGAACAGAGAAAATCAGGCCGTATGTATCAGAAGCTAAGAAAATTGTGTTGACGAGTACGGTGGAAATACAAATATCATAGTTAAACAAAATTTTCATAGTAATATTCGTTGATCAGAAATTACGAGTTTGGATAAATACAAAGCACACGTAATCTTTCCATTTATCTTCTTCTCCTTCCCCTTCTCTCCCTTATGAGTTATATGGTTAGCATATGAGTGTTGAGGGCGGGAGATCAGAGTTCGATTTCCTACCGAAGCTTCTTATGTGGTTCGAATTCCCCGTTCACGTCTGATGTAACTCGATGCTGAAGGAAGATACTAAATTTTAATCCCATCTCACTTCCTTCTAACTAATCTCTTTGTGACCTCAGAGTAGTGAGAAAAAAAAAAACGGATTTTTTTTTCCATGATTCGTATACTTGAAGAGTGGATAAGAATAGAATAGGAAAGGAAGTGATATAATCAGGATCGTCATTTCAGACTTCGCTTGAGAGGGGCAAGTGCACCGCCGATTTAAGACTTTCACGTTTTATTTTAGTACATTAGTAGACGAACGATTAAAGTACATGTATTCCTCAAACACTTCCGGGGGGGGGGGTTGCCCCTTCCTGCCTCCCTAAATGACGTCCCAGGATATAGTCACCTTATCACTTAAGCTATTACCCGATTAAATAAATAAGTAAACAAATATAAACGAAACGAAAGTACTGTAAGCTTTGAACGCGAAAGTATACTCAAATGACTAAGAGAGAATGAAGAGAGTGAACAGCGTATATTGCCGTATTTCCTCGAATAAATCCATAGACGTAGGTGACAAGAACCAGCGCTAAAGAATGATACATGCAAAAGGTAACACTTGACAGCGTTGAGTCAAAGGGAGAAAAGGCGCTGTCGAAATACGCTAGTTTATTGGCTGTCAAATATCGACCGCAGCGCCATCTGAATTGGGTCGTAATCTTCCGGTGCACGCTATCAGGTTTCTTACTGGCTCTCTCGTTCCGAGCTGATTCTCAAATTCCCATCGAACAGTCCAAATGGCCCATAGTTAAAATATTGAAAGAAACGTAAAAACTCTGTTTTACTTCAGGAGGGATTTTTTTCTTTTAATGAAGTTCAGATGTTCTGTCTTTTCTTTTTACTCCTTTTTATGGAACTATCTCGATTTGATGATCTGGGAATGAAGTGCTCAGTCAGTTCAAGACTACAAAAAAGTATTAACTGCGAATCTTGTCTTAGGTCATTAATACAGCTATTTCTACAAGCTTCTCTTCTGATTTAGAATAAGAACACAAAATGTAATTCGTTTAGGTTTGTTTGTAGCAGCACTTACCTGGTAACAATTGCTCAATGGTTAACATTCTGATATTTGGATAACGATAATTTAATTTTGTTTTTATTATGGTCAATAGTTCTTATCCTGTGTTAAAATATAGAGCTACGTCTCATATAGCCTCGCAGTTTAAACGTGACGTCAAACTAAAAACAAATATCAATGTCACGTGTACACCACGTCAAGCAGTTTGGTTTGTATGACATCATATTTTCTTAATATTAAAATTGAAAATCATAGTAGATTTATACTAGGTCCAGTTTTAGTAAAGAAATTAGAGTGGATTCTTCCATAGTGATCAACGTAAAAACCGGAAGTGTTTGATTTCTTCCCCTTTCGGTGTGAATAGAGGGTTAAGAGAGAAGAATCTACGAATTCTTAGAATATTAAATCTAGAAAAACACTTCTTGCAATCCCTTATCCTTTCTGCTTCATTTAGATCAATATTGAAACCGGAAGTTATAGTGGACTTTTATGACTTCCGGTTTCAGTAGGGGTTAAAGGATGAGGATCAAATATATTCTTGGGACGCTTAATCGGTTGCAGGAAACCGCTTTTCATTTTCTATTACCGTTTGTGCTCTATAGTGATTAACGTTGAAACCGGAAATTGTTCATTCGTACTACTTCCTGTGATTGAATCTTCTCGATCATCTCGATTCCTACTTTTTGATTCTTTATATCCTGCCCAAAATTGATGATGATCCAAGCAGATTTTGAGATTTATTTACTTTTTATCTTGGATGGTTGGATGGAAGGAAACATGGACCAAGTAAATATAAAGGATGTTCCATAAAAAAAAGTAACTTTTGAAATGCCCGCCAATTTCTCTTGTAGTAATTTAGCAGCAGTGAACTTTGATACGATTTTCATCTGTTATGTTTGTGATTAGTAGTTACAGAGCGCCAAATAGCGCATGATCTTCGTCTGTTTTCTATAAGGTACGAATGGAGCGTTTTAAGATAAAACAGAGTGTTGTCATAGTCTAAGGTTTAATGCCCACAACCAAACCGATTTTCTCAAATTTTGCAATTAGTCTCATCACAGTCGATTTATTCGGTGCATGATATTGGCCAAACATTCCACGGAGTTTGCGAACAGTCTCTGCACAATGTCCACCACATTTGCAATAGTTTCTTACTATGACCTTGGTTAAGCGCTCCATTCCTACCCGCATGGAAGACAAATGACGATCATGCACTACTGAGCATTCCGTGACTACCAAGGATGACTACTAACCATAAAGATAACAGATAAAAATCGTGTAACATTCAGTGTTGCCAACTTCCTAGAATAGAAATGGTGGACATCTTAATAGTTGCGTTTTGCATGGGACACCCTTTATAAAGGGGTTTTGGTTAACTAAACTACTTAAAAGTAAAAATAAGAAAATGAGTAAATAAACTACATCAAAGATAGTAGTTTTGATGAGGTTAAGGTTAGTTTCATTCACGTTTGGCCTGTTATTCGGTATTCATCAATATAATGGTTCCATTTTAATGCATTATTGAATAAAAAAGTGGAGCACGGTGGCTCACTGGTAGAAGGCTTTCCTCTGGTACGTGAGATCCCTGCTTCGATCCCCTGTTAAGTAAGTTTGTGGTGAACAATATTGTGTCCGTGAGTTTTCTCAGGGTACTCCCGTTTCCTCCCACATTTTCCTTCCATCAATTCTTCCATCATCATTCACTTGCCTTAATCATCCATCTCCCTTACCCTAACAGGCATAATTGTGAGATATTCAACTGAAAATTTTCACTTCATTTCATTTATAACAATAAAATAACATTTATCTCTTTGATGACCTGCTGACATGCTCTTTAGGCTATAAGGGACACAAATATTTAATGGAAATGAAGGGAGAACCTTGAGGAAAACCAGCAGACAGGATATCCACCAGAAAATTCACAAGGTCTGGGATTGATCCAGAGACATCTCGCAGCAGAGAGGATCTCCCTACCACTAAGCCATCTTATCCCCAAGTAGTATGTGCGTTGTCGTTAGAGAAAGACAAACAACAATAGGTAACAGTATGGTATTTAACAGTACATTATTTTAAATAGTACAACATCTGTTGTAGCAGAATAAAAAAAGGTGAATTTTTATTGACAACGAATGACATTTTCTTCAGCGTCATAATGTTTGTTCTTGTCGATTTGTCGATTTGAGTTTAAAAATATGCCTATCGTTGAAAATTCGATGCAGTTCATAGCTTTTATTCTACTGGAATAGGCCATTTACTTATTTATGTGCTGTATACGTAAAATCTATTCATAGCAGATTTATGTGCTGTATATGTAAAATCTATTGAGTAGCTGATTTATGTGTTGTATATGTAAATCTATTCAGTAGCACATTTACGTGTTGTATACATAAAATTTATTATGTAGTGGATTTAGTGCTGTATATATAAAATCTATTCAGTACTTGATTTACGTGCTGTATACGTAAAATCTAGTTAGTGGCAGATTTACATGTTGAATACGTAAAATCTATTCAGTAGCACAATTACGTGCTGTATACGTAAAATAGATTTAGTAGCACATTTACGTGCTGTACACACAAAATCTTTTCAAAAGCACATTTAGTGTTGTATACGTAAAATGTATTCAGTATCAGATTCTATCTATTGTTGTTTGATTTCTTCCATCTGTGATGTATGCTACATAATGTTAACCATTACGCACATATTTGTACATATGATTTATTATTGAAATTCGCGAAAAATTAAATTAAATAACAATAATAATAAAAAACAAATCTGAGGAAACAATCAAAATTTAATAATTGGATTGGCAGAGGATAAGGATGCAGTAAACGAGATTTTGTTTCTATCGAGATAAACTTTTCATTTCCTCATTCCATATAGATAATTAGTTGGTTAATTGTTTTATCTTCACTTTCAATTACGAATATCAATCAGAGAAAACTGCAGCAATTATTTGGTTTATAGTAATAGAGTTTTGAAATATATATTACATTTGTTCGAAGTCAATATCTCCTTCCATTATATATCAGATCTCATCTACTAAGCATAATATATCCACGGGATGTGTTTGGATGTCCCACTCAGTTTATACTAAGGAATTTTCTCTGGATTTCAATTGAGTGTACCTATTAAGGACAATATTAGATGTCTAAACGTTGTCCTGTTATTATCTCACAATGAGCCCAGAAATGCCTCACGGAATCCCGCTGGAAATCTCGTTTGTCTAGCATAAACGGACACATGAATTTCTCCGAGGGAGATACAATATCTGTGCTATGTGAAGAGTCACAATGTAATTCGAAGGTAAAAGATAAGATACAAGGAAGAAGAGAAAGGAGAATAGCAAAATTGTAAAGATGAATTCGAAGGGATGTTTTGAGAATTTGATTTCTGGGCTTTCGGTATTTATGGCTATTCTAGCCCGTCACGTATGAGGAATAACATACCTCGGCGATCACCCTATCCGGGGAAAGGGAAAGAAGAAAGGATTGGGGAAGGAAGGAAGCAATCTGGGACCTATATGTTAGGTATCATCCCATCTCTTGCCTGGAGTGAATGAGGAAAACCCAGGAAAACCTCACTCAAGATGACTGGACTGAAAATGCTTTTACACTTTTTCGACACTGTCCCCACTGAGAATCGAATCCCAGATCGCCCGCACCAAAGACGAGAGGGTTAGCGACTACACTACGTGGGGCCACTGAAGAATTCAAAACATTGAGATCAGCACAAAACACGCAATTTTGGTTTTAGTATTGAAACAAAAATGATAGTAATTTCCTCCATAATAACTATTCTACATTTACTTTTCTCTGAGTTCAATGTTCCGCCACTATGCACTTAGGTTAAGGGATATGATCATAATGAGATTACGTAGATGATAATAATGAAATAATGAAAGTGGGAAGAGACCAAGGAATCAGTAGAAAATCCAAGCACATAGTGTTTGTCCACCAAAAAGTCCACTTGATGAGGGAAGGAACTGAACCAGAGACCTCACACACTAGAGATGAGCATTCTCTGTGAGGGAGGGATGAAGCTTATGTCTTTCATAAATTCAACAACAGCTCCTTACAGAATAGGCAACACTTCATCCGTTGAAACAATGTTAGTTGCTTATACAATAGGAGCAACACTTTTATTCAAATGTTTATTATTATGGGGAGAAAGGGTTCAAATATCTTCCATAAATCTATTCTCTCTGTCCTAAGAACGGGCATTTCGCTAGTCCACTATAGCATTCTGTAATAATTCTGTAGATATGATTTTGATTACCGGATCAAACTGCCTCTAACAAGCAAAACCTAAACCTGGGTGACTGGTACTTAAATCATGACTCAAGTAAATCGATGATGAGTAACTCGCTAAAGTACGGTAATAGAGTATGGAACCACTGTCAAAGTGGGATCATAGTCATTACTCGGGCTTTTATACAAGGTATTTTTTCTCCCAACGTATTTGGATATGGAAGCATCCGACCACCTCAGGCATGAGAATACTCGAGAATCTCCAAGTATGGGTCCTCAGAGTTCATTAAAGATTATGAACCTGACAATGAGGAGAAAATGTTGTAAAATACCATCACTTGCTAAAAAAAAAATAAGTATTAAGAAAAGCAAATACAGCAGAAAGAATGAACGAAAGCTGCTTATTTCTATTAATCAATTGTGGACTGGAAGCTGACTATAGCTTAGCCAACAAATACAGCGTCTCAGTTGGTTCTCGGTCCTATGTGCACGTAACGATCAACACGATCGGTAAGTAAGTGCTAGATTTTAGTAATTTCTTGTTAGGCACTTAAACTAGAAATAACAGATGGTCATTTATAGAAGTCGCTATAAATATTTTATAAATATTCAAAGGAATAATCGGCCTATATACTGTTGTGGAGTAATTAAGTTTCTATAAAACGTGAAAGTGAAGCGGGCTAACAGCAAACTCAAAACACTTACATTGAATTGCATGGCCATAGCCGCCTTGAAGGAGGACACCTGGGTTACTTCGAAGACGTGTCATTTCCCCCAATGACCAAATGGCTCATGGACACAGATAGTACAACAATGTTTAAGTTATTGAGATTTCATGAAGGACGTTATAAAATTCCATAATGAGTACTAATTTAATGATTTAGGAGAATGTAGATCTCAATTTTTACAAATAACTAGTTCATTGGATTGTGTTATTTACCGCATGACCAATTACTTTTGACTAGATCCGATCTTCTAGATTAACCATTGTTATTAGTTGTTTCTAGTCCTGGTGTCTATAAAAATACAAACCTTTGCTTCATATTCAAATGTCCCCATTCCGAACTAACGTAAGTATTTGTATTAATTTTAAAATAATCTTTCCTTTTAATGAAAGAAGGGATAGGACGATTACTCTGCATGAGCCCTAGTCGTTTTTAGAAAATACGTAGGCGCACGATAATATAAAACTGATATTCTATTTGTATTCATATTTTAAGTCACTGATGGCCAATTTATAACGCCCTGAGTAACTGGCTTATTGAACCCAGAGGTTCAATGCTGCCTTAACAAAAGCTCACCATTGACTTCTGTCAGTTTCTATTTTGTTTCCTATTTTTGCAATATCCTTCTGCGCCTAGATCTTCCTAATGAAAGTTTTCCGATTGAATTGCCAGTTGATACATTGAAAGCATTAATACTTTCTTCCATACTGGCTACATGATCTGCCCACCTGAACCTCCTAGACTTGATGACCCTAACAATACTTGGTAAACGGTATAAATTATACAGTCCCTCGTTATGAAGTTTCCGCCATTCCCCATTTCAGTTCCTCTTGGTGTCCAACTATTCTCCTCAGGTTCTTGTTCTCAAACACTTTCAGCCTACATTCTTCCCTCAGAGTATGCGAAATTGTTTCGAAACCATGCAGGACAACAGATATGATTATCGCTTTATATACGTATTTTAAGCGTCAAATTCCTCGGCAGCATTAGCGACGAGAAAAGATTTTGAACTGAATAATAACACGAATTCCCTGCTTTTAGCCGACATTTAATTTCTTCATGGATATGGTTTTAATCTGTTAATATTGGTCCTCGATATTTCAAAGTATTATTTAAAATGCACTGTGAACTAGAACATAATAAGAACCATTCTTCGGGATCATTTTCATTATCCTTCTGCTTTCTCAAGTTTGCTAAATATGCGTAAGTCATGCATTTTGCACATCTTTGTTCTACTTTGCGAATTGTAGTTTTTGTTTTACGTGTTTAGATCAATTCGGCTCTAAGGTCGAATGTTTCAAAATGACTGTATAAAATCTGCATTTCTTTACAGTCGACCAGGTATCAAAGATGTGACATTACAGAACAAGATTAGTAACCAAAAGGCGGAGACAATTAAGAATCAAATCTCGTCTCAGGACTATTGTATTACGATGGTCAACTATACTGTTCCTGTTACTCATGAAGTTAAAACAAGGAACAAATAATATATGGTTCATAGGTATTCGCTGACTGAATGAGAATATTCCCTAGCCGCCATTTGACAATCATTGACTTAAAGAATTAAAAAAGGTTTGATGTGAGTTAATTATGATTGTCTAATGTGTAGTCTGGAATGAACCCAGGTGATCTTTATTGTAGGAAGCAAGTATAAAAAAAATTTACGTATATAAAAGAAACAGCTAGTAAGAAGGGAATAAAATCCGTATGTTGAAATTTAACGTATTTTTGATATATTGATCAATGATAAAAAAAATAGGTGTCTTTAATGAGAGTTGTTTGTGGCTTTGCTTTGCCTATTAGTATGTTGATGTTCATTTAGTGTACAAAGGAAATGCTAATTAAAAACCAGGAAAATATTTGGTAACTACCCCAAGTTCTCTTAAGTATTTCGTTTGATATTAGGTTGCTCTTTGCTAATTATCGATGCATATGAGAACACTTTATGATTATAAATTCCTGTGAAGTTACACAAAGGAAGAATATTCACTCCGACTTCTTCTCTTGCGTATGTCTAGGTAAGTTTGCTTGTTGACATGTGGTTTCAACTGCTGTTGATGGAATGATCTAATAATAACAACTAAGATGTGTATATAGGTAGTTGTGAAACCTAAACTTCTACAAGGAAAGAACTAAGAGTTTTTGTGTTGTGTAACAAAGTTTAATTTTTTCTAAATTCAAAACAAGGAAGATCTATCATATAACGAAAATTATGAACTTTCTGGAAGTTTTGTAGCTAAAACAAAAAAGAAACAAATTCCTACACATTATAGAAAATAGGTTTTAAAAACTATTATCTTAAAGTATGTTTAGTATGTAATTTACATGTTACGTAAACTTTTTTGTTAAAAATGTAAATCACGAATTCTTCAAGTGAAGCGGAAACAATAGACCAATACAGGGTTAGCATAAGTGATTCATTCGTTTTCAAACGGCTTTATTTTCAAAACTATTACACGTACACACATGAAAGAGATATGAAAAGAACCACAGATTTATCAAGTTTATACACCCTCTACAAATGTTCACCAATATATACCCTTTGGTGACACGACACACATCCAGACGATATTCGACCTCTTTGTTCTTGCTTTCGCTTTATTTTTAACTGCCACACCAGATCGGAAGAATAATGGACTCGTGCTGCTACACAGTACACTATTTTTCATGCGTGTAAGTGTAATATTTTTGAAAATATAACCTATTCAAAATGAATGAATTACTTATACTAACCCTATATTATTCATTTTTTTTTTCGTTTTTCACACACTAACCGTACAATTTAAAATTCTACGGCTCACCTACATAAATTCTGCGATTTTTTTTACAGTTAATGCCAAGTTATTTTTTATTTTTGATAACGAAACATTACCTACAAAATTACAGCTGCACAATTATAAAGTAACTAAAATAATAATTCTTATCGTTCTCAAAGACGTTTATATGGACATTTTATATGCTTTTCATTAAATTACAATGGCTCAATCGTTGTTCTCAAATCTTGCAAACTTAATCTAACTCCTTTTTTGACGTCATACAATGTTGAAATTTTGCACATTGACATAAATTTGTGACAATAAAATATTCCATTATTACTTTTATATGCATGGTGTTTCTAAACAACACCAATATTTGGGAGGTGATTCTTCACACCAAGATAAGACAAAAAGTATAGACCAACCTGAATGCACAAACGCTTCCTTTCGGAGTTATAGGCTGTCGAAAGCATAAAAAAATAAAGTTTAAAGGTCCATAGCTCAAAAACTATGGAACCTACCGTAGTCGGGTCAAGATTTCATTATATTTAGGTATGGGAATATAATTTGAAGCACTCACCAACTAACTCTATAAAAATTGTTGCGGAAGTACCGCAGGACTCTGAAACATAATATTTGGATAGGGCATATAGGCTACTAGTTCCTGACTCGACTATGGTAGGTTCCATTCGAGCTATGGACCTTTAAATTTTATTTTTTCATGTTTTCGGTAGCCTTTAACTCCGAAAGGAAGCACCCAAGTTGGTCTATACTTTTTGTCTTTTCTTGGTGTCAGGAATCACCTCCCAAGCGTTGTCGGTGTTGTTTTGAAACACATATAGTGAACTTGTTGTGTTGATTGTGTCATAATGAAAAGGTTCATTAGGATATAAAGTACGTCAATAAGTGCCGTGGGTATTGTATAGTTTCAATTTTTAGAATCACAAAACACTTTTTCTTTTTATAAAAAATTACGCATAAGAATTAGTACTTTATATTATTATTATTATTATTATTATTATTATTATTATTATTATTATTATTATTATTATTATTATTATTATTATTAAGTATTCTCCTTTTGGTAGATCTTGGGACTAATTAGTATTTTCATTTTAAGTTTGGCCTGGAAATGTTTCTTCTGCGTTTCTCGATCTTCACCTTCCTCTTTTAATTCCCAATACTTTCTCCTATTTTTCAAATCATCGATCAGCTGGGTTCTTCTTCTTCATATTTCTCCTTTCCTCCCATTTTTCCTTCATTGGCGGTATAGAGAAGACAATTTCTTGGTAAGATGTGTCCAATCTAATTGGCCTTCCCACGAAGGATGCTGGTTAAAATCACCCTCTTCTCGCCTACCCGTTTTAATACATATTCGTTTGTTACTCCCTCTGTACATTTTATCTTCTCCATCTTCCTCCAACACTACATTTCGAAGCTCTCTAAACATTTCTTCTCTAACTTCTCTAACGTCCAACTCTCAGAACAGTACATTCTTAAAACTAATTAACTAATTCCATGGCCTATGGAATCCGAAGGTTCAATGATTCGTTCACAAAAGACCTCCACTGACTTCTATCTTCAGCCAACTGGCTCCAGTTTCTACTTTGTATTCCTATTTCTGCGAGATTCATCTTAATATTGTCCTTCCATTTGCGCCTAGGTCTTCCTAATTGTCGTTTTTCGATTGGTCTTCCAGTTAAGACTTTGAAAGCGTTCCTATTTTCTTCCATCCTAGCTACATGTCCTGACCATCTGGGCCTACTAGATTTGATGACCCTAACAATGTTTAGTAAACCGTATAAATTATATAGTTCCTCGTTATGAAGTTTCCGCGATTCCCCATTCCCGTTCCTCTTAGGTTCGAATATCCGTGTGAGGATCTTGTTCCCAAATACTTTCAGTCTACGTTCTTCCCTCAGAGTAAACGACCATGTTTCGCAACCATACAGAACAACAGGCATGATTACCGATTTATATATTTTAAGCTTCAAATTCCTCGACAGAATTCGCGACGACAAGAGATTTTGAACCGAATAGTAACACGAATTCCCTGCTTTTAGTCTGCATTTAATTTCTTCGTGAATATGGTTTTCGTCTGTTAATATTGATTCTAGATATTTGAAAGTATCCACTTCATCAAAAGTATTGTTTGATGTTTTAACGCATCCATAATTTGTCGTATTATGATCCCCACGAACTTCCATGAATTTAGTTTTCTCTGCGTTTACTTCTAAACCCATGTCCTTGCAAGCGTGTAATAAGACCTCTGCATTTCGTTCTATTTTTCTCCTATCACCTCCTATTAAATTTGAACCATACAGTCCAATGCTCCGTATATGTATGTGTCAAAGAAAAAAAATCTTAGCCTCTCTGAGATCACACAGAGAAAAATCCGTTCTCTGGACAGCGGTATATTGTTCAAATATACGGTATCCTCTTGCTTACTATAGAAATCAGTACGGAGCATACGTTATCCGTATGCTACATAGGCACTGCCCTTAGATGTTACATCATGCTGTTGCAGGATGTCTGACATCTAACAGTTTTCCGTATATCACATTCATAAACTTACGTTACCTTCGTCAGCTATATATTATATACGTCCATTTGTATGTGAGATCCTGACCGCCTACATTGTTTCATACGGAAAGTACGTATGGATGGAACACTTATACAAAAAGTATTATAAAACATGCGTTTTCAGTTATACGTCTGCTGTACTTTGTCCAAAAACTACAGGAATTACGCATGTAACCTATCTTTTTAAGTACACCACCTACATTTTTTTTTCTCAGTGCAGTTACGAGAATTTGTACTTAACCATTTATGGTTTTTCTTTCTTCAGCTAAATGGAATGTATTGACTGGTATATGTCTTAATTTTAGACATTTTGTGCCGCTAATCGCTAAGACTATTGGAGAATTTAATAAATAATTTATTTTTTGTATATCCAGCACGATGAGGGTTTACGTGGCCTCTAACACTCAAGACATATCACCCAATTACTCTATTACAACTGCCTTTGTTTCCCTAATTACTTTGCTGTTTCTTATGGGCTACCAGATGTTACATAAGAGAATAGAACTTTCAATTGATTTTGGTGGTCTTCTCTGTTAGCATGTATACAAATGTATGTATGTTTTACTTTCGTTTAGTTAATTAGGAAAATCTTTAATTAATGTAATGAAAATTGGAAATTTGTCTTCCTTTGAATTTTGTTTGTTGTGCCAGACAGTTTCTAATTTATTTTATAATTACGAAGCTTTATTAATGTTAATTATTATTTTTTAACTAATTAAATTATTGTTTCCGAGAACAATGACTCCAGCATGTGCTTCGTCCGTTTTCAACATTTTGTTTACGTGCTAGAGAATATTTTATACTATTTATTATTCCTGAGGACAAAAGAACAGATGCAAAAGTTTAAATTTGTTTGTGAATAATGCTGGATTTGAATTATCTGTATTGTGCTTTATCCAGGGATAAAGGTGGATGTGAAAAGGAACGGGGTGCATGACGTCACGCCGTCCCCCGTGCCTATCTTTGCCCATTTTAATTTTTAGGAAGTGGGGTGACGCCATATTTTCTGGAAATGGGGGAATGGCGTCCCTCGCGTTTCCCCCCACTCTTACTCTTAGCTCTATCATAATTTGCTGTATGAGCTAAGTTACAATAATAACAATTAATGTTTCTATTTTGTTTCCATTTTCATCAGAACAAATTGCTCTAAAGCGAACTAAATATTTTACGCATGTATAATTCAGTATAAATCCATTGGCTTTAATAAAGGTTTAGTGATAAATGCTAGTAATCATTTAATATTTTAGATTTTTATTAACGTATTTCAGATAAAATATTCAAAAATATAATTTACAAGTTAATTACAAGGCTAGGTCAATTTTTTTTTTTTTTTTTTTTGTAGTGTATCGGTGATCTGCTTTCTGCGTTACAATGAAAGTTGCCTATCACTCAAAAGTAAAGGACAACGTTTTGCAAGTCTGAAATGATCGTTTGCACAGTTCTATGATTCCATGGCGATAACGGTTCTTTTCCTTAGAGGTGAAGAACTTTTGTACAACAGCTTTTGTACTTTTTTATTGCTTTGTGTCAAATTGGTCTCTGTGGCCATGCGCAAGAGCTCGGAATCCACGTTTTTTTTTTTTGTTCTACTTGACCTTGGTTGACCTGACCTAAAGCGAATTTCTTGAATTATCTGCTCCGTGAGCTGTAATCCAATGGTTTCCAAAATTTTTAAACTGACGACATATTTTACTGAACGTCAACAACACAATGGCACTCTTGTTTGATTTTTTCATTAATAATACTATAAATTAAAATAATGAAAGCCTATAAGTTTCTATAAAGTAATGAGTATGTAATAGCGAGTGTTGTTATTGCAGTTGGAGGTATTCACTGATACAGTCTGTCTCGAATTGATTTTAGCTAATTATATTCAGGGGCGGATCCAGGGGGGGCGATCGGGGCAATCGCCCCCCCAGAAGAGGAAACTTTCTTATTTTATGTATATAAATAAAACCCATCCGTATGTTTGGAGCCCTTAAAAGTAGCAGTATGACAACCCACCGCCCCCCCAGAAGTCGGTCCTGGATCCGCCCCTCATTATATTAACTTATTATAAAAGTTAACTATAAAACAGACTTTATAGTACTGTAATACTTTGACACTTCACAATGCATAAGTGTATACGGTAATATTGTTGCAATATTTCGTATATTACTAATAAATATACTTCTGAACTTTTATCACATATGGGATGCGGTATTTTCAGGATATACCTCTGGTTTATAAACTTTGTTTTAAAGAATGACTTGTTTTTGTGGAAAATAAACAAACATATTCCTAATTTTATTAGACGAGAGAATGCAAAATAGTTACTTTGTTTTCAAAAGAACCACACGCTTGTTTGACACTCTAGAAAGCATTAGTTATACCAGAAGTATTTTTGTTTAGGATCTACGAATCGCCATCTTATGTGTGTTATGTTTGGCAGTTTGAAAATTCCTATAGTATAGAAAGAAACGTAGCACACTTATATTTTGTTTTCCATTCATTTGTATCAATTTTCAAACGATACGTTAAGCATCGTCATTTCTAGAAGAAAAAAAAAACATATTTCACTCTCCCACACATCTGTGTTCCCTTTTAGCACATGACATAAAAAGAAAGGGAAAAAATAATTGTTCCTAATTATCATGTCCACTACGCGGCGCTAAAATAGAGACAGCACGTGAAAAACTGATGACAAATGAGCATTTTCCTCCCTAGAAAAAAAGTTTTTATTTCCTTCCTTTCATTGGACTACATTGTCATTGTTTTAGCGCACAAAATATATATCCCTTTTTTTGTCACGTTTTTTTCTTTCCAAAGGATTTTTTTTTTCACACGCAAGTTATTGGTTTGTTTGTGTCAACGTACATTTTTATTGTTTTTCTTTTGTTTTATTTACGGTTTATAGATTATTTTTGTTACTATAAGCAAAATGGACGCGCTCAAAATGAAAGTACTATAATTTTTAAAGGAAGCTATTTTTCATAAAAAAAAAAAAGTTTAAATCAAAGCTGTTAGTAACTTAACTAGTTTTCAGCGTGCTTCCAGGGACGAGAGAAATTTCGTGAATGTAAGTGTTTGCATGTTAAACGTTTTTCATGTCCAAACTAATCGAGATGAGAAGTGTAATATATTTATCGTCGTATGTACACACACAATGGAGAGAAAAACTTAGAACATTTTGCTATCCCCTCTTTCGTCTCTCTCTACAAATGAAAGTAGTGCAAATTGAACGCTTCTTGCAATTCATAATTTGATTTTAGAAAATCACACTGTTACATACAAGTGCAACTTAATTACGAGTGGATACAAACATAGTTCATTCATCTATATTTTAGTAAACATGATGGGTTTGTCGTGGCTATTTATTCGAGTACATAAATCTTGTTACAGACCATGTAACATACCCCAAACTAGGCTGTTGTATTTACAGAATATGTTTTTTTTTCTGTTTCAGCAACAAAATTTCTTGCTAATTTTATATTGGTCGACATATATGTGTGTGTCTTTCTCTCTATGCTCATCTGAATCAATTGGCTGTTTGTTTATGTTTGTGTAACATGGGATTCGAGTGTTGTGCATAAAGTTAATGAAACAGTAATATTAGTTGTTAATATAAGGACATGGAGCAGACGAAAACAAAAATATCAGTTTTGTCATTTCAGTTTAATTAATATTCTGTCTTGTCAACCATGGTCAATAATACATTTTTTGTATTTTCTTTTATTTTTAAAGTATAATGATTCGAGAGTTGAAATTTAACAGGGTAGTGGTAGCATTTACCGTGGAAGCTCAAAGCAGATCATCATCCTCATCATAGATATTCTGCCATTATTGGCAGGTCACTTGCCGCAACTTAAGAAACTTCTATGCTCCACGGTCCTCCGCTTACCTCTTCGTCTTCCCGTACGATTTTTTTTTGTTTTGATATCGTCCATTAATTGTAGTCTCCTTCGCTCCCTCCCTCTTTTTCCTGCTGTCACACTCTCCACCATGTACCTCATGAAACAGTTCTTTCTTAGCCAATGTCCCAATCAGTCTCTCTTCCTCTTCTTAATAATATCTAAAATTGTTCTCCTCTCCATCACCATTTGTAAGACTCTCTCATTCGTTTTCGGCACCACCAAAATAATTCCATTCTTCTCCACACCCACATCTTAAAAGCTGCAACTCGTTTTTCATCATTTTTGTGTAATATTCATGTTTCTGACCCAAACAGAACAGTAAAATACAGTACAAGAAGCATTGTATGAGTCCTTTTCTCAACTCTTTATTCAAGGTCCTACAAAATAGTATTTTCTTCGTTTTAAAGCCTCTTTCGCCAATGCTATCCTTGCTTTTATTTCACGTTCTTATCTTATCACTAATAGTACAACCCAGATATCGAAAACTAGTCAACTGTTCTACTTGCTTCCCTCCTTCTTCTATATTTGACACAGTGGCGAACCTAGAAGATAAAACCTGGGGGCCAGCCAGAACCCAGACTATGAAAGATATATCATGAGTTTACTATAAACTTTCAAAAGTACGTCAATAATACCTTGCATTATATTTGTCACTCAAAATCTGGGCAGTATTAAGTCCCCTGTCCCGGGATAGATCTGCCTCTGATTTGTAGCACCGACCACTTTGTTCCAATCAGCAAACAGATAATGACACTTATATATCACGTTGCTTAATATTTCACTTTCCTTAAAGTAAATAGTCTCTCCCTTCGCAGTGCATATGTCTGAACGGTAGCGTAGAGGCCTAGACTTGTTATAAATAGGTTTATTAGAATCTTACAAATGACCCTTATAACATTCTAATGTTGGTACCTCCGTTCGTTCATCCGTTATTCCATACAATAACTCTTGAACAAAAATCACATTTTCAAACTTTGTTTCTTGGCAATAGATAACTAGAACGATTGTTTCGACTGAGTTTGTTAACGAGGTAAATCCCTTCAGTGTTTCTTCCAGACATGTTTTTAGGGGGAAGCACTGCCCCCGGAGATCTGAGAGGGTCCTCCCGGAGGAGACCAAAATAATACATCTATAATAGGTCTATATAATAAATAGACCAGCAGTGCCTCCCGGAATGCTGAGTGTGCCTTCCCGGAACACTGTTTCTGAAAGAAACATTGAATCCTTTAACGTGTTACTAACTCGTAACAGTGATTTTAACGGTGGTTATGCTATCTCATTCTCTACTGTTGAAAAAAAAGTGAGTAATTCTATAATACTAGAAGATACTATTAGTTAGAAAATATCCTCCTGCACCCTTTTTGTTGATCTGCCCCGGCTGTTTTTTTTTTTCAGTTGCTGCTGCACTCGCGCTAATTACCGTCAATACAAGTCCGAGCTTGCTCGGCGACTGCAGCTCGTGATGCACGATGCCATTTCCATCTCATCAAACACACATTACAACCTTCCTGAAAATTGTTGCTTTGCTACGGACTGCATAGCTTATCCTCGTTTCAACCACGATTTATTCGTGTATTGTTGTAGTAGCTTGTCCACTTTTCATCTCTTGGGATCAATAGCTTCAGAAATGCCTCGAGTTCGTTATGTTTCAGTAGATGGAAATTCGACCTAGTAAATGTTTTTGAGTTTAGACCATCCGGCTTCAAAACGTTGATCTTCTATTTTGTAGCCAGATTTTTGCAAATGGTTTAACATCTTTGACAATGGGTATTTTGGTCGTTGCTGATGTCATGACCGGTTACATATTGGTCTTGCTCGACCATTGGCGGAGTACCATTCACTTTTCTGTTATTAGTTGCCAACTGAAGATCAGTAGTTTCAGAACAAAAGCGAACGAACCATCTTTTCACTGTTGCTTTCGATAACATATCTTGCCCATAAACAGCTCAAATTTCTTCACGTGCCTGAACAACATTTCTGCCTTTCTCGAAATAAAATTGTAAAATGTAGCACAGTTTTACAGAAAGTTCACTCACCTTATGGTGTAATACCGTACGTCCGATTATAGGAATTCCAACAGTTTTTGAATATCTAATAGTTTTAAGTGTCAAATAATGTTGGGATTGAACCGCTGAGACACATATACCAAGAGATTTGGTACAATAAGAATATCTCGCGAGCATGAGTATCAATATTTTCTAGACTACCTGATATATTAGTTTCATATCATATGCAGTTAAGGTTCTGCTTTGAAAATTGAATACAAAATTATAATATCTAACAAATGAGAAAGTTAAGAAAGAATAATTTTTATTTAGACGAGAAAAAATTGTTAGATATGTTATTCAATTACTGCAATTAATTGCTGGAAAGTTGTTTAAGAAGTGAAAGGAAATATATTATATTTGTTGATATACAAAAGGCTTTCGATTGAATGAAAGGAAAAATATTGATTCGAATATTGGAGAAGATTGGGATGGAACGAAAAGGATTGGAGAATCATAAGAAGAATCGTTATATGAAGTAACAAATAAAAGGAGAAATAGAAGAGGGACGTAAAACTGTAAAGAATATTCGATTAGTGAAGAAATTTCGATAAGAGTGTAGAAGGATTAAATTGAACTTATCACTTTGTAGATAAGTTCTTTTCGAAACGAAATCCAATAATAGCTCAGGCAACTTTGTTTACATTTCACAAATAAATATTTTAGTAGTAAATATAGCATGTCATGATTAAATTTAAGATATAAGGGCAAGTAAGATTAGTGCGATGGCCTATATCTTTTTTATTGAGTTAGTTTTGAGTTTTAAAACCAAGCTTCTTACGTTTCAGGTAAAAGAAGAAAATTTTTAACGAATAATTAACGCAGTAAATTAAGAAAGAAAAATGAGCTAAGTGGGATTCGAACCCGGGACAGACAAGTTTCTCAATCGTCAGCCAATTGAGTCAGATTGATCTGTGATGCAAACCATTTGAAATGTTTCTCGTTGAGCATTGTCCTTTATAGGATAGAAATAAGAACTTACGAAAAAAATGACTACAAACTTTCCATGTATGTATATGTAGAAGAATGGAAAAAACGAGATGTCTCGAAAGGTAAACGAATAAAGAAGTGCTATGGGATAGATAGTAAAGAATAGAATGGCAATATTGGAAATATTAAAAGGATGAAGATTAAATCACAGGTACTTTTGATGGTGAAATACTATTCTAGTTACTATAGAAAATTAAAAAAAGTAAATTACTTGTACAGTAAGGGACACTTCTGGATCGTACACCCATATGGAAATTTACGGCAAAAGTGTACCATCCAGAAGTGTCCCTTACTGTACCTACATATGTATTTATGAGCTCATTTACTCTTTATTCTGACTATGCCCTTCCATTATCATGTTTGAAAAAGTGAAGCGGAAAAGTTGACTAAGAAACGTCATTCATTCTTGGAACCACTATTAAATGTTCAGCTATTTGCACACTTTTAGAAACTGGAGTAGATTTAAACACAATGGCCAATGTTGAACATTAATAGGCTAAAGATTAACAAAAATGTAGAAAGGGAAAATGAGCATAACACACTACTCACTTCTTTTTATACAAACAGTTGTTCGTTTCTTCTTGTTATCATTTTATTTTTACTGCCCAATATACCTTTTACGAGAATTACTGTATTATATATTTCTTCAGTTTCTAACACTTTTGTGTATATTGGCTCCTTTCTATAGAAATTACATGTAAATATTCATGATCAATTACTGTTAATGAGATAAAATGATATCCCAAAATTATTATTAATTTTAGTTTTTCTAAATGTTTTCAGACTTGTATGTAGAATATTTTTCTTATAACTCCTAGGTAAGTAATTATGTCCTTATTACTAAATCTTTGAAATAATTGAGAAACCTTTAGAAGTTAAAAAGGATAGCACAGGTTTTCTACACATAGTACACACACATATTCTAAATATTCTTTCTTATTTATTTAATGATAAAGCTGGGAAAAGAATGCATTTGACAAATTTGGAAACCATTTCTTTCTTCTCCTTTCTTGAGATGTCTTCTATAAAAGAAAGAAACCTCTCGGATAGAGGAACCATTATTTTTGTTTGCTCCTCAACAAAAGACTCACAGACACAAACAAAAGGCACATCAGCGGTTCATCTTCAATGTACTAATGGACAATTTTGTTCGAAAGCTGATCTGAAAGTTGTCTTCGCTCGAAAGAGAATTGTATATCAAAAGAACAGAGATGATAAAAATGGATTAACAGTGAAGATTCTTGTTTATGTGAATTATAAATGATCTGGTAGTTTTTAAACTGATATGACGCTTTAAGCTTCAGTTCAAAGTAGATTCCAGATTCCGTTACTGAAGAGTCAGTTGGTTATTTGAATTTCGTTTTGGTGTGACATAAACATTTTGCTCAGAATACTTATCACATTTGTTTGTGAACTGGGAATTTATTTCATTGAATCTTATGCTTTCGAAAACACATATATCAATACTCGTACATTGCTTCTTACTATTTTCGTTATGTTTTGAGATAAATTGATAAAAACTGATATCTGGTAAGCTTATTTAAAATACATCAACTGACAACAAAATGCTTGATACACTTGATGTGCCATTTGATACAAGATATTGTAAAATTTGTAGTCTATAGTCCAAATTAAATTAAATCCTTCAGTTTAACTTCCAACGATGGTGCCCTTTAGGATAAGGAGAACTAGGGACCCCGCGCACCAGAGATATGCGCTGTACCACTGAGCCACCCAACACTCCGCCTATGGTGGAGGTTTTGGTGTTTACGGATAGGGATAACTGCTATACTTATCTCTTAAATTATGTAATAAATAAAATTCAAGAACTGATTTGTAAAACGTTCCAATTCCCCGGGGTACTTTTTCAGGAGGAACAAAAACATAATAATATAAATGTTTTTGTTTGGAAGTTTTTTTTTGTTTGTTTGTTTTGTGGTTTGTCTTCTGAATTATGTTCCTTGTTATCCCTCCTTAAAGTTCCAAGTGCAAAAACGGATATATCAACATGAAAAATATGTATATATGTGTTTGAAATTGGGATGTTTCTTAATTCTGGTCTTCAATTTGAAATACTTTTCATGTTGTTAAGTACCGTTACACATGCAAATTATGAATAATTGGTTACATTCTAATATACTAATGGAAAACATAAACCTTTTTTTATATGGGAAACCTTTCCCTTCTCAAGTAAATCCCGAATTGACGCCACTGTGTTGTGTTTTAATATTGTTGAGCGATTGTTGTGATTTATGTATTGTGATATTACATTTATAAAAATGTATCGAAATCAAACAGCTAAAAACATATTGCCGCACAGATTTAAAAAATGGGCGAAAGAGTCCAATAATATTGTTATCAAATGCGACTAACTGATTTCTCTTTACTTGCAACTAAGATCAAATAAAACAATAATAGTCGAATGAATTTTTTCTCAGTCAATAAAGTTTCCCATTGCAGCGGTGTGATTTGCCTGAATGCGTCGTAAGTCCTAAGTCTCCTAACTAAACTGGATAACATCCCCAGATGTCATTATAATTAGCTGAAATTATTTTCTATTAAAATGAAAAACATTGAATTGAACTTAGGCTGTAATATTATGCATGTATATAGCCCTTTGACCATAGATACCAACAAATATAAATACTGAAAATATGAAACAACGGGCTTCGATTTTTCAATTCATTTCCTCAATTGTATAAAATATGTGTTTCTCTCATTTTACCTTTGTTTGTTCACTATTAATTTACTTATGAGGAGACTAAGAATGCTTCCGATTAACTTTTGTATCATCTAAAAACAAGCAAAATAGAGTCTATAGGTCTCTGCGTATTAATACCTGTTTCTACATACCTGAGAACATGTTGGAAATGTCCATTCTTCTCATAAAAAGAACAATGTATACGCAAGATCTTTGAAAGTATGAAATGTCTTCGGAAACATATAACGATGAACAATGTTCTCGGTGCTGCCCCTATTTATTCTCGGGCCAGCTGAGATGTCCTTCGCACGGGAAGAGCAAGATTAATGCAAAAGAATCCAAAGATCTGAAATGTATGCAACCTAGATCACAGGAAAACCAGCTGTGTTACCTACATCATGGACACTATGGTTTTGCTGTATAATATTTGGATAAGATTTGACCCCCGAATCTACCCTCGAGTAGGAACAGCTTCGTATGCGATTAGCTGATCTCTCTGTGTATATGCAAATTTTGATGGTTCTACGTCACCCCTTTCTGTGGCAAATACACAGACAGTACAAAAATAGACATAAAGATATATATCTCTGTGGCTTGGGTCTAAAAGGGCCAATGTCACTTTTTGGCAAAAATGAGATATTCGTCAAATTTTAACGCCTATAAATGGATATTTTCTTGTGAAAGAAAAGCAAATGTTAATTTGAAAGGTATATATTCCAAACTATTTCGTGTTCACATTTGCTCTTCTTGTGCAAGAAAACATCCATTTATAGAAGCATATCTTACAAGAACAAGAAAAATCTGTTTATATCCATGTATATAGACAGATCTTATATTATATATATGTTTATAAAATGCATCCAATTCTTTTGTAAATTATCCTTTTTTGGCTTCTTTGCATGAAATCAGCTCTGAGGAGTATACAAATCAATATTGTCGGCAAGTTATCTCGATCAAACACACCAACTAGGCAAGTCCAAAGCCATCAACCAAACTGGTATCAATCAAAGCTTATGTGTACTTTCACAGGATTCAACACGAGACACCACAGCTTCGTCCAATATTGATTGATAAGATGCAGATAACAAGAGAACTGTACCACTGACCACATACGGTAGTGTAAAATTTTACGTAGGATATTAACTGTGTCAGCTCCTATTCATGCCTGTATTTACTTGTCATGTTTAAACAGAAATTTGACACTAGGTGAAAGTAAAAATTTAATACATACAATCTACAAATGTGTTTTACTTAATTACTACTTTGTTCTTTCAGCATGTAGTATGCTTAAATTTAAATCTTTATGTTGGGAGTTTAACAGCTCGGAATAAAAGTGTTTAAGGATAATAAGATGCTAGTTATAAAACAAATGAAAGGCGTTGTTAGGTCAATGTTTGGTTTTCACTTCGTAATGTTGAAACATCAATTCTTTTAAATCGACATATGATTTTTAACATCAATTCTTTTTAATCGACATATGCAGGTTTTAACGGAGCACATACATTTCTTAATTCTTCATAAGCATGTAAACCTATAACAGCAAGAAAAGTAGAAAGTTTTCTGTCCTTCAGTAGAGATGGAGAAACTGCTATCTGTTCAAATCTTTCGAAATAAACTTGAATTCTATCAGTATCAATATCAAACGCTTCAAAATTGTTAAAAGAAGCCATTTTATCAACCAAACGTGAAGTGAGATCCTACCGACTGCGCCAGTTCTGTGAGGCTCTATAATTACTAAAGGGTTGTTCTAGCAACTTTGGTTCTTATAAATGTTATTATTAACTATTCCCGCTATTATTAAAGTTGTCACTATAATTATGTTACACCAATCATTATTCCAATGCTAGTAACAGCTTCTAACCTTTATGTGACTTTACTCTCACACTAACTTTTATTAACTTCACCATTTATACATATTAATTCCACAATAATATAATATTTCTTAAGTACTAGCCGCAGTTCTCTTTTTCTGATCATAAACTTCCTTAAAACTCAACCATCCTCATAAATTCTACTCAAGACCCATTCATTCAAACAAAACCAAATATTGACCTAACAACGATTTTCCCTTGTGTCCTAACTAGCATCTTCTTATTCTTAAACCAGGGATGCAAATACCACTCGCTCACTCGTCCGAGGTGAGTAGTTCATCGGTGCGGGCGGGCGACTATTTAATATCATAACTAACTCTATGGATTATGGAACCTAGAGGTTCAATGCCGCGTTCACAAAAAGCTCTTCACTAACATCTACCCTTAGCCAACTGGATCCAGTTTCTGCTTTGTATTTAAATTTTTGCGAGATCCATCTTAATATTGTCCTCACATCTGCGCCTAGGCCACATAATGATCGTTTTCCGATTGGTCTTCCAGTCAAGACTGAAAGCGTTTCTACTTTCTTCCATCCTAGCTACATGACCTGCCCACCTAAGCCTCCTAGACTTGATCATCCTGACAATGTTTGGTAAACCGTATAAATTATGTAGTTCCTCATTATGAAGTTTCCGCCATTCCCCATTCCTGTTCCTCTTGGGTCCGAATATTCGTCTCAGGATCTTGTTCTCCAATACTTTCAGTCTACGTTCTTCCCTCACAGTAAGCAACCATGTTTCGCAGCCATACAGAACAACAGGGATGATTATCGTTTTATATATTTTAAGCTTCAAATTCCTCAATGACAAGAGATTTTGAACTGAATAATAACACGAATTTTCTGCTTTTAATCGACATTTAATTTTTTTTGTGAATATGGTTTTCGTCTGTTAATATTGATCCTAGATATTTGAAAGTATCCACTTTATCAAAAGAATTATTTAATATTTTAACGCATCCATAATTTGCAGGATTACGGTCCCGACGCACTTCCATGTATTTAGTTTTTTCTGCATTTACTTTTAAACCATCTCCCTGCAAGCGTTTAATAAGACCTTTGCATTTCTTTCTATTGTTCTCCTATCATCTCCTATTAAATTTACATCATCCGCATACGCCATAATCTGGTGAACACCGTTCAAATCTAGGCCCTGGTTACTATCTTTGATTTTCTTATAGCGTATTGCAGGACAAAGTTGAATAATAATGGCGAGAACGCATCTCCTTTTTGCCCCGGGTTCGATCCCAGCCCCCGCCAAGTGAACTTTCTGGTGGAAAAACACCGTGTGTGTGGTTTTCCTCGGGGTTCTCCCGTTTCCTCCCACTTTCTTCATTATACCATTTCTCATCATCACCGTCTCTTTTAGCCTAGCCGGCATAATCGTGGGACGTAAAACTCAAAGATTTCATTTTCATTTCATTTGTATCTCATTGTTTCAGGCCATTCTTGACGTGAAAGCTCGTGGACAAAATTTTCCTACCCGGACTCTACTTTGGGATTCATTTAAACATAAATTAATTAATCTAATTATATTTTTCGGTATTCCAAATTCTGTAAGGACGTTGTACAATTTTTCTCTCCTAACCGAGTCGTGTCTTTCTAAAATAAATAAATAGTTGATGTACCGGGGTATTGTATTCCCACTTCTTTTCGAATATTTGGCGAATGGCAAATATTTGGTCGATGTTTGATCGATTTCGTCTAAATCCGCACTGATAATCTCCAATCATTTCATCTGCATGTGGGGTCAATCTTGCTAATAGAATATTTGACAGGATTTTATAGGATGTTGACAGAAGAGAAATGCCTCGATAATTATTACAGTCAGTTTTGATTTGGAGGATAATTATTTCTCTTATTCTGAAAAGAAATCAATGGTATTATGTTTTGTAGATAATGTTATTTAAATGTCGTTCTCTGTTTCAGTAAGTGGAATGGATTTTGAAGGTTTAATTTTGCACTGGCTTTTACACACATATTGCGCGGTAAATTTGCAATTGTGCATTTAATGGTGTCTTTTCGTTCACGATTTGTTCGTGGCTCATTCTTATAGATTTGAGACTTGAGATAACCCTATAGAAATTAATCTAGTGGGGAGAGCTCATATCTTTTAAAGTGGCCGGTTCACATCACAATTTGTCCACAGAACGCGTCCGGGAAATTTTTCCGTGAAGTAAGACCAACATAATTTAGTAAATTCGAATAATTCCTAAGCGTTGTCAAATCCACTGAAGAATAAATCCACTGATTGACTGACCGATACACTGATACACTCATCAACAAATCTCATAAACTACTAGAAGCAGATTCTTGATATTTTGTGGTGATGTTTCCCTTGCACCGTAGGCTGTAGATAAGACAGAGTTTTGAAAAATAGGTAGCCTAAGGGCAAAAGGGGGCTTGAATTCTTTTTAAATTTTTATATTCGCCAGATCTCCGTAACTATTAGACATAGAATTTTGAAACTTTATATAAGTGTTCTGCTTGCACCTTAGGCTACAAACAAGGTGACGTTTTGGGGAGGGGATTGCATATTGTAGGGGAGGATTTGGGGCATAAATTTTTTTTGTTCTTCAGATCTCCGAAACTATGAGGTGTAGAACATTGAAATTTGTAATAAATGTTATCTTTGGACTCTAGGCTGCAAATAAGGCGAGGTTTCGGGAGTTGTAATCCTAAGTAGGAACGGTGGCAAAATATAAATAGTTTCTTTGTTGTTTACTACTTTTCCAAAAGTATTCGATATAGAACCTTTAAATTCTGTGTAAATGTTCTTTCACACTAGGCTGCAAGTAATATGAGATTTTGGGAATTAAGTATTCTAAAGGTGGATGAGAGGCTTTATTATAATGTTTAGGCCTTCACGAGATTTCCTAAACTTTAAGGCGTAGAACATTGAAAATACTGAAAAATGTTCTTAGGCTGCAAATATGCAGATTTTAGGAATTGTCTATTTTAAGAGGAGATGGAGCCTTAAATAGTTTCTCCCCATTCGATATACCTCCAAAACTTAAGGCCTTCTAACCTTAAAATTTTGTATAATTATTCTTCTTGCACCGAAAGCTATAAATAAAACCAGGTTTTGGAAATTGCATATACTTAAGGGGAATAGAGGGCTTATTTTTGTCGGTCACTAGATCTCCGAAACCAGAACCTTGAATTTTGTATAAAAACTTTCTTTGCTCCGAAAGCTATAAAGAGGACAAAGTTTTAGGAATTGTATATCCTTAGGAAGGATGGAGGGTTTAAACGTTTTCTTTGGGGTGTTTATTTTAATAACACTTAATATTGCACTTAATATTGAAGACAAAGAGAGATAGAACGCAGAAAGATGAAGAGACGAAAAATATTTTCATCAGTAGCATGTAACAGTATGTGCTAGTTATTTATATTCGTATTATTAACTGAATTGATTCTATGGTTTTTATTTACAGTTGTATGAGTAAATAATGTTATAATATTTATTATTAAGATCTTCATAGTCCCAGTCTTTATTTGTTAAAGCATTTTTCAGTCTTCTACGAGTTTCTTGTCTTCTTTTTTTTTTTTTTTTTTTTTTTTTTTTAGATGTGGTTTCCCTTGTTTTAAGTAACTTGTAATTATATATTATAGTATTTTAATTCTTATATTAAAGTTGATTTATGATGCGATGAATTACGATTAAATTAAATGAGAACATAATAATAAAAAAACTTGGTGAAATTACTAAAAATCACACAACATTAAATCTACACGAATCTATATTGCATCTTGTAGTCTCAAACCCCCAAAAGAAATTGTAGTCATTTATCAGTCAACCGCACACAGCTGTCACAGTTTAATATTGCCAATCCCGTCATTGTTGCCAGCTCACGATTTCAAAATATTGACGTTCTCATGGACTGCCAGAAAAAAAAAAAGCCTTTCTTTTACGAATTAAAGTAAAGACGTTTAGAAAGCCTAATGGGATTTTTCACGTTCATTTCTTTTAATTAAAAAAAAAAAACAAAAAACAAAGGGGAACATAAACTATTATTTTGTGTTTTACAATGTGTTTAGTCTGAATATTTGTTTCTTATTAACCCTGAACTTTGCACATGAAACTGCATATTCAACATTATGGGCAAAAAGTATGTAAACAAAATGGTAGTAATTTTAATCACACAACTGATACTTTACTCACACTTCATCCTATGTAAAATGAAACATCTGTTTATTTTGCAGAGGAACTTCATTAAAACAAATTTGCTGTGTTGTTATTATTTACTTTCCTGCAATAACTTTACTGACTTAAAAAAAGTCTATAAAAAGTGTGGAAATCTTGCAAATGTCATGTTATAATGAGAATATGTTAATAAAATGATCTTCCAGTAATTGTGCTTATTTATAATACACATAACATGTGTACAATAATGTTCAAAAGTTTGTTTTATATATCGAACCTCATTGTTATATCTTACTCCCATGCAAGATTTGACCCAAAGTTTACAAGTCATTTTTTTTTTCTTTTTCTTTAATTTCACATTATTTTTATTTGTTTAATTATACCGATTGTAATTAAAATTAAAGGAAAAGCAATGGATTTTTTTGCTTCGTTTATGTAGTCTCATTTTATGTTAGGCTTAAGCAAATATAATTAATTACAGTGAATGCATACATGATCTGGAAAACATTGGCTGGAGTTAGGTCTTTCCTAGCCGACACCTCTCAATATGGGACACATCCGAAGTGCAGACTACTTTTTTTTTTGTCCTGTCTAAAACATATATTTTTACGGAAATAACCCTCTCTTTTCCGGTCACTCTTAAATATGGATTTGGGCAGCTTTTCCCCTCCCCAGTTATGTGTTAATACTAAGCATAACTTATTCATTATAGTTAGGAATTATTCTCAGAAGTAAATCTTGCGACGTCGAAATCGACTTTCTTGACCAAACTTGGCCACGAAGAGGGAAATGTCAAGAAACGAGCACAAGCTAAAAATTAAAGTGATTCAGTTCATAAAGACGAGGGCAGTGGCTAAAAAGCTGATTGATCAGAATAAGCCAGAACAATGGAAAATCTACAGAAATAGAAGACTGAAGTTTATTTACGTACTTTACATATTAAATATACCGAGTTTTAAACAATGTTCATGGAATTTTCAAAGATTTAAGGTCCTTGTCCTGTGATGCACTTGTAGAATTTCGTTTTCGATCGTAGGTGGATAAATATGAACTTTTGAGTTAAGTACATATACAGTAATTGAAACTTGAAATTGAAAATGTCATTATACTCTCAATGGGTAGATGAACTCATTTTTGTTATGCATTTTTGATTTTCAGTTAACTTACATTTATGTGGTCTCACACTTACTGTGGGTCAAATACCTCTTTGAAAGGCATATATCTTGTTAATTAACAGTTTCTATTGACGGGCAACCACTATATAAATTTGGATGTCTATGTGTATGTTTGTGTGCGTGTGTCTGTGTGTCCATTGTTTTCCTAATCTTTCTTCCTCCCCGAACTTCAATGGAGGTTAATGAATCACTTAATTGGATAACATTTCAAGGGATTTCTTGAATTCCAAAAATATTTAATGAACAAGATTTTTAAAAATGATTTAATGGCGTGAATAGTTAACATAGGGATACATATTTCGTTTCCCGATTTAAATCCTAGCTAGAATCTCAATATCTCCTTTGTCTTAAATATTGAACAGGTTTATTTTAAAATATTGACTTCGACTAATGCTCTAGTTAAGCTTGTCCAGAAGCTAAATATTGAAATTGGAAAGGGTTTGAATCAGGCGCGTAATCAGAATTTTTTTGTTAGGAATGGTCCAAGCTTGGGGGATCCAACTACAAGCCACTACGTCTACGTAGTACTAAACGGGTATTATTCTGTACCTAATAAGTAGCTGTAAAATATTTCCAACTATATTATCAAAAAAAAAGTTACAACTAGGTTGTTTTTTTATAAGAGGAAGAGTACAAATGAAGTATAAGGTCTTGTAACATCAATCACATTCCTGTTAAATAAGTATATTTTGATAAAGAAAGTGCACAAATGCATGTTAAGTTAGGAAGTTCCGGGGGGAGGGACCGGTATCGGTTGACCCCGTGGATGTGCCCCTGATATGGGTGCTTTCTTGTGGGGGACTCGTATTCGGATTCAGGGGTAAGCTCACGCAATATGGATTCCACCTGAAGCTTTAGATCCATACTCATATGGCCTTGGCACTGAAGGAGACATTAAACTTCAAAAACCAACTGTAATGAATTTGAGGTAAACTGAAATTATAGGACTTACAATTATAGGAAATTATGTTGAATAGGGTTTTACATTTCCCCTTGTATCTCGGGTGATTTGATGCAATTATTTCCACAATCCACGATTGCGTTTGAATGAGTACAATTAAAATTACTCAAATCAAGGCCACGCACATGACCGCAATGGTATTTTGGGGAATCAGCAGCCCCAAAATTCTCAAGGTTACAAGAATAAAGTTACACCTTGAGAGAAATTTTCATGTAGCTACAGCAGGTGTTTTTGTTTTCCAAGGCAAATATTTCCCAATTTAACTTTTTTCGTGAGTTAAGATCTTAAAATGAAAATTTTCAGTTTAACATACCACGATTATGCCCTTTACGATAAGGGAGACGGATGATTAGGCAAGTGAATGATAATGAACGAATCGGCGGAATGAAAATGTAGAAGGAAACGTGAGTACGCCGAGTGAACCCACGGACACGATTTCTTCATTACAAACTTACTTGAACGAGAATCGTACCAGGGACCGTGCCCTCCACCGGAAGATCTTAAGTAAATGTAAAGTATTATTCTAATATTTTTTCGTGTCTCTTGCTGGCCAAAGGGTTCAACTGTCGTGTTTTCTGTGCATATAGTTCTGAATTCAATGGCATGTGGAAGTACGGGTCTCGAATACAAACCCGAATAGTTGTTGAATTCCTATGAGGATGTACATATTTAGTGGTGGTATCGAATGATTGTCATATGGGTTTTTTACTGGACAAAACAAGATCAGCAAATGTATTTCGAGAGTGCACCACTGTGCATAGCTATCTCAAAACTAGCCTTTAGTGAAGTTTTTTTTTTCGTTTGGACATCTCACTTATAAGTTATAGGACAGTAATTTTCAACTAGTCGGTGTCTTATGAAGCCCGGTTTTATAATCTGATAAAAGTAGAAACACAATGAGGAAGGCAAGGAGATGTGGAAGGAGAGTAAGTGTTGGCAGCCATGGATTCATCGATGGAAGCCTACGACACCGTCGACTAAGCTATTAATATTCTTGTTTGCCTGTTACTACTGTACTTTATCAACGTGAAGTAAACTGTCAGCTCCTTTCCCTCTTACTCACGAGGGACTATTCCGATTTAGTGAATTCAATTGCTGAAAATGATTGCTAGCATTGGATTCAGCACCAAAAGAAACAGTGAAACAGAGGGTGTTTAATGGCAGACCGTATATCAGGTGGGAGATAAATGAGGGCAAAGTGCGAAGATAGAACGTAGAAAATGTCTTGATATGCCATGTTAATTTTGAAACGAGTGGAGGGAATGGGGTCAAATGTTAGATATGAGGAATGCATGTAGAGCTCCACTCAATAGGCTTAATTTGAATCATGGAGGACATCTGAAAAACCGCCATGTTGGAATTAGCGCAAGAATATTATACGGGAAAGAGATCATGTGATATATGACTCTTGATGCACACCGTCTATTGAAATCAATAGTGTGGAATACAATTTGAGACTTCTGTTATGGCCTTAAGAATGATTGTGTGGTTGATACAAAAAGGGAAACAACAGTGACCACATTTAAGAAACGATGAAGATGGACAACCAGGTTTGCCACAGCTGTCGCCGGTATTGAAATTGAAGCAATAGTAGACAGGTGTCATGAATGCGCCAGGTACTGTTTGCAAATATCCAATGAAGTAGAAAACATATTTAATCATAACTTGGAACCTTGGTGGTGTAAACTGAAAGTGGGTGTGTGATTGCAAGTTAATGAAGTTGTTCTGTTGTTATATATGAAGTTAGATGACAGAAGAACAGTGTCTGTTACGAAATTCTTATATGGACGGAAGAAGAACACATCCAGCGCTTCAACCATATGAGTGGCCTTCAACCATCGGAGATAAGGAGCCTGTAAGTTCAACATTGTTCTCTTTCAGCACCAACTCTTCATTTTTATTGGTTCTCCATGAATCAACATGTCCAACATGGCGACTTTGCAGGTGATCCCATGATTCACGTTACGCCTATTCAATGGAGCTCTAAATGAATTCCTCATATCCAACATTTGACCCCAATCCCTCTGCTTGTTTCGAAATTAACATGGCATTTCTAAACATTTTCTATGTTCTATCTTCGCACTTTGCCCTCACTTATCTTCCACCCTGTATACGGTCTGCCACTAAACACCCTTTTTTTCTCCGTTTCTTTTGGTACTGAACCCAGTGCTAGCAATTGAATTCACCAAATCGGAATGGTCCCTTGTGAGAAGGCGAGAAGCAGACTGTGACGTCACACAGCATCCATCTAGAGATAACTGGTGTAGGATGAACCGCAAATTATAGTTGAAAAATAGCTTCTGAAGAAATAACTTAGAATTCTCCTGTATTTAGATCTATCTTTTTAGAGAACACAAGTGATTGAGATGTTACGCTGTTAGATTACACACGGCCTTGAGATTACATTAAAGAATATTTTGGTTTACCTAACTGTTATAAACTGATAAATTATTACTTTCCTATTTTACTCAACACAAGAGACAATGAAGGACAGAACCTATTATATAAATGAGTTCTCAGCTATACTGGAACTTGCATCTCGTGCGGTTGGGAGGCACAAACCACATGTAAAATCGTCTTCTACAGGCAGATCCTCCTCAAAGAGAGGCGGATTAAATGACCACGTCACAGATCTCAGCTTGAATTACATCAGTTAAATCCAAATCACATCCTTGTACTCCGTTATATTATAAAGAATTACGTCCATTACAATTATTACATATAACTAAACACTCTACAAAGAGTAAGAGATGAGTAGGAAAAGGTTTCAATTGATAACATATTGTGGTCATATCATTTAATGGCTGATTGAATTTATTTTCCCCAAGGAACACTGCGGAAATTATATTAATTTGATTAATTTAAACTACTGGGATTGATATTAATGAATTATGAATGGTACTATCAACTGTGTCTGTGGTGTGTGTCAATTAGTAAGGACAAAGATGATGTAATTTGTTTTCTTCTAATAACAGAATGTGCGTGATCTACGAGGGGCGACAACGAAGTTCGCGAACACAACTTTAATAATGAATAGAAAATTAGTGTGGTTTGCTGTATTTAGCATACGATTGAGAGCTACGCCATTGTCGATTTGCTGCAATGTCTTTCTGAGTATTGTTTACCTTCATTTTTGTGATTTTTTTAGTGTGCTATGGTTGGAAGCTGGAACTTGAATTAGAATAAGAAACAAACAAATGACTAATCAAGAATTGCTTTTGATTAAAATACATACAGGGTGTCTCAAAATTCCCCTGATATAAGATAACTGTTATTCTCAGAATTACAACAAAATGTAACAAAAGGAAATCTTTGAGTTTTACGTCCCACGGTTATGCCGGTTAGGCTAAAGGAGACGGTGATTATGAGAAATGAATGAAATGGTGGAATGAAGAAAGTGGGAGGATCCCCGAGAAAACCCACGAGCACGGTGTTTGTCCACCACAAAGTCCACACGGCGCGAGTTGGGTTCGAACCAGGGACCCCAAGCACCGGAGGTGAATGCTCTACCACTGAGCCACCGCGTCCCCAACAAAATGTAAGAGGAGAAATCGTCTCCAAATATGATGTTTTCAATCTAAAGTGAAGGAATTTTTAAAATCACACGAGCCATTTGGACTGTACACGCTTTATGCGCCCAATGTTAAATGAAAATGCAACGTTGTCATTTACCTGGACCCACATCATAAGTGAATAAAGTTACTGTCTTTTACGCTAACGTGTACATGGCCAGCCCAAATTTCAAACATACTCCCGTTTACCATATTCTTACAAAATTTATCCACCTTTCAGTCCAAAATTATCCACTTATGCACATTTGCAAAATCTTTCAACGTTGCATTTTCACTTAACATTGGGCGCATAAAGACTGTACAGCCGAAACAGTTTGTCCGATTTTTTTTTAAAAAAAACTTCTTCACTTTAGATTGAAAACGTCATATGTGGAGACGGTTCCACCCTTACATTTTGTTGTAACTCTGATAATAACAGAGTTACTCTATGTCAGGGGACTTTTCATACACCCTGTATTTATCTTCTTTATATAGGTCTATATAGATTAAGTACATGCTGATGAGGCTATACAAAGTTCTAATAAATCTTGCAATTAATGTGACTATTTTGATACAGGGTCTTATAAAACCTACAATAATGTGACAATTTCGATACTACCTGTAATACGTAAAATCTAGAGTTATCTAACGATTTCGATAGTTCTTTTAATAAAATCTAAAGCTATGTGAAGATTTCAAAACTGTCTATAATAAAATCAACAGTCTTGTGGTAGTTTCTATACTTTATATATTAAAAACTACAATTATGTAACGATTTCATTATTATTTCTTATAAAAAATAAAAGTTGTATGAGGATTCCGATAGTGGTAGAATAACAAAACAGTCACACAACTGTAGTTTTTTTTTTCTGGATGTGTGCATTCTCTTTTTAATGCTTATTTCATTTATATTTGTATTATCACAAATCACCATTTAGAAACGCACTTTCTTTTCACCTAATTCAACCCTAGTAACGAGCAATTCTTTAGGATGGTAAAAGAAGTATCAGAAAGAGAAGGCATTTTGAAACATTAAATACGTCAATAATAATACCATGATACCTCTGAAGACCATTTCACAAAACTAGTTCAATAATTGCTCCTTAGGTTTACCTGACACTGGTAGAAGTGCATATGAACCATTAACGTGCAATCTGAAAATTCAGAAATTACATTTGTGGTATTTAAATAATAATACAAATTTTCTCTTTGTCAACCAGTTTTCGTGCCGTATCGTATCGTATAGTTTGGAAATCATTCCTCTTCAACTTTGAAAAAACTGTTTAAAAACGGGGTTTACTTTCAGGAAAGAATGTCGAGTTGAGCCTTAGTACCAGGAATACTAAAATATTTTCCCAAGGGGAATGCCTTAAAGCGGCCTCTGTGACGTTCAGCAAATTTTTAGGGCGATGAATTCGCGAACTTTATTGACAGATGTCGCAATAAGGAAAGTAGTTGTGAGTTTTGATAGAGACCACACCATTATTAAATATTCATTTACAAGTTGATCACGATAAATATTTTTGTGAAAAAGAAAATATATTTATACTAGATATACTGTACATTGTAGAAGTTTTTAATTTTTTTTTTAAATGTTGAAGGTCCCAATCTCAAGCGACAGTAGTAATTCTTAAGCTTACAAGAAAAAACATCCATTGTTTAACGAGTTTTTTGAAACGAAAGTTACCTTGAAACACATATTCTTTAAGTTGAGGCGCCTTTTCCCCTTACCCTAACTGACATCAATCAAAAGCAATAGGATCCACTTGGAAGACCTGAGATTTTTCGTGGCTATATGTTAGCGCGTCCTTGGCTTGGGAGATCTGTATTGGATCCCAGTGGGAGCCCATGTGGTCTGAATTCCACGTTAAGCTGTAGGTACATGTCTCATATAGCCTCATTGCTGAAAAGGATTCTAAACTCTAATTAGCTACCCATTCAAAAGCCTGAAAAAAAAGCATTCATAACCTTTCATGAAAAAAAATCGAACAATTAAAAGGAAAGTTATTGTTAAAAGATTTTATAAATTCATTCTATTTCCTTTTACTAACTTCAATCTCAAACTATCTAATATCAAACCACACACACTCATTAAATTTAATTAAAACCAAGAATTTCTACGAAATTTTAAGACGTATCACACTTCTTTGTGAATAAGAGGAGGAGTGGTAAACTATGTCCCTCATAATTGATTGATTTCAACTCCAGATAGTGGAACAATTGCGAAACTTCAGAAAAAATATACTCCAGATTACATTAAAATCATATTCTTTAAAAGAATGAAAGAAATTGTGGAATATCTTAAATCGGGAACTGGGGGTAATTTTCCCCTTATTCTTGACTATTTACAACTCCAAGCAGTAAAGATTTTGGGAAATAATTATTGAAAATATACGCTACACTCTATCAAAACTAAATAATTTCTATTAAAGTTATCGTGGAAAATTCTTGTTTCGACATCTTTAAATAAGAAACTCCGATGTTGGAAGAATTTACTTCTTTCTGTCCGCTGACACTGGCCTGATCTAAGACCTGACCAATAGGAATAATCGCCTTAGGCTTACGTACAAATATGTGTCAAATTGAAACGTGGAGTGGAGTTTACCCCGTTATACTTAATAGATTTTAACCACGATAATAGGCTTATTTCGTAATGTTGGCTGAAGACAATTTTCCAAGTTTTATTACAAGGCAACAGACAAACGGGTTAAATGGACAGACGTGCGTATGTGACAGTTGGATCGAGAAGTTTTTCTTTTTCTTTTTTTTTCTTTTTTAGAAGTTAGAATGCCTCAAGTGAATATTTATGTAATGAAGTCAAGTTATGTTGTTCTGTTCATTGAGACGTAATATTTCTATTCTAATTTTGATATTGTGACACAAACTAAATACAACTTTCTTACAAGGCTGTCTATAATCTTTATTATAAATTAACTAGAAATGTTACAGTTTCGGAAGAATATCACTTCCTTCTTCAGACTACTACTCCAACTGAAAGCATAAATAATCTCTTTATTTATTTATGCTTTCAGTTGGAGTAGTAGTCTGAAGAAGGAAGTGATATATTTCCGAAACTGTAATATTTTTAGTTAATTTATAATAAAGATTATAGACAGCCTTGTAAGAAAGTTGTATTTAGTTTGTGTCTAGTTTTGAATGTATGGTTCCCTTCAGTTTCCTTATTTCTCTATATACTGGATACATTTTCCTTAAAAAAATCCATGAATCCCTGCTCCATTGGTGTAGTTGCTACTAAGATAAGATACACGAGAAATTGCCTTTGAGCAGAACAATTAGATAATTATAGGCTTGACTTGCATGTATCAAGTTAATACATTGAGGGATATTCCTCGCGGATGAATGGCTTGCGTGGGAGACGTAAATTGATTGCCTGTAGATTTGCATACGACTCGGAGTTCATGTTAAATTATGCAATAGAACCATTCCTTATATAATTTAGGTATTTGAAGGGAAGGTCAAACTACAACCAAACGGAAAACGAAGAGACGTCATAATATGCATTACTGAAGCGCTTATTGATATGAAGGATTTCAGATTAGATCGCAGTCCACGTGAGGTTTCTATAGACAATATATTATTTTGTAAGTTTTCTCCGTTTCTTCCCACTTCTACACATTTTAGCATTTCTTTCATCGAGCTCGTTCATTTGCATTTAAAAATTGCCTCCTTCAAGTGTTAAATGTCTAGGCAAGACGAATTGTTGAATATTCATTTCATGTCCCCTAGTAATTACCTAGCCTTTGCACCTTTCTTCTGAAGACTGAGTCCTGGGTTAGATTCTCGATGAGAATGGATTAAAATTTGAACACATTACTGTAGTTCGGATTCTACCTGAAATTGTAGGACCATGTCTCATATAGTCTCGGCCCTGAAAAGGAAAGCTAAACTTCAACCAACAATAACAAAGGAGGTGGTTATCAATTCAACCTGTTTATATGTTGTGTCTATGTTCACGCATAACTTTAACATACAGTGTTTGCACTGATTTCAATATTTTTTCCTTGTTTAAAAGAGCACACAAATCCGGTGGTGGCATATAAATTTCCTTAGGATATGATGATAACCTTTAATGTTAGACTGTGAAACATATTACCAAGTGTAATTGAAAACCATAATTAACCAACGTAAATATGCGTATGTTCACACATAACTTCTACATACGTGAACCAATTTTTGTTATTCATCTTTCATTTAAAAGAGTATTCTTTTTTGTTAGTCTCGGATAAATTTAATAAGGATATAAGAATAATATTTGAAGCTCGACCATAAGACTCCTCAATGGCTGACCGTGTTATTACCATAATTGTGTCACGCATAACTTCGCATAAATGCACTGATTTTAATGATTCTTTTTTCTTTGAAAGAGTATGCTTTTGCAATGATTTCATATAAACTCCAGTAGGAATTAATGATATTCTTTGTAGATCACGAAACACTTCAACGGCTGATGGTTCAACAAAAGTGCTAAAAAACGAGAAATAATAATAACAATAATAAGTTTACCAGCAGAAAATAGTTTATTACTATGATCTACAAAATAATTTTGAAAACTGTTTCAATCCTAACAAATTAATACCCCATAAACAGTGCCGTGCCTTGGCGGGAGCGACGGCCCCGGGCGCCGAAGTAAGGGAAAGCAAAATTCGGAAGAAAGAAAAGATATATATAAAATGGAAGGAAAAAAGTAATAAAAAGTGCTCAAATTCAAGTTAAACCAGCTTTTCTTTTTGTTTTTGAAAATTTTTTTACGGTTCGCGGCAACCATGGTAGCGCTTAGCGGCTGGTCTGTCGATCTCACTCATATGTACGGAAGGGGGGGGGGGGTGCTGTCGTACACTCTCGCTCCGAGCGCTGATTTTCCACGGCAATTCACTGCTCATAAACTGACCGTATAAACTAATTTTATATTATGTATTAATTTATTTGGCTTGGAACAGACTCAAACATTTTTATAGATAATAGTAATGAATTTTGTGCAAAATGTGTTTTCTAGTGTCTAGTTTCCTTTTTCTTGTTCTAAGATTACCTTTTTTTTAATTTTAACATTAAATTTTGCTTTTAGGCTCTTTCTTATTGTTATGTTACGCTTTTGTTAGCGCTTTTATTATTTTCTCATTTTTAGCGTATTTGTTCAAGTCCTTTAATATTGTTATTTTCGTTCAGTTTTTATATAGATTTTTACATTTAGAACTTCAGTGTTATAACAGAAAATTAAATTTCTTCCTTATTTTGGTGGTATATCACGGACATTTCATTTTAGAATTTAGTAAATTTTTGCGTGGACTGGGGGACCCTTACATACTTGTACTTGTTATCAGCTATTACTACGTATTCGATAGTTATAACGAAGTATCTGAGTTTGAACATTAGTTGCTAATAAGTATGCTAAACCATTGTCCTTGGGTTCGCGTTCATTAATCTACTCAAAGAAACGCGAATGCGAAGATATGTGTGTGATCTCTTCGAGAAAGAACGTTGATAAGCAACTTGGCTGAAAGTGTTTTGTGAATAAGGAATTTGTCATTGTTAAGGTGGATCACTAGGTGTTCTCGGTGCTATGCTAAAGGCTGCTTGAATAGTGCGGCGTTGCCAGATAGTGTCGAGTGTTTACAGATGCCAGACAATAAAGGGAGTAATCATGGAATTATGTTTAGATACTTACTGGAGAAATTATTTTTCGACCCTTACCGCGATTCCTCTTCTCGAACTGCAACGCTAGAATCCAGGAATTTTCTTATTGTGACTACTACAGTAAACGTACAAATTTGGCAACAACGCATTATGGCGGTACTGCGCAAGTTTCGTCTCAAAATCTATTTCCTTAAATATAAATTAGTATTTAAATAAAATGTGAAACATAACACGAAAAACTGTAAAACAAATTATCTATTTCGTAATAAGATTGTTACTTTAAAATACTTTACACATATAAAGAACCATTTCATGAAACGGAGCACTTCTAGTAAGATCTAACAACAAGTGCTATCTTGTGTGCTCATTGTAAAACGTATCAAATATTTTCTTTTATTTATTACATTTTTCGATATCAAGAGACACAACCAAATGAATTAGTGTCTTGTGCTGTAGCTGAAACAAAACTCTATCTTATAGTACAATATTTATAATATGTAACGATTCATTGCGCAGTAGTTAAGTGAATGAGCTAAAATATGTACTGACTTCCGGGTGGTGATGCACCTTAAAGAACACATTATTTTGTTTTATATATTAGACATAAAACAAGTTGAAATAGTTTAGTAAATTTGATCGGTGAAACTAGTATGTATTTCGAGTATTACATATTATTTGGGATATTTTTCAGTGTTGTAGTGAGGTTTTGATGTTTCTTGAAATTGATCTGACTTTATAAAGGAATTTATCAACTTCTACAATTATTTTAATAAAATGTTCGTAAAAGTTTCTCCAGCTTCATGTAAGTCATGGCAATGGTACGCCGAATATAATTGGTTAGCGATTGAATAATGATTGCACGATAACTAACACACATTAGTTATCAATGTGTAGACTATTCACGCTTGAGTCTCCGCGTCCGTTCGTTAAGGGGCCGTGTCACAGCAAAATTAAAATACCGCTAATTTTTCAGTAATTATGTAATGTCTTGAAATAGATTAAAAGATAATCGAAAAGTGAAACAAGAGCTCACTAGACAATATTATTTTACATGTTATACAGTTATCACGACTCACTTATCTGCTTTCGATTTCCAGCCATTACGAAAATCGACATTTATTTACGCGTTTCTAAAAGGCTATAAACAGAAAGCTACTAAGTGACTCGTGATAACGGTATCTCATGCAAAATAATATTGTCTAGGGCGCTCTTGTTCCACATTTCGATTATCTTTTATATATTTGAAGATAGAACATAATTACTGTAAAATTAGTGGTATTTTACTTTCGCTGTGATTAGGTCTCTTAGGCTGAACTTAAACTTACACGAATATTGTAAAAGCACGTATTATTTACTAAACGGAAGCTATGAATCAAAAGAATTACGGTAACTCCTTTTAAACTAGAAGTTTAAACTGGGATATCCTTCAATACAGAATGTCTCGTCTCGAAACGTGTCGTGAAAATGGTGTCTCGGAAAGTGTTTTTACTGTTGCTGTAAGAATTCTATCTCGTCACAAAATTCCTGTCAAGTCTCGTTCTGTGGACCAGCTCTAGTCATACAATTTAGTTAAGAAAACTACAACAGAGCTGGAGCAATTGTATAGGCTATATACTTTGTGTATCTGACTTTGTTTCCTATGAAATGTCAATAAAAATATGTTTTCTAGTGTCTACGTTCCTTTTTCTTGTTGTAAGCTTATCTTTTTAATACTAATACTTGGTTTCTGCATATTCCTCAAAGACAGAAAAACAGAAAGATGTTTTGTTCTGAAACAACTATATTTCCTTTCACGCTGTTTGGCAGCTAACGATGGACGATCGATTTTTCTTCAATGTCATTTGCCTCTTGTAGAAGCTCTCTTTTTCTCTCTCTCAGTCAACCTGTTGCATTTTCGATAACCATAATTCAACCGAGATAACTGCCTGCTTCCTTTCTAACTTCTGCCCTTTCTCTCCGACCGAAGTGAAAAGAGCAATCCGTCTCACCTACGTTTTCATCACTCTTTACTCACTTCTTTGATTTTACATACGCGTTGTTTTCTGAAGGGTTACAAATTACCCTTTATAATTTGCAGCATTTTTTAATTTAAATATTTCTCCAGTTCTTCGTTTGGCTCAGGCCTATATTTTTAAGTTTTAGTGAGCAACTTAAAGAAAACAGCAACAAAAATTTAGGGAGTGACCAGACAATATTTTCAATCTATTAAATAAACTAACAGTTGTTTTCAACATGAATTGAAGGCAAGGATAAAAATGACGAAAGAAACCTTTAGGAGGAAGAAAATAATAGTAGAGCGTTAAATAAAGTGTTGAGAAAAAGATTCATAAAATGCTTTTGTGGAGTATTGTACTATATGAGTCAGAAACACGGACATTACACAAAAGTGATGAAAAATCATTGAAAGCTTTCGAAATGTGGGTGTGAAGAAGATTGGAGAGTTAGTTGGGTTGAGTGGAAAAGAAATGAGAGGGTATTAGAAAAAGTGGAGGAGGAAACAACAATTATAGGTATTATTAAGAAAAGGAATAGAGACTGGTTGAGGTATTGGCTAAGAAGAAACTGTATCATGCTGGCTGTGGTGGACGGTATAGTGGCAGGAAAAAGAGGGAGAAAAAGAAGTAGTCTGAGATTAATGGACGATATCGAAACATAAAAAAATCGGACGTGAAGACAAAGAGGTTAGTGGAAGACAGTGGAGGATGGAAGCTTTTCAATTGTGACAAGGACCTGCCAATAATGGCAGAATAGCTATGATGCTGGTAATGATGAGGACTTGTTTCTGAGACACTCTGAAATTTGATTAACCAACAGCTATGACGTCATAAAAAGTTCACTCGATCTTCTGGATTATAAGAAAAGGACTGGAATTAATTAATGCATTTCAAAGCATTTCGTAGATTCAAATTCCTCACTTTGTAAAATTCAGAAGTTGTTTATTGTGTTTGGAGTAACTCTCCAAAATTAAAATAGTTTCGGGGATACTTATAGCGAAGACCCTTAATTTGGGTCAAATGAAATAAAATTTACAGTTTTAGATCCCACAGTTATGCCCTTTAGGCTAAATAAGATTGATTATTAATCGTTAGAATACCCTAACCCCCCTTAGGATATTAGTTCTTTAAAAAAGAAAAATAATTTCTTATATCTTGCCTCCGTGACGAAAGGGGTATTCCATCTAAATTTAATCTTTCTATCTATTGTACGTAGTGTGGCCTGGGAAGTGATGATTGAATAACTTCTACTCTTTTATATAATGCTATAGATTTAAAGATGCTTCTGTTAGTCCAGAAAGTAAAGGGCCTATCCGGTTGCAATGATGTGAACAGACTTTGAGGAAGAAGCTAAAATAATAATAACAATAATAAAAAAACGATACTATGTAGATTCTACATTCCAAAAGCAAATTGTCCTAAAATGGATGGAACAATAACAAAATGCATTCGTCCACATATCTCTGAAACAATAATAGGGAGATGGCTAATTGAAATATTATTGCAAAGACATAATTATGACTCTAGAAATGATTCATAGCACATAAGGTAAATATGGATGGAAGATTGTCAGACATCAAATTGTTTGAGTGAAATCAATAGTAATGAAAAAGTGTTTGCATCTTTGAATTACCCAGGGTGTGCCACACGGAGATGAGAGGCAAGCTCCTTGACCCCAGTGCTACTATAGGGGAGGTTTTAACTATAAAAAAAATATGTATAAACAAAATAAAGATGAATGTATATGATGATGTGTTTTTGTTGTGTTGATTTCAGTTGTTTGTGTCGATCTGATGTGAATATTTAAAAATGTGGAGAATATGAATGAATATGAATATTTCAGGAATATTTGTGAAATCTAAATGAAAGTAAATAATGTTTTCGACTGTGAAAGTTAGAAAATCTTCAATATTAGTTTTCACTAGCTCAATTCAGATGGGTATGTCAGTACGTGCATGTGTAAAGATTCTTTTAGCAAATTTTCTTGTTCAAAACCACTTTTCATAAAGAGTGTTAAATAAAATTTACTAGCCGTGAAAACATCTTTCTTTTTCAAGAACAGAATATAATTCTTTTGTAGTTTTAAGAAGTAAAATCTTGAGTTACAGTTATGTTTAGTATGTAAATGAAGCATGATCAAAGCAAAGAGCAGTACGTACATAATAATTTTAATGGGGAAATGAAATAGCTGTGAATCGAGGGAAGAGACTTTCCTTAGTGTGACCGGGGTTGGAAACAACCGAGTCTGCAGAATTTTTCTTATTTTTATCAGTTTTAAATCAAAATCTCAGTTTGGATTTTTTTAAAATTTGCGCGACAAAATTCTGTTTTGGGATTTGTAAGATTTTTTTTTTTTTAATTTAAGATAGGACTTTCACAGACAACATTAAGATCTTCATGGTGCTCATTGCCAGCTCCACTCGTAGGTCGATGTCCTGTGTCTGTAGTCGTGGTTCACAACCTATTTCCTGATGGGAGGTGGATAATGAACTGCAGGCCTGGATACCGGACTGTGAGTTGAGATAGAAGAGACTCTGGAATCTTTACATTTTCGGGCAAGATTTGAGTTCTATTTTCCGTAGATGATTGGCTTGGTGAGTGTGTCAGTGACTGTTGATGACGAGTCCATACGTGCCCAGTAGGTTCGGTGTCACTAGTCAGTGATACATTCAGCATAGCCTGTAGTCTCAAGGAAAGGGAACATCATACAAAAACACATCATCATATACATTCATCTTTAATTTGTTTATACATATTATATTTTTTTATAGTAAAAGGGTACTGCTACTTTATATACATATTGTACTATTATTGACAATGTTAAGAATACGATGAATAGATACAAATCACGTGCTGATGAATATACTTGATAGTGAATACTTTTGCAATTTATATGCCTATATATCATTATGTGCTTGAAACATCTCACATCTAGATTTGGAATCTCCACACTCGATATAGCACTCAACGTGATTTTTGATGTGATCACATGACACAATCTGGTCATTATGGCAAACCGAATAGGCCTTTATCCAATTAATCAAGCTCTGCAATTTATAATCAAACGTTTTTTTATATTTAGGAAACGGATGTAAATGTTGAGCTTAAATTTATTTTAGTACAATGGTTTTAGTAGGTTACTTTTGTATTTACTAGAAAATTAAATTAAATCTTTGAGTTCAACGTTCCACGTTCATATCCGTTAGGCAAAGGGATACGGATGATGAAGGCAAATGAATGATGATGAAATAATTCGTAGGATGATAATGGGTAGGAAACGGGATACTCCGAAAAAAAAATCAGGGACAGGATGTTTTCCACTACAAGCTTACTTGAGCGAGAATCGAACCAAAAACCCTATGCACCAGAGGTAAGCGCTATACGACTGAGCTTTCCGTACCCCCCTTTTTTTTGCTAGAGTCAAACTGTAGATCTCAACTTTTGATACTAATTAAAGCTCTAAAATTTTGTACAAATATATAAATCCGATAACAATAGAATATTTTGATATAATTTTCGCTACAGCTTGGCATTCTTGTTTCAGAGTTAATATTAAGAAACAAATATTATTGGAACGCCTGTTGCTTATGCAACCCAACCATCCAAAGAAGTATGGTTGGTTGCAATCGACTAGACTAGATGCTCTCTTCATAGAGATGCAAGGGCTCGGAAAAAAACCGGCTTTTTTGAAAAAAAACTCTGTTTTTTCTGCTTTGCTTTTTTGCTTGGGAAATTTTGGGCTTTTTTCAAAATTCTGCTTTAAATCGATAAAGCAGACTTTGTTTCGCTTCTCTATAACACAGAAAGTCATTTAATTAGTGGTTGATGCCGATAATAATATAAAACCTCGAAAGTAAACCATGAATTTCGAAAAGATATTTTAAACAATTTTACTTCAACATTTTTACATTATGAATTCCAAAGGATTAACCAATGTATATAATAAACACATTTTAACCTCCTATATACAAAAGTAAGCAGAGTTGGCAAGAACCATGGTTGTTTCTGAAAATGCCAAAAACCCGTTTTGTGGGGGGGCAGTTTAAACCAGGCTTTTTTGGGGTTTAAACCAGGTTTTTTGATTTAGATATTTTGCTTTATGTATTTGTATTACATATTCACAGAAATAAGTTTGTTTCGCCTTGGTGTTATTATTCAACAACGGGGTTATGCTGGAAGAGGTCCCATAAGCTTAAAGAAGTCCGGTCAGTAAATTTCTTAAATTGAGAAACTCCCGCCCTATCCATCGGGAAAATCCCGTCATTCTTTTAAATGTAAAACAATAACGGGAAAATCCTGTAAAATTTAATTTGCATGTAAAATTTAAAGGTCAACGTATTATAATCAGTACGCTAAAACTGAGTGACACACAATCATAGTCAACGTCTTGCGAATAAAATCAGAAAAATAAACACACTGCTGAACAAGACTGCACTTATTTAATATAAAAACACATTTACACCTGACGTTTCGATCTTCTATCCAAGATCCTCATCAGACGTGAGTAAAACATAAGAGAAATACTTAGATTTGTATGATACAATTAAAGGCTGCACATGGTTCTGTATATTCGTGAAATTCTACAGTCAAGTTTTTTATAACCACCATCAAGGGCGCCCATCAGGGGGGTTAAGGGGGCGCTTGCCCCCCCTAGAGGAAAATGTACTTCAGAATATTGAAAATCCAATAGGATTTTTACATTAGTTACAGCAAAATTTGAAACTATTTTTGAAACGTCGCTTATACTTCCCCTCCTTGGAAACCACAACATGGGCGCCCTTGACCACCATCACGGTTTACCCAGTCCTCAAGTTTTCTGAATTTTTAACAAGAGGGATTCAACATATCATTACGGAAAAAAAAAAGACTACGGAATATATTTAAGTTAAGCTAAATACAACTGCACAACAAACGTGACTGAGTGGTTGGCTTTTGCGCTTCTATCGGGAAGTCCGGGATTCAACCCAGCATTCGACCATTCTGACAAAGCCTTCCTTCATTCCATCTGAGAATGTAGAAATAGTGCGTGTACTGGCCGACTAGGAGTGTAGGAGTTGGCCGACTTCCTTTCTTATTGTTTTTAAATCGTTATTATTACTAATTACCAGCAGTGATGGTTTTGCGAAGGTTAAAGGATCGGTCTTTCGGACTGAAGCCTGTTCTCCAAAGTTGTGGAATGTCTAAAACGAACGAAATATCTATTAGTTATGCCTTTACTCATAAACTTTAAGCTCCCGTCAAATAAAAATTACGAATATTTAGAAAAACTAAACATTAGTAGTAAGAAAACCCCTCCCAAAACACTTTTTTAAATTCGCCACTGATTCTCAGTATAAAATGATCTTCAAGGTTGTATCCGGAAGATTATTGCTAAACATATAAACGAAACGAAATATTAGTTATGCCTGTACTCATAAACTTCAAGCACCTCCCAAATAAAATTAGGACTTTTTAGAAAACGAAACAATCAGAGAAACCCCTCCCAAAGTACTTTTCTAAATCCGCTATTGATTATTTGTATAAATTGGTATTCAAGGTTGTATCTGGAAAATTATTGCTAAATCATTGCACAACTACAGTATAACAGAAATGTGGAAATACGGTTTGACGGACATATTGAAAAACGTATGCTTTGACGGATATATAGAAAAACGTAAGTTTAACTTTCGTGCTAGAAGCTGGAGTACTAAGCTCTTAGAAATGAAACACGGATGACAAACTAAAATGATCTAGAGAAGGAAAAAAATGTCGATAACTCAAAAGTTAAAATAAAGTTAAATAACCTGTAAAATTGCCCTCAAATACTACATTCTTCATGTTAGCTTTAATTCGTAAAATATGTGCTCCATTCATCTTGATGGTGAATTACAGAGCTAAATATGGCATTCAGGTCGTGAAAATCTTATCTAACTATAGAATATACTATAAGAAAGCTATTTGGCTAGAAAAATCATGAAAATGAAAAAAGCCAAAATTTCCAAAATTCTCGGTTTTTTTCCAAAAAAGCCGGCTTTTTATGTGAAAAAAACCATCGATTCAAAAAAGCCGGCTTTTTTGCATCTCTACTCTTCAATGATCAACAAATTTGAGCATTCAGATCTGTATATCCTTGGGTAAAAACATTGAATGAACTGTTACTAAGGCTTCCAAACTATCCTTAGAATGTAAAATATGCAAGCTTATTCACATATTAAGATCATGTAATACTATTTTCAGTCGAAAGTGTTGTCCATAATATCTTTATATGGAACCACATCTATTCCAAGTTTATGGAGAATATTATCAAAACACGGTTACCATGTACGAACATTTATGCTGACGTCCGCATTTTGAAAGTTAAAATTCGCGAAACACTCTGATTTGTCCGCATTTTCTAAGCCCAACTGTATTACAAATTCAATTTTAGATTATTCCTATGTAAACATATGTTTGAGTATTTGTATGCAAAAAAGTAGTTTCCAAGAAAGAAAAGTTTTTATTCAAAAATGTGAATAGGCTAAGCCAACGTAAAACTGTGTAAATACTCTTGTTTCATACATTTTTTTTTACTTTTTTTCTAGAGTTTTAAAAGCGAACTTGAAAGTGAAAGATAAAACTTATAATTCATGTGTCGAAAAATAATGCTTATTTCCTGTATAACGAGTTAGCCAGTTGGAACCGTGTCTGCACTTTGGCATTTCAAAATATGGTAACCTTACCTGAATACTAGTTTTAACTTTCCAAATACTTATGTGAAAAATAAGCATTTCATTGACGATATTAAATGTAATAAATCTAATTCCAACATAGAGACAATCCTAATGAAACACTTTTGCCCTTTAATGACAATTTTATTGACATAAAAGGAGTAACACATTGATTGCACAATTTCATAATTTAATTTAATATTGACAATTTGGCAATACACTTAAATATTTCAAGCTCATTTTTAAATTTGTACTCCGTTGGTTTCTTTACTTCATCCTCTAGTTTCTTTCTTCATTTTCCTAGCTGTAAATATGATCTCCAGCATTGAGAATTTAAATAAATTAGATGATGTTCTTCGTAGTGCTTCTTTCTACGTGCATAAATTCCTTTGCAGTATTGAGTAATTACGATATCCAATGCATTCCAGTATATGTTTTAGCTTTTTTTATTTTAAATATTCCAAGAAGAAATTAATAGTTTACCGATGCACTCCCAATAGATTATGATCGACCTGAGTCTGGAAACATACGTAAGCAGCACATTCAAATTTGTAAGCCAAAAACATCATAAACGGTGGCAAAAACTTATTTTTGCATTTTTCTTATTTGTAGTCGTTCAAGTAGCTTCTTGTATATTATGGCTTCGATGACATCAAATGTTCTTGAAAGTAACATAAATTCAATTTCCTGGTATTATATATATCGCCATTCTAGTCAATATATGAAGTCCTTACGAAACCGCTGTCATTTCTTTTCAACTGAATAACATCGCCAAACAAGTTCGTAGACGAAGATAGCAAATATGATAATCTTGTGAAGAAGTTGGTAAATGAGGTTTGCAAATACGACAAACTCTTAAAGAAGTTGCATATATATTATCGATTACGTAACATTTGTTAAACAAGTCACAAACAACTTTTAATTTTCGTTACTAAGCATCGAAATATGCATTGTTACGTCAACGTTACGTTACGTCATTGTTATGTCAACGAAGTATTCAAATTCCTAACTACTCAGGCAACAACTAGGATTAATTACCCAGAACAAATTAAGAATTTAGTGTCTCTATTGCATGAATTCAGCGCGTACAGATTTTTAAATGTGTAATTTTTCTTTATTTGTCTTAATTTAATGCTGATGGGGTTATTTTGAGACCAGTTCCACTTTAAATGTAATGCTAATTTAATATTAGAAAGTCTTATTAAAATAACATACGCAGAATATTTGTCTTGGATATGGTGGTGGTTTTTGCTATAGATTTTGGTGTGGTTGTTCCCGAAGCCCGATTGACAGTCAAGCATCATGTCACCATTTCCCTCATATACTGTATACGGCTTAGGTCTAGAGATTAAGGTGCCAAGAGTGGAAAGTGCCTACTAAGTACAGCCCGCAGAATTGCTCTGGTATTATGGCGGCACGTGTTATCATCTTCAAAGGTGCAAGTGTCTAGAAGAGAACAGATGACGCGTTAGAGGACATCTCAAAGGAAGACGCTAGTCATACTTTTTTGAATGAAGCACTCAGAATAGTGTGACATTTAGCATAGTATAGTGGCTCAAATTCACGTTTTCTGCACGGAAAGAATAAGTTTATGGAACACATTTGAAAGGTATATTTGAACTTCCTTCCAACTTATGATACGTGTTTGAATTAAACTGAAATGAAAAAAAAAACAGCTAGACCCAAGTAATAACTAAGTTTAAAAATGCATTTCAGATTACACTGAGAAAAATCTGTTTCCGGACAGCGGTATATTGCACAAATGTACGGAATTCTCTTGCTTACGACAGAAATCAATATGAAACATAACGTTATTTATATGGTACACACGCACTGTCCTTAGATGTTACATAATGCCGTTGCAGGATGTCTGACATCTAACAGTTTTCCGTATATCACATGCATATACTTATGTTACCTTCGTCAGCTATATGTTATATACGCACATTTGTGTGTGAGATTCTGATAACCTATATTGTTTCATACTGAAAGTACGTATAGATGGACCAGTTATACAAAAAGTATTATAAAACATGCGTTTTCAGTTATACGTCTACTGTGCGTTAAGTTCATAAACTACATGAATTACACGTGTAACCTACGTTTCTAAGTACGCCACGTAAACATTTTTCTCAGTGTATGCACCCGCTATTTTTTGCGAACAATTTAAATTCCTTCCTGTCCATAGGATAGAAATTTCGCCTCTTCCTTCCTTGATAGCAGAATTTCCTAAAACGCTGGAGCACATATCCACTTTTTTCTAATAAGTTTCTATGCCAAGTTCCATTCATCTAACACAAGAGATTCATGAGATACACCATTTTAAGCATACATCCTCATCTCTTCTTCGATGTTAATGAAATAAGTTAATAAACAATTCACCTTGAGGATAGTGCAAACAACGTACAGGACTTTATTTTTAACGATTCAACCTTTTCTCTGTGATGATGAGATAGACAAAGTAAAATTCAATGTGTCGAAAAAAGATCCTCTCTGCCTTCCCTGTATGAGTGGAATATTCAAAAACGCTGGGACACTTGTTCGCTTATTTTTAATGAGTTTGTTTTCCTAACTTAAGAAACTCGACAGACACTCCATTTTCGGAATATATTCTAGGTCTCCTGAACATACGCATAGTAAAAATCTAGCTTTAAGTAGGCTCTAACTAGGTCTATATTTAAAATTCATTTCAAACGGTTCGGCCGTTTACCCGTAATGCCATGTCAAACAAGATTAGTTCGTTTTTACTTATTGTATGTTAATTGGCGCACTTTGTAAAAAAAAGAGCAATGTTTTATAAAAGGTTTTTTTTTACCGTTATTATTGCTACTTGATGGCTGAATTGAAATTTCAGAATGTTTCTTAATAAACATGTATAAAGAGTTAATTATCAATTAATAGACACGAGAATTTCACGATTAATTAAATATTAAGTTCTGATAGGTTGTAATCCTTACTTTGAGTATTGCTCTTATAGATATTTATACAGGGCGGTGCTGAGCCAACTGACACATTTCAAACTGGAATATTGCGCAGGCGTAATAACTTACACTGGTTGGCCGGGACGGGAAGCAAAAGAGGAAAGAATGTCACGTTATATGGTCGGTCAAAATGGAGCATTGCAGCACAGAACGTCGTGTTACCTCACTTCGCAGTTATTAAGAAACTAAGTCTGTGCCAGAAGTGCAATGTTTTCTTTAGACGGAACTTTAATGTTGGTCGACATGGTAAAGTTCCATCTCGTATCATATTGGCTTGAGTGAAGAAGTTTAAAGAGACTCGTAGTGAGTTGGATGTAAAACATGAAGCTCCAAGAACAGTGCGAACTCCTGACAACATGGGGAGACCTGTGGAATATTGTGGTGTTCAATACAAAACAGTGGGAACAATGAAAAATTACAGATAACAACTAGAAAATTTTAAAATGTGGGTATTGAGAAAAATGGCTGGGAAGGAGGAAGAACTGAAAAATAATGTTGAAGTGTTGTTTACTGTATGAAAATAGAGAATAATAATATATAATTAAAGAAATAAAGAGAATTTGGATAATAAACAGAATTATATTCTGACAACGCGAAAGATTTTGTAGTAGATGAATCCTAAAGATGATATATGGTATTTAAGCGGCATTTTTTAACGTTGAGATGTACTTAGCAGGGGAAAAATGTAAAAAAAATTCGATTTGAAACAACTGAACTGTCAATAACGATGATGATAATGATGATATACACGTAGCTATTGTGCTACTTTAAAGAAATGAGTAAAAAAAAGTGACAAATTCCACTCTTTTTCTAACATTAAAGTATTTTATGGTATTGAATAGTGGATTTTTAAGAGAAGCACGTGACTACGAAATATGGAACAGTTTATATGCTTTTTCTTTCTTTTTTGAGAGATGAGTAGAATTCACGTTTGGTGTAATATGGAGAATCCATTAGACACACAGTTCATAAAATTTTCCCCTTTCACTTCTCACCTCTCTGTTTGACATAGTATAGGTGATGTATATATAATCCATTCACCACCTACGGATTTTTAATGCTATTGAAATCCACAGAATAATGGATGGAGTTGCCATTCAGTTTTTTTATTTTTTTATCTTTTCACTTCCTTAATCATCTCATCCCTAAAAGCATTTAATTATAAACCAAATGGGAAGAAAGAAAAATATCTAATTACCCTTATACAAGTATAACCCTCATTCATAGTTTAATGGTTGAAGAGGGTGCCTTCAGTTCGATTTCCGGCGGGGTAATGATTCAGATCATACTTTTAACTGTAAGTCTTGTCTTACATAGCTTCACAATTGATTTAAATGTAAATTAAACGAAGCTTGCAAACAAATGTTGGACATATTATACGTGTTAAACTATAACGATAAAATGTGAGAGGTCATTCTTCAGATCAAAATATGAAAGAAATGTTACTGTAGACATAAAAAGTGCATAGTTTCGGAGCTAGGGCCATTCAAAAGAATGAAAAGATACATCTCTGTATGTGCTATTACAACCACGAGAAACTAACTGGCCGTCCCTTACGCTTCTGAATTTTCGCTGCCGCATTCCGTTTTCACTGTTGTCAAGGTTTACCTTGGATCTACTTTTTAGCGCTTACCTCTAGTGAGTGGGGTCCTTGGTTCGAATCCTCGACCAAACAAGTATATCTGGGAATTTTGTTGGGAACACGTATAAGAACTATCCCTGTGGGGAAGGAATCCCTTGTGTATACATTATACATTGCTGAAATATGCAGGAAAGGTCTTGGCAACAGTGTTCTTTAACATTGAGGGTGTGGTGCACGTGGAATTTTGTTGCACGATAACGCAATACCTCACACGGCCCGCCAAACGTCCGAACTGCTGCAGCGATTCAAGTGGGAGGAGTAGCAACATCCTCCATACAGTCCGGACTTAGCACCAAGTGATTACCATGTGTTCGACAAGCTCAAAAAGGATCTCGGTGGACGGCGATTCCGAAACGATGAAGAGGTGAAAGCAGCTGTCTCCAGGTGATTACAAAGCGCTGGAGGTGACTTCTATGCATCCCGAATCGAATAGTTGGTTAACTGTTACGAGAATTGTTACAGTCTCATGCTGACTATGTGGAAAAGTGAACGTACAGTGTATGTTGTCATAGCCGTGTTGCCAATGTGTAAGTGGTTTCGTAAATGGCCATAACTTGGAAGTGTAACTTACTTTTTGATCCGCCCTCCGTACAGAATAAAGTTAAAATATGTTCTAAGCAGTGCTAAAAACTACATCTTTGGATTATATTATAACCAATTTATACCTATTGTAATCAAATTCTCTTTTTATTCATTATTATTAGTACAGTGCAAGACAAAATGATGGAGTCGGCTTCAGAAATTTATTCGGTGAAATCTAATAAACGTATGTTACTGTAAAACATGCGCTTCGAAGATTAACTTTCAAAGTTTAGTTTCCACGCAGTGTTTCCACTTTCTACCGTTGAGAATCAGCAGTGAGAATGAAATGAATTTCTGATATTGACCGCAACATCCTACAAAAGGTTTGACAGGAGATACACAGCAAAAAAAGAAAAAAAAGTATTGAAATAACACAAAATGAGTACCACTTTAGCGTATTACTTGTGTATCAATTCAGCACAAAGATATCTCCTTCCGAGGATATCAAAAATAACTAGTTACAACCTGACAAAATATGCATCGGTATTTATCGTATAATATGAGCAAAGCTTTGCGAAACATCTTTGGCACTTCTGCCAAGTAACAAACAAAGTTCTATGTTTTCAGTAATCGGTCACAATAATATTGTTGTAAATCTGTGTATCACCTGACAACAGTTACACAGATAGCTGTGCTCCATCTGTTTTCTTTATCTATTATTCTTGTGTCTTTGTGTATATGAACATGAGATGGCAGAACTGTTGCCTGTGTTACTGTTGTTAGACGATTCACAGGTTTACAACAATATTATTGTGACCGATTACTGAAAACATAGAACATTATTCGTTACTTGGCAGAAGTGCCAAAGATATTTCGTAAAGCTTTGCTCATATTAAACTATACATACCAATGCAAATTCTCTCAGGTAGTACCGAGTTATTTCTGATATACTCACAAGGCAATGTCTTTGTGCTCACAACGTTCTATTCCAACAATCGAAGTTCAGCTACACAAACCTAAGTTACCTCCGCAATATTTACCATTTATTTCAGCATCCCGCAGAGCTTTCCGTGAATATCTCGCTACGGGTAACCTTGAAGCGCTTCGGCTTCATCGCCAGTATCTACGGATCACTCATAATTATATCGTTGCGTTCAAGAGACGCCACTGGATTCAAACTTGCAACACACTAGCTAATGAAACACATCCTACAAAATATTGGCGCAAGTTCCATCAATTAACAGGTAGAGTCTCTCGTACGCCTTACCCCATTGTTTATAATCATGAAGCAGTCCTTACGGATGCAGAAAAGGCTAATATTTTTGCTTCCTATTTTCAAAATATCTTTACACCTCTACCCGGTTGGCATACACCAGGTCGCTTGCAATCAACTATAAACCGACATACCGATGCAGCTTCTCCTTTCTTTCGTCCGTCTGCTGATCATGATTTAGAACCAAATAATCCTCTAACCATGCCGATTCAACCCGAAACTATTAGTAATACACTTAAAGGTAAACGAAATACTGCACAAGGATTTGACTCTGTTACATATGTACTCGTCAGACAGGCACCTCACTCTTTTCTACTCTTTCTTAGCACCATTTATACCTTTATTCTGCGAACTGGATATATTCCACTCGACTGGAAATACTCAAAAGTGCTTCTTTTTCCTAAACCAAAGAAACCTCCATCAGAAGTCACATCATATCGTCCTATTCACCTCACTAGTTGCCTATGCAAAATCTTGGAAAGAATCCTTGTCCGTCGCATGCACGATCATCTTCACTCACATAATCTTCTTCCAATACACCAAGCTGGATTCCGGCCAAATTTTAGTACTCAAGATCAATTATTCCGTCTCACCACAGCTATTTACAATCAATATAATACAGGTTTTCCTTCTTGCCTTGTTACTTTTGATTTGGAAAAGGCTTTTGACAAAGTTTGGCACCCTGGCTTACTATATAAACTTTGTAACTATCTTCTGCCAACTTCGTACATCCGCTTCATACACTCCTTCTTAATAGGACGATTAGCTTATATCTCAATTAATGGAACGCTCTCTCATCCTATCTTGCTGCAATCTGGTGTACCACAAGGCTCATCATTGTCTCCTTTATTATACTTACTGTACGTCGCTGATTTTGTTATTCCTAATAACACCACAATATTTCAGTTTGCTGATGACACTGCTTTTTTCACAACTGGCCGCACCGTACAATCTCTCAATAAAACCATGCAAGTAGCCATTGATGCATTTGTGCGATGGTGTCATGTTTGGAGGTTAAATATTAACTCTTCCAAAACACAAACCATAGTTTTCTTACCACATCGACGCCGTTCACGAGTACATCGAAACCCGAATCTACTTCGCCTTCCGGTTGATCTTACGCCTATTCCAGTTTCAAGTAGTATTACGTATCTCGGTGTAATTTTTGACACTCATCTTACCTGGACTCCACATCTCACCAAACTCATAGGTCAAGCGCAAAATCGACTTAATCTTCTCAAACGATTAGTGGGCACAACCTGGGGATTAAGGGCACATACCGTTCTCAATACATATAAAACCTTCATGCGGAGTACATTAACCTATGGACATACAGCCTGGGCATCTGCGCCCCTAAAATTCTATCAAAAACTTGCTATACTAGAACGCCATGCTATACGCCTAGCATACCGCATAAGCCTACCTCATCCAACACGTTTACTTTATGAGATGATCGATTTTCCGCCATTATTAACGCACCTCGAACAACTACGTATACGTTACATCAGCAAACGTATAGCACAGCCCCATCCTATGATACTTGATATACTCCGCTACGACCGTGACAACGATGCACCACCAACATTCATTGACACCCCTCTCCAACACTTCATGACATTATATCATTTACAGTTAGATGATGACATATTGGACTCCGAAATCTATACAATCTACCGACCGCATGAACTTTCATCTCATATCTATCCATCATATGCACAGTAATACCTATTAACAAGGGCCTCCTTCGTCTTCATCAGTTCCTGAATCGCCCCAGGAACAGAAGATAACTTCATTCGTCTGAACTAACATAACCTTGTGATGTGACGTCCAAAGCACTGCATTTCATCCATTCATTACAGTTGTTCATTTTATTACTGCAGCCCTGAACATTCTTTTCCTCTCATATTTTGTGTTTATGTAATAATAACTGCCAATATTCTCTTCTAACCATTAACCTATTAGTGTTTGTGTTATATATACATTTTTTTCTTTCTCTCCTGGAATCATTTCAATCCATGTATGTTTCATATTAATGTGATGAATAAAGAAATAATAAACCTGGCAACCCTTAGACCACCTACATTTCCATAGAGACACTTGATCTACAGTACAACACTTACCCGAAGAAAGGGCACAACCCTTTAAACGGGACGACGAAAAAAAAATCTTTGTGCTGCACCATACTTAGATCGATACTATAATCGATCTCACCAGCTATTGACGTACCATACGTCTGAAAGCTGTTTTTTGATCGTTACCTTCCTATTCCTCATCCCGGGTACTCTGTCGTTCCTTCTCAAGAGACCCTAGACGTCAGACTGATCCAGCCAAGGGCGTCTGGTTCTACTGTAAAGGCAACGGGAGCTACTCAACCTAGACTACTATCCAAACGGGTAGTCTAACCTTTGTTTGTATTATCATCTCGTCATCACACAGTTAGGGCCATACTGCTTTGTTTTCGGCCTTCGGGCCAAAGATCAGAATCATGTCCCTGGATACTTCACGGGACCTAGGGCATCATCAAGGCCTACCTATGGTAGTAGCCGCTCCTTCTGCTACTGCTTCACGAGCAAAGCGCAAAGGTGCCAACAATCCGAGTACGAGTCGTGACACCAGTCCTGCTAGGTCGTTAATCGGGAAATCATATACTGACAATCATAAATCACCACCACCAAAGAAAATTCACCAAGGCAACTTGTCCGACACAGCAAGTGAATCAGGTCTTGTAATGGACCTTGAGAATTTTCCCGAATTAACAGAGACCACTCGGCCACAAATTTATCAGTTTCTGCTGACTAACTTTGATCCAAAGTACTCGCAGGCACACCATCTGTATAAACAACTAGTTAAATACATGCCACGCGCTAACATAAGTCAAATCATACCTACACGAAACGGCATTATCTTCACGGACTCCAGATCCAAACTTTCGAACAACCTTGCTCTACAAACATGGATTTGAAATCTTTGGGAAAGGCACTATCTTACGGACTCCAGATCCAAACTTTCGAACAACCTTGCTCTACAAACATGGATTTGAAATCTTTGGGAAAGGCACTACACTTACTCGACTCACTGAAAAACCGCTAAAACAACGGCCCCCACCACGTAAAGAGCCTTTTCTGTCAGTGGTGATTCGAGGCGTTGATACACATATTACGGACCAAGAAGTCACTGATGAACTTGCATTAGAAGGTTAGACCATATCTAAATGCATTCGCATTCGAAACAATAACGGCGCAACATATATGGTGAGAGTACTTACACACTCTCAAAAGACCATCGATGATCTTTTGTCAAATGGAGCATACATCTATCGTAAACGACATAGGGTCGAGCCTTCCAGATCTCAGCCACCTCTTCCCTTACGCTGTGAAAGATGCCAAAAATATAATGCTCATTCTACTGATAAATGTCCGAACCATCCAATCTGTGGATACTGCTCCGGACCACACAATACGCGCCAATGCCAAAATCTTGCACAACCTCCAACCTGTTCAACATGTCATGAGCAGCATCCAGCATTTAGTTATAAGTGCAAGCAGCGGCCTCCTCCGGAGCCAATTAGGCCTGAAATGACTGTTCCTTTGCAGCATTTTACACTAAGTCCATTCCGTCTTCTCCCATACCTGCTGACAAACACCAGGCTGTCACCATTGAACAATTCCTTGCTTTCGTCACACTCACACTTCAAAATATTCATCCTTTTCACCGCCCTCACATCCTCCAGCAGCTCCAATACTCAACACGTGCAATCTTCCATATGAACTTCCATGCTACCTACAGCGGACGTAAACTATACTTTCATGTCAGTCCACTTGAAACCGAAGTCTAACTCCATCCTCCTCTTTTCACATATCATCATGGCACTATCCTTTATATTTGTTAACATCAGTTCTATCATCCAGCACAAACCACTATTTGCACTTCTACTGCAAGAACAGCGCACTTCCGGTTTTCTTGTCAACGAGACTCACCTTACACCTCGAACCTCCTGCAAGATATCCGGATATTCAATCATAAGGAAAGACAGTACGATGCCAGCTAGACGTGCAAACGGCGGAGTTGCAATAGGGTTTTCACCTTCTATACCGTGTCGTCATTACGAACTTCCACAGCAAAACCTTCCAGAATATCTAATAACAACTCTATACTTCAAACACTTGTACATCACTCTTGCTACCATTTACATTCGACCTGGTCATGCTATTCCGATAGATTTCTTCCAGTATATTTCAAATAACTTCCAACATTATATCATAATGACCGACATCAATATCCATAGCAGAACACCTCAGCAGCGACAGGCTTTTCTCAACTTCCTTACAACTCATACCACCGGTACCTTTCACCAGCTACCTAAGCACACCCAGCCATCCTCTCAAACCACACCTGATGTACTTCTACAAACTTACTATCTTCCTGTACCATAGAAGTGCTAGATCCAATAGGTAGTGATCATTTGCCAATTAAACTTATCATCAATCGCTCCCATCCTAGAGCCTCAAACCACGAACGATTAACACGAAAATCTCTCAACTATAACAAAGCAGACTGGACCGGATATCGCAACTTTTTAACTGCAAAACTTTCTAATATTCCCGAACCTACATCAGAAGACAGCATGTACAATTCTCTTGATCTCCTAACCAGTGCGATCAATCAGGCCTCCAATACTTACATTCCTACATCCAGTTCGAACCCGTATAGTCCGAAATTACCTCCGCACTACCTTCCGCTCATACGTAGATCTCGTCAGTTCTACCGGGACTACGAGCGTACGGGAAACCGAGAGTCATTAGTTCACCACCGGTATATGCAACGCATCGTCACCAATTACATCATCACATATAAACATCGGCAGTGGGCTAAAACCTGCAATACACTGGCTGATACTTCTCATCCGACGCAATACTGGAAGAAATCAAATCAACTCAGTGGCAAACGTAGTATCACAACATATCCACTTCTTCTTCATAATCAACCGCTTGCCACAGATACTGACAAGGCAAATGCTTTCGCCAATTACCTGCAGGATATTTTCACACCGCCTCTAGCACATCTTTATCCCCATCGACATCCCGTCGATCGAATTGATTTCCAATCTCCACACCTCCAGCCTGCACTCTGCCACACCTAGGTCAACAATCAAGAACTCACATCGCCGATTACAGTTGATAACATTCTAAATGTAACCAAACGAAAACGAAATACTGCACCTGGCATGGACAATATCTCTTACCGGCATATTAAAGAGGCCCCTTACTGTGTTCTTCATTTTCTAGCTCTACTCTTCACATTCATACTCCGCACCGGTTTCTTTCCTCTCACGTGGAAAATGTCCAAAACTTTAATGTTTCCGAAACCGAACAAACCTACCAATCTCATCTTCCTACCGCCCTATTCAATTAACCAGTACACTCAGTAAAATCTTCGAACGAATTCTAGTTACTCGCCTCCACACCTACTGCACAGATCATCGCCTTTTACCTCTCTATCAAGCCGGCTTTCGCCCTCAGTTCAGTATAAATGATCAGCTACTTCGCCTTGTCAACCATATTTACAACCAATTTAATTCCACAAAACCTTCTTGTCTGGTTCTCTTCGACTTAGAGAAAGCCTTTGACACTGTCTGGCACCAGGGTCTGGTTTACAAACTTACGAAATATAATCTGCCTCTCACCTACATACGACTCATATTCAATTTTATCACCGGTCGCATAGCCTACATCTCTATTAACAACGCATTATCTTATCCAGTCTTTCTATATTCAGGCGTACCACAGGGATCTGCTTTGTCTCCACTTCTTTACCTTCTCTATGTGGCAGATATTCCACCTCTTCCACCAACTGTCAGTACTTTTCAATATGCGGACGACACTGCATTTCTGGCACTAGGCAAAACCATACAACAGGTCAACAAACATCTTCAGGCAGCTATTGATTTATTCACATCCTGGTGTTCCAAATGGCAACTTAAAATCAACGCCGATAAAACTCAAGTAATTGTTTTTGTGCCTCCTGGCAAAGGTACTAGGGTTCACCGCAATCCCACCTGCTAAATATTCATGTTCAAGGAACACGAATTCACGCTTCCAACACAGCCAAATATCTAAGGCTTCTTTTGGACAAACATCTCACCTGGAGACCTCATTTAAAATCTATTTTATCGAAAGCCTATAACCGAATTAACTTACTGCGTCGCTTGATTGGCAACCGGCTAGGGCCTTAAAGCCTTTACAGTTCTCACCACATATAAGGTCTTTCTCCGGCCAGTACTGACTTACGGTTTCACAGCCTGGATACCTGCAGCACCTTATGCCTTCAGAATCGCTTACCGTATATCCTTACCTAGCCCCACTGCCGATCTTTATAGTCGTATTACTTTTCCCACGCTTCTTTCACATATAGAACATCTTCGCTTGAAATATATCACTGATCGACTGACAATCAACCACTCTCTACTCATGGACACAGTACATACTACAGCCGACTTCGTCACCTTCCCACCATTACGCCCTACCCCTCTCTCTCTGCTTTTTACTCTCTATCGATACACTGTCCCTCCGGATCATCCCGACATTCCTCTTCTAGATGCATTTCATCTCGATATTCATTCTCATTTCGTCTTTCCATCACATCATTCACAGTAATCCTACCGTACTAACAGGGCACCAACTGTCTTACATCAATGCCCCGCGTTGCCCCGGGGCGAGAAGATAACATCACTTGTTATTCTAACATTACCTATGTGTTGTGATGTGTATTGCACTTATTCATTACTTCATACCTCATTCATTTTATCATTACCTTATGCTTATGTTTATGATCAAAAGATCATAAAGTCCAGTGATTAATATGCTCCTAAATAAATAAATAAATAAATAATAAATAAATATCACTTATCCCAACAACAGTACCAGATATTCCATCTTCCTGCTCATCTCTTCCCGAGTCGAGGGCGTAACCCTTGGGTGGGGCTAGCTTCGGCTAGCAAAAAAAAAAAAACTTTGTGCTGAATTGACACACAAGTATCACGCTAAAGTGGTAGTCATTATGTGTTGTTTCAACACCTCATTTTTTACAGTGTAGATTATAGGCTTGATGTGTACTGTGTTAGACGAGGTGCTCACATAGAACACTTGTGTGATGTTTGAAGAAAACTTTGACAATTTACCTTTCTTAGCACATGTCTCACAATAACATATGCTTATTATATTTTACAAAATAAATTTCTGAAATCGGACCATCATTTTAACTTGGCCTGTATAAGAAATGTGCTTTCCATTACGTTTTATGTTTCATAATACTCCTCGTATCAAGTATTCGTATAATTCAATAGTGTTTGTCAATTTCTTGTTTATAGTATTACTAAGTGCTTTTTCTAATTGTGAGCACCCTTTTCAAGAAGAACCGTCATTCTTGTAATTATTTAACACTGTGGTTGTGGTCCCCAGTAACTACCAGTACCATAGTATCATTAGTTCAGTGCCCGAACAGTCCTACATCTTATAGGGGTCACAGTGGCTCAGTGGTAGAGCGCTTACCTCTGGTGCGTGGGATCCCTGGTTCGATTCTCATCCAAGTAAGTGTGTGAAGGACAACATTGTGTTCGTGGGCTTTCTCGGGGAACTCTCGCTTCCTCCCACTTTCTCATTCCACCAATTCTTCCATCATCATTCACTTGTTTTAATCATCGTTTTCCTTAACCCAAAAGGCATAACCCTGGGACGTTAAACTGAAAGGTTTTTTTCCCTACATCTTACAAGTTTTAAACAAATTATTCTGTATTTCAAAATAGGGACAATTTCTAAAGAATTTTTCAACTTTGTAGCAAAATAGCTTTTAAGAGGACAGTATAATTATCTTTGAGTACTTTTGCAAATTAAATAATATAAGTAAGTTCTTCTGTAGGAATATGAGTCTGGTTTTAGCGTCATGAGTTGAAATATCTCTCAGTTCGTTTTAAGCTAAAATTAAGAAGGTCATTAAATACTTTTATCACTTTCATAAGCGCTATCATAATTATTTCTAGAGTGAGAAAGGGGCATAATTAGTTACGAAAAGAGTGATTCAAGCATAATATAAAACACAATAAAGTGATTAGTCAGAAGGGAAATTAAGGAATAATTTCATCTGTATACCAGTTCCTAATGTTAAATGAGGTAATTATATTTGCGGAAAGGGATAAACAAAGGAAAATAGGAAAGTCTTATTATATTCCTTAAAGTAGAAGGTTTCACTGACAAAGTTATGATGCCTTGATTCTTTTAGATATAACTCACGTAATTCTTCCGTTGAAAAAGGATATTAATTTAAAAATAACTTTACGTTATGGACCATTTTGTGGCTACCTTATTAGAGTTCTTGTCTTTAAAGAAGATTCGCGCATTCGATTCCCAATGACAGCTTATATGGTTTGGATTCCCCGTTAAAATAGCCCTTGTTCCTAGTCTAACGGACCTTTGGTACATAAAGTTCCAAGGTCGATTCCTGGCGGGTGAGTATAAAACGCGGTACAATGGTTAAGATCCTATTTAAACTGTAGGTGGATATAAGGTTAGCGTGAACAACTTCGACGCAGGGCAGCTAGGTTCGATTCTTGGTAAGAGCTCATAGGGTTTGGATTAAATGTTAGGCTGTAGGGTCAAATCTCATATAGTCTCAGTGCTATAACAGATTTCAGATGATAAGCGGCATGGCCTTGAGTTGGCTTCACGCGGCGTCCAATTGGCTTTGAGCGGTGTTGACAATTCGCGACAAGCAGTCCGCACGCTGACTTCTCGCGCTACTGCGAATCTTGACAATACCAGAGGCGCTTATTAGAAATATTGTATTAGCACATCAACTGCTCACTTTACGAAGTAGAGGAAAGAATTACGAACACATACGTGAAAACTACATCTTTTTATGTCAACTGGTTGTTATGATACACGCTTTTAAAGGTTTCCATATAAAACAATTAGTAAAACGAGCGATGAGTCCCGCGTCTAATTTCCAGTGGATTTTTCTTCAATTTGGAAATAGAACTCAACTTTTATTACAGAATAATCATGGGTGTAACCAGCAGGTTGTTCTAGGGAAACATTACTTTCAGGGGGAGGAAAGCTTTTTACACATTTAAAAGAGAACAAATGATCTCTTTCAGAATATGAAAGCATTTTAACTCGCCATACATACTATACACATGTTACATTTTCACGATGCTACCTTATCAAAGACGGATCTTGACAGTACTGAGTTGAAAACCGGATTGCAGATGAATCAATAACCTATTCATAAGAAAATAAATGCTGTTTATAGCAGTCTGTTTATCTGACTTTGTATTTATATGGATTAAAACAGTAAAGGAAAAAAACTCGAAAAAATATCAACTCAGATATTATTATGCAATAATCTAATAGAGAGTTCATACGGTGTGCTCTCAGTTAGGGAAATGAGAATATAAAGCATATGGTTAATTTTAGTTGTTTTAATTAGGTACAGAAACCGCATTGATGATGTTTGATTTTTTAAAAAAAATTTCATATTTTATTATAAACGTCCCTCATTTGCATTAACTATTAAATAAGTTTATTAAACACATACCATGAACCTCATTTTGGAGTTGGAAATAGTTTGGAAAGACAGAGCCCCCTTTTCCCCCGTGGCTACACGCCTTTGGAATCTGATTCATTTATATATATATATGCCTAACATCGTAAGAACAAAGTATGGGAAGTTCGTAATATTGTTTTGAAATTTACTTCGGGATAAATTCTTCCTTACTCGACAGAAAAACGCAGTATGTTTTTTTTCTTCACGTTTCACTACCTTACATATATGCGACCACTTATTCCCTCTTTCCTCCTCCAGCAGGGATTCAAAAGCACCAGGCGTCTGAATGGTCTCGTAAATTATCGTAACTCAAAACAAACTCGATCATTAAGGAATCAGACGGATTGTTTTTGTGTGACTTAGACCAAGCCCAAGAAAGTTATTTGTTATGAAAACTGAGAAGGAAACAAAGGTGTTAGTTGTGTTGGAACGTAAGTTCTCTTCTAGCATAAACAGAATTCATCAGTGTCTGGGTTACTTTCTTTCGTGGTAGTTCGTTTCTTCTCCAAAATTATAGTTGACAATGTCTTTAAGCAAACCGAGTACAAGTGCTGAGCCTTCTTAAAAAATAAATAAATAAATAAATAAAAATTAAAAATAAAGTGCTACGAAATCAGTCTCGAAGAATTATTTTTTGTGTTTACATTTTTTTTTAGCCCATGATAATAAATTTACAAGACTCAGATTCAGACAATGACGAAATATTAACTGACATAGTGAAAGTAGTGTTGAAGACGAGTGTTTAGCATATCCACTGGAAAAGTGAATAGGTAAGTAATTTAATTGCTATATATACTTCTAGGATGTACAGTCAAAATTCTTGAGTTTGCTGGAATAGTATATTTACATTGCGAATAATGTTGCAAATGTATGTGTCATAACCTCAACTGGAGGAAGAGCGAGAAGGGAAAGGGGAGTCCATTATCCGGCAACACCGCGCGGAATATCGCGCACCATTGGCTATTGCCCGTGATGCTTTACATCTGAAATACACAGTAAAGGAATGTTAAACTACAATTCAATAGAGCCGGGGGCAGTGGGGTAGTATTGTAATCTATCTATCTTCAAGGTGAAGTAGAGCGGTGGGAAACTACATATATAGTGAGAGTGAGATGGGTTCAAGACTTAGATTTCAAGAGAAAGCACCAAGTAAATAAATGAAAGCCTAATGTACACTCAGAATTAAATTTCTTTTGTTGGTTAGTTAATTGTATTTCAATATTTGCAGCACCAAGGCTATATGGGATGGGATTTAGTATTTAAATCGAGATCCGAACTAGTACACACGTTTGTATTCGAGGAAAGTACTCACTTTAGCATACGCTACCAAAACAAGATACAGTGTAATCTTCGATTTACGAACCCCTCGGTTTCTAAGTTTTGTGATCACTTTTTCTTTCGCCTAACGAACTATCTCTCGGGATACGAACGTACTCAGACTCTGTCAGGCGCATAGAAGTGCTTTTGCACGTTTGCTGTAAACATTATATAATATGTGAAAGTTCTGTGTTCGAAAGCTGCAATTTATACTTGCTTGCACATTTTGTGTTTTTAAGCCCTCATACTGTTTTCTTTAATTTAATATTAATGTCTTTAAAAAGGATAATGATATTTTCATTTTATATTCATCATCATAGGCAAGCACTTAAGAATTTTAAAAAGTACGTACAGTGTTATGTTTCTGTGCCTAGAACGCATTAACTATATTGATATTAACTTTAATGGGGACAATAATTTCGGTTTACGAACAGCGTTACACAAAGGAATAAAAAAGTATTTTCTTTAAATTTAGTTCCTAGACGATAAATACCTTTCTCCCTTTTTACATTTCAATATTGGAATTTAAAAAATTCTCATAAAATTAATGTCTGCAGCAAGAAATTTGAAGAATTCTTTGAAATATAATGACAAATGTGATATATCGTAGCCAAGTTTTAGTTCAATATCATCGTCCGTCATTAAGATGAAAAACAAAAAGGAATATTTACCGCAAATTGAGGCAGTATCATATAAATTTTATGAGGCAGTGAATGATCAAAGTGATGACGTAGTTGTGTTTGATGCTATGGACAAGAAACACAAATTACAAACTGTTCAACTTGTTACGAAATATTTTTTTGGTATCGAATGGGTATGGTTATAACAATAAGAGTTTTCAGAGAAAGAGAAAAAGAAATGAATACAGTTATCGATAGCAAGTCTCTAAAAATTACGGTTTTATTACCTTCAAGAACATGATAAAATCTTTCGTGCCTGAAACAAAAACATAATTTTTTCTCGGTTGATTTGTAAATGAACAGATGAAAAGCATTATTAATCATTCTCTCGAGCTCTTTGACAGGAAGAAAAATTTGTCATTGAAATGATGTTAGAACTCTCTTGCTGGCTGCATGATGCTGAGTCTAAATTTGAAATACAGTACAAGTGTTGTAATAAAGAACAAAAACATTTTTAGATTTTTAAAATATAAATCAAACTATTTTCATACGAAATATACACTTTAGTAATTTAGTAGCAAACATTAAACTCAGATTCTAGAAGTTGGGGAACTTACTAGCCTCATCCCTTAGTCTTACGGTTCTCCACTTAACGGTTAACAAAACCATCAGACAAAATGTGGAGCAGCCGATTCAGTTCAAAAGGTCTGATTTTAAGCTAAAAATGTTGAATTTACTGTATTATGATCTATATTTACAGTATACCAGGGATTTTACTAAGGATAATGGGCAACCTTGGATAATGTACTTGATTAAAAGTACAGTACTGCATTATTCTTTCTTTCGTAGGGCAATTGTGTATATTAATATGATCTACTGATAGAACTTACGGACAATTCCGATACATCTGATTGATACTAATCCCTTTTTGTTTGTTAACATGAGGAAATAAAAAAATACAATTTAATATTGATGAACTTCCAAAATGGAGCAACCTCTCTAATGGAGGGTAGTTTTCTTATCTTCTGAACGGATATACACACGGGTAAATTACGACCAAACTTTTCAAAAATAATTAATCAATTAGCTAACATTTTTCTTTAGAAAGCAGAAGAGTTACTGATAGCATTAGAACTTTTTCAGGGGAATTTCTCAAAACAGAGAAACCTCTGAAGAAAACAAGTTTCCTGTGAGGTTTCAATATCCAACCTGACTAGTTCCTTATTGTCTATAGCGGACAGCATAAAACTTAATAGGATGGAAAACATAAGATAGGATTCGATGAGCATAGTTCCGTAATTAAGATAGTTCTACACCAAATTTGAACTCATTAAGATGGTTTGGATTAAACCGCAAACTATAGATTCAAGTCTTATTCAGCATGACTACTTAAAAGGGACGTTAACATTGAACAAAGAAACAATACAAACGTTCTAAGTATTGCAACTTCTTGTTTTCTGAGTGTTACATAGCACAAACAGTGCTTATAAAGTATCTAACTATAGAATTGAACTATTTACACCCTAGTTTCTTTTGTAACGTTTATTCAGTTATACGTTACTGTTGTTGCATCCCCAAAACTAAATAGCATTCGGGCAGAATAGTAGACAAGTAGGTATTAGAATCTTGAGTTTTTAAATTTTTTTTTAAGTGTTGCTACGTTTACAATATTTATGATTAGATTACAGAAGTAAAATGTAATATATACTTTAATATATTTTTCGGAATTATTAACAAAAACAAATAACAAAAGGAAGTCTAGACATTTTTTTCTCTAAAGGCAATTTTCAATCATCATTTGTAAGCGTCGATTATAAATTCTCAGTTATTTTCCACTGTAAAAGGAAGATCTAAACAACCAGTTTTTAAAAACGAATTTTTATTATCCAGGTGAGACTTTCAAGTTGAACTCCGGATTCAAAACTTTCTAATGCGTTACTTAAGTTTACGTATGTCATGAGTAAAAAGAAAGGAATCCATTTTGGTATTAATCATGGAATTATAATAAAGTTGATGTGTATCATAAACTTGTAGCAGTTAGACGCCCCTCTTACCTCCCTTTCCAATAATATTGAGAGTTTTTGTTCCTGGGACGCAAAAAGGAGAAAATGAATTATAAAAGCTTAGTCTATTTATATGTGCGTTGTGGCTAATGATGTAGGTCGGCTAAATACCCACCGGGTAGGCAAATAAGAAACGTGTATTTATCCTTTTTCTATTTAGCGACCCCAAATCTGAATGTTTTGCGAAACTTTAATATTTATAAAGTTGTTAGAATTGTTAGTTACACCGTTATTGGTTTCTTCACTATTTTATTTATTTAGGAAATAGTTCCAAATGTGGCATGATGCATATATTACACTGAAATGCATAGCAGATATTACCTAGATATTTTGTAGGGTGTTTTAAAGTATGTTTCATTGCCAAATATTTCTTGAGAACAGGCTATAGTGGTTCGATTACGCGAAGAAATAACATAAATACTATAGATTTAAGGTAGGTGCAAGTCAATATGCCATGTTAAGGGCGTTGGATATTTTATGGCCTTAATTTTCATGAAACACGAAGAACAAGACATGTGCGTTGTAGAGTAGCCTTTTCCACGTGTAGAAAAAAATATAACAATGATGCGACTTACTTCTATTTTGTACTCAAGATAAAAGAAAAAGTATTACAAAGTGGCATATTTACCAACACGTACAGGTAATTACGCCAAGTCTAGGATACTACTAGAAAACTGTAATAAATCTTGCAACTGTTTACATCATCTGTATTATACGAACTTAAATATTACTACACAACATGGCTGAAGCAAAAAAATAGAATAACCAAAGTGCAAGATGAAGATAAAAAGATAAAATGTAAAAACATTCATTCTCCCAAGTTGAAATGAAGTTCCAAACTGAAAAAAAAAATAGTCCATAAGAAGATGAACAAACAGTATCACTGTACTGTGACTTATAGAGAATTATACCGATATTACATGAAACATGTGGAACAAAAGAAAAATCTTTGTCTTCTGCAGTCAGTCCTGCACAAGCCTGGCGTATTTCGCTGCGCCATGTTTGGTATTGATTTAGTAGCCATGGAATCACAAATACTGAAATTACACTTACAAAACAAAGTATTCCTAGACAGACACGAAAGACGTACATTGCCGTAAACAATCGGCAATTTTCTGATGTAGACGTGCTAATAACGGATTCTTACGTCTATTGAAATAATAACGTCCTCCCACGGGATGTTCCCGAAGCAAACAACACTACACGGCGTGGTGGTCTCAATGCTGCCTTCAGGAGTATTCCTCAAATCGGATTTGTCCAAGACCGTGGTACATATTGAAGGCACATTTTAGCGGATTTCGTCGGATACGTCTCAGCACTGATTACTTGGCGTATTTAGCTGCACTGGCATATATACCTGCAGTTACCTTAGTATACAAACTGATTGCTTTATTTTTTTAAAAAAATACTTTGTACCTACTTTCCGTACATAATTACCTTACTAAATGTGTTAGGCATATTGCAAATGTAAGGCATTAGAAATTGGATTTTTACCTACTGTGTATCTAATCAATGTACAACTTCACTTATTATACGGATATCATTCTTATCTTTTGTTCTGTTTCTATTATTGAGAGAAAACAGCTAGTTGGTTAATTTGAAGTGATGCTTTGACTTCAAAAGATTGTGCAGTATGTCTCTATTAAACAAGTAAGCACATTCTGTTCAAAAGATTATTTCAATAGGTTCGTAATGTACTGGTGAAGTTATGCATTTCGCTATGTTCTATAGAAATCAGTGTGTTTTTAATAAATGGTATTTTGTATAAAATTGGGGAGAATACACAGCGTCATTAGTGGTTCATTTCGACTCAAAGCAATTGAGAAGATTGAAAATTCTAAAAAGGAAGCTACATTCTACCATAATTGATATACAGTGAAACCTCTGAATAACGGACACCAATGGGACATGGATTTTTGTCCGTTATTGAGAGGTGTCCGTTACAGAGAGGTTATAGAAATTTAATCTCACAACGGTATGCAAATACTCTATTTAGTACGTACTTGAATTACTGGGAGTGATGAAGAAGAAAATCATTTCTGTTAAATAATATTATTGTTGGGGGATGTGTTAATATATTCGTATACCGGTACTGCAAAAGATAATGCGGGTATGTTAATTTTCTTAAGTACATGTCATCACCCTGTAAGCGTTTCTAATTTATCTCAAAATCTCAGAACCTTCTGAAAAGATGCGTTAGGAACCAAGTAATCGGCTAAACTCTTTTGTTTAGTGAAAAATGCATATTTTTCCACTACAAGGGTAATAAAACTCATTAGCAAGTGTCCTTTGAGAATCCTCAGTACGGTTGCGGAAGAAACGTGTGTGTGTGTGTGTGTGTGTCTGTTTGTGTACTGGCACAGTATCTTCGTTGGCGGAATGAATCACAAGGCATATGGGAGTGCATATTTTTATTGATCCAGCCCCAATCACAAAGAATATCCTCTTAGAGAAAGTGAAAAAGGAAGCCGGGAAAACTCCAACCAGACTTGTTCCAGTATCATAAGTACAAAAAAAATGTTGCTTTTCCAAAAAAAAAAAAAAAGTAAGAGAGGAAACATTGCTCGTTGAAAAAGTTATTGTAAAACAATGCTTGTTTTGTTATCTATGAAATTGTCGGGAAAGATGGAAGGTCCAGAGGCAAAAGGATTAAATTTGTTAGGAAAGGGAAGATAGTTCGCATAGAATTCTTGGCCATACGACTGACCCTGCATGAGTGTTATCGCGTATTGAAGGTTTTCTAGGATTTCCACAAGAAAGCAGTTCATTGCGGGCAGAAAAAAGAAGAATTTCAAATTCAGCTTGAAGCTTTTCTGTTTGATGGTTCACCAGGTCTAGACTTCATGATAGATATACTTGTGGGGAATAATATATCGCAGAACTGAGAATAATTCCTGTTCGTTATGAAGAGATTATTGAAACGTCTGGGAGAAAAAAAGGACTGTCCGCGTCCGTATCTGAGAGTGTCCGTAAAAGGGAGGGTTTTGTTCCATAAGGGAACGTATAATTTTGCCGGGACAAAAAATTGTGTCCGTATTATAGAGGTGTCCGTTATTGAGAGGTGTCCGTTAAGGGAGGTTTCACTGTATTACGAAAGTTATAGTACAAATAGAATTTTCTTTTTTCCATTACTCCTTCTCTAATGGATATAACTGGAAGTGTAATATTTTGAGTAAATCAACTGTGAAGGACACCTTATTCTTACTATTTAGTCTGTACCGCCGAGTTTCATGGAAGGATGGTGAGGGGAGAAGGTAATTTTAGTTCAGTGATTGATGTGGGGTAAATAAAATATATTTAAATATATGCTCTGCCTGCGCCAAAGACAATAAAAGATTATTATCACTAATTGCACTTGTTTCTTTTATTACCATATACTGCGAAATAGAAAAATGACAGTGCTTTTTCATATACTGTAGGGCCTATAGGGTTGTCGTAAACAGGAAACTTTGGGAAATGATTCTTCACAAGGAAACATGGTCGCACAAATACGCCGTTTTAGCTTCCTCGTAACTATATTATTAGCATACTCGCATTCGGCGCTGAGACTCGGGTTCGATTCCCAGTGCAGGGTGATCTAGTTCGGAACCCACGTTACACTGTAAGTCGATGTCCTACAAAGCCTCGATGCTCAAATAGATGCTAAACGGCAGCGAAGTGAGCTTTGTTGCGGAGAAAGACCGCGTTCGTGGGTTATCCCGTTTCCTCCTACTTTCTTCATTCCTCCATTTCATACATTGTTTTCATCACCATCTCTTTTTAGTTTACTCGGTATAACCATGTAAAACTCAAAGATTGCAATGTTTCCTTTGCAATTCAACCAATCAACGAAATATATCATTTTCAATCATACTCTTTTGAAAGTCCATTGATACGATAAAAATGAACCATAATCTGATTAATGAAATTATAGATAATGTTTTAACAGCAGGGTTATATACGATGAGATCTCTGTTTTAAAATGTCATGTTAATCACAGTAGTGCATACAATGCTCTCCTACCAGGAATCGAAGCGAGAAACTTGTGTTGCACTAAATATCCCGTACAAACCACAATACTACGGATGATAGGACTACCGTAACTTGAACGAAATGTCGGGTGAAGGTAGCTTAAAAGTACTTCATGCTTATTTTGATCCGTGGATTCAATTAATGTACCAGTGGATGTGGATCAGGAACCAGGCAACGCAAGGGTTAGACTCAAAGAGAAACAAGAAACCCATGTTGTATTCTATAAACTAGTATGCACTCCAAGTCCGCTGATACAACAACAAAGTATAATTTACAAAATGCTATTTAAGTCCTTTTATGCAACTTTGACCCAACATTTCATTATGAAGTTACTGTTCTTTGTTTGTATCATTCAGCAACGACTCATTTTGTGCAGTTATGTACGTATATCAGTCTGTAATGTGTTTAATATTTTCTTGAGTGAAATTATTTTTTCTCTGAGTTTGCTGTTTCCGAACAACATATATATAAATTCAATATGAGATCAGAAATAAAAGTTTGTGTGACATCATGTGAGCTTCAAAATGGCGCGTGTTAAACGTTATATTGTTGGGCGTCCCCGCGGGCATCGTCTGCCTCGCTAGATATATTATATTGTATTGTAGATGAGGTGATATGTAATTATTTTAGATACACAAAATATTGCTGACCCCACAAATGTCTCTATATTATGGTTTTATATGTACGTACACATGTAACAAAAAAATAAATGAGTAAACCACAGTAGAATTTTCAATCGATAAAATTTGTATTCACTTTGTTTTCCTTGCAACACTACTTCTGGTGAGGTTCACTGTAGACTAAATATAGTAGACTAAAGTAGACTAAAGTAGTAAAGTAGTAGTAAGTATAGTAGACTAAATATTACAGGTGTTGAAATGAAATGAAATCTTTGAGTTTTACGTCCCACAGTTATGCCGGTTAGGCTAAAGGAGAAGGTGATGATGATTAATGAATGAAATGGTGGAATGAAGAAAGTGGGAGGAAACGGGAGAACCTCAAGAAAACCCACGCACACGGTGTTTGTCCACCACAAAGTTCACTTGCCGGGGCTGAGATCGAACCCAGGACCCCAAGCACTAGAGGTGAACGCTCTACCACTGAGCCACCGCAGCCCATATTACAGGTGTTGAGTACTTTATCCATTTCTTATTTTTAAAACATTGATTTGTAACGGGGTATTATTCCTCTTTTCTTTCAAATGAACAGAAATTTTGGTTGTATTGAGTTTTTCTTGAAATGGAAGTTAGTAATTAAGTTTTCTGAAATACAATTTGAAATTGATTAACCAAAGTTAATTTAACGCATTTCTTTTTGAAAAATTAAACATAGATTTTAGTAGGCTTGTAGAAGAATTCAGTAAAATTAAACGATTAAATTTTTTTTTATTGGGAGAAGAATAACTCCTCACAATATTACGTTAGCGTTTAACGGGGAAAAATTATCGAAAAATGAGACATACTCCATTCCAGATGCACAGCCAGACATTTTTGTTGGGAGGGTCCAATAATACAGAATACCAGGCTTATATAGTGTAAAACGAGGTTATTCTGCAGCCGAAAAAAATGTATTTTTTTAAGTATTGCTACCTATATTCTCACGAGAAATAAAAAAAATATTGTTTTTATCAGAAAAGAAATAGTAAAGATGCTGAGTGACGCCAAATGTTTAGTCTAAGCACTTCTGTACTAAACAAGTGTAGTTTTATTAAGAAAATATACAAACGTATGTTGATTTATGAAGTTCTTTTGAAAGAGGGTTCGAACCCAGTGGATCACAGCGTGAGTACATCCCTGTTCCAATTTATAGATCTCATTAAGGTCAACAAAATAATATGCGTCAGTGTAAAACATCATACGTAGTTTCCGAGAAAATTGAACTAATTTCTGCAAACCTAAGAGTTGATGTAGTACAATAATCACATTACCTATTAGCATGAAATAGTTCCCGATGGGTAAATGTTAATCAATCTTTCCGTTATGGCGCAAGACGACAGTATACAATATGGGTATTAGGATAATATACCAAAATCATGATTAACCATTAAACCTTTTAGTTTCTTTTACTATAATATTGTACAAAGAGAAGATATTTATCACATGGCCTGCTTGAGGGTAAATTCTGGTTAAAAGTTCTGGAAAAAATTATGAAAAACTAATTTTTATGGCGTTACACAATAAATCGTTCGTTCCAAATCTGATGTATTTGGTACTTTTTACTCGGTAGAATACATTACTGAGCAGCATTTTGGATTGATGCAGGGGCACATCCACGAAGAGGAGTCCAGCGGGTCCAGAGCCCACTTGAAACTTCGTAACTAGACATATATTTGTACACTTTTTAAATAAAACTCTACTTGTTTAGTAGAGAAATGCTTGATATAGAAAAAAGATTTGACCTTACTCATCATCTGTACTATTTCTTTTCTGATAAAAAATCTAATTTTATCATTTTTCGTGGGAGTATAGGTGTCAGTAGTTAAAAATTACTTATCGTTTCCGTTTTTCAGCTGTAGAATAACACCTGTTCGATACTATAAACATAAACATAATGCCTTCTATTATTGGACCTCTCTAACCTTGGACACTCCCCCCAAAAATTTCTGGGTGCACTCCTAGATTGATGTGATGTAGTACTTTATATGAAAAATCTAAACTACTAAGTAGCACATTCAAGCGCGTCCATCAGAGTGAGCAAGGTGAGGCGCTTGCCGCCCCAGAAGAAATTGTACTTCAGAATATTGAAAACCCAATAGAATTTTTACATTAGTTACAGCAAAATTTGAAACTATATTTGAAACGTATAAACGTATATTTGAAATGTCGCTTATACTTGCCCCCCCTTGGAAACTTGAACATGGGCGCTCTTGAGCACATTGAATGTGTTGTTATTTAATTTCTCCTAACAGTAACACACACACTGCTTCTAAACCAATGCGGTAAAAATCAAAGATGGATTCGGTACACAGCTGTAGACACAACTAGTGTGAATTAAAACGTGGGTTTAATATGGATCACAAATACTTTTCAATATTTGTATGGGGTCCATAAAGCTTTATTATTTTAGATGCTACAATAGTTTTATGTATACAACAGGTACGTTAATGTAGCTGTAGCGATAGAAACCTAATGGGAACACTAATATCTATATATTAAAATGCTAGGTTTATATGTTTGTGGTGAAGGAAAGTTTATACGTTTGTGGCCAATTCTTTCCACAAGGATATCTCGGAAACCACAAACTCTAGAGTAATGCCGTTTTCACTGATCGATTGCAAATTGTGTGTAGATTGTTCAGTTTTAATTGAATATTTAAAAAAATGGCCATTATTTTTTTATTACATTTTTTAGGGGTACACTGGAAATATTGAAATTTTCAAAACTAAAGCATCATATCCTATGAGTTATACATTCCAATACTCACATTTGTATACGGGTTAGTATCTCTCCGGCGTTTGTTTCGTATTCAAATGATGATGAAAATAGAAGAATAACCATTTCTCCAGTCTAAGATGAATCTTTATTGTTGGGAGTGTTTTTCCCAATGAACACCATATATCACTGACATTATAATTAATTATGTGTGTAATGTATTTGCTTATTAGATACTGCATGCAAGCAGAAAGAAAACACTGACTATACATGAATTAGAAACTCCAATGAGAAGTAGGCTCAAATTTTGCAAACGGTGCGAGATATTGAAAAAGTAATCGAAAAATTCTCTCCTTTATGATATCCCTTGCCGATTTTTATCAAGACGACTTTCACTTGTATCTGTAGAGGGACATGTACATATGTTGTGAGGAATGACAAGAAAATTCATACTCATATATGAATGATGCGCTGTGTAGAGAACGCAGGTTCAGCTAGTTGTAATTTATTATAGTAATAATTGATTTCCTTATAAACTTCTCGAATAATAATGATGATAAATGATTTATGCTGATGATGATGATGACGGTTTACGATGATAATAGTCATGATTAATCGAAGCTTTTAATCCATACTACAGTTTTATTAATTTATTTTAATATCTTCTAGTTTGTGATGTAGGTAGTAACAAACTAAATGGCATCAAAATAGTATGAACACACTTTACCCCAACTATATAACAACATTCGCTACAATGTTACATGGGCTCTTAAAACTGACCACCTATTCTAATTTCCACATTTGATATAGTTGCCTTCGTGCCAATCATCAATCATTACCTGTTTTCTTAACGTTCATTTTCATTCCATATTCGTTACACTTGTTAATACCTGTAATAACATTCTGTTAATTTTTGTTTGAAATTCAACTGTAAGAGTCATGTCATCTGCTAAACGAATATACTTTATTATTTTACCTTCTGGCAAAATATTATCGTATATACACTCTTATTACTTATTTCCTCTTAACAGATATAATAGAGCGTATACGGGAATATACAGCGTATACTCACCTAATAGTTTTATAATTCATAGTACCGGTATATTAAACCTCACATTAACGAAAATGCGTGCGTATACGGAAGGAGGTTGTACGCTATATTTCTAAAAAGCGGTCGAGCGTATGCTTGCCAAAAGTGTTAGTATTATATCACTGTATCTAGAATATAATACTGGAGAAGGCAATACTCTTGTCGAACTCTCTTTCTAGATCACGCTTCTTTGACATTTCTTTTTCTACCCTAGTTCGAAGTTAGTTAATATATTAAGATAATTAGAATATTAGACAAAATTGTATTCTGACAGGTAGTGGAAGAGGAAAGTGGAATCAGGGCCTCACATAGATTTTATAGATCTCCAGACATAACAGTTCATGTGTCCCACTTGTAGTCAACTCTGTGCTTATGAAAATAAACAAGTAAGAATTCAAAATCATCCATGTCAGTACATATATTATCAACGAACTGAACATTACTCTTGCTACAAAACGGTATTTAGAAAGTTGCTAAATCAATATTTTAAAATCTAGTTTAATGCTATTTAATCTCTAATAAAGTTATGATTATTTTATCACCGTTTCAAGCTTGAAAAATCATAAATAAATGAAGAAAACTTAAACAAGATATGGCTTTATGCTTCCTCGACATTTGTCGGGGTTTCCTCCCTATGGGTGTCCCCGAAGGGAAAAGACAATAAACACTACATTTGGATGGCAGTTAAAAGAACAATTATTAACCAAGAAGGAGAGATTAGCAATTACCTATAGTGTAAAATATCTAGAAACTTAATCTCACAATTGTTAAACTAGTTTGCAGCGATAGCGACATTAATTGTGACCACGTTATTGAAATTTCAAATGAAATTGAGGGCATTAAAATTTCTATCCCGCTTGGGCTGACCTAACGTCTTAACTTCAGTTTTCTAAGCGCATGGGCTAGGTTTCAATTCCTGATGGTGTTTCTAGCCTCTGATATAACCCAAATAATTGTTTCAGATTATACTTTAAACAGTAAATCTTATCCTTCTCGCTGGAAATAGTGCTTTTTCGTGCGTGACTGATTCATGAGAACCCGAGTATAATTCACGGTAAAAGAGAAGTCAACGCATTATATTGGTTCACATTTCACTTTGAAGGTCTTGTCTCATGTAGCCTCGCTGTTGTATAAGAATGTAAATAAGAATTAATCAACGAACTCAAATAGCCTCTGTACTGAAAAAGACTAGTTCAACCAATCAATATTTGTAAGTGGATATAACATATTATACTAAATAATTGTATGCCTAAAGAACCTGGATATTCAAGATTAAGGAGGAGGGGGTATGAAAACACGCCGTTTGGTCTCTTTTTGTGCTAATGCGATTAAGTTATTATTGTTTTTCCCACCTCATTGAGATATCTCATCATATAGTACTATCCCATAGCATTGTTCTTACGTAAAGTCTCTTTCTATACAGAAGGACATTGAAAATACTAAATTCATATTCAAAATATTTCTTCCGATGGATTTGTTCCACTTCGGTCACAATGTAAAGACGGTAGCGCTTTAATCCACGAGTTAGGTATAATTTTGTAAAGAGTAAATTTGGGGTTAAAAATGTATGCATTTCAGTAAACGTTTGGTAAATTCGCTCGCAACTTTGTACAGGAATAATTAGGGCGCTTGATCTCGAGTTCCATTTCTTCTAGTACGGCTGCAGAACTTGCTGTCTTAAGCAAGAATTATGAGATAAATAGTGGTGGTTTCTTTAGTTAAGAATGAACAGAATTTGATCGAGAAAATCAGAAACATGGCTTTTGAAGTCGGTATGTTCAAGATTTACCATCTTGTACAACATGGTACGTTTGGCCAGTCATAGCCCTAGGGTCATATTCAGAATAGTTCTTACTTGCAACTAATGTTATATAGTTTCCACATAAACAAAACCAACTTTTTTTTTTTTTTTTTTTTACTTGAAGGTCAAGCCATGTGCGTGACATTATTTCATTGAAGAGAAGGTTGATCTTCTTGTGGATTCTGGTAAAAATAAAAAGTGGCTACTTTTTTATAATGGTGCAATATTTGACATACCAGGAGTATACATGACCCTCTTAATACTGTTTTGAACGTTTTACTGCTGATAAGAAAAGTTGGTTAAGTTTGTACTTCTACTATACTAAGGGCTTGATTAATGTATGATTCATGTATTAAGTCAAGTCCTCAATATGGGGTTAATTGCACGTAAGAAAGATTATGAATATCACCCAGAGAGTTTAATTCAATTTTCTTTTATAGATTTATAAAGAAACAAACTGCATCCATTCACTTAAATCCATTGTAGCGATGCTTTGTATATATTTTTCTACGGCACAGTGTTGATATATTTCTTTTGATTAACTTTCTTGTGTATTATTTAAATTATATCTATTATAATGTGTTAATGAATGGAAATCTTTGTCTAATTTATTTTCTTGTACAATATTGCTTGTTACTGTGACTTTTGCAGATCATTCATGAGTAAAGTTCCAAATAAAAATCTATGATATAACAGCTGACGAAATTATTGCCAACCATAAAATAGCTTTTAGTTGGATGATGTGCGGTCAACATATCGGCTCCATTTCTTGCTATATATAGCTTTCAAGACCAGAGTTCGCTACCTCGTAATGCAAGTAGAATCTCAATTGCTTCACGACACTAGACCAATACTGAAAAAAAATTGTAAGCAGATAGAGAGTTGAAACAGGGACCACGCATATCGAAGGCATGCTTAATGCTGTGCAGATGCACGGCTGTCCAAACTTAGTGTCCAGAATATTAAGAGTTAATTAAGTAAATTAAATATTTTTTATTTTTAAAAAATCGCTAATTAATTCACAACCGGATATATTTTTCATATTATCGTATGCTGCAAGGGGCATTCGCGCGACTTCTTCTACGCTCATTTGAATTATATATAAAAAGTTTTTACGTAACTGAAAAAGAAGAAGTTAGTTGATAAAATCGTAGTTTTCTATTTTAAAAATGCATAATATATGAAGAATCATATTATTGTATTATTATTTGTTTCATTTTTCCGTTAAATGAAATAAGAAATTTATTTCGCGTGACTCACCTGTTATGGAACACGTACGCTACGAACTCAAACGGCTGGGCTTTTGGAAGGCGTCTGCAGGAGCTAAACGTTGCTCTGGGCAGAGTGATGTCTCAACTACTTGTAGAATGTGTCGTCGCGACGCCAAGCTTATATCAGCATCCTCTTCCCACGGTGATACCACAGAACACACGGTCATGCGTAGATAGAAGCGGTATTGCTCCGCCCATAGCTTACCTACGCATTTCACACCATTCGCTTTTCTTTCTTTCCTTTTTTCTCCCCCCAACTTTTAATGAAAAGGACAAGTGAAGAAAAATAAGGGAAAAAAGGAGAAAGTTGTTAGGCGTAGGGGTGCATACAACATGACGTTTTATTTCGTAACTCTAAAAAAAAAAAAAAATCTCTGAGTGATAGAAGAAAGGGTGAAGAAACGAGGGACTGAAAATGTTATTATTCTTAAGTAGGTGAATGAATTTTCATTCATTTTTCTTTGAAAGATCAAAAACATTATCTTTCTAAATCAGTATTTTGAATTCAAACTACGTTCGTGACACCAAAAGCAACAGTTAAAATCATGTTTTGACTTTCAATTTTGTCCGACAAATTTCAAAAGTGTTAAGTCGAATTCTTTTATGTGGAACCAGTGGTTTCTTATTAAAAAGAAAAAGTATTACTTATTATCATCGTATAAGATAGATGCTTATATGTCTTGGGAAGTGGCCTATGAAACCTTTGATGGCAATGTTAAGTTCAGTTATGTATGTTTTCGACATGAACAAAATATTCGATAGTGCATCTGATAGTTTCATTTCTTGGTAATCTTCCCTACTTCCTAGAACATTATTATTAGAAGATTGACATCTCCTCTGGTCCATGAAGCATCTCGCACACATTCTTCCACTTGCATACCTCTCCCCTCCTCTCCACAAACTCACGAATTCTTTTAAATCTTTTAAGTGATTCTGGATTTAAATAACCATCTCATATCTGGTCTTGGCTCGATGACTTGAGTAAAGTGTCTTAACTATTGTTTCTTCACGCTCTCTTAAAATTCCAATGACACAGCTTGCACAATGACAGGGCCGCATTAAAATACTTTGTGTCACTAAGGTATTCTTTCGGAACCACCTGTTTCCCGTTACTCCCCCAGAAAGTAATGTAATGTAATTTCAAATATGTTTATGCGTATTGAATTTGAGAGAGGTTACTGTTGTAGTTGTTTAATATATGAAGAAAATTTTATATTTTGATCGAGTTCTCGAAATGAGAACATGATGTGAGAAGTCTCTGGTTCGATCCCCGGCTAAGAAAGTTTCTGGTGGACCGTGAATTTTCTCGGGGTACTCTCATCTCCTCTCAGATTGTCATTCCATCAATTCTTCCATCATCATTCACTTGCCTTAATCATCGCCTCCCTTAGCCTGAAAGGACATAAACGTAAGACGTTAATCTGATAGATTTGATTTTCAATTTTTGAGAAGACAAAAAACTTATAATATGTAATTGCAGATACGGCAACATGGGAAATTTGTACTATAGCGAATTATCTTATTCTGTAATATGTAAGGTGCAGGGGAGGGAGCTAAGTATATCCACTCCTATGCTTCATGGCACCCTAAGGTCCACGTTACTCAGTCTAGGCACTGTTTCATACTGAATTATGTTCAGCCCAGAATATTAAAGGATTTCCTTTCGGTTCTTCTAATTTTTTTTTTAAAAAAAGAAAACCCTTTAGGGAATGATTTAAAGACAATAAAACATACAAAAAATGGAAGAAATTTAGATACGTGGTATCTACAAATGGTATAAAATGAGTTGTTTCCAGATCTTCTAGTATAGAATAAAATCTTTTTGTGTAGTTCATGTCGTTATAGTTATCAACATTTGTGAACTCGAAGCTAGACTAGGAATATAATACTTTTCGTCTCGTTTTCGAGACGAGACGAAACGAAAAGTTTTACGAGTCCCGCGGACAAGATTAGTTTATTTAAGTCTAAGATTTGAAACATTGCTTTAGTGTTATATAGTTTATATACAGGGTGGCCCAAAAGTAGGTAGAGAGTACCGTACTGATCAGCTCATTGCATTATATATAATTTCTTACTGTTATCCATCAGGTAGACTTAGTTTCTTTATTATTTGTTGTTAATATGTTTTACTTACATCTTAAGCTCAGAAGAGCCGTAACAAATAAACCCATAAACAAGAATGATATACTCGATCAATGCAGAGGTTTATGCCTACTTTTTGGCCACCCTGTATAAAATATAAATTGACAAAATGATTGTACAAAGACAATAAAGAACATTTATAAATATTTAAAGGTGTCATTACACAATATACTTCAATAGTAAATACGTTTAAAATGTTGTTATATCACCTCCTCCGTGCATCTATCGTTACGTAGAAGTTAAACAAAGACCAGCGCATAAATTGTGTTCATAAATTCATAAAAGAGACGAGAAAAACTGTTCGTGAATCGAGACAAGCTGAGAAAGAATTCTTCGAGAATGGAGACGAGACGATATTTGTAGAAAGCTTACGAAAAATAAGACGAGAAAACTTTATTCGACATGCGACTTCGTGACCAACGCAGAACTTTCCTTTTGGAAGTAATTTGAAGTACGCAAGCTTGTGGATCGCTGCACCAATTTCGGTAACAAGGGAGGTGACTATGAAGATGTACATGTTGAACACTACCTTTGTGTAAATAAGTTCTAGAACGAAATGGATATAATTTTTGACTTCCGCGCGCAACCAAGCATACCGATTAAGAAGGAGTGCATACAACATGACGTTTTATTTCGTAACCCTTAAAAAAAAAATCTCTGAGTGATAGAAGGGAGGATGAAGAAACGAGGGACTGAAAACGTTATTATTCTTAAGTAGGTAAGTAGGTTAAGTAGGTGACAATCACCTTTACTGAGATTCGATTATCTTTATTTAATGTCTACCCTTCTACTAATTACATACACACTTTATGAACTAAACCATGCATACTTACTTATCTTGTCTTAGGGCGCAAAATTTCAAAGTCAGACGCAGTCATCAATCCAAAAATGATGGTCGCCAATATCTCTCACGTACACATTATGAGAGGTATCAACCCCCCTCTCCCCAGGACCTTTGATTTGACAAAAAAAGATATTACATCAGGGCATAAAGTTCCAAACTCAGATAATTAGTTTCAGGATAATCAATTTTGAATTGGACAATTCATATACATGTTAAAAAATATATTACCTTAAAACTTCACGTTTGTGTAACGCTCTCTCTCTCTCTCTCTCTCTCTCTGCACTGAAGTACCAGTTGTCGATTGCAGTTTTCGGATCAAAGTCTTTAAGTGAAGTGTCATCGACGGAAATTGTCAACAAATCATCCAATGTGTCAGTCTTCAGTGAATTCCTGTAGGCAGTCTTAACTCTGTTGAAACTGCTGAAGCTTCTCTCACATGAAGCAGTACTCACAGGTAAAACTGCACAAAATTTGAAAATTGGTAGCAAATTTGGAAATCTCGTAATGTAGTTTTCACTGTAAATCTTTTTCAGTGTCTGATTCAACATCAAAAGGAAAACACAAGTTTTGAAGACTTCACATTCGGTATTTTTTCTTTTTCTCGCTCAGTGGCAATAATTTTCCTGCGAAACAGAAACTGTGCAGCCCTGTGAGTTTAGATAGAATACATTCCTACTGAACACTGGTCGCCATCTCTAAATTTCTAGTCGCCAATGGCGAACTGGTGACCGGAAATTTTGTGCCCTGCTTGTCTGATAAGACTTGGCTACTAACTATTGCTTATGAACTAAATCTAAGCTACGTACTTAAATTTCTTTCAGAAAATACTACGATTTGTGCAGAGGCGGATCTGCGCCTTTATGAGCCTTTTGTAAGAGTTACTTCGAACATATTTCAGGAGTGGTTGATATGTAAAGGCGCACACCAAGAAATTTATGTCCGAAGTTTGGGGGGGGGGTCACCAGTACTAGTCACTATGTCTAGGTAATATTGACCTGGTGTTATTTTACACTCCCGATGGTAAAAACTGAGGGAGGCAACCAGAACCAAGACTAATATGCAGTGGTGCATTTAAGGGGGGGCTTCCATCTTTAAGACACCCGAAATTTTATTTACTACTTTGAGGTAAATTAAATATCTAGCAGAATTTTCACATTTCCAGGAATAAAGTTAGCAAAACCCCCGAAACAAAATCGTAAATACACCACTGATGATATGTAGGCTATATCATAAGTTTACTACAAACTTCCAAAATATAATAAATAATAGTTTTAATAGCTTCAAATATTTTTGTCACTCAAAAAACTGGGCGCCTTTGATTCCCTGGCTCCGGACTAGATACACCACTGGATTTGTATCTTTTATGTAACACAAAAGTCTTACACTTACTACTGAACTTACCTAGTGTTTCATGTGTTGGCCGATTAATGAAACTTACCTATGATACTACGAGTTAATATGTTATATTGTGATTGGTTATCTATTTCATGCGTACTAACTCAACTAACTTACAGCTATTTACTTTACTTTATACTCTGTTTTCTATATTTATTAAAAGTTTTGATTAATTCTGTTGATTTTGATTAGATGTTTTATAATCTATCCTATAGATTTTGTTTGAAAAATTGTACTCTTGCTTTTTGTTATTCCTATTTAGTAGTTATTGATGAACTGCTATTGCAAAACTTTCTGTAATTATATCGCTATATTACTCGTGGCGACACAAATTATGGGCCTTTTGTAGTAATTATTTCGAAAGTATCTCAGGAGTGGTAGATATATATAGGTGCGCATCCAGAAATTTATGTCCGAAGTTGAGGAGAGGAGGGATTCACCAGTATTAGTCACTATGTCTAGGTAATATTGAACTGGTATTATTTTACACTAGATAAAACAATAAGGAATGTTAAAACACTGACACCTGTATTCTCAGCAAGAATAATAAAATTAAATTGTTTTTACAACAAAAGATAAGATTGTAAGATCAAATTTTTAAGGGACATCAACCATTTCTCTTCTAGGGCAAACATACTTTTCTTAAGAAAGTGTAGAAATGTCTCTCCAGTTATGAAGTTCGGGATGGAGGTTCCGGACCCGGTGGACAACCTCCATGGGTGAACCCCTGGCTACATATAACTTCAACGTTGTGCTAACTTATGTACAACCCGTTTCAATTTCAATTTTAATGTCCTTCGTTATGGCAAGAATTCTCCCAGAAACTGAAGCGGATACGGTCTTTTTCTGACAGAACGTGCAAGACTGAAAACAGTCGAAATATCAGCTTTACAGCCGGGACGCCATAGATATTTTGTTGGAAGTATGGTAATGGCTTCCCCCTTTGTTCCCCTTCACTTTTACCCTTGTTAAATAACATAAAGAAATAAAGAATATAAAAATTTTGAAACTGAGCAAGGTAGGATCTGGGGAAATACTTTTACATGAAATAATAAGGTAACACCGAGATCTTTCTGCTGTATTTTAAATTGAATGGTTAAACAAAACTTTCTGACGGTATAGTCAGATACTGACTATGACCAGCCAGACACTTCACTTTCAGCATTGTTGTCTCTGGCTGCACTGTAGTTAACAAATTCTGAGAGGCTGAATTAGTACTGAATAGTGAGCAAAGTAGAAAACCAATTTCCTTAAAAAGGGAAATTCTTATATTGCAAATGTCTTTATGTATCACCATTTCAACAAAATTTGCTGATTATATATTTATGAACAGGGAGGAATAAAAGGGGGATGTCCACTTTTGGGCAAAATTTAGATTTTCATGCCATCTTGTTCTGTCACGGACATGCGTGCAATACAGATATATTCAATGAATTTTATATACTAAATGGGTTAAAAATATTTCATTCTTGCCCCAGAACCCGATTTTTAACATTCCAATGTCGTCAAACTGCACCTTAAGCAACTGCACCTTAAGCAACTGCACCTTTCCGTATGCAATGTCAGATAGTCGTTTATACGAGGTTGAGTATCAGGTCAACAAAGCCAATGAACCTTTGTACCCCACTTGTTCTCCTTGCCCCACTCTCCCATACTTGATACTGATTCGAGGATAAAAGTACATTTCCAAAATGTTCGTTGTACAATAAAGTATTATGCTTAATTGGTTCAGAACAGTTAGAATAGGATGCTATGATCAACACGATAATTGTTAGTGTGATTCACAAGATCTTTTCCTTATTTTAAACGGAAGTTGAATATCTCGAAAGAAAAATGGCAGGATTTCAGTAGCACGCCTTGAAGGTCTTATGCAGCCCAGATGCTCAAACCTTCTATATGGAACTACCGAAGAAGTAAGTAGCGGAGTAAAGAAGAATCAAAACAATATTTAATACTATTGTTTATAATTTAAAAAAAAAAAACACTCGCCTCTTTTCGCCTGCAATAGACCCCTTTTCCCATAGTGCAAACCAACCTCATGTCAGTTTTGTCTGTATTCTTTTCTTTACAATAATATACGTTGTGCATAAGATTTTGCAAGCTAGTTTCCAATATAATAACGAACTTATAAACCAAATTTGAAGCATTTTCCACGATTAGTTTAGGAAGTAAAATGCTCTGAACTTTAAAAATCGTTTCCCGAAAACTTAGTAACAATAGACATCCCGCCTTATCCTCCTGGACTCTTTATATATATATATATATATATATATATATATATATATATATATATATATATATATATATATATATATGAGTGTGTGTGTTTATTTAGGTTGGAACTCTAGTATTTTGCAACTACTCAACTTACATAAACCTTATTTTGATTGTCTGTTATACAACAACTTTTAACAATAACTCATTAAAAGTTTATTCTACAAGGAAAAGGAAATCTGTGTCTTAAACGGCTGTTAAGGAAACAGATGACCAAAAGGAAAGTTACCAAGTTCATTAAAAGTTTATTGTAGAATGTAGGTGAAAGCTCTGTTGTGATTGGCTGTTATCAAGAAACTTAGTCAATAAAAGAAATATAAAACTCGAGAATATGAAAACAAGTAGATTAAAATAGAATCAAAATTATATTTCAGACATTCCACGAAAAGTGGGAATTTCACGAGAAAAAAACATATGAAATCTGAAGAATAATGCAATTGATCATCCTTATATTGTATAAAAACAACTTATTTGTGCATTTATTGTACCTCTTTGTTATATATTTGTATCACTGAATGAAACTGTTCGCGCGTTGTCAAAGTTTCGTTCAAATATGATGAATATAAATACCTTGTACTAATTTAGTAGACGAAATAAAGTAAAGTATATTTGGGAGGAACGAAAAAAGCTCACTTGTATTTTTCAAGAAATCAAAAGTATTGTCAAGACAGACAAATATTGTTTTAAACTTATGATGTATAACAACACGATGTAACCTCCGTTACAACAAATATTGATGAATTCATGTAAAACGAAATATACGTATGTTATATGCACCAAACCTGCAGACAGTAGTAATGAAGACATAACTAACGTCTCATTTACAATAACTGGTTTATAAATATAATATTTCCTTTTTAAAAGGTGTAACGGAGGTTACATGTCTTGAATTGATGTTACACAAAAGAATGATGTAAATTCACGTACAATCGAATCAATAGGTTTTTTAGTTACATAAAACCTTCAGAACGTAATAATAAAGCCACAAATTAATTCTGGACAAGAATTCTATGAACTTGCTGTTAATTTGTCTAAAACTGTTAATGTGCTTTTTGTATCTTAAGCTGATGTTGAAGAAACGGCTCGCCTCCTCCTGAATAAACGTTGGATATTAGCTGCTGACATTATTGGAATACGGAACTTCCATCACTTTGAGAAAATGAGTGAAGATAATAGTTTAGTTGGTCTTACCGCAATGTCCAACTTAAACAAAATACATGTTTCTTCGAGGTCGACGCAGCAGCCAGACATACAAATACTATCTCAAAAGTGTTTAAACTATAGTGATGTTTACACTGATGACGATGGTTAGGAGTTAAACCTGTTCCCAAAAAATGTAACCTCCATTACACAACAAATATTGTTTTTTCTCCACAACGATGTGATATTTCCACATGTATCTTTATAGTATAAGTGGGGGTATGGGTATGTATTGGGTGATATCAATAAAAATAAGTAACTACTCCTGAGAAGTCCTGCTCGAGAATCGGAGTAACTACACCTGGAGTAATCTCCTCCCTCAATTTCGTATCAATAAAACAAGCCGCTACTCAGGTCTAGTCTGCTCCAGATTTATGAACGTTTACTCGCGCTTCCTCTGCACGTAGCACTGAGTCGTATCAATAAAAGAAGTGGTTACTCATTTCTCCCATCTGTTGGGCGGTCATTTCGTTGTGGGTAACTTCTGGCGCAATATCCTAAACGCCATGGAAGGGGCAAGTAGCAACGACAGTTTTAATTAAAGTGCATTTGTGGATATTATAAAAGTCCCAGTGGTACTTTCAAAGTCACAGTTACCAGAAAGTAAACGAAGGAAAGCCGAAGCTTTGAGGGCAATTACAGTGAAATGCAACGAAATATCAAACACATCTACAAATGAGACACAAATCCAAAAGAGAATCTTTAATATCCGAGCGAGCATTAAAAAAAAAAAACTAATTTGAAAAAGAAAACGGGAAACAAGAAAGTAATACTGAAACCACGGGAACGAACCTCTTGCAACTGATGGATGTGGATTGGAATCCAGCAATATCAAGATTAGCACGACAAATGCATATCACGTGTTGTCCAAGGTCTTGTCCAAGATTGTTTGGCTTTAAGAACGAAATCAGACACTTGGTCCCTTTGTTTCCTTTTTTAAATAGTCCAGCCAGTCAAGTCGTAAAGCACGTCCATCTGATTGCGTTTTCCACAACATACGTGTCCCCTTTCACCTTGGCATAAAAAATATACATTCTCATGTATACACTCTTCCTATCAGCGTTGAGTTGAGTTAATTTTGAGTTTAATGTCTTTTTCAGTAGCGAGGCTATATGAGACGGGACCCACTGATTAACTTGGAATCCGAACCATATGAGCTTCCGCCGGGAATCGAACGTGGGTCTCTCATGCCAAATGCATGTACGCTATCCGCTTAGCCACGAAGGAGCTCTTCCTATTAGCGTATTCGTCTCCAAAATACTAGGTTTCTTTATTGCCACTTGTTTATAGTCAAGTGTTCCGATAGCACCCGGAAATGTATATTGTTCTTGCCACTCTGCCTTTGCTGTTTGAATATTACACACACCTCCGGAAACAACCAATTTTCAGATTTCGCAATAATCGCATCCATTACACTTGTAGTTGTCATAGACACAGTACTTTGAGCCACAACAGAATACCCTGACATTCAAACCTGGAATCCCGGATCACTCACGTAAAGCAAGAAAACCCGCATCTTTGCATCATTGCGTAGTGCATCACCCCAAATTTCCGTTGATTTTCCTAAAAAATGTTGTGCTAACTACTCTACATTTTCTTTCATGAACCTATGTTTTTTTGTAATCTCCATTTGCAACATTTCTATGCAATTTATAAATTTTGCTACATAGCAAAACAATCATATACTACTCTGTCATATTTCGCACGGAGTCACCTATTTAGCTTGCTCCACAAATTTGGAGAAGTTACTAGCATCACAGAAGAGCCTTTGATTTTTATTGATATCAAACGCGGAGTAGTTACTCGGATCGAGAATAGAGGTGTGGTTACTTCAAAATTGCGGGGCTTCTTCGAGGTCAGTCGAGACGACTAGTGCTCAGTTCTCTTTTTATTGATACCAATGCGAGTAACTACTTCAAAATTGGGCGTAATGAGTAACTTCTCCGTTTTATTGATATCACCCATTGTTTGGTCTATAACGACACGGACAGCACAAGTTTTATTTGCACAATATATCACTTTGTAGTAGTAAAAGTGATGGAAACAAACCGGCTCCGTTACAAATGGAATGGCTGATTTCCTTAATTTAGTGTTGAATGTGAGTTGCATTGAGAATAAAGTAAATTATACCACTTAACCCCTTCAGTGCGTAATTTTCAGATGCGAACCGCTGTAAAAAGTGTAGTTTTTTTGAGAACTTTGGATGTTGATTCTAAATTTGTTTCAAAATCATTTACATCAAAATCACTAATTGATAACTCTTCCTCGATGTCAGCATCGTTGAAATATCGTTTTGAAGCCATTACTGTACTGTCTGCTCTCAAACAAAACAAAGAATGAAAACTATATTTGACGAAGACCAAACTCTATTTTAATTTCTTTCTTTTTTCGTCTTCTTCTTTTAATTAAGCAACAATTGAAACCAGCTGAGCTCAAACAGGCTAAATATTGTCGGGATAACATTACTCATACTATGGGCAAGTATATTCGCCATACGCAATACAAAATAGCCAAAGCAAAATGAAAGCGTATATATTCGCCACCTACACTGAAGGAGTTAAGTGGAATGGAAAAGACATAACGTCTTTATGGAAATAGTGCTTTGCCCTGGTTTTATTTATGCCAAATGTCCCTTGGTCCAGGTCATATTTGAAAGGGTTTAAAATATCGAGTATTTATTAATAAAAGTTTGTTGGTCATTTGTCCTCATCTTAAGAAACAACTTCCAAAATTATAGTTTGTTGATTTGACTTTGGGTTTAGGGTACCTTTCATCAGAGAGGCCAGATGAGATGTGAACCTACACATTAATGTGAGATTCCACCGGGAATCAAACCCGGGTCTTCCCCGCCAAAGGCGCGTACGCTAACCGCTTGGCCACGAGAAATCTCGATTGTACGTTGTTGAATTGTATATTTTTATTAATTTTAATATTGAGTTAGTCTCAAAATATGAAAACTAAAGAATGGCGCATTTCATACTCTTATATTTTAGTGCGTATTTCCCAGTCCACAAGTAAAAATCTAAGCAATGAATGGATCGAATACTGTATATAAAAAGGATCACGCAGTGAGAATTATAAGATTGTAATCTTAGTACGTCCGTTACTACACACGATAACTTTTGAGCGAAAGCAAATTTTATAATTCTTTCTTTCTTCCTTTCTTTTCTTTTCTTTTTTTTTTTTTTTTTGCAATAATCTCAGCCACGTTCTTTAATGGAGTCAATGCATTTAATATGTTGACGACTAACAGTGACTTTAATGTGGCTAGGGATGCGCACGAGACAAGATTAGAGGCTGTCTCGTCTCGAAATTGTGCTGTAAAAGTGATGTCTCGACTCGAAAAATGTATATTCCTCTATTAGAAGAGCTCTGTCTCGACTCGAATTTTGACAGGAAAATTATGTCTCGACTCGTCTCGTGCGCATCCCTAAATGTGGCTGCCAGTGTAGCGGAATTCTCTTTACTACCTTTAGCAGTGTTTATCATATGAAATAGGTTAACTAGCAAATAATCTTGTATTTCAATTTTTTCAATTTGTTATCGGGACTGGGTAGCACTTTGAATGGTGGGAGGGAATCTAAACAAACGAAAAGAAGAAACCGGTACCTGAAACTTTAGAGAGTTGTCTACGCACAAACATTTTAAGAAACAAATTGAACAAGATATCCTTTTTGCATTTGAAATTTCTTTTATTTAAATGGCAAAGAAAGGTTGAAAATAAGTCGAGAAATTCATAAAACAATGATACTCACAATATTGATTTCTATTTAGAATAATAAACTTGTCATAGTCAAGCAGTCAAGCTTCACGGCGATTAAGTACATATTTATATCGATAGGAGTCAAAGTGTTAATAGATATAAGAAGAATATTCTATCCAAAAAATAAGTTATTATCATGGTTATTGTTATTATTATTTCTTTTTACTAATATACGAAATATGCATAACAATTAACAAATAGTGGTTGGTATGTCTATGTTGAACTTTACTTTTCAAGCCCATTTATGTTTCTCACCTGAAATCCTTAAATGGATCGTCAAAATACCTCTGCGCAATTAACTTGTGCTTTGCAACGATAAAATATTTTGTACCGGTATCACTTTCCTCAAGATCCTCCTCCTCTGTTACTGACATTATGCCATGCATAATTTTTGCATGCTGAAACAATCAACAACAGTTTACATCACTATATATATGTATACGTTGGTCTAAAACTCGCGTTCATTCTTAGCAAGTTCTAATGTTAGATACAAAAAGAAGACAGAAACACAATATGACTTTTCACCTGCGGGGCCGTTTTGGCTGTAGAGCTCGGTAAAGTTACGACGATCTGGCAAAACCACATGGCACATTGCAAGATAAGTATCTAACAGAGAAACTGATGCCACTGTTTGGCGTGGAATAGGGGTAACAAGTGTGCTGGCATCCATACTATCCGTATTCAAATCTCTCCGAGGACTCCACTTTTTATTATTATCTTTTCACACGCTGCAAGCTGAACAGAAAGAAGGAAACCAAATGGGAATAGCATGAAGAAAAAGAAATAAGTACACTGATGTGCCATATAAACATCTGAATAGTCAACATCGGAACTCGAACCAGTCTCACTCTCATTGAAGTGGTTGATATGATTGGTTGATTTTGAGTTTAGTGTTTCATTCAGTACAGAGGCTATATGAGACATGGACCTATAATTAACGTGGGATCTGAAGTACATGAGATTGCACCCAGTGCCGTGTCGTGGGGGCAAGCGGGGCTAAGGCCCCGGGCGCCGAAGTAAGGGGGGCTCAAAATTCGGGAGGAAAAAGGAAAGAAGGAAAGAAAAAGAGAAAGGAAAAATTACTTGTAATATTTTAGATCAACAGCAGGTACTGTTGCAGGTTCATCGAAAAGCAAAGAGTGTTGTTACTGGGTCAATCCAAATGAAATCGACCAATGATGGTTCCTGACAAAATTTAATTTTTGATTATTATTTTTTACCTAAGTTTGTACCATATTTTGGGAGTTGAAAACGGGTATTCATTTATTTTTTAGCCGGTTTTGTCGTAGCGGCCATTTTGTATAGGCGCCTGAGCGTATTTTGAACTTTTCAGAGGATTCCGTTAAACGCTGTAACTTTTTAGGTTTTAAAGATAATGAGTTAAAACCAAAACAATATGAAAGATAATGGAATGGACAGCATTCTGTGCTCTGTGGATATTAACACGTACTTAAGAACGTCGGGGAGAAAGCTCTGATCATTGAAGTTGGAAACCTAAAAGTGTCCGTTTTGGAATGTACATTTTGAAACGAAGTAAATGAGGCTCACCTTCAATTTTTTGTCTACGTAGAGACTAGATAATAGACAATGTCTCAAACAAGTTTGAGATTTGAGAACCATATACTTGATTTTTTGGAAATTTTTAAATATTGCGAATTTTCGAAAATTGTGTATTTTCACCATCAAATATCTCAGGAAGGATGCGAGTAAAAATCTGAAATTTGCACAAAATACACGATAGTTTTACAGTAAAAAGTGGGTAAAATTGCATCATTGAGACTTGAGAAATTTCTGAGTTAAATGTTTTTTCTTTACTGGGACTTAATATCATGAAGCGCCATGAGGCGTGTATATTCTATAAACTTTGTAACAAAAGTCAAAATAACACGACAGTAATGTTTAATTGGTAAAATGTGCACAATTTATGAATCATATCTTGTACAAAAAAACGAAACGCGTCCGTTATTGCTTTTCTGCCTATAGCGCTGCTGTTAAGACACCAGTGAGGTAAACAGATGACTAATTTGTATACAGGGTTTGGAACTGAACCTTAGTGATTGGCACCCACACCTTGTCATTCGTAGGTAGTTTAAAAAAGGTTCTTGGGCCATGGGAATGGAAAAAGGGAACAAAAAGATCATCCTGATTGATGTCTTCAGTTCTTCCAATCCACCATTTCTCGTCGTAAATACAGATACGGTATCATTAGGTGCAAATGACACATGCTATGTTCTAGAAGTACTGAAGCACTGCAATCAGTAAATTCATCTTGTTGTGACAATTCATAACATCTGATTTGTTTGCGTCAGAGGTACAAATCTATGATATGATCTGGTATTGATAATTCTCTTACAAGTAGCAAATCACGAGTTTCTTGGTGTTTGACCGCACTTCTTCTGATGAAACATAGATAAATTGTATGCTTGAGATATTATCAACACAAAACCTGAACATCTGTTCAGCTGTTAAAATTTCGAATTTCACATCATTGCAACAACATATAACTCAGAAACTACTCAAGTGTCAGTAATGCAATTTTATCCACCTGTTACTGCACAACAATAGTCTATTTTGTGCAAATTTGGCATTTTTCACTTGCGTCCTTCCTGAGATATTTGATGGGGAAAATACACAATTTTCGAAAATTCGCAATGTTTAAAAGTTTCCAAAAAATCAAGTAGATGGTTCTCAAATCTGAAACTTGTTTGAGACGTTGTCTATTATCTAGTCTCTACTTAGACAAAAAATTGAAGGTGAGTCTCATTCATTTCGTTTCAAAATATACATTCCAAAGCGGTGATTTTTAGGTTTTCAACATCAATGTTCAGAGCTTTTTCCCCGACGTTCTAAAGTACGTCTCAATGTCCATAGAACACAGAATGTTGTCCATTCTATTATCGTTTTATGGTTTTAGTTTAAACTCATTATCTTTAAAACCTAAAAAGTTACAGCGTTTAACGGAATCCTCTGAAAAGTGCAAAACACGCACACACGCCTATACAAAATGGCCGCTACAAACAAACCTGGCTAAAAAATTAGTTAACTCCATTCTAACCAAACCGCAGTTATGCATATTTTAAGTCAATCACTCCCGTATGCGACCGAAATCACGTGATTAAAACAAAATGGCTTTCATAAAACTAGTGATACCTCAATTCGAAGTGACATAATACCGAGGGTGTTCATATATACACTACATTCTACCAAAGTGTGGTGTCAAGCCATAGATGTAGTGCGGGTTGTGCCAATTTCGTTTTTTAGAGGCTTTACAGATATAAGCTCCTTGACTATCGAATCTTCTTTACGAAAATGGAGAACGGAACGTTTTACTGTACAAAACCAACTCCGATTGTAGTATGATATTTCTTTGAAAAGCGAATAATCCCTACAAATCATATTTCATAGGTGGTTTTAACTTTAAATTGCAAATGATAAGTTCTTTCCTTGATTAAAAGCATTTTTCTTTGAAGGATTGGCAACTTAACGTAATTCTAATCTCATTCTTTTTCACCTTCCTCATGAAAAACACTTATTTCTCTTCAGATTGCTCGTGGAGTACTTTGTGCATATCTGATGATCCCTATTGTATCATATTGTTCTGATAAATTTCTTTGATATCAGTAGTTGCATCAATTATTCTTTTTAGAGATTTAAAGTAACACAATAAGAAAGAAGCGTAGAAAATTTAAAATTTTTATATCAGTTCAAAGTACACGTGACACATTCCACGGGTACGATTAGTGGTGGGAGAGCGTTAAAATATTAAAGCATTACTATGCTCGGATTCCACTTTAAACTGTACCTGTAGGTCCACGTCTCATATTGTGCAGGTATCGTACCCTCACGATGAATTATGTATAATAATCTATATATTAAAATGATAGAAAAGTTTATATGTTTGTTTCCAATTCTTTCGTTAATGAGAGCTCCTTCGTGGTAAGCGCTTTTGGCTTGGAAGACCCGGGTTCGGTTTGCGACGGGACCTCATGTGGTTCGGATTCCACGTTAATCAGTAGGTCCCGTCTCATATAGCCTCGCTGCTGAAAGAGACGTTAAACTCAAAATCAACTCAACACATCTTTTTTCGACAATGAAATCTCGAAAATCACAAGTGCTAGAAAGGTGCAGTTCTCGCTGGTCATTCCAAATTTTGTGTAAATTGTCCAGTTTTAATTGAATATTTAAAAAAACGTGACCGTTATTTCTTTGTTATATTTTAAGGGGTACACTGAAAGTATTGAAATTTTAAAAGTAAAACGTCATATCCTATGAGTTATACATTCCAGCACAACATAATAGTATAAGGGGATTGTATATCTTTCATGCGTTTGTTTCATGGGCAAATGATAAGAAAAACGAAGGATAATCATTTACGAAGGATAATAATTTCTCCAGGCTAAGGTGAATCTTTATTGTTTGCAGTGTTTTGCCCAATAGAAACCATATATCACTGACTGTGTAATTAATTGTGTATGTAATGTTGTTTGCTTATTACATACTGCATATAAGAAGAAACAAAACACTGATTATACATGAATTAGAAACTCCAACCGGAAGTTGAGCTCCTCCGTGGCTAAGCGGTTAGCGGTGGAAGCGGTTCGGTTTCAGACGGGAGCTCATATGGTTCGGATTCCACGTTAATCAGTAGGTCCCGTCTCATATAGCCTCGCCGCTGAACGGGACGTTAAACCCAACTCAACTCAACTCCAACCGGAAGTACGCTCAATATTGCAAACGGTGTGAGATATTGAAAGAATCTCCTCTTCATGGTATCCCTTGCCCATTTTATCAAGACGTCTTTCACTTGAGTCTGTAAAGGGACATGTATAGATGTTGTGAGGAATGACAAGGAGATTCATGCTTATACTGCATGTGAATGATGCGCTGTGTAGAGAGCGCAGATTCAGCTAGTAATAATTAGAAATCTTTAGACATGACATATTGAACTTAAATTCTGTGAAAATAATAAACAATATTTATTTAAAATTATAAAGTCTAAATTCTTATCATTAGATCAATGTCAAAGTTATATTTTACTTTCTACTTTTTTCAGTGCAACTAACAGTTTAGTTACGTTGCAGACAAAAGAATATTCTGTTTTTTGTTGACTTGTTTCTATATGTGTATTTCTCAATCAATATAACTTCAGATTGTTTTCTCTGTCCACGTTCCAACAATCTCCTTATTTGATATTAACCCGTAAGTACTACACGGGGTCTGTCAGCGCTGGAAATGCCTTTTCACCATAACTTCCCGTTCGACCGCCTCTCCCGATTGTATTTAGTGTGCATGCGAAAATTAACATCACGTCGTTAGTTTGTCCGCAATCTATTGTTCGGAGTCGGACAGACTTCGCGTAGTACTAATGTGACAAAAAACATGGGTAGTACTTAAGGGTTAATCTACGTAGCTTGCATTTGCATCATCCACGTAGTAATTCATTGACCTGAAAAACAAATAGCTCCCCCCCCCAAAAAAAAACTACGGAATGATGTGGAAACAAAAGAGTTGAAGACTAGATTTGCAACGACGAAGATGTAATCGCGTGGGCCATGATTTTGAGCTACGACGTCCGAATCTTACCCTTAAGAATATAAAGTAACATCTACTTGTTACGTTGTTAAATATTTAACAAATATGTCAAGTCACTCAAGAGAGTGTTCGTATTTTAATAAAGTTCATCGCTGCTGAAACGCCAGTTTTTCTATACACCTGGGCCGGACTTCTCTTCAAGCCGTCTGACCATCGATTGTTCAAAGGAAATTAACCCTAGGAAAGATAACTGTTTCGTCTACTTAAAAAAATAAAGGAGTCATTTTACTTTTACTCTAAATATAACTATGATTTGAATATGTAAATTGAATATTATTTGTAAATGAAAAAGGATGGATTATGTTAGCTAACATTTTGTTACTTTATCATGGACAATAACATATTTCTTTAATTCAGCATATTCTGTCTTATAGCTTTTACATTAGCACCTCTGGGGAATATTCATTTCTAATATCTGACATGTGCAATTAAGCATAAACAGAAATATGTAATACACAACAGTTACAACTTTAATATATTTGTTTAAGAACAAAAAGCTAATCGTGTAGTATAAGTGGAGTATCCATATACATTTACAAATAACATTTTACAAATTACTTTGCCTGTCATAGAGCCCTACCAACAATCAATCATAGCTATTGTTATTGTCATCGTAAAAAGTGGCGTATTTAGGGGGGCTTCCGGGCTTAAGCCCCCCCCCGAAATCTTACTTACTATAGTAAAGTATATGAAATATCTTGCAGAATTTTCACATTTTCAGGCAAAGCCCCCCCAAAGTTATCAAAGCCCCCCCGAAACAAAATCGTAAATACGCCACTGATCGTAACAAAGGAGAATGACTAGGAAGGTAACGTGAAACTTACAGACCTGGAGAGTGTTCTGCCATCTTGTAAAGCCTTAAAGTAGAATTGACAGATATGGAATCGCGGAATCAACATGATTTTGTTATTGAAAAAGAGGCTTTATATACCTTTTTGGCATAACAACTTCTCCTTCACCAAAAGTTGTTTGTTTCCTATTTTAAGACTGATGTAAGCCTCTGACGTCTAGTAGGAATATTGCTATTGTTTTTCATATTTTTGTAAATGTGGCTTAAAAAAATTTAATTATACTCAAATAAATTATGCTGAAAATTAATTATACAATACACAACTATCCAGGAGGAGTCTATCGCCAGAAGACCACTGAAAACGTCAGGCAAGTGCTGCGTAAGTTAGCCCTATCCTATAAATATCCTTAATTTCTTTTACACTTTTCATCTCCTTCACATCACAACCTGCTTTCAATTTATATGTGTACTGTTTCATTTACAAAGGAACCAAAGTCCCGATTTCATTACCTTGTGCTTTACAAGTTTTAGTTTGTAAAATACTAGGACAGCTTGTCAGTTTTAAATCTCCAACATCATAATTTCTTTTAATAATCTAAATTACGAAAACAGTCAAAACCAGACCGCTCAGTGCTTAAAAGCAACGATAAGCTTCACCAAACAAACAAATACCATATTATCTGATGTGTTTTATAAAAGATGATAAACATCAATTCAGTTATCTTTTTGCTAAACACATATAAACTCCTAATTACATAAATAATTGTATTTATGTAAGTAAATTCCGATTGTATAACCATAATAAGTAGACAACTACCATTATTCAACTGCTTTGTAAGCCACAGAAAATAATTTAAAATATTTTAAATTAACCTTCATAACATTTGAAATTAAATATTTTTTTTCAAAACCAAGTTGCGCTGCTTAATCAAAAAAAAAGTATCTAATTGTAATACATATTATGTTTAATTTTTTCCATTAGTTATTTCCAATTAATCATGAAATTAATTACACTAAATGTATTTCATAAACGTGTAAAAATAATTTATTTAAAATGATATTTTTTGCAATGTGGTAGATATAAATAATTTAATTTTTGTTTTGAGAGTCAATTATTACCAAATAAGTAATTTTGGAGAGGGAAAGAGATAGAGAGTATGGTTAGTACACGCCCCCACGTTTCATAGTGGTTTTTGATTTGTCATTTTTCCTCATCGTTGTTTAATCTTTCGGTCATACAAATTGAATTGGTTCAAGTGAATAACTGATTCATATCTTCTTTCTAAAAAAAATCTCTCTATGTATACCATTTAAAAATAAAATATAATAGACTAGTTAAAATGCCCGTTCTTCACATGGGAAAAATAGATTTATCGTAAATATTTGAAAGATTCAAATGAACACTCATTTCCCTCTTAGGATGCATTTTTGAATCAAACTCTAGTAACATTCCAGACTTTAAATAGTCTTATTCAAGCTTGGTTTGTAAGCAAGCACAAACTTAAATTTACACGGCTACAGACGCCAACAAAGCTGTAACAAATTTAGTAGTTCCTTGATTACAAGCTTGCTTCAGAGTTGCCAATAGTGCGTAATATAAGGCTAACTTTAAAATCCTTTAAGTTGACACATCTATCAAGCACGACTTAATATTTACACTTGGCAAAGCCATACACAAAGAAAAATCTCTAAGTTTAAATACAAGGACGCGCGTTTTCGCACAGTTCTTACATCTGTTCGAAGTGCATACAATTTTATACGTCAAGGTTATCTGGGCTCAAAACATGACTTAAAAAATTTATACTTGGCAAATCCATACACAAACACAATCTTTAAGGTTAAATCTCTTAAGGGAAAGTAAGGTCCAACTTAGAGTTAGCCTACGTAGATGTGCTTGATTACCGAGAAGTTAACTCCTTGCGTTCCAGGTGTCATTTTCCTATATGCGTGCTGTAATACCGGTTTCATTTACTGTTAAAAGAATGTCCAGGCCGTTATATATGGCATAGTTATTGTTTTGTTTTTTTTCTGTCAGTAAGGTGCCGTTATCTAAGGAGTAGAACTAAGTCTTGCCTTGTAACCACTAACAAATTTCATCAGCTCCAGGATTAATACGACCCTTAATACGGGATACCTTTTTATGACATCCATATAGATGTCAGTGGCACGCAAGGGGTTAATTGGAGAAAAATCACCTTGACCAATGTACTATGTTCAAAAATGCATTTTAGATAATGAAGACGTTCTTTGTAAAGAATTGAGATATCTTTCCCTTCATAGAATATGCATTTCAATTCAAGTGAAACGAAAAAAAAAATCATTTCTGATTTCGAACCTCTGCGAAACGAATGCTTCCACACGTTCTTTTCTATTTCTATTACGTACTCCTACACCAAGTTTGGTGCAATTATCTCTGAGTGACATCGCGCCCTTCCCTTGTTAGAAATTGAGAAATATAATATATTAGTTTCCAGACAGACTTATAGCTAAATTTTCAAACATTACAAAAATACTTTTATTGTTATTGATATTTTTTGTAACTCCCGTGTGTGTGATTTCCATTTTTACAGCATAACTGCATAATATCGAAAGCGGAAGTGGTGATAGAATTCTAACACTTCCGATTTTATTATAGGAATAAAATTGAGAGGGACTATATTCTTAGGACGCTTAATTGACTGCAGAAAACAGCTGAAACATCTTAAAAACCTTGAGGCGAGGTATGAAAAATTGACCTATTAGCCTTCTCCTTCTACTACATGGTAGTGAAACAGATATTTTCTCCGAAATCCGGTGTTGCCAAGAAATTCAATCTACCTGACAATTTTCGACCAGAGGGATGAGTATTCCTCTCTGTCACTTGAAAGGTTTTGGCGAAAAAGACAAAAAAGTAGCGTAGAAACTCCGAATGGTTTGTGTTGTTTTGTTATTTGACATTTTGAGTGGAAAAATCTTCCTTCTTCCTTTGAAGAGGAATGAACCATATACAGGAATATTGGTTAATGTGTTTATCTTCCCCTTCCCTACTTTGGAGTGTGCATTCTTTTGAAGTTATAAACATGAACACATCTATTGAGAAAGGAAGATGGGATTTTAATCTATACAAAATAATCTTGAATTCTAATCAAATAATATCTGAAATGTATGTTGTAGAAGTATGTAACTTTCTCATTAACATAATAAATAAGGCAACATGAGATAAAAAATTTATGAATAATGTATTTTAGTTATATTTTGCATTTTATTACATTATATTTAATTACTTTATTACATAATTACATTATATTACATAGATTATTTTTATAAAATTCTCACCTAAACATAGGTCGTCCTAATTAATTTTCTTTAACTGATTTTCCTTGTGACACCGGAAGAAGATTACTATAGTATTAAATTTTCTTCTTTCTCTTCCTTATTCGATAAAGATAAGAAAAATGCCTAGTGCTGTGTTCAGGCCATGGTTGACGGAAAGCTAGTCTGAAAATGAAAGAGTAAAACGAAGAGAATTCCATCCACCCGCTCGAGTCAGTGCTGGCAAAAATAGGGAAGAGAAGGAGAAGAAGATTGTTAATGCGTTCTGGAGGAGTTGTATTATAATGAATACGACAGAGGGTATGACAAGAAGAAGAAGAGAAAAAGTAAGCGAGAGTATGCTTTAAAAAATAATAGAGTAAATTTAACCCTAATCCTTGACTGACCTCAATTCCAAGCAATATGAATAGTTCTTAAATTTCAAATGCAACATACAAGCACAGACTCATACATAAAACATGGTTCATGAAAATCAGAATATTTTTGCAGAAATTGTTAATTAGTTAGATTTGAGATTAGCGTCGCTTTCAGCAGAAAGACTATATGAAACGTGACTGTACAGCTTGAAATCGGTATTTGAATCGAAATTAAATGATAAAAGCTTAGGTGACCCAGTGCTATTTTCAAAACTTGATTTTTTAGGGTTTAACAGCTTTCGATATATTCTATTTTTGAACCTTTTCCTCCTAGGTTATGCCTTTAATGAAAGTGACATGAAAGAAACCCTACTCGAGTCAACTGCTACCTGCATTGCAAAATCCATTTGAAAGAGGATGATGATGGGATAAATAACAGATAAGTTTGAGTGTGGAGAAAAATGCTTCTTAGGATACTCATTATAATGAAAGGGACATGAAAAATCCAGCTCGAGCCAAGTGCTGTTTCAAAATTCTTTTCAAATGGTTCAGCAGTTTTCTAGTGATGATGAGACAAGACAGTCTCGATCGTCTTCTTTCCAAAAATTTTATTTTTACTTTCGAGCAACGATAGGAGATAAGAAAGTATAGCAATATAATGAAAAAATCGAGATTTAAAAGAATTTGTAAGTTGGATCGCCTCTACATGCCTCAAAATGGAGTTCTGGACCTCTGTTCGTCCCAATGAAAATATGTTTGGTCGCCTAGAAGGCATAACTACGGTTCAACGTATCGAGACGTAATTTTAAATTTAAGGTTTTTATAAGATTCTCTAGCGGTTTTTTTTTTTCGAATTTTCTTACTACTACCAAAACTACGAGTAGTTTACTGAACATAAAAATCAAAATTTGAGTTTTTCTCGGAAACGCCTCTAACGATTTTTTCATGTTTCACAAATACATAATTCATAACAATCTGATAATGTGGGATAACTCATTTATCCTGAAAAATCGGCAAGGGGTAGTTCATTTTGGAGTGAGATTTTTTTCGGACGATTTTTTCAAATTCGAAACAGGCGATATATAATAATTTGATTAATAACCCTATAATAGGGTTAAGTAATTTCTCCCGAATAAATCTGCAAGGGGTAGTTTCTTAATAGGAGTGAGTTTATTATTGGATGATATTCTCAAAAGCAACTCAATCGATTTTGTTTATAATCATTAATAATTCTGTAATGTTGCGTAAATCATTTTGTTGACACCTCATAAATAAATATTCAATTAATAAACCTGATATACGAGGGTGCCATTTGTCACTTCTTATAAAAAAGTTCATGTAGGTAATTTTCATGGAATGAAATTTCCTCAAAACATAATGCCGCTCGTATTTCATGTTTAAGCAATAACTGCAGCATAATATGATATACTTTAAGAAATTGGAGTAAAAAAAATAGTGGAGTGGCCTGTATCTTTTATTACATATTCAGAAAATAATTATAGAATTTTTCCTCTTAAAGCGGAATTTCACAAAATGCTGGAGCAAGTGTTCACTTACTTTTAATAATGAGTTTATATACTGTTTCATCTCCATAACATGTCGTGAAATATCCTATTCTTGACATACATTTTAAACCCTATTCCTCCACTTTAGCACATACATTTTGATGACGTAACAAGTAAGTATCGTTTCACTGTAATTAAAACTTCCAAACTATGCGAATTCAAGAAGGTGGGACATTAAATCGATTGCAAAAAGCCGTTTCTTGTTTTACTCATTTAAAAGCAAATATTTTACTCATTGTTAGTGTTTTAAGAAAAAGTCGTGCACGAGTAAATGCTTATTTCTTTTAAGGATTCTGTTAAACCTGAGATTCGATTAAACAGAACGGTAATACAGTTTATTTAATTAATATTCTTAATTTTATCAAAACAAAGTTGAAATAAGCAAAATAAATAAATAATAACAGAATCCATTCTCCTTAATAGTTTAAAGTGTTGTATATTTTGTATCTTAATACATACTTTTAAGAATAAATTATGACATTTGCATTAAATAGTGAATATTACACATGATTTCTTGCTATAGATAGATCAGACAATAAAAATATGGTGTACTCTAAAATAGTAAAATATTGATGTGGTCGTGTACTTAAAAATCTTTTATTTCTATTTCTTTTTCTTTTTCTTTTTTTTTTTTTGTTACTAGCATTAAGACAAAATAGAGCATGTACCTTTCGTTGGCGGGGGGGGGGGGAGAAAAGAGCAAAGTGGAATCCCAAACCCACGGCAAGGGGGGAAAAGAAAGAGACTAAAGTGACCTCTTAAACCCACATGTGTAAGTCATAAATCAGAGTATAACAGAGACCAGAACTATGGCAACCTTGGTGGATACTCATTTACTTACAATTCCACTAGTAAGAGGATGCGAGTGTTCGGACATTGCCGAAACCACCCACGAAGACCTTTATTCTTTTTGCCACGACTTCACCGCTTTTGCTCTGTAGTGATCACCGGAAATGGTTGATTTATAATTAATGAACTTCTAGTTAATGAATGTCTTCCATTAATGAACTTTGTTGTTAGCTGTGGGGCCTCTGATACGATCTCCGGCTAAGTAAGTTTGTGGTGGACAACATCGTGCCCGTGGATTTTATCGGGTACTCCATTTCCTCCTACATTCTCATTCCACCAATCTTTCATCATCATTCAGTTGCATTAATTATCGCCTCCCTTAGCCGAGAAGGGCATAATCGTAAGATTTTAAAGTGAAACCATTTCATTTCATTTTTAACTTTTGATTCTCTACATTCTGGCCTGAATTGATGGTGATTTTTCAAGTAGTTCTTGAGGCTTTTTATCTCTCGCACAAACGGATAGGCCAACAGACAGAATAAATATATGATGCTGTCAGTGCATAAGACAATCAAGTTTTTTTTTTTTTTTTTTTGTAATTTTGATTTATTTCATCTTTAAGATTTCTAACACAAGTTCTCTTCAAAGCTTAACATATTTATGTCCAATTAATGTAATGTAATATGAAAAAAGAAAGAAAAAAAAAAGGAAATAGAAATAAGAAAAAAATATTAACTTTTTCATCCCCGTACAAACTTCGTCTCTTTTTTGTCATAACTTTGGCAAATGAACTTGATTTGTTTATTCTCTGAACGACCCATAGAAAGAAGTTTTTTTCTTTTTAAAAATAATTAATCCTTCTAAAAAAAGAAGTAGTGTAACAGTATATGGTAAAAAGTTGGTTTTAAAATAAATTGTACAACATAGTTTATTTATAGGACAGTGCTCTTGTCCAAAAACCTATAAAATTATTATTATTTTGTGCTTTTCCTTATAATCTGATGCAACCTTGGTTCCATGCAACTCTAATAAGAAGAATCTACCGGATTACATTCCTGTATCCTCTTCAATAGATGCGTTTCTAAATCACTTTTTAAGAAACATCTCTCAGTGTAAATTAAGTAGAGAGAGAGAGAGAGAGAGAAAGAGCAGCTTGTGTGGGTGTTTCATAAAGTAAACGGTGGAGAATTAATAGAAAATAAAAACAAAGCTCAAGTTCATACTATTTTTTAATACCTTTAGGAGTTGGTATAGGAAATTGTCTTCTACAGTGGCGGCTTTTAGAGAAAAGCAGTTGCCCATCACTTTTTGTCGTCTCTTAACGCTGCTGTTGTTGATTAGCTAGTAACAAAGTATTTTAGCTAGTAGGTATATTTTAACGCCCTGCCGTTCTGGACGAAAAACACACATTTTACACGAAAATCTTTATTCAGTAGTTTTATCTGTAGGTCCAGAAGTACAGGTTTTGTCACCCTTGAGAAACGCGTAATTCGGCATCCTCTCTCTATATACATATAGCTCTTTTAGATAGGGATGCGCACGAGACGAGTCGAGACAGGATTTTCCTGACAAAATTCGAGTCGAAACACGGCTTTTCCAATACAGAAATATACATTTTTCAAGTCGAGACATCACTTTTACAGCACATTTTCGAGTCGAGACAGCCACAAATCTTGTCTCGTGCGCATCCCTACTTTTCGGTGCTCCACCAACCACAGCCCTGCTTGCTTCTACCTAGTTGCGGCACTGTTCACGCGTATGCTTCTTTTTAGCTATACAAAGTTGTTTATGACGCAGAAACATGTTTATTCGCTTTCTTTTAAGTATAGCCGAATTCCAGCATCTGAAAGAATGTGTTATCAAACACATTCTGCATCTTGTGATAAAAAAGTAACTTCCTTTGTCGATCCTTCAATCATACGTAATGCAGACACGTAGCCAAGGGGAGGTCCGGGGATAGGGATCCCTTTTTAGAACAGAAATGAAAAAAATTAAGGAAGGGTGAAACAAAATGAAATGAGAAAAAGAAGAATCAGCGTTAAAAGTAAAAAAAAAAATACAGGAAGATTTTGGTTACTTTTTTTTAATGAGGAGATTTGTATTACTTACAATACATGGTGGCGAGGTGAGCGAGATATCCTAGAAGAGTCAGGGAATTTGAAATTTCTAGAAAAGTTACGGAATTTTCAGAATTTCTGCTACTAGTCAGGGAGATTTCAAGCTTCCGAAAGCATAGTGCCGTTGCGTAACAGCGTGGACATTTTTTATCATAATTTTTAATCATCGCATCCTTGCAGTGTCAAACATATTATTTCAAAAACAATTTTCTACTGCTCCTTTAACCTGTCATTTGGAACAGACAGTAGTTGACGGAATAATAAAAACAAAAAATTATTTGGAAAGAAAGTTCTGTTAACATCTGATTCAACAGAGAAAGTAACGTAGATATTGTAAAATATTTTACAAGACATTATTGAGTATGCACTTTTTACAATAGTGGATATGTACTTTTTATAATAATTGAGGTCATAATAAAAGGAAAATTGTTATATTTGAATAAACAGAGGAAGGACGTAAATATTGTATAATCTTTTTCAATACTTTTTTTTTATTATTTTACTCGTGATTTCTTAGTAGTTTATTATTAAAATTCTTAACAACATATCCTCATTTTATTGTCCAAAGAAACCAATATATGTTGATTGTAAAGTAGTTTAAATTGATCGAGCTCCTGGGCCTTTTCATGTCATTCCCCCCTCCCCCCCCCCGTTGCAAAATCCTGGCAAAACGAACCAATATATGTTCCAGTAAAATAGTTTAGAATGATCGAGCCCCTGGTGCGATGACCACAGTATTTCATGTCACGGACCCCCCCCCTTTCACGAAATCCTGGCTACGTGCCTGTATAATGTTATCATATTCTTTTCACATTTCCTAGTTTGTGTTGTGTTGGTGTCTGTTCTGAAGTGTGTTGATATGTGAGGTCATACCGCATTATCCATTCTTTCAAGAGCTTTAGAACAAGTTACCAAATAAAGAGTAAACTGTAATATGGCAGAAAAATAATGCAACGGAAGTAGCACAGAATACCGAGAAGAATGAAATGACAAACGTTTTAAATAATTCTATCATAATTACTAATTTCTCACCATTCCTCCATAGCAGTAGTTGAATCTGTTCTTCAATCAAGATTTGCATCATGGCTTTATGTTTAGCGTACGCGCCGTCAGGATGGGAGACTTAGGCTTGGTTGCAAGTCCGAAGCTCATGTGGCTCGGATCCTACATTAAGCTGTAGATCTACGTCTCATATAGTGTCTAAATTAACCTATAATCAATTAGAAATATTAATTAAACAAAGTAAGATTGATTTTTATTGTTATGAAGCTATATCTTAATTCACGTTCATTGGCAATTTCAGACTTCCCAGGACTAACTTTCAATATATGGGATTGGTGGTGAAAAGTAGCACTGCAATGTTTGTAACCTATATTGAACACAACGGAAATATTACGCTAAGGTGAAATTTGTGGTTCCAGGTGAGGGAAGGGTATGTTCTCTACTAACCTATCACTCAAATCAACAGTGCTTCTCCTTGCAGCAGTGCTAGACTCACACTGAGAAAAATCCGTTATCCGGACAGCGGTATATTGTATATACAAACATACGTGATCCTTATGTTAACTACAAAAATCAGTACGGATCATACGTTATCCATATGTTACATACATACTGCCCTCTTTCCCTCTTAGATGCTACACCATGCCGTTGCAGGATGTCTGACATAGAGATATTTAAGAGTCTTCCATATGTTACGTACATATACGTATGCTACATTCATCAGTTATATGTTACATACGTCTATCTGTGTGTGAGACCCTGATTGCCTATATACAGTTCTTCCGTTCGTACGGAAAGTATGTTTATTCGGAACACTTATACTGAAAGTACCTATAAAATATACCTTTTCAGTCCAAAAACTACAAGAATTCCAAATGTAACCTACATTTTTACGTACGCCTCATATATTTTTTTCTCAGTGCATCTTGCCCCGACAACATATCTTAGATATTTTATTTGTATTATTTTCCATTATGCAGCTATGTCTGGTCAGACTTTTTAAAAATCCCTTCCCGTAATTAATTTAACATGTAATTATAAAAATTTACGTGTGTTTCGAGTATATATATTTAGTATAGGGTGAGTACTTTTATTGAGTTGATTTTGAGTTTAACGTCTCGTTCAGCAGCAAGGCTACATGAGACGTGGACCTACTTATTAACGTGGAATCCGAACCAAATGAGCTCCTGCTAGGAATCGAACCCGGGTCTCCCGCGCCAAAGGCGCGTATGCTAACCGCTTATCCACGAAGGAGCTCTATGTGAGTACTTTTAGTATTACGGTACCACAGAAGGAGTATTTTTAGTATTGCGGTGGCTCAATGCTAAAGCGTTCACCTCTGGTGCTTGAGGTCCTGGGTTCGAACCCAGCCCCCGCCAAGTAAACTTTGTGGTGGACAAACACTGTGTGCGTGGGTTTCCTCGGGGTTCTCCCGTTTCCTCCCACTTTCTTCATTTCATTCATTTCTCATCATCGCAGTCTCTTTTACTCTAGCCGGCATAATCGTGGGACGTAAAACTCAAAGATTTCATTTCATTTCATTTTTGATTTTAGTATTTAGCATTACAGTACCACAGAGGTGCCCATTCTCCTATATTTTCCTCTATTTTCCATTTGAACCTTTAAATTCTTGTGATATGTCTACCTACGATATCAGCCTCAGTTAAAACTTTCTCATCAAATGGAAAAGCTTCTCATCAAAGGGGTTTGAGATTTCCTCTTGTTGCCTGCAATTACTTCATCTTTCTATTAAAACATATTGTTGTAGATATGATCTTCTTCAGTAGCTCTGTGTTAGGTGAACAGTATCATCATAAATATATATATACCGAAACTTAGCGATAGGATAGCAACGAAAAAAAGAGTTAAAGTTAAAGGCGTACCAGTAAATCTCTACCATTTCAGTATGAATTAAGGATAAAATATTTCAGAAATTAGGAAGAATATTATAGTAAGTAATAAGTGAGTACACAAACGTCATGAAATAGATTGCTCGTTTAGTTGCAACTTTTATACCAGATGTAAAGTCACTCATAATATTTTTTAAAAAGTATCATTTCACAAAATGTGAAACTAAGACTTCCAAACTATGGTAATTCAATACTCAAACTTAAAGTAGTGCATCTATAGTGCATCTATAAGTACTGGTTGCAGTAGAGTTAGAAGATCAAAGATGTAAGCTATTCTTTGCTGTTTTTGTTCTACTTCGAGAAAACTTGAAGCCAAAAATCGTTTATGTCAACGAGATCCATTTGGGATAGAGAGCTAAGGAAAGAGATAGAATCTATTCTTAGGACTCTGAGCCCATTGCAAAAAATCTTGATATCATTTACCGTCTTTGTTCAATAGAAATCAGAATTAAAACCGAAAGTAATACTAAATTTGAACCACTTTAGTTTTAGTAGTCTTTTTGGGTAGTACAGGTCTGCACGGGTTCAGACAGTAAATTTTTAAATACACAACCATATTTCTCGGGCCTTTTCGGGCCTAACTATGCAAATGTACTGAACAACAACATTTATTAGACGTTTGGACCATTCTTTCTGGAGAAGTTTTAGAGCATAACTGCAAAAAATTAACTTCTAATTGCTGTAAATAAAAATACATTTTTGCATAAATTATAAAATTTCTGAAATTCGGGCTTATTTCGGGCTCATTTGATTATCACACGAGCTCGGGATGGGCTCGAGCCTAAATGCTAAAATATATTTCTGACTCGGGTCGGGCCTCACATCATAAATTTACGGTCCGGGCGGGTCTGGGCTAAAACTTCCGGCCTGTGCAGACCTCTATTAAGTAGTCATATTGTGTTGTCTTGGAATGCTGAGTTATTTGCAAAGAAACGCTTCTTGCTATCTATTATCGTTTGCGTTCCATGGTGATATACAGTGAAACCGGAAATTACAAATTTTAAGGTTCCCGATTTGAATAGAGAGTTAACACAGGAGAGGAAACCTATTCTTGGGATTGTGAATTGATTTCAAGAAAACACACCTCAATGTCTGCTACCGTTTTTGCTCTGATAATTGTCGACAGACGAAAGGACAAAACAGTTGTATAAGACTCCCAACACTTATGCATGGGATAGTTTCGATGTATAAAACATAACCATTTTAGACAGAATTTGTGCATAATATAGAAATTTTCTGAATCCTCCTATTGATATTACTATTGAAAGAAAACGACCTAAATCTTTACAAAGAGTAATGCAATTATAGGTCAAAATTTGGGAACTTCACTGCAACTTTGCGCACCACATTGATCTTTACTTTTCATATCAGTGCTGCCCGAGTGTTGGTTGAAGCTTCAGTGCTCTATTAAAAACAATGTTTCGAAAACGGCATTGCCTATCGAATAAGAAGGCTGTTCCTAATATTGAATGAATAGCGCGACGAAGTTTACTGACAGGAATTATTGCTCCTCTTTGCTAATTCTTCCTCGACTGAATTATATTGGCGGGGGGGGGGTACCATTAAATATTGGAGGGAAAAGTGTCCTGCCCCGCAAAGTCGGCGGCTATACTACTTTTCATTTTCTCCCTACTTTCCTATTTTCCCCCCTAACAAAATTTGAATAAATACAATTTATTTTGGGGAGCTTCACATAAAATAGTCTTTGGATGTTAAACTGGCTGAAATTCCCATTCTTTGCAAGGGAAGAACAAAATTTAAGTAATGTATTTGAAAGGTACATTATAAAGCCATTTCTCCCTTTGCGATACGCATGTTCGAAAATTCATTACAAACATTGAGCCTTATATGACAACAAAGTACAAAATTAAAATTTTATGATAGAAAAGGATTTCTTTCAGTCTTATCAGCGGAACGGTCGAAAACGTTGAGATAAAAGATTACTTATTAACAGGCACGTAGCCAAGGGGAGTGCGGGGGGCCGGAAACCCCCTTCCAGACCAGAAATGAAAAAATAAGGAAGGATGAAACAAAAAGAAACGAGAAAAAGAAGAATCAGCGTCAAAAATAAAAAGATAGAGCAAGCATTTGGTTACTCTTTCTCATGAGGAAATTTGTATTACTTGCAATACATGGTGGCGAGTGAGTGGGATATCCTGGAAAAGTCAGGAAATTTGAAATTTCTAGAAAAGTTACGGAATTCTCTGAGGTCATAATGAAAGGAAAACTGTTATATTTGAATGAACAAAGGAAGGAACGTAAATATTGTAAAATGTTTTTCAATACTTTTTTTATTCCTTTACTCGGCATCTTTTTATATTTTCTTATTAAAATACTTACTAACATATCCTCATTTTATTGTCCTAAGAAACCAATATATGTTGCAGTAAAGTAGTTTAGATTGATGGAGTTCCTGGGCCTTCAGTATTTCATGTTACCCCCCCCCCCTCCTCACATTACGAAATTCTTTCTAAACGACCCAATATGTTGCCAGTAAAATAATTTAGAATAATCGTGGGTTTTCTCGGGGTTCTCCCGTTTCCTCCCTCTTTCTTCATTCCACCATTTCATTCATTATTCATCATCACCGTCTCCTTTGGGACGTAAAACTCAAAGATTTAATTTTTTCATTTTCAAAGGTTGTTTTCTTTTTTCGGAAACGTTGAGGAATATTGTCATTTATTTTTAATGAAGGGTTTCAAGGGTTTGTGTGTAACTCCAGAGAATTGTGAGATACTCAGCTCGAATCAAGTGATAAAAAGCTCATAACATTCATTAGAATATTTCAGGGACCTCTGCAAATTGATCATTTTGTGAATACATAAGTGGAAATTAAAACATGAAACTTTGCCCGTCCCCGCTTAGAAGCTGCATTTTCGTAAAGGCGTTGACAAGTGTTCATTTATGTTTAATAAGGAATTTATGAACCTTGTTCAATCTTCTTAATTTGATGGTCTCATGTGATACCGTAATCTAATTTTGAGATACATTTTAATTTCCTCCTTCTTAGGTACGCATTTTAATCAAAGTGATATGACAAAAACTCGACTAAGTGTTCGATTTTTAAAAAAAATATTTCAAATATTGAAGCAATTTTGTCAGTAAACGACGACACAGAATATCCTTTCATTTTTTATAGATAGAAAAGAAAGATGTTCTTTGTATTTAGAATAGCTTAAACGGAGACCATGGAAGTCTGACAAAAATAAATATATTTCAGTTAGTATATTCGCTACCTCTGTTGGCAACATTGAATTTCCATCGATCAGCTTTCTGAACATATTTTTATATATGAGAGCTACACTTGTTTCAAACGTGGCGTATACTTTTTCAAACGGATTGAATAATGTTAAATTGGATATAAAATTAAGTTTAGAGGTATCATAGTTGTTGGATAATATAGACTTTTTTCATGTATTTCTGATTTTCTTTATTTTGAAAATTATTCAGAACTTTAAATATTTAAATAGCGGAAAGAAAAAGCATTTCTTCGTTTGCGAAAGTATACACAGAATGCAATCCCTTTTCAATCTACTTCTTACATTTTCTTCCACGGTGGGGAATTCTCAATGTTTGCGTGTTACTTGCCACTATTGGAATTTCGTGTTACTTCCCACGGTTACCTTATCGCATATTTATCTGTCTATGACAGCGTGTCCGTTGCCACGCATCTGCATCTAGATTTGATCTTAAGGGGGTGGGAGTAATTTCCCAAGCAATTTTCAAAGCAAGGCAATCACCTGAAACGCAAGAAACAAAGCAAATTTTTGATTTAAGAAATAGGAACCTTGTTACAGAAGCGTCATTTCAAATTTTGCTTGGGGGGGGGTGAGATCCCTTGAAATAAGTAAAATTTCGCGTTTTTCACTGATTTGCTACTATTCTGTTGATAAAATCTATATAAATCTCAAACTCATGGGGGGGCAAATAACCCTCCCTGCCCCCCTAAATGACGACCCTGCCTTGTTAAATTTATGCGTGTCACAAAACTCGCACGAAATACAAGAAACAAAACAAGATTCTGATGAAAGGAGTATTCTTGCAAATCTACACAAACAATTGAAGTTCTTCAGTAATTCGAGCGCTCATTTTGCCGCCTGAAAGCATGGAAGAAACGCAATGATTTATATATCACATCACATTCGATCCATACTCCTAGGTGGTTCCAATAGGAACCTTGTCACTTGCGCGTCGCACGTCATAATTATTATAAGTGGGGTTTGTGGTGGACAAACACCGTGTAGATGGGTTTTCCCATTTCCTCCCACTTTCTTCATCTTGCCATTTTATTCATTCTCATCATCGCCGTTTCCTTTAGCCTACCCGGCATAACCGTGGAACAAAACTCCAAGGTTTCATTTCATTTTCATTTCAAAATGTAATAGACTCCTGTGTAAATACAGTACCTGTGTTATTTTTTTCTTGGCTGGGAAGCTCATTCCAGTTTCTTACAATAGCGAAACACACTTTCTCCCACAATTTCTTCTCTCAATTTATATCTGAATATTCTTGCAAACTTTTCTTTTTATATAACGCTGGGTGTTTCTCTATTTCCTCAATTTTTCATTGTCTTTACCACTAATTAAAGACATACATGTATTAGCTTAGATTGCGAACACTTCTTTTCATACTCTACACACGGAGCGAACTGTTATGTGAAAAAACTTGTACAAAACATCTATTTTTTTTTATCTCTCTGCTTGGATGTACCTCGGCAACTTTTCAGTCGCCGTCGCCGCAGTGAGCGGACTCCCATAAGACTTAATGCATTTTTAGATGTTGCCCAACTGTTTCGTCGCCAAGCTGTTGCCTTAGGCCTACCGCTCACTGGCAACATTTTGTCGGGCAGCTATCTTGTTGCTTTTGCTAAATGCATTGAGTCTTATGGGAGTCCGCTCACTGAGACGACGGCGACAGAAAAGTTACCGAGGTGTTGCTAAGCAGGGTGACAGCAGGACAACAGCTCGGCGACGGAACAGTGTCGCAATATCTAAAAATGCATTAAATCTTACGGGAGTCCGCTCACTGAGGCGACGGCAACAGAAAAGTTGCCGATAGGGATGCACGCGAGACGAGACGAGACGAGAAATGGAAAAGTCTCGTCTCGTCTCGCATCCTCAAATGTTGGTCTCGTCTCGCAAATGTGAAGTCTCGTCTCGCGTCTCGCATAAAATTTTGAGTCTCGTCTTACGTCTCGCGCGAGACTTTCTCGCATGGTCTCGCAGTCTCGCATATATTCTGGTCAAAATTTTGCAATGTGTTATTCTATGGCTGTTAATGAATGATGATGTGATATTCTGTCCGAAGGCAGGTATTTAACCTAAAAGTCCCTTGGCAAGCTGAATCCTTGGTGGTTTGACATTGCTTTCCATGGGATGAATGTTCATAACATCCTAAGGAGACGGAACCTAAAGTTCAACATAGTATCCGAACTTGTGTCCCCTCCGCTCCAAAAGTTGTGCTGGAATTTGATTCCATTAATTTTCGTCAAATTAACCCTTTCCGGTATCCGGCTTTTTGGCCTATTTTTTAGACTTTCACTCAAGCAGCTACTGCATCGTCACTATTTATCCTAGGATCATGGTTCATACCTCATTCTCTTCAAAATGAAGCTGGCTTTAAAATGGTACCACTTGCATGCTCATACCATATACCAAGAGCGGGAAAAATGATGTCAAAGGGAAAATTACGGAGGGAATTTTTTCTCGCACTTTGGGCCCCTCTGGAGCGGCCCTGTGTGAACGTACCAATCTAAAAAAAATCGGATAAATAGTACGTGGTATGCTAAATGTGTGTGCCAAATTTCAAGTTTCTATCTTGAATAGTAAGGGCGGAAGAAATTTTATCAGGAATTCCCACCATGCCCCAAATTACCGTAAAACACCATGATCTCAGTTAAACAATTTCCTCAGACATCCCTAAACTGCCTTTCAGGCGGCCATTCACTTGTCTCCATCATGTATCTAAGGTGGGAAAATGAGGAAAAACGGGATTTTTGGGTAAAAATATCAATTTTTTCAATTTTGACCCTCTGGATCCCCCATATTTTTAACGTAGAAATCTAAAAAAAATTGGTAAATACTACTTGGTAGACTGAATGTCTGTGCAAAATTTCAATCTTCTACGTGTAAAAATAAGCCCGCCAAAAAATAATGAACATAGACAGGCCCCGCAATATTAAAAGAAAATATATATTTTAGAATTATGACGTCATCACCTGCTATGTCTCGACGCAGGAAGGTGTGAAACCATACGTAAGGTCTTCTACAATACCTCTGGACTTGAAAAAAAAAACGGACGAAAAAGCTCAAATAGGAGAGTTATAACGCAATGTACAATGCGCGGCAAAAAACCTGCAACATGAGCATATAAGTTTATTGTGAAATGACGAAGCCTGTTGCTCCAAAATAAGTGTGCACGAGAGGAGGCCGAGGTTTATCCTGGCGTGATTCGTTCCACTTAGACGTTATGTTCGTTCCCTGTGCTGTTAGGCGTAGTTTCACAATAAACTTACATCCTCATGTTGCAGGTTTTTTGCCGCGGATTGTACCATGAAACACCCCGTATGGTACAGATTGTATCATGGGATCCCCAAAGGGTTAATAGCATAATTTACAGCAAAACCAGCATAAATTGTTGCTGGATCCAACATTGTTTTCCAGCTTAGAGGTCTCCAGCAATATTTGGCATTCTAAAATATCGTCGCCACTATCAACACTTACACGTTTTGGTCGTTTCCTTGAAGGGTGATTTTTCATTATAAAGATGTTTTTATACCACCAAAAGAGCTTGTAGACAACAAAAGAACTCCTCACAACACAATACGACCCAATTCTTTTGGTTCGTTTGCGGTTCTAGCAATGTTGCATTATCGCATTTTATCAACTTTCGCTTTCAACTTATATAGTGTTGCCAGATCTAAAAAATAAAATTACTGACAGATATAGGGCCATTCCTACCATCTCGCATCAAACCTATAGGGCCATCCTACCAAACCAGTGTTTGAATTAAAGTTCCGAACTAGAGGGGGATGTTTTTGATAAATATATAGAAAGAAAATACTTATTCCATGTAAAAATATCATGTTATTTCTGCGAGCCGGACCCGGGATAAACTTTGACGAGAGGGGACTTCCCCGCCATCCCCCAACATAAATCGCTAGTAGTAATGTGAAAAAGAGAGAAACAACAGAAATATGACATTTTGCAGCAATAGGGAGTCTTATTCGCTTTTCAGACCAAAAAACAGAAGTTCATGTATTCGTGCGCGCCCGCGTGTATGTGTTTGTGTCGCAAAATAAAGTCCTAAATCCATGTTGTTGTAATAAATTTCCAATTTACAAAGCATTTCTTTTTTAATGATGTTTAGAAACTAAAGAAGGCTTTAATTCTGAAAATCAACCTTGAATAATAATAAATCTCATAAAATGTCTATTGCCCCAATCACTTTTTTGTTCCTGGAAGCATTAACGCTCAACTTAGAATTATCAATAAATGTAAAATCACTAAATATATAATTACATGTAATTCATAAATGTTGCGAGACTGCGAGAAGTCTCGCGAGACTTCTCGTGCGAGACTTAACTGAGTCTCGTCTCGCGTCTCGCATAAAATTTGCAGTCTCGTCTCGTGTCTCGCCTCGCAAATGCGAGACGAGACGCGAGACGAGACGAGACGTCTCGCGTGCATCCCTAGTTGCCGAGATATCTCCAAGTAGAAAGGTAAAAAATAAATATTTTCTACAAGTTTTTTCACGTAACAGTTCGTTCCGTGTGTAGCGCGTGAAAAGAAGTGTTCGCAATGGAAATTAATACATTCTTTGATTAGTGACTAGCATGTCTTTAGTGATAAAGACTATGAAAAATTAATTGAGGAAATAGAGAAACGCCCAGCATTAAAGAAGAAATATATATAAAGAAGAAATTGAGGAAGGAAGTGTGTTTCGCTGTTATAAGAAACTAGAATGAGCTTTCCAGCCAAGATAAAACAACACAGTTAAATTACTCCCACCCCCTCAAGGTCAAATCTAGATGCAGATGCGTGGCAACGGACACGCTGTCATAGATAGATAAATATGCGATAAGGTAACCGTGGCAAGTAACACGAAATTCCAATAGTGGCAAGTAACACCGTGGCAAGTAACACGCAACGTTCTCAATACCATCAACGTTCTGAACTCAATTAGTGATGCCAACCTGGAATCTTATAAAATCCCATCTTAAAAGGCCCTAAATTCTCTTTTTGCTCTTAAATTTCCCACGCACTATACTAATTTTTTTTTTAAATTTACAAAATACGAAAACTGAAACTACTATATATTTACTTACATTTTTTTTCGATATTTGAGTGAGTTATTCGTAAATTCTAAACTTCTAAATTCTTAATAAGTATTTTCTTTAATTAAAAGAGATTGAATCTGTTACGGGAAACAAGCACGTTTTATTGTCAGAATTTATTATTATTATTATTATTATTATTATTATTATTATTATTCTACGCTTTTGTCCCACAATGTTTCACTGAACGTATTGAAACATGACAAACTTCGTTCTCCACTTATTCCATATGAAATGTTTTAGAAACTGGTAGTTTCTCGCGTGGTAATTTGTTATCTTCCATTGATGATTTTTTAAAACTCCAGAGTACAATTGGGTGGTCCCATGCCAAAACAGACTAATTACATTTTTGATGAAATTGAAATAGAGTGACATCTGTGTTGAGAACTGAAAAGTTCATAACTCGCCATAGAATCCACTAATCACAACGACTTACCCCGTCGCTTGGCAAACTAAAGAAGCTACAAACTTGGTTCATCCTGGCATGATAAAACTCTCAGTCCACAAAATGTCACTCTAATTCAGTTTAATCAGAAATGTGGTTAGTATGTTTTGGCATGGGACTACCCAATTTACGTTCCTTGTTGCTTGCTTTTTGAGATTCACAAATTTCAGCATAAATCATTTTCACACTAACATGCACTTTCAAATTACAAAATTTGACAATTAGCACTGATTATACGTTTATTCAAGCTCATTAGCCTACTGTCAAGTTTCATGAAAATTCCCTTTATCCCTATTCGAAAAATTGTCAAAAAATTCACACAAAATGAGATTTGTCCCACGAGTTTGCATCACTGAACTCAATAATATTAGAATAAATTCAAAAACACTCACTAGCTGGCAAAATACTACTCCCAATTTTAATTTACTCAAAAAACATCAATAAGCTATGCAAAAAGGTTAGATGAGGTTAGATTTTAACATAAAATATTTAATACGTTTCAAGTAAAGCGTAACAAGATTACTTTAGCTTGATAGCAGATATTTGTTTAAGAAACTTAGGTACCACAAAAAAGTTTTAAGGGATGTTTAACTGTCCAAATATATGTGTGTAACATTACACTGATGGTTCCCAATCCATGTTTCAGAAGAATTTTTTAAGAGGCACAAAGTGGCGAAGTATGCCGGTGTCTTGAACTTAGTACTCTTGAATGTATCACGACGCTAGCTTTACTTTTTGGGGGTGGAGCAAGCGGAGGGGCAGTAGTGATGGGCAAAACGATTCATTTCGGAGAATCGATTCATTTACTTTGATTCACTAAAATGATTCGATCATTTAATTCGTTCATATGAATTGGTCTTCCGCGCATTCCTTTTGCGCAAGTGAATTGGTTGGGATGATTCACTCATTGAATCAGTTAGGTTTCCGCGTATCTCTTTTGCGCAAATGAGTTATTCGATCATATGAATTGAGTGGGAATTATTCGATCATATGAATCGCTTGGGCTACTGCACTTCTTTTCTGCGCAACTTCATAAATTCCTTGTGAGAAAATGCAATCTCGTGAATCATCTTTGCCACATGACACGGACAGCGTTGCATTGGGGTGAGTGGAGTGGCTCGGGAACTCTTAAGCTTCAGTGCAATTATAAAGTTTCAATAATATGCTGTTGCTCTATTCCCATTGTTGTTATTTTTCCATCCTGCTTTCATATTAGAGCTTGAGACAAACACTAAAACTGTTGCAATCTCCACGTTTTTTCTGCCAACTTCAGTTTTTCGAGAAAATATTTTGTTGATTTTCACGTAAGATTTTCACGGGATATGAGCAGTTATAACAATTTATTTTCAACTTCTTATTGTCGTACATAGGAATTAATATGGGGAAAAATATAGAGCTCTGTATAGGCGACATTCATGCTTTGGTTTTAAATACAGAAAGCATTATACAATGAGTCTGTAGTGTTATATTCATTTCTAGTGGGTATTATTTGCCCAGGTCATATAAATTTTGTAAAGTACACATCATGGTAATGGATTTCTTTTGTTGTTGTAAGTCAGAGTTATACCCTGTAGGGTAAAGAAGATGCGGATGATTAATTAAAGTAAATTGTTATCTCGCAGTTCATTCTATTCTATCCTAGGGGTCACCGTGACTCACTGATAAAACTCTTGCCTCCTTTGTGCGGGGTCCCTGGTTTGATCCACTGCTAAGTAAGTTTTTGGTGTACATTATCATGTCCGTGGGCTTTATACGGGTACTCCTCTTTCCTTCCACACTCTCATTTCAACTATTCTTCCATCCTCATTTACTTGCCTTAATCATTCGTTTTCCTTAGGCTAATGGACATAACGTGGAACGTTAAACTGCAAAATTTCTATTTTATTCTATTATATTCTAAAATATGTTCTATTTTATTCTTGACTGGAAAAGATACTGATCTTCGAGATAGAGAAAAAGAGGGAGTTTACACATGAACATATATTTAATACTATTGTGATAATTTTAAAAGATTTAGCTCGGGGAGACTATGAATAAACGCAAAATGAAATGAAATTGTAGTTTCACGTTCCATGATTATCATCGTGTAGACTAAAGGAAACGATAATGATGAGAATGAATGAAATGCTGAAATGAAGGAAGTGAGCGAAAACAAGAGAACCCCGAGAAAACACACACATTTGGTGTTTGTCCACCATAAATCCCATTTGGCGCAAATAGAAAACCAGGGACCCCATCCACCAGAAGTGAACGCTTTAGCACTGAGCCACTACTACTTCAATAAGCAAGAGATGAACATATATTTGCGAAAATACTGTTAACCCCAATTGAACCCAATCTGAGAAATGCCCCGCGAGAAACTTCTTGGCCTGGTGGATTTTCTCCCCGGCCACCCCTGTTATCATCAGTGTTTGTCTACGTTTCTAATAGAAAACCGTTAGTTAGTTAAATTTAAGTTGAGTTGATTTTCAGTTTAACGTCCGGTTCAGCAACGAGGCTATATGAGGCGTGAATCTACTGATTAACATGAAATCCTAGCCACATGAACTTCCGCCGGGAATCGATCCCGGGTCTCCCACATCTTGTTTACATGGAAGCTCAGAAAACTATTTGTGTCTTCATGTATGTTTCAATAGAAGTAAAGCGAAAAGTAGGTGCCACTAAGCTTCGTTCCATGTGGACAAGCGTTTTTACTGAAAGATGCAATACACTGTCTTCCCAGAAAGAATCTTTATTCGTCTTTCTACGTATACATTTTTTAAATCAATTATGTACAGTACAAATAAATTACAGTGCACATTTTCAGTGCACTATACTGTATTTATATTGAATATAATATAGTACTTTGAGTTGATTATAAAACATTAAAATTGATCTTTTTGCCTACTGCAGTTGAAAGTGATGAAAATAATTTTATCCAATGCACGTACAGTATCTTAAAATGGATAAATGCTCATCAAGAGTATGTTGATATTAACTACGAAATCGTACTACATCTAATTGAGCAACACTGCCAGTACTTCACGACAAGAAGCAAGCAACAAAAAAGTTTATTCTGAAAGTAATCTAACAACGCGACTTCCTTTCTTCCTAGGAAACAACCCTACCACGCAGAAAGAAAAAAAAAAAAAATCGCACACATCTACAAAAGCAGGAAGAAAAGGCACGCGTGTGGTTTTCTTTCTTTTTCACTCCCCGTGAACTGCAAGCGTATTTACAGAAGCAGCCTCACCAATTGTCTCACACAAGCTGGCAGTTTGTGATTCTCAATTCATTTTGACCACGACAAACAATTCAGTGGGAAGTACAAATGATTCATTAGAAGAATAGATTCATTTGTGAAAAAAATCATAATTCATTTGATTCACGCCATGATTCGTTCATAATGATCGAATAGTTCATGAATGACACAACAATAATGTTAACGGGCAGCTACTTTTTGTGTACCGAGACAGTATAGTTTTATATTACTTGAGTTTGTAATCGCCCACGCCCAGAATGTCGGCTCGCTATTCAGGTACCATTTATTTGTAATCGTCTGGTCGTAGTCTGTCCTCCATTGTCCTCCGAGGTCCTGCCAATAAGTATTCTTCTGAGACCTGGACTTACCTGGGTAGGACGTTGAAGGACCTCTCCAAGAAGGGATTACAAAATTGTTCCCAAATTGCTCGTCGGTCTCAATGATGAGATGAGCATTAGGCGCCGAGAGGTTCGGATGTCTCGTCTCGAAAACCAAACGGACGATCAGGCGGTCATTCAGACCATAACGCATACAAACATTACTCACACACACAACGAAAACACACTGGGTTGAATGAGACTATACTTATTTATTAGAATACTATTAATATAGAAAAGAAAAAATAACGAAGAGAAACGATCACAACACTTAACACTGATTATGTATAATTATATGCTTTATTAAAATCACACTTTACTTTTAACTATACTGTAGCCCTTACCACTTTGATATATATATATATATATATATATATATATATATATATATATATATATATATATATATATATAAGATTATAATTGAGATTTGACTATAAATACATTTCTCACACCATTGACGCACTTGGGGAATTTGCACTGGGGGAAGTGTCGCCGGGATAATCCCACGTAGTGAGCTGGTTGCAACTCCAAACAGTTCTGAAGAGTCGACACGAGTCTTCAGCGAAATAACAGTCTCCAAAGTGGAATGCTAATGTTGGAGGGCGCGTTTATAACTATCGCACTAGGTATATGAACCTGGGGCTTATTGATTGGGGCTAGCCGTAAGAATACGTCCTTCACCGGCTAATAGCTTATGCCCCTTAGCACAATATTATACTTGAAGCTCGACGCGACGTGCGTGGTTGCTACCTCGAAACGTGGAGTAACACTCCCCGAACCAAGGGGTTCGAAATACGAACTGCAATGGTCCATTAATCAATGTTGGCAGTTCATTCTTGAAAGCACTCAGGTTAAATCACCTGTATGTACACGCAAACAGAATATGGAAAAGAATTAATGTTAATTTTAGTCCACTGGCCACGACCCACGAGACATTGCGATAACTTGACTGTGGGAACATTCAGATAACGAACTGATAAAACGATGTGGCTGGCGACGCTCTGACGCTTGAACACCTAGTCTACTCTGATCTGCTCTAATCTACTGCAATATTTCCATAAACGATTAAAGAAAGCACTTCATTCAGTTCCAAATAACTGTAGAATATAGACTGTGCGTATTAATGTCAGGGAGAAACACTGAGAAGCTTCGTCGCTTACTAAAATGTTCTAACCACAAAGCAATGTTTTAAATATTTAATATATATATGAAAAAACAATGAAAGACTTCTTTGTTCAATTGCGTGGGAAAGAAGCAATTCCCACCGAAGAAAGAACTTATTTGCGTCACAGAATAAAGTATAAATCGAAAAAATAATCACTGTGTTTACGAAATATACAGAGTGTCCACAAAAAATACTTCTATAACCTGGTGGCGGTTATAAGTTACATTAAAATACATCACGTCTGCGGGGCAATGAGGGAGAAGGGGCAAGATTAGCCTCTTGTGAACGCCTGCCACCAGAGACGCACCAGCGCGGGGTTCACCGGGTTCGGACTCCCCCCAAAAAACCTTCCTAATTCAACAATCCTTTGTATTCTTTCTGAATAAAACTATATTTGTTTAACAGGTAAATAGATGAAGTAGCAGCAAAATTTGATCTACGTCATCTGTACCCTTTCTCTTATAAAAACAATCTAGTGCTAGCATTATTTACTGAAAATATAGATGGAAGTAATTTACAATTACTTATAGGTGGAGTATAATACCCATTCAATACTATATGGATGTAGTGGCTTGCACTGGCGCAAATCCCGGGTGGGAGATGAGGGGGACATGTCCCCTCCAATCTTGAAACTGTCCCCCGGAATAATCCGATTTCAAATGTGTGTTTTGGGGAGAAATGTGATGATTTGTGTTCAATTGCCACAAAGAAAAGTGAGATGAAATTGATGCCTCCCCCCAGAATAAGTCTCAAATCTGCCCGCCTCCAAATGTTGAAGACAACTCTGCTCCCCTGATCCTCCACAGCATTGTTTTTCTACTTCTAAAAAAATATTTTGAACATCGCTTAAAAAAAAAAAAAAAAAAAAAAAGATTATGGGAACGGTCTTACTCGTTCCCCCGAATGTTGAAGACACATTTGCGCCGCTGGTGGCTTGTAATATTAGAACCCACCTAAAGTTTGGACCCCAGCCCACATTAATTTCTGGGTGCCTGCCCACCAACTTACCTGCTTCATAATCAATATTCGTCTATATTATAATCGTTAAACGAAAGAAAAAATGCACAAAAATAAATTCTAGACCAATTGATGGATTTCATTCAGCTAAACAAACTGATATGGCATGAAAGAGTATACATCTTCGCATGTAGTTTCTGTGGAAATGGAGAAAAAAACTCCATTTATACTAATTTGATGCTATGCAATAAGCACGCCATCTAGTAAAATAAAAGTGAAATTGAAGGATGCACTAATCAAGCTATTGAATATGCTTCCAGCGAGATGAGAGTACACTGTATGCTTAATAACATACAGCTCAAAATTAAGATAAACTTTAAACTTTTGCTTAAACTGTAATATTGGGCAAAGATGAGACACTTATGGGTCGTTCAGGAGACAAAGAAATAAAATACTATTACCAGTGTTTGGAGAGAAAGAGGCATAAAGTTTGTACAGTCAGCAACAAAAGTTCTTTTCGTTTGATGAAATTAGTGTCGTAAATAACTTCAGAATGGAAGGACAATTTCAGTACAGTTTTCAGTAAATTGAAAATAATGTAATTCTCTGTACGTTCCAGCCATACCACCGTTATTCCAAAATTAAATTTTACCAAACGGAAAGAAATTTTGTCGCTAACTGTAGATTACGCTTAAATGCATGAGAATGTTAACACTAATTTTTACACACAAAGAGTTATTTACTATATCTGCATGAGTCTTTTAAGCTCTGAAAGGAGCTACAGATACAGCCAAAAAGACCAAAATGGACTTGAATTCCTTTGTACGGACCGTGGTGGTTCAATGGTAGAGCATTTATTTCTGGTACGAAGGGTCCTTGGTTCGATCCCAGTTCGCGCCAATTGGGGTTTTCTCCGATTTCTTCCCATTTCCATTCATTTCACCATTTCACTCATTTCTCACCATCATCATCTCCTTTAGTCTACACGACATATGCTGTATAAATTCTAATGCGTAGTCTTCGAGAAAATATAAAACTATTTTTGTGGCGTTAAGAGTCTTCATCCCGGCGAAATTAAAATACCGCTAATTTTACAGTAATTATGTGATAACTTCAAATAGATAAAAGATAATCGAAATATGGAAGAAGAGCGCCCTAGACAATATTATTTTACATAAGAAACTACACTCACAACTCACTTATCTGCTTTCGATTTGAAGCCATTTTGAAAATCGGCATTTATTTTCGCGTTTCTAAACAGCTGAAAACGGAAAGCCACTAGGTGACTTGTGATAACGGTACCTCACGCAAAATAATATTGTCTAGGGCGCTCTTGTTCCATATTTCAATTATCTTTTATCTATTTGAAGATATCACATAATTACTGTAAAATTAGCGATATTTAAATTTCACCGGGATGAAGACTCTTAAACAGTAGGGGTCTATCTTTTGCTGCTAGTTTATTGGATTTGATAGCTTTCATCCTGCTGGAAATATTTATCTATTTATGTACTGCATGTGAAAAATATACGCTGTTAAGTAGCAAATTGCATTCCTGAGAATGATCCAAGTATTACTTGTAACATTAACTTCAACATACATACAAAGTAACCAACTATACTGACAAGTAACACTTCCAAGTAACACATTCAATTTTGATAGAATTTGGCAGGTAGATACTACATATGAAATAAACGAACAGGTGTTTTTTTTAAATTTTCTGCGGAGAAAACGGTTTTAGGGGACAAAAACACCCAACCAAAATTTTAAAAGTTGACACCCGAAAGGCAAAAACAAGTGAACCAAAGTCAACGAAATTGTGCACACATATTGTAGACGTAAAATGAAGGAATAAGTGTTTCGTATTTTCCTGGAAAAAACGGTTAGGGGGTCACGTACCACTCCAAACCTTTGATCACGAAATATCAAAACTGCTAATAACAGTATGTTAGATGTGTGTAAAGCACATGAAGAATTGCAATGAAACTTCGTGTAGGGATAATACGCCAAAAATATACGAAACGGCTTTTATATTTTCTGGGGAGAAACGGTTTTGGGGGGGGGGCGCAAAAGCCCCTATCCAAAATTTTGAAACTTGAGGCCTGAAAGACCAGAAGAAGTGAACCGAAGTGAATGCAATTGTGCACAGATATTGTAGACATAAAATGAGGGAATACGGGTTCCGTATATTCCTAAAAAGGAAGAAAAAACATTTGGATGTGACACAGGCCCCTCAAAAACTTTGATCATGAAATATCAAAACTGCTAATAACAGTATGTCAGAAGTGCTTAAAGGACATGAAGAATATGAACCACACATTGTGTAGGGAATATAGGCAAAAAATAAACGAATTCGGGTTTTTTATTTTCTGCGAAAAAATGGTTTTAGGGGCAAAAGCCCCCACCCAAAATTTGCAATTTGAAGCCCAAAAGGCAAGAAGAAGTTCATCGAATTGAATGAATTGTGCAAACAAAATCTTATAGACATAAAATGAGGTAATTGGGTTTCGTATTTTCTTGGAAAAAAGCTGTTGAGTGGGGCACAGACGTTCTAAACCGTTGATTACGAAATGTCAAAAGTGCAAATAAATATACGTCAGAAGTTCCTAAAGAATATGGAGAATTGCAACGAAACTTCGTATAGGGACAATTTGCAAAACAATAAATGAAACGTGTTTTAATTTGTGCGGAAAAAGACAGTGTTGAAAAGGCGTGGGCCAAGCAAATGAAATTGTGTGTAGATATTGTATAGACCCTATGTAAAATAAGTCCTTTCGTGTTTCCCAAGTGTCTCTATCCGTTTTCCCTCAAATTTGGCACATCAACAGCAAAGAAGAAATTAATCGACAAGTGTTTTTGTTTATGCGGAAAAACATTGTAAGGGTTAAAGGTGCCTCCTGAAATACCATAAAATACACTATACTGTTTGTGTTTACTGTTCATCTGCAAAATTTGAAGAAATCGGATGGAGACACTTCTGAAACACGAAAGGCCTTATTTTACATATCCAATATCTACACACAATTTCATTCGCTTCTGTCCACTCCTTCCGCCACTCAACACCTCGGTCCACTCAACAGTTTTTTCTCTTTTCAGGAAAATACGAAACGCGTATTCCCTCATTTTACGTTTACAATACATGTGCAAAATTTTATTAACTTCGGTCCCCTTCCTCTTACCTTTCGGGCGTCAACTTTCATAATTTTGGGTGGGGGCTTTTGCCTCCTAAAATCATTTTTCCACAGAAAATAAAAGAAACACGCATTTTATTTACCTGCCAAATTTTATCAAAATCGGAGTGTTACACTTGGGAAGTGTTACTTGTGAGTGTTTCTAGTAATCTACCATATACAATTTATACACGGGTAGGCCTGAGGAATAAATCCGGACTTAAACGACATCGGTCAATATCACTGTTCGTGTCATGGATTGGATATTAATATCGATTGTTTTTCATTTTTTTAACATGTTTTCTCTTCCCACTCCAGCCCACACCGATTCACCTTATCTACAACTAGCTTTACTAACAATCTCAGCAACACAAAAACTATGAATTTAGGATACTAATAGGGTCTATCGGTTATTTTCATATATCACCCTTCACACCTTCTCCTTGTCTCACTGAAAATGTACTAAACTCTAAATTAGGCCAATACCCAATACTACAAAAATGAAAATGAAATCTTTGAGTTTTACGTCCCACGATTATGCCGGCTAGGCTAAAGGAAACGGTGATGATAAATGAATAAAATGGTGGAGTGAAGAAAGTGGGACTAAACGGGAGAACCCCAAGGAAACCCACGCACACGGTGTTTGTCCTCCACAAAGTTCACTTGGCGGGGGCCGGGATCGAACCCGGGACACCAAGCACGAGAGATGAACGCTCTACCACTAAGCCACCGCGGCCTCAGTCCAATACAATCAAGCACAACGTCTATGTTGTATGGGAGGGGTATTATTTTGCACCCGAAAAGATGATAAGTAATTCTAAAATACTTCCTCTTATATTTCCAGAACAAAATGATAGAACTAGGTGGTTGTTATAAGAGAAAGAGCAGAGATAACGTGTAAGATTAAATTTTCATGCTACATCAATTATTTCCCTGTTAAACAAGTTCCGTTTTATTGAGAAAGTTTACAAATATATGTTGAATTGGGAAGTTTGGGGAAGGAGGTCCGGATTCTGTGACGCCCCCGTGAGTGCGCCATTGGGATATAGGAGGAGTTGGGGTCAGTCACATTGATATTTTTACGTGTCATATCCCTCACACTTCCCTCCTTGCCGAAAATGAGCTACAAAATAAAATTTTCAAAATCGGGGAAGCTTGGAGTAGTACACTTACACCTCCAACATCGTTACATTAATTTCTGTATAAGTGATGACCACCCCCTTAAATCGGGAATTTTCAAAGACATTTTTTGACACGGGTGCTCATTTTAATGAATAACTTTTCTATTCTAAGAGAAGGTCCATCTTCCTAAGTTGACAGGATCCTAAAATACTCAATTTCGAGCAGAAAAAGACGTCGATTTTTGTTTCTAGCAAAATTTTGAAAATTTACCGCTAAGAAATGGATAATTTGCTCGTTTGTGTGCTTGACAAAGGAGAGTGGAAATTGTGTTTATATTTTTATAAGAGGTTGTAAACACAACCATTTGACAAGCGGAAGGAACTACTTCGCGCAACGTTACCTCATGGTCGGATTGTGGGAAAGTAGAGAGCATTTGTATTTTGAACATAGCTGCAGGTGTACAGAGACGCTCAATTTGGTATTCGTACTCGGAGACGAGAAATTACACTATTAATTTTAACAAAATGGGTCAAAACTTCCCCAAACTAACCCAAGCCTACCCTACCTTATTTATCCCTACTTTACTCTAGTCTACCCTTTTAAAGTGGTCCTAAAAATTGATGATTTTTAATTTTTTGTTTGCTGTGTTTACGCTTTTTGTCGAAAACCAGGACGACCACCAACTTCGGAATAAATATTTTTTTATAGTTTCAAGTAATTAGCATTTTGACTAAATACAATTTATCATCCTATTTATATATTATTATTATTATTATTATTATTATTATTATTATTATTATTATTATTATTATTATTAGTAGTAGTAGTAGTAGTAGTAGTAGTAGTAGTAGTAGTAGTAGTAGTAGTGGCAGTATATTTGAAGCATAATAATTTTTGAATTGCTAAGATTCTTAGAGCAAATTGTTATTCTAAACACCTATTAAAATAACAAAAAAAGAAGCCAAATTCTTTCACTGCTAATGTCAAACGATTGTTGGTCCTCTACATATAACCATACGTATATAGCCTACTCATGCAGAAATCACTATTTTAATATTGATTGGTGCTTTTCCATCGTTTTTTTTCCTTTATTTTAGGTTGTTATTCAATTCTAAGGCTGGTATACACTATAGGATAGATCCTAGGAAATCTCTTGTGACTTTTTCCTAGAATCAAAATTTCAACGTGTATGGCATGAGATCGCATGTCATTTCCTATATTCTGAACTATCTTATGAGCTTTCTCTTGTTTAGAGCATGCTCTATTTCGAAAAGAAAATTCGTAAGATTTCGATTTAAGCGACATCAGGTGAGAGAAAGTGAAAACAAATTTGTTTTCTTCCTGCCAGCCGTATGTAAGTGAAATAGCACAAATACTCGACAAAATGGAAAGTGGTGCAGGAACTGATGGAGTATGTTTTGCTAATTTATATTATGATTTTTATACTTTGTTTGGAAGTTTGCAATTTAACAATATAGCACCTGGCATCAATATCAGCACGATGTGCAGTGTAGTTATGTGCATGGCACAAAAGGGTAGGAATTCCTACTAGATATGTCGTAATATATTTCCTCAGGTAAATCCTAAGATATTTCCCAGCGTTATCTCATAGTGTATAGGTGGCCTAATTGGCTTCTCTCCAGTCAATACTATTGTTTTCCTTCGTTTTTATATTTTCTACCTTAAATAATCGCTAGATCGGTGTTAAAAATTAATAAGGATTGCGTTGGCAGAGAGATCGTTGAAGTATCAAGAAGAATGAAATTTCAACTCGTATTATCGTATTTAATCCAGACCAGAAACGTAAGTAGCAAAGAAAAAAATGTTAAAATTATACTCATCCACCCAGGGTGCAAACGTAATCTGTAAGGTTATATCAGTTTATTTGCAATCACTGATATGACATTTATACAAACTCATGTTTGTTATTTTCGTTGCTGCTGGTGGTCATTTGCTACTTAACTTTGAAGCCAGAGATTCAGGCAACTGACCCCCTTATTATTATGGAAATTTTACGGGTCCTTACAACACTTAAAGTAAATACGACATACTCTATTATTATTATTATTATTATTATTATTATTATTATTATTATTATTATTATTATTATTATTATTATTATTATTATTATTATTATTATTATTATTAGTGATCTGTAATGTTTTTGGTTAGTAGTGTTGCCAACTGACCAGTATTGTACCTACTGATTGGTATTTCTTGTCATGCTAAATTACGTATTTCAAGGATTAAAATTAAATTATTCTTCATTTGTTTTGAAGATTATGAGTGGGTGCCGATAATTTTATTTTCCAGAGTTGTCAACTCTAACTGTAACTACAGAGGCGGATTTAGAATATGAAAACTGGAGGGAGGGAGACAGCGAGAACCCAGACTATGATGGTTTTGTCATGAGTGTACTTTTCAAAGATACATAAATAATACCTTAAATTATTTTTGTCAATCAAGAAACTAGGAGGTCTAGGGCCCCCGGCCCCGGGCTAAATCCGCCTCTGTGGCTGGCTGTACTTTGACTTTACCTATCCTTTTCTATGTTATTGAATTACTTAGGGAAATGCATCCCAAATCCAAACTAAACCTTTACTGGATATTTAAACTGAAATTTATTTAAATAGAAAGTTAGACAATGCATGGAAGTTTTTCAATGTTTACACTTTTTAACATGTTTTATCATTGTTATTTCATTTTCTGGGTAAAAAATCAACAATCAAACAGTTGCTAAGAATTAGTTACTTTTCATTTGTGCGGTGTGGACTTCGGGCGATTCGTGTAAGTACCGTATTTCTATATCCCCATTTTTTTTCTAGTGGTATTGAGGTTAAAAACGTTAATAGGAATGGAGAGAGTTACGTGTACAGGAACTAACCTGAATGTTTAATCAATATGCTAGTTTGTAAGTTGGCTGTTAAAAATTACTTAGGGGCAACAGAGAGAAGGGGAACAACGCCCTGGAATAAATCCCTCTATGAAAAGGAAGCTTTGATGGTTGTTTACCTTAATGGTATTTTCCTCAGGTTCCTTTCCCCTTTGTAATTTGCAGGCCATGGTCGCAGAGGGCCTATTTACAATCAAATGGCATTTTCTCAGAATGAAGATGCCCGGCAAATTCCCGAAAGATGCCTGCATAGTCAATAGAAGTGCGAAGTTCAACTATGAACCAACCTCGTTCCTTGAGTGAGCTTTCACCAAGGGCGCCGATCCTGGGAAGCCCGGGCCCCCCAAAGCTCTCGTGGGCCCCCATATTGTATTTATGAATATACAATATTTGGCATAATTTGAATGCAATTTGTCTTAAAATTTTCATATATATACGTTCTGCATCTGAATTATCCCCCCTTCAATTTACACAGAAATAGGCTCCCTTGGCTTTCACATGTTAAAATACTGCAAAAATACAGAAGAATATTGTTATTTTAAAACTTTTAGTCTTAAGCTGAACAAAGTGCAGAATCTAACAATAGTAATAAGAATAATCTATTTACAGGGGTTGGACAAAAAAATCTAAAACGTTTGCAAAAGTATTAAAATCATACCTAGTATGGTGTGGGGCCTCCTTCTGCGTCCAAAACAGTTTATATCTGACGTAGAATGGACGCATACAACTCCTGAAGCGTGGTGTGTGCTATTTTGTAGCAATGTATCTCCAAAATATGCTTCAGTTCCGTAAGGGATGCTGGTGGAGGGTAATGAGACCCAACACGCCTTTCTAACTCAGACCATCATGGCTACTGTTCATGCTCCTCAAACCATGATTTCGCCGTTTTTGCAGCGAGACAGGGTGCCAAATCATCTTGGTAGATGCCATCACCATCAGGGAACACTATTTGGGCCTTGAATAGAACTGGTCCCCCAATTTGGCCTCATACGCCTTAGCATTCATCATTCCATGCAGGGCTATGATGGGACCTGCAGAAAACCACGATATCACTGCCCATACTGTAACAGAACCAACCCCATGCTTTACAGTTGGGAGCAGACAGTCTGTATCATAGGCCTGCGACGGTGTTCTCCATACGTAAACACGACCGGTTGTTGGAAACAAGGTGAAGGTCGATTCATCGGACCACATTACGTGTTTCCACTGCTTATGAGTCCACGCCTTGTTGTCCTTGCACCACTGGATACGCATCATCGCATTTACTGCTGTGACAAGGGGTTTGGCGATAGCGGCTCTGCCATGAATTTTCATCTTATGAAGTTCCCGTCGCATTGTTTTCGATTAAACCGGGTTCCGTAGGCCGGAATTGAGTTCAGACGTAATTTTCATTGGAGTGGTCTTCTTTTTAGCTGCTACAGTTCGTTTTAATGCCCTCCGGTCCCTATCTGACAGGATTGTCTTTCGACCATTGTTGTGATTTGCAGACGTCGTTTGCCCATGAATTGTGTATGCCCTCGTGACATTGGACACAGTGCCTTTCGTTATTCCCACAATGCTCGCCACTGTTGCCACTGAAACTTCAACCAGATGGGCACCAACGATCATGCCTCTTTGGAAGTCTGTCAGGTCGCCCATTTTACCGCACCACTTTCACACCACGACACTCACAGGTGAACTGGTTACTGCTGGCGGAAGAGAAAGGTCCAAATAACACACAGAAAACATGTGTTGTACAGTGGAGGACCAAACTTACGTGTCCTGTATGAAGTGTTTTTAGATTTTTTGTTCAACCCCTGTATAAGTGATAAACATTTCAGTATATTATGCTAATTTCAACTCAAAGACTGTCATGATGCCGCTAGCTTCGATATCGTTTGCCTACCTGACCCTAATAGATGTCGCGCACATACAGAAAAGCAATTGTAGCGATAAGTTTGGGGTTAAGTTCCGTTCAGTGCTGCCGCAGTTCTTTACATAAACGGTAAACCGAAGATCGCCTAACTCAAATATAACCTAACATGTGTGTATAAGCTGGCGAAGGCAATGTCGTACCCAGGTGGGCTAACCCGGCTCAAACCTCCCCACCCATCCTCTTTTTGTATCATTAGTACAGTACTTCTGAAAATGGATTCTGGAAAATGGATATACAGTTTGTTCCATTTGTGATTTTGTTGTTACGGAGTATTTTTAAAAATTATTTATCATAAAAAGCAAGTATTGTACTGTCATGCTCAAAGAAACTTACTTCCCAGCAGCGACGCAACTAGGAAAGATTTCGCCCAAGGCAGAACTCGCCTTAGCGACCCTCCCCTGATCAACCAAACCAAAGCGCTCGCCGACCACACCTGATATTAACATCAAACAGTAATTGTCCTTATTCCATTTTTTCCTCAACTGGTAAAGCTTAATTTAAAAATAGTAGTATTTAATTTAATTTTTGAACCTGTTGTTAAACCTACAAGTTCTAATTTTGAGTTTGTCCGTAAAGATTCATAGTTTAGTGCGGGGAAAATATTGTTGAACTGCACGAGTGTGGTGTCAAAATGTGCGCGAACATCTCAGGATTGCGATAGTGGAATCCCCGTCTCTAATAGTTCTCGGAAACTTATTTAACTCTTATTTGATGTTTTTTCCACTCATGGCATCATTTCAAATACCTTACTTTCAACAATGATAATGAATTATGTGCATATCAATTTATAAATTTAAAATTTATTCAATTGTTGAACAGTTTCAAGCACGAATGTTTGTTTAATTTACCAACCATTTGCTAAATATGTCGACCGGACACGATACTAGTGCAATTTCCACAAATGTGGATCATTCTGTGTCACTGAACGATAGTGATGACTCGAGCATTAACATTTTAAATACAACCGGTACATCTATATATCATGATTCAGTGTGTTCCCATTGCAACAAATAGTTACTTAATGCAAGAGGTCTAGCAATCCACAACAGTAAGTGCCATCGTACTAGTACTAAAGCGAAACCTACATCGTCCACTCTCACTTCCTTTTCCTCACCTTCTTCACATAGTTCTATCTTGCGCAACAGCATTGATAGCCCAAACGAAATGTCGATCAAAGCATGCAACACCCTCCTCGGAAACATCAAATCTATTACTCCTATTCTACGTAGAGTACCTTGAGGAGCTAGACCAGAGTTGGCTGACTCCCTCTGTCAAGTTCTACAGAATATTGTATCTACTCATAGCTTGCAATCGTGGAAGGAGCTCTTCTTGTTTCCTTATGTAACTCTGTTCACCAACAAGAACTAACAAAGTGTCTAATCTCACAACATGGGTGAAACAAAGAATCACTAGTTAAACTATTTTTCGCTGCGATGCCCTTCTTTATCGCCAACAACGACCCTCCAAACCTCGCCGAGCAACAGACCCAATCACCTTCAACACGAAGAGTATAGAGAACAAACTTTCCGACGGCGATGTCCATGGAGCAGTCAGACTCCTCATATCTGATGACATTTTGGCGCTTCCAAATGCTACAATGCTAGATGCTTTATGCAACAAACACTCTAGACACAGTCATACTTTCACATCTCCTGCACTCATCGAAAACGCTCCAGCCGTCCCTAATGTTTCTGTCAAGGAAGTCCAGAGAGCTCTTCGATCCTTTCCTTCTGGCTCCGCAGGAGGTATGGACAGTTTACGCCCTTCCATCCTAAAGGATCTTCTACTATACCAGAACATTGACTTTAGAGACCGTCTGTTGAACACTATCAGTGATTGTCTTCAAATAATCCTCACTGGAAACGTACCTTAGAAATCAGGCCAATATTTTTCGAAGCGTCGCTTATAGCATTGAGGAAGAAATGTGGTGATATTCGCCCCATCGCTGTCGGTAACTTTTGGAGATGGGTATCAGCTAAAATAATATGTCAACGAATTTGGGAACCGTTATCTACCTTCTTGTCACCACATCAGTTGGGAGTGTGCATTCCATATGGCTTAGAGGTTGCAGCCCATGTTGGCCGACTATATCATTCTCATCCCCATAATCAACAAAAAAATTCTTGAAACTTGATTTCCGAAATGCATTCAACGAAATCAACAGATACTCTATGCTTACAGCTGTAAAAACGCAATTTCCTTATATATACGCTTTCACCCATCAATGCTATTCACAGCCTAGATACCTATTTTTTGGTGAAGATATTCTCTCCCAACGAGGTGTTCAACAAGGCGACCCCCTAGGACCTGCTTTATTTGCATTGACACTTCAATCTATTGTCAGCAATATCAATACTGAGTTAAACATTTTGTATCTCGACGATGGAACTATAGCTGGAGACAAGGAAGATGTAACGGAAGCTTTGACAAAGATTCATAATCAATTTCGCGAGATTGGATTAAATCTCAATTTCTGCAGGTGTGAGTCAGTTTCCTGGGAGTTTCAAACGAACAGGCTAACACCCTGCACACCCTTTTCAACGAAGTCGCACCTGGAATTCAACTTATATCACCAGACAGAGGATTCCTTTTAGGTGCAGCACTAAACACTGACACTCAACGCATCATGTTACTGGACAAGATAGCCAAATTAGATTTCTTTTTCACTCGCTTATCTAAGATATCTGCACACTCAGGTTTCTACCTCTTACGGGCCTCATTAGCAATACCTAAACTTATATTTCCTTCGTAGTTCTCCATCCTGGTGTGAGACAGATCTTCTGGAACTGGGATCCAACGTGGCTTAGAATCTCTTCTCAACTGCTCTCTTACGGATAGCTCATGGATACAGATCTCTCGCAGTGGATCACGAAGGTCTAGGCATTCGTCGAGCCTTTGATTTGGCCACTCCATCTTTCCTTTCTTCAATTTATAGCTCTATGCGATTGATCACTTCTCTTCTTCGCTATGATATTCGTCAAGATTCTGAAGCTGAGATTAATGATTGTATCGCCCAGTGGACATCGTGCGGCGGACTTGCTCTACCTGATCTTGATAAGAGAAGTTTACAAACTTCATGGGACGCTCCTCTTACAAACTCCAGATTTTCTTCTCTTCGTTAGTCCTCCACCAATCCTAAGGATAAGGCACGTCTTCTTGATACTTCATCTCCTAAAGCAGGTGTCTGGGTATAGGCTATTCCATCTCCATCCCTAGGGCTACATCTTCTCGACAAAAGTTTTCGAATCACTTGTGCGTTATGTTTGGAAGCAGATGTCTGCGAACAACACCGGTGCCCTGCTTGCGGAAGTTTAGTGGATAAGAAAGGTACACATGGCCTATCATGTCTTCACAGTGCTGGCAGATACTCTCGCCACTCCGATGTTAATGACCTCATCATGAGAGCCCTCATCTCCTCTGGAACGCCTTCCGTGAGAGAGTCAATAGGGTGTAGTTGTTCTGACGGCAAGAGACCTGACGGAATGTCTTTTGTGCCATGGAAAGGAGGGAAGGCTTTAATATGGGATTTAACTTGTGCCGATACTCTAGTTCCCTCTAATCTTCCTACTTCTTCCACAAAAGCTGGGATGGTTGCAACTTACAGAGAATCTGAAAAGATACGAAAATATAACAACCTCTTAGACAAATACCACTTCGTCACCATCGCCATCGAAACTTGTGGCTCCTGGGGTCATGAAGGACTGAACTTTATTAAAGAAGTTGGATAACTCTCAACATAGGCGATACTCGATCTTTAGCCTTTCTTATACAAAGATTAAGTATGGCTGTGCAAAGAGGGAACGTAGCAGCGATGCTAGGAACGCTTCCCTCGGGAAAAGTATTGGAAGAAATCTTCCTTCTGTAATCACTCTCCTCTCACCAAGCCACGCAATTCCTGCTAAATAATAAAATATAAAATGCATTCGTGCCTGTAGTGTATTCTACTTTAATATCTCCAAAAAAAAGTATGTCTTCTCATTCTGGTGTTCTATTGCTTTATTGGTTTAGTACTATTGTATACGATATGACGTCATATCTTGCTCCCTGATTTGAATTCCTTCTGCCGTTTGTCAGATTGACTTCAAATCGGGCGCGTATTGGTTGGACTTTTTTTAAAATGTAAAATTGTGTCTCGCAATTCAATGGCAACGAGGGAGTGGATAGAAGACGGAAGTGTTCAGTTATTTAGTTCTGTAGTTTGTGATTTTTTAATAGTTTTTCCTCAAGTGTTTCTTTTTTTTAAATATATGTTAATTTTGTGCTTGTGAAAACTTCCTCCCCGCGTTCGCTCCCGAGTTGACTATTGAAAGTTGCTCTTTTCATCTACAGGTAACAATAGTGTTAATTTAATTATTATTAAATTAAATAATTTTTGTAATTCACTATAACCTACTATTACTACCGTGTCATATAGATATATATCTATGTATATATATAGATATAGATTTACTGAAATTGACATTTGAGGATATATCTTGTTCTATATGAGCTTCACTCCTATATATATATATATATATATATATATATATATATATATATATATATATATATATATATATATGTTGTTTACTTGTTCTCTATTACCACATTAATAAATTGTTCATTGGTATATATTTTAATTGAGGATAATGTTTTGACTTTGAAAAGCCTCTGGTTTATACTATATCTGCCTAAAGGGGTATCCAATCTAACAACGTGTCTTTATGTATGTGTTGTATATGATGCTGCTATGATGCGGGGAAGTATCGCTCATTATTAAATTATCTAACTAGTGGGACAGAGCTTTCCTTGATTTCCGGTGGGGCGTACATGATACATTACATGCTACATTTTTCTATGAAATTAGGATTACGGTATTTTACAAATATTGACGAGGGGAATACGAAATCATCACTTTATAATCCCTTGATATGTATCACTAGCAGTTGAAACTTGATTACTGGGACAAAATAGTAAGTTAGTGTTTTGAAAAAAAAATGATTGTATATGAGTAAGAAGCAACTGTAATGTGAAAGAATTTGTAAATTTCTAAGAAAAAGTATACGAAGGCAAGCATAATATAAGTTCCATTATTTGTAGGTTTTATTAAAGAAGAGAAATAAATGAAATCTTAAGTTAAAAAAAAAAATAGTACAAGATAAAACAGAAAACGAATTAGTATTTGATTGCCAAATAATCTGAGAGTAGCATGTTTAATATATTCTTATAGTCTTACAATAATAACTGTAAATCACAATCGTTTTGGAATTATATCGGGATGTGCGTATGTGTAGAATGAATCAACAGTCTGTTGCATTAGAGTACAATATTTCATTATGACAAACAATCAAGCTGTTATCTCGTGTATTATATTCGGACATTTTGCAAATCTCTTAAATCGAGGTAAGTTAAATGAGAACAAAAAGTTGGAACTAAAATTTAACTTTGCAGGCTCTTTTAGTTAGCTTTGAAACTAACTTATGCTCTATGGATAGGATCCAAAGGTTCGTGAGTCGTTGTTATCCTGTTAATTTTCTAAGGTAACATTTAGATCTTACGTTTGCTAAAACTCGTTTCCTGCCCTTACAGTGAAAATAATTATTTGCCCAGTTTTACGCCTCCCAATCCGGCGTCCGGGACACAAGTCCCTTTTGCCCTCCCCTCAGTTATGTCACTGCTTCCCAGAAGTTCTATATTCAGCCCAAAATAAAAGTTCAGCAAATTAGTTAAAATGCAATATTCGCTATGCTCTCGAGTTCTTTCTCTGTAGCACAAACATCAAAATTTATCATGTTAGTGAGCGAAAAGGAAACATTAGAAAGAAATAAAGTAGGTTTTAAGTAGATTTAATTTAATTATTTAATATTAATATCCCTCAACTCTAGCTCAGTCGAATTCTTAGCGCGCTAGACCTCAGTGTTCGTGGTATCTTACTACCGGTAGGAGCTCATATATTTACCGGTGTTGATCCAACATCATAAGGCACCATGAGTGAATTAGGAGGTGTCAAATGCCAGTCCAGAAAAAATAATGTGCTGGGAGACGATGCTCCGACCACATGAAATCCAATTGAACGAGTACCATCTGGCCGACCATATTGTTGCTATTGCTGCTTTCATTATATAAGATAGATAGATGTAACGCAACCTTGTGAACACAGTAACTTCTGGGATTAGATTTCAATGATATTTTGTTGATACATTAAGTGTCTTAATACCGCAGTCCAGTTCGATTATGGGTGTCGTGGGTGCAAGGGGAAGCTAACTCCCTCACCACATAGACGTGGTAATGATCATGGAGCTAGAAAGATGGAACAAACGCCACTCACAAGCTTCTGTACAACTGAACAGAAAGAAAAGCGGGGCTAATTGCTGGGGCTAGTTTTTGTGCTCTAGCATGAAACATATCCTAACATTTAAATTTTTCCGGGCTACGACCATCGTCACGCTCGTGCTTTCTTCGCATTTTTACCATGCCCTCACTTTTTCTCCTGATTTTTTTGCAATTGTTTATTCACATACAGAATTACTTTGCGGCCTAGACAGAAATTTTAAGCACTTTGCCCTCCTGAGATATTACGCCCCAAAACTGGCATCAAAATAACAAACTTAAACTTTCGGACCTCCAAAATCTACGGTGCCAGTAGTATCATAGCTGCGGATATTTCTGCAGACTTTTTACATGCAATACTATTCAGCACAAAACTTTTGAATCACCCACTTTATGCCATTTCAAAATAAGCCTCTTTAAAAGTGCAATTTTCTGTACTTTTTCTGGTGATTTCATGTATTGGTTTGCAACCCTACATTTTTTTTTTTTTTTAGAAGCGAGAGTGTATGTTCTCCGTGTACTTCAGTCTAATGTAAACATTTGTTTTTGTTTGTTGATCGTCTGATTCGTACGTCCTGAGCAACTGTAGTTTTCGTTAACGCTTGCAAATGCAAAAATTGGCACCCCACCAACAACGAAGATGGCCGCCATTCAGGAAACTTGTATCATACATACAACAACGTGAATGATGGTATTGACCTCATAACAAGGTTCATCACACTCCAATTTCTATAATTTCTGGAGATGGTCGAGCAACCATTTCACCATCTTTGGAACACTTCAGATGGATTTACCCTTCATTCAATGTAATCACCCAAGATTTCAAATCCAAGGATTCGAGATTGTGGGTTATTTTACATGCATATGTCAATTCATTTTAAACCTGTCAATATTTTACACTTCTAACCTCTAAAGTAAACATGTTACTTAATGTCTTCTTCTTCTTCTTCTTCTTCTTCTTATTATTATTATTATTATTATTATTATTATTATTATTATTATTATTTGTAATATGAAATTGAACATTAAGAAACTCATTGGGTAAATTTTTATGGAGAGGTTTCATCCCACTGATTTTGGTCAAGCGAGATTTTGGTCCACGAGGTTTTGGGTGGAGAGGTTTTGGCTATGCGAGATTCTGGCTAGGTGAGATTTTGTCCCGCGGTGTTTTGGGCGACGAGGTTTTGGACACGCTAAGCTTTGGGCTGCGAGGTTTCGGGTACGCGAGGTTTTGGTTAGGCGAGGTTTTCGCCCGTCGAGATTTTGGCCATGAGAGGTTTTGGGCGGCGAGATTTTAGAAGGCGATGTTTCGGCAGCGAGATTATGTCCGTATCCCGTATCAGGCGATGAAGATGAAGTACACCCATGTCCACTCATTTTCCCGGGATTTGTTCTTGTATCTACAGCTGAGACAGTTTTCCAGCATGAGGCGAGGTACATATCTTCCTGTTCCACTTATTGTAATTTGTGTCCAAGTAGCGGGAGCTGAATTAATACAGATTGATGTGACCTAAATGCTCCAGGACACGAAGTTTAGTTTGAAATATTAAAGAATACGATTCCTTTCTAAAAATGAAACAAGCCAAGGGACATAAATTTCATCTCACTTTTCTTTGTGACAATCAGACACAAATAATCACGTTTCTCCCCCCAAAAACACTTTTAAAATCAGATTATTAGGGGTGAAAGTCCCCCCAGTTCCAAGATCTATGTGATGAAGGCAGTATCATGATTCACCAGACAATGCAACTATGTGCTATTGCTCATCGGTTAAATGACGATCGGCATATACCCATTCGAGTTGCAATCAACGATCCCATGCGGTTAACATTGGTACACGTGTAGCACGTCGGCTACGGAGGATACATGTAACATTTCACGGTAAACTGTGTACTCAGACACATTTGTATTTTATCCACTGTCAAAGTTTGTACCTAATTGTGTCACAATTTGCGCCCTATTATGTTTTAACGTCCGATATTTTTTTAATGAGGTGTGGTTGACTCATGCCTTGTTGTCTAGTGCTGGACACTAACGACAGCAGGAATCAAAAACTCGAAAAGTCGTATTATTTCCTAGATACTCGTTCCCAGCAGTCTAGCCATCACAATGTTCTCCCTATCAAACTCTGATATTTTATCGGATTTTCCCATTACACGTATAGCACCACTCTGATTTTTCAAGTGAGATTCGTATCACCGTCTGGCGAACAGGTTCTGCTGTGTGCCGTGCTCTTACGCCATCGCAACGGCTTCATTCGAAAAGTAACGAGTAGTAATAATGATTTGGCTGGTGAGTATACATTTTCACTTATTTTTAATAAAGTTTATGCATTGAATTTCGTATTTCCAATTCAGTTACGACGCTAGAAAGGGAGTAAGGAGGCGGGTGTACTCAGGTGGCATTGTCCGTCCCATGACTACCTGTAAATGATATAAAACTACTATTTTCGAAATAAAAAGTAAATGCCCCTGTAAAATGTCTCTGTCCCTACACCTGCTTCCCCAAAAAATTAAAATTAAGGTTATCACTGTACATCTTTACATTCGACATTCGTTTTAATATTTAATTTATAGAAATGTCCCCTTGTTTCCTCTTTAGAAAACTAATTCTCTAAATGTTTGTTCATCTATATATTAAAATGCTAGGTTTATATTTTTGTCTCCAAAGAAAAGTTTATATGTTAATATCTCCAATCTTTTCGACAATGAGATCTCGAAAATTATAAGTGCTAGTTCCAAATTTTGTGTACCTAGGTAATTTATCCAGTTCTAATTGAATATTTAAAAAGGTGGCCGTTATTTCTTTAAAAACTAACTAACTCTATGGCCTATGGAACCCGGAGGTTCAGTGCCGCGTTCACAAAAGCTCTCCACTGACTTCTATCCTTAGCTAACTGGATCCAGTTTTTACTTTGTATTCCTATCTCTGCGAGATCCATCTTAATGTTATCCTCCCATCTGCGCCTAGGTCTTCCTAACGGTCGTTTTCCTATGGGTCTACCAGTCAAGACTTTGAAAGCGTTTCTACTTTCTTCCATTCTAGCTACATGACCTGCCCACCTAAGCCTCCTAGACTTGACGACCCTAACAATGTTGGGTAAACCGTATAAACTATGTAGTTCCTCGTTATGAAGCTTCCGCCATTCCCCATTCTCGTTCCTCTTGGGTCCGAATATTCTTCTCAGGATCCTGTTTTCAAATACTTTCAGTCTATGTTCTTCCCTCAGAGTAAGCGACCATGTTTCGCAACCATACAGAACAACAGGCATGATTATCGTTTTATATATTTTAAGCTTCAAATTCCTCGACAGAATTCGCGACGACAAGAGATTTTGAACCGAATAGTAACACGAATTCCCTGCTTTTAGTCGACATTTAATTTCTTCGTGAATATGATTTTCGTCTGTTAATATTGATCCTAAATATTTGAAAGTATCCACTTTATCAAAAGTATTATTTAATATTTTAACGCCTCCACAATTTGCCGTATTACGGTCCCGACGCACTTCCATGTATTTAGTTTTCTCTGCATTTACTTCTAAACCCATGTCCCTGCAAGCGTTTAATAATATCTCTGCATTTATTTCTACTGTTCTCCTATCATCCCCTATTAAATTTACATCATCAGCATATGCCATAACCTGGTGAATGCCGTTCAACTCTAGGCCCTGGTTGCTATCTTTGATTTTCCTTATGGCGTATTCCAGCACAAAGTTAAATAATAATGGCGACAACGCATCTCCTTGTTTCAGGCCATTTTCGACGTGGAAGCTCGTGGACAAAAATTTTCCTACCCGGACTTTAATTTGGGATTCACTTAAACATATCTTAATTAATCTAATTAGCTTTCTCGGTATTCCAAGCTCTGTAAGAACGTTGTATAATGTTTCTCTCCTAACCGAGTCGTAAGCCTTTCTAAAATCAATAAATAGTTGATGTACCGGGGTATTGTATTCCCACTTCTTTTCGAGTATTTGGCGAATGGTAAATATTTGGTCGATAGTTGATCGATTTCGTCTAAATCCGCACTGATAATCTCCAATAATTTCATCTGCGTATGGGGTCAATCTTGCTAACAGAATATTTGAAAGGATTTTATAGGATGTTGACAGAAGAGAAATGCCTCGATAATTATTACAGTCAGTTTTGTCGCCTTTCTTGTGAATTGGAACAATGATTGACTCTTTCCACTCTTGTGGCAATTCTTCCTTGTTCCAGATAAGGAGAATGAGTTTGTGTATCTTGTTCCACAATTTTTCGCCTCCAGCTAAAATTAACTCAGCCGGAATTTCATCTACACCCGGAGATTTGTGTTTCTTTAATTTCTTTATAGCGGCTTCCACTTCTATTCGATTGGGTTCTGGAATATACGGTTCTGCGGTGTGTATCTCCTTTTCTCCACGCACATTAGTTTTTGGCTGCGTGTTCAGCAAATCGTCAAAGAAATCTTTCCATCTATTTAAGAGGCTATCCGTATCAGTGAGAACTGTTCCGTCAGATTTCTTTAATATATAAGCACGAGGTTGATAGCCTTTCTTAAATTCGCTGATCCCCTTATACATGTCCCGAATATTTTTATTTTTACTATTATCTTCAAGTTCCTTAATTTTAGCTTTCAAAAAATCCCGTTTCTTTGTTCTAAAAGTTTTGGAAGTTTCCCGCCTGATATCTGCGAAATTTTGTGTAGTTATTTCATTCGGATTTTGTAGCCACCGTAATTTTGCCTGTTTTCTCTTCTCTACTAGTTTAATGCATTCTTGGTCGAACCATGGTTTGTTCCTACGTATTTCCGCGTGTCCCAGTTTTTCTATTGCTGAACTTTTAATGCTATCTCTAATTTCAATCCAAGTATCCTCAACACTAGTGCACTCCGAGTCTTCTAAAACCGAGAATCTATTCGAAACTTCAATCTGGTATTCCTCTCTTACCTGGCTCTCTTCTAATTTCTTTAAATTAAATCCCTCCGTTTTCGGACATTGAGTATTACCTTTATTCAACGATAATCTCGTTATTTCTTTATTACTTTCTTTTTAGGGATACACTGGAGGTGTTGAAATTTTAAAAAAATATCATATCCTATGAGTTATACATTTCAAAAACAACGTAATTGTATACAGGGGTTGTGTATTTATCAGGAGTTTGTTTCCGCCCATGTGATAATGAAAACGAAGGGTAACCATTTCTCCAGGCTAAGGTAAATCTTTATTGTTTGCAGTGTTTTGTCCAATGAACACCATATATATATATATATATATATATATATATATATATATATATATATATATATATGACATTATAATTAATTGTCTATGTAATGTATTCGGTTATTACATGCTCCATGTAAGAAGAAAGAAAACACTGATTATACATGAATTAGAAACTCCAACCGGAAGTAGATTCAATTTTGCAATCGGTGCGAGACATTGAGAAATCTTCCCTTGCCGATTTTTATCAAGACATCCTTCACTTGTGTCTGTAAAGGGATATGTACAGATGTTGTGAGTAACGACAAGGAGATTCATGCTCATATGTGAATGATGCTCTTTGTAGAGAGCACATGTTCATTCTGAATTTCAAATCTACTCTAGTCAACGATTTGCGAGGATCAGTAAATGAGCATAGTGACTATACTACATTAAATGATATAGGGGCAAATGACCATTGTATTGCAGGAAAGTTAGAATTAGTTGGAGAAACCCATCTAATCAGGAAAAAAGGATGTCTGTTTTATCGACAAATTTAAATTGTAAGTAAGAAATAAAACTAAAACTAAAAGACTTGTCTGAGGTAGTCCATTAAGATACAGCTATAACTCTTTTCGAGAATGACACTACACATCCGTTATGTCTCTGCTGTTCCATCTTATTTTGCTTATATACATAAAAGCTGCTCTCCTGCCATCTGTCGGACCAATTTTACTAACACGTCGGTCTGTCCGCGTAAGAGGAGCAAAATCTCTTATCCTTTCCGTGTTTCTGGGGTCTGTTTATGGAAATTTATGAACATCTTAAGAGGATCGTGTTTTGTTTTACGAAGGAAATGATAAAAGTTCCTTTACACAAAGATCTATGATTCACTTCAAAAGTAAGTTGTTTCTGTTGGTGATAAAGTACGTTAGAAGGCTTCTGTAAATTCTTGAAGAATTAATGGCGAACCGGATCCTGGATGTTGATATGATTTTATATCATTCCTTCCGAGACATCACTTGAAAAAGTAATGGTGGATGTTCTTTTCTTCTAAATGTTATATTGTTGAAAGCGTAGAACGGGACTAGTGATGACCATGGATGGCTCTAGTTTTTTTTTTTTTTTTTTTTTGAAGGGGAGGAGATACGGCACTAACACAACATAACAAAATGTAAAGCAATATAGAACCTTCATATAACTTTTATGACGTTTATCTTTTTTGATTTGTTATTGAAATATTTTATATAACATATTTTCATAATGAAATTGCAATTTATATTGTGGAATTTTAGATTGCAAGATAAGTCAAAGAAAGTTAAGATTGCAGTGACCGAAGTAACTAGGATGCGCTTTCTGTGCATGTTGGTCCTAATTTGAAAGTTTTCACTGTAAGTGGCCTCCCGTGAAATAAAAGAATAATTATGGTAATGTTGATGTGTATGAATTGATTGCATCGATATTTCTTTCTAGTCAAATGGTTCAAGTGAATAATTCATGTGCAATGCCCCATGAGGATGCTTGTTCCGAATACAAATGTTAGTAGTAATTCGAATCCTACTTTAAATAGTAGACCCTATCTTATACAAAAGGTTTCATTTTTAATTTTTAGCTTAACGTCCGATGATGACGCATCAAAGCTAAGGTGGACGGAGATTATGAGGTAGATGGTAATGGTGGAATGATAGTAGTAAAGATAGAACGAAATGAGAATACCCCCCCCACACACACACACAAATATTGTCCACAGCAAAGCTCATTCGGCGGAACTGAGATCAAACTAGGGACTTCATGTGCCACTAGTGAACGCTCTAAGTGGTTTTACTAAAATAGATCAACACAATGTTTGTCCACCACAAAGCCCACCTGGCTGCGCTGGCATCGAACCAGGGACTTCATGCATCACTGATGAACGCTCTAAGAAGTTTTATTGAAAGGAACAAGTTTTAGTAAAGTTATAATGGAACAGAAAACAGGTACAAAACAAATGCATTGTTTAGTTTATTTATTTACTTTTACTCTTCTCAGTGATTTAGGGCTAGCACTTTTGTTTTTGTGCGCGTACTTCCTTTTTCAATTCTCGGTGAGGGGATGTCAAATGTATTACAGTGAGAAGATCTCACTTTAAAGTGTAGGTCTAGTTGTATATATATCCTCGCTACTGAAAAAGTACCAAAATCAAATCAAATTCATTTATTTTTGAAGTGAAAATGAAATATTTAATTTAGCGTTTGATGATTTTGTTCTTTAGGCTAAATGAGTCACATAATTAATGAAAGTGAATTACTGTATAACAATTGGTGGAATGATGATGAAGGAGAACAGCAGAATACTTAACGAACCACTAATACGTTTGTTGTCTAGCTTATACTGGTTTGAGAGCGAAACAAGCATCTTTCGCACCAGTGGTGAACACTCTACCACTGAGACTCAGTGTCTATTATTCATTTAGGAATTTCTTCCCTTTAGGGTAAAAAATATGCATCAAAAGTGATTAATGGTAATGAAATAAATGGTGAAACGACAAATAGTAACACTCATGTCCTGAGAAGGGTTCGAACAAGCGATAAGTCTTCCACCTTAGTTCCCTCGACCATGCAAGTCGGCAAATGAATGATAGATCTACTTTCGATAGTCAATACTAGAAAATTAGTCCATCTGCTTATGGGATATTGCATCGAAGTGCCATTTCTCCCAATTTCTTATCATTTATGGTCTAGGAAGATCCATTGTTGAAACCGGAAATAGTGATCCACCTGTGCAGTAGCGGATCTAGAAGATAAAAACTGGGGAGACAGCCAGAACCTATGATAGGCATGTCATGAGTTTACTATAACTTTAAAAATTATATATAAATAATAGCTTAAATTATTTTTGTCACTCAATGAATTGGGGGGCTAGGCCCCCTACCCTGGGCTATATCTGCCACCGTACTCACATTGAACTCCCATTGAATCTGAACCCCCATTGAAAAATGTTCCTCCCTACTTCTTAAAGATTTTTGCTCTAATACTTGCAGATAGACAAACGGAGAGAGTGTGTCGTTCTAAGAGATCCTTTCACTTATGCACAACATACTTTCGAACTCGAAAAATTCAAAGCGTCTCTGTAATACGAAAAAAAGAGCAATATGTGTCACCAGTTTCAACGGACTCTTAATATTCTTTCTTGGAAGAAAGTTGTGATTTCTTAGGCTCTTGTTGTTGCATAAGGATGAATCTGTTTACCATAGAATAAAGTGAGAATATTCGAGGGACTGTTTTTTGGTACTTCTTCACCGAGAAAAGGGGGGAAAAATCGAAAGTTTGAGTTTGACCAAACTTCTACCAACTTTTCCACGTATGCACGGCTACACTGTTGAATGACACCAAGATTAGTCTTCTGCTGTAAGAAGAGAGAAAGTTGCTACGAAAAATAAAAATGGAACGAACTTTTCTTTGGAAAAACAGTGGATGTTATTAAAGATATCATCTTTACAAGAAAGAGCCCATCAAAATATTTGATTATCTGTGTCCATTAGAGTGTATCTTCCTCTTTGACTTGTGAATTTATTTTGAATATACAGAAGAGACCAATAATTAGTGATACAAGATGTAAGCATCACTCTTTATCCATTTGAAAGAAAAAGAAGTATAGCTGTGTCGAGGCATTTACAATCAAATACTAGAATCGAAACACAAAATTTATCGTTCACGTTCACTTATGTTTATATACACGCGATAATGTGTACACGTAAGACTTTATAAGTGCGTCATTCCTGAAGAAATCAAACGAGAAGGGATACGATCTGTTAGTCCATCGAGCTTATTTTTCATATCTATTAGATAGAATGGTCTACATCCATACTCTGCACTCTGGCAAAATATGCTAAATTTTGGACCGGCTTCACTAGAAGTATCGGCCTGTAATTCTTGAATCTTGGACAATTTGTCCTAGTACACGAAGTGCACCGTCAACGTGTGTCCCTTCACTTTGATTCGCAAATTACGATGTAACTCCTGTTTTTCAAGAGAGTGGAATACGCCCACTGCGCGGCTAGAGCTCAGTCCTGAGTTGCTACCAGTTAACCAACTGTCGTAGCAGTCCTGCTAGCAAGTCAGGTTCTCCCATGTTCGGCAGGGATGGTGCCCGAGAGTTTAGGCAAACTCAGCTCTCGCCCATAATCGAACTCACCCAGATTCCTGCGATAAGCTCACATAAGCTACCGACTTCCATGGTATGACCAAAGCCCAGCAGAATATAACCCAATTTGGAAGACCCAAGCATATCCGAGGGGTCTTGTTTAATCTCGGCCCTGCTTACCTCTATACGTTCGCTGGCTACCGTCTTTCGTGTAGAGGTACCGCACTCATGACGAGATACTCCCGTATCTCATGTTAGATGACAGCCCCTTATCCCGCAGATCTTTCCCCCTCCTACTGAGAACAGAAAATGTTTCCCAGATTGGTATTTTCGCCCCCAGCACTGTTCGGTCCCCTGCAGGCAGAAAGCTGATATTTCCCTCCCAGTAGAATCGTCCAAGTAATAAACGACTCTCTCTAATTATGATATACATCATGTATTACCAGAACCGGTGACGAATGTAGACCATCTGCAAGCAGACATGTTCATTTCGGAGTCAGAGCTTCCCCTGGTAGACTCGTCCAACGAATATAGGGTTGCATACCTTTAACGTGGTTAGGTACCACGAATAGGTGGCTAAACTACCTTCCGAACCATAGGTGCCGACTTGAAGAAAATATTGGGGGGGGGGGCAAACAATGAATAAATATATAATCATATTCAGCCGTTTTCTATCATCCAGAGATGGAGTGGGTCAGTAAGTCGGTGGGTCAAGTGGATCAAGTTTTCTGAGTGTGTCAGTGGGTCGTGGGTCAACAGCACGTGACCCACTGTGACCCACCACCCACCGTGACCCACTGCGACCCACCGACTCAGTATGATCTATCGACCCACTCTGCTCACTGCATTGTAGACAGTATCTTCTGAACACTGGTAAATTTATCTTCGTTTTACTTTCAAGACCTTCATTTCCCTTCCTTTTCCATTTGTTTCTGTCTACTTACCTGAGGTGAATATATCTAACCAAGTGAAAAAAGAACTTCAGGTACTTTTGGATATTGATATTTTTTAATTGTAATCATAGCAATAGGACTTATACTACTACTTGGCTTTCGAGACCTGTGAGCTTTTAGAGGAACTAACTACTGAAAAAAATACATTTTGAATCACTGTAATATATAAATTATTATATAAAAAATTGAATGTAACTGTGTGCCTGATCAACACGTTCAAATTGCAAAGTCAAATGAACTTACTTTTGGTATATATTTAGGCCTTAATCCAAACTGGGATGTTATATTGCTTTCATTATAATACATAATATCCTAAGGAGGTAGTGAGGATACAAATTTTTGCGAAAAAGAAAAGTATCTCGCACGCCGTTAAAGTTACGGAGCTGAAATTCAGTGTATTAAATCTTTATTGAAAATAAACAGAATGTGTTCTACCTTTTTTTTTAAAATTCTCCTTTATGGGGGGGGGGAGGGGCACTTTCTATATATGGAAAATTGACACTGAGTTTGTAAAAATGATCGATGTTATTTAAAAAAAATCAGAAACAAAAAATACAGTTCTTGGCTTCATATATCCATTGCTTTCTACTATAATAATTGCTGAAGCTTATGTTTATTATATGGAGCGCTTACAGCACAGGACAATCAACCCATAAAGTTGTGAGAAAAATAGGCATAAAATTTGTACTGTAAGCTTAATTGCACGGAAATTTTAAGTTTGGATTGTACGCATAATTATATGGAAAATCTTACACTTTTTTCCCCCTTTACGTTGGTCTACTTACCTTGATTTGGAACTTTCAAATTTCATCCTTTTTTCCACTGAAAAGTATCGATAATTCAACAAGAAAATAATTATACTATGATAATTGAAATTCCTCGTAATTTGGCATATGGCAAACATCAGTGTAGTAATTGAAGGGGAAGAGGAGGGAAATTCCCATTCACCTCTGAACACTTTCCAGGAACCTCGTTCCCTTTCGCTTTCTAGACGGAGGAGGGAACTTGGTAATGGCATCAAACCTTCATATGTAATTAGAAAAATTAAATTTATAAAAATAAGAAATCATCAGTTTATCAGGCTTTAATTGATAATTTATTCACAAGATTCCTATCGAAGGCGTGGTAGATGAAGTTTCTGTTCTCCATAAGTCGACATTGCCAACTGACATGGTCGATATGGAAAAGATGTTGTATGGTGATAGAGAAATGATACTTCTTGCTGAGTATTTCAAAACTGACCAAGAAAAATCGTTATCAGACTTAAGTCTAACAAGCAGATTGTCGATGAGGAGTTGCAGAAATCGGGTAGAAGTATTATCAATTTCCACGACAGAGTGCGAACGGGCATTTTCCCTTATGAATTTACAGATGATTGATATTAGAAATAGACTAAGTGATCAAACATTGTCTAACTTGTTCATCAATGTTAATGGCCCACCGCTAGACAAGCTCAAAGTAAACGAACTAGTTATTTCTTGGCTGAAAGATGGACATCATTCCGCAGCGGATGATTTACCACGAAAAAGTTACCAACAAGAAATAAACCCGATTTCAGATTTGTTTTAAGGAGGGAAATTACGAGTTAAGAAAAATGTATACTTGTATTATTAATAGCTTATTTGTGTTATTCAACTTTGTACCTGATTTTTAGTAAGTCTCTTCTTTGCTTTAGGTAAACTACTTTGAATAAATATTCACAATAATTGTAATTATGCATATTTGTAACAAATTTAACGTGGTGTTTTAGTGATTACACAAATTACAATTATGAGCATACTTTATGGAGATGCTCTCACATAGTACCCGAGCACCTTTATACACTATGAAAACTGATCTTTCAAGTCTTTTGTGAGAAAAATACTGTGAACTGAGAAACCATAACCTTTTCCATATTGTACAGGGGTATTTTCCTGCGAATAGAAGTTTCTTTTGGAATGCGTTCAGAAATTAACACTTGCAAGAATATTATCTTAGTACAAGTATATTTTAGGCACACACTAATTTCCCCCCACCTCGGACTGTTTCAATTTCCTCACTGACAAACACTTTACCATATTATATCGTAAAGGTCAGATCCACCGTTATTGTAACAGAGTGGTGCTTGAACGATTGACTAGAAATTCAAACTCCGATTAGTGAGAATTTCAGTCTTGTTTTATTACAAGTGTAAACTCTAGTCAGTACAGAAGAGGCCGTAGATCGTGTTCAGAGTTGATGACGATGGATTTGGTGAGTCAGAGTAAATCACAGTGGATGAGAGTGGTTCATGGTGGGTGGTGGTTCACGATGGGTGGTGTGTCATTGTGAGAGGTGGGTCAGTGGGTCGTGGGTCAAGTTTTCATTGACCCACGCCAACTCTGCTATCAACTGCTTGATAAAGGTCCCTTCCTCCCAGATCTCTGTCCGCTGCATCCGCTCCGCTGCGAAATTCGTAAGCTAAGTCAAATTTGTCTAAAGGCATTAAAACAAATTCAAGTTCAAATTCTGGGAACTTCACTGCACCACATTGATCTTCACTTGTCATATCAGTGTTGCCATAGTGTTGGTTGAAGCTTCAGTGCTTTATTAAACACCGTTTCGAAAACGGCGCTTTCTATCGAATAAGAAGGCTGTTACTAATATTGAATTAAAGGCAAGACGAAATTTACGACAGAAATTCTTGCTCCTCTTTGTTAATTCTTCCTCAACTGAATTCTATTGGGGGGGGGCGAGGACCCCACCTTTAAATATTGGGGGGGCAAAAGTGGCCTGCCCCCAAACTCGGCGCCTATGTTCCGAATCCATTGGTACATGTAGCCCACCCATTGGGAAAGACCACCACACCTTTCCTCGGTAGAGTCGTTCAAGAAATATAGAAGTTCCTCTATTTACGGAAGAGGTATACCGTACATTTCCAGACGCAATGGCTGATGCAGACTGTTTCTCTTTAAGGACAATTACTATTTTGGAGAGTCCTTTTTCCTGGTAGGTATTGAATCCTGCACGCAGTAAAAAATTTTCACATACAGTACTAAATAAATAACAATTGAGGTAGTGAGCGCAACAGTGGTCTAACCCACATTTTTTTTAAATGGAGAAAAATAAAGTTAAACTTAAACACATGTGTTTTTTGTACAATATACCAAAAGCAACCACAAGTAATTGAATGTGTCATACATTGTATATATATATATATATATATATATATATATATTGTACAAAAAACTACGTGTGTTTAACTTGATTTTTCTCCATTTTTAAGCATGTGGGTTAGACCATTGTTGCGCTCACCCCCTCAATTTCTTCCTGCAGAATAAAAACTATCAAGTGTACCTCATTGGTAACGAAAGGTCTAATTTTTATTGCCATGAAAATATGTTTATCTCGATTTTCTCGAAACCTACTCATGAGAGTTTATTCTCAAGTTCACCATTTTATTTAGCTCGGTGAGATCTATCAACTGATATTATATAAAGCGGCTCGGAGGAAGATAATATTAAGCGCCACTTCCGGCAAAAGTAAGTTATTAAGTGCTATGGGTTGAGATTGGACTACATTACGTCATATGGGTAGTTTAAGTTCGGAAAAATTCTTATAGATGCCACGGAAAGCTTGTTTGGTATATTTCACTCCATTGAATTGAAAGGAATAATACACAGTATAATCTTTGGACAGTATTTTTTTCAATAGAAATTATAGTTTAAGAGATAAAGATAATTTGGTTCTGTACCTCATTAACCATAGTGCGTGCTAATATTATGCTAATATTTTAATGACTATACTTCAGTGTCTGTGTCATTTTGATAAACGCCGTGGTGTTTGTATAGCATCAATATTTACAATTGCTATTTACTTTTATACGGATAATGGTGTGTTATCAATTGATATTATCTCGCCTTTGGACAATTTCTTTTCCATTAAATTCCAATAATATGGTAATATTTAATTATTGTCTATTTGTAACACAATTATTTAAATGAATATATAGTTAGTTTAGTCCATAATGTTTTAACCCTTTAAAGAAAAAAAAACTAATGTAAACTCACTCGGAAGAAAAGGTACCTATAATTGTGTATTTAACATATACTTCAAGCCATAAAATAAAGTGAAGTGAAAATTTTCAGTTCAACGTCTTACGATTACGTCTTTTTGGCTAAGGGAGACAGATCATTAAGGCAAGCGAATGATCGCGAAATGGGTACAGTGAGAATGTAGGAGGAAACGGGAGTACCGTGAGAAAAGTTACCGACATTATGTTGTCCACCACAAACATACTTGACTTAGGACTCCACGCACCTGCGTTAGCGCTCTACCACTGAGCCAACGTGCCAACACACAAAACAAAACTTAATGTAAACCGAAGAGTTGAGAAACAATTCTACCCAAACCAACACAAATTCAGATTCAGGTCTGCAAAACTCTTGCATCACAGGTGCTAAACTTTTGATTCTTGAGATGCATGCTAAACTTACAAATTATCGAGCAGACAGTATATATGATTGACGAAATATGTAGAATTTTAACACATATCTGGTTAAAAGAAACCTACCCTTCAGTGACTACTCCCAGACGCCCACGTTTGCTCTCCTCATGGCTTCACATCTCATATTTGCAGCCTTTGATTCCGTTCTTCGTACGCAAGAATTTTCCCCCTTAAGAACACGCAATTCAATCCAAGTGAAATGATTAAAAAAAAAAAAAAAAAAAACGCCGGCCCAAGTGCTAACTATGTTCAATCATTTATTTCAAATGCCTCGCCTCCTCTTTTCCCCTGATGACAAACTAATAACCTCGAAATCATTTTTATATACTGTGGCAGAATTTCCGATAACACTGTCCATTTTTCTTCCCAGTTACTCACTTTTAGAAAAAGGTAGACATACTGGAATGAGGCATGATCCACTACACGACATGATTGCCACGCTTAATTGATTGCAATTATGCGAACTTAGAATCTAAATTATTTTGTATTTTTCTAAACGATACTAGATTTTTACATCATATTTATGCACTAATCCCCTTATCCTCGTTACATAATGAAGTGAACTAGGTGTATTCATATACGAAAGAAGATACATTAGACTGTCCCGGACGTTTATAATATGATTATTAGATAAAACATACTATACTATAAATTCCATATACAGTAGTGACCTTTTCATATGACGATCCGGGCTACCACCCGAGCCCACGCGTGGAAGCACTCAGCTTCAGAGTGCTACTTCTGATTTTTAAAAACATTTATCAACAACAAATTATGCGCCATTCAATGAAATTCTGAAAAATGAAATGAAATCTTAAAGTTTTACGTCCCACTGCTATGCCGGTTAGGCTAGAGATGCAAGGGCTTGGAAAAAAACTGCTTTTTTTTAAAAAAAAAAAAAAAAAACTCGTTTTTTTCTGCTTCGCTTTTTTGCTTGGGAAATTTTGGGCTTTTTTCAAAATTCTGCTTTAAATTGATAAAGCAAACTTTGTTTCGCTTCTCTATAACAAAAAAAGTCATTTAATTAGTGGTTGATGCCAATAATAATATAAAACCTCGAAAATAAACCATGAATTTCGAAAAGATATTTGAGATAATTTTTCTTCAACATATTTACATTATGAATTCCAAAGAATTAACCAATGTATATAATAAGAATTTTTTAACTTCCTATTTACAAAAGTAAGCAGGGTTGACAAGAACTATGGTTGTTTTTAAAAATGCCAAAAACCTGTTTTTTTTGGGGGGGGAGTTTAAACCAGGTTTTTAAAAATTTAAATCAGGTTTTTTGATTTAGATATTTTGCTTTATGTATTTATATTACATATTCACAGAAATAAGTTTGTTTCGCCTTGGTGTTGTTATGCAACGACGGGGTTATGCTGGGAGAGGTCCCATAAGTTTAAAGAAGTCCGGTCAGTAAATTTCTTAAATTGAGAAACTCCCGCCCTAGCCATCGGAAAAATCCCGTCGTTACTTTAAATGTAAAACAATAACGGGAAAATCCTGTTTTTGCTTTGCATGTAAAATTTAAAGGTCAACGTATCATAATCAGTACGCTAAAACTGAGGTATTAAATTATAAATTTAGTATGTAAATATCATTCAATAAAATTAAAACAAAGTACCAATCCAAGCTAATGTTGGAAGCTACGTAGGCAATCGATAAATTTTGCCAATTTCTATCAATATATTTAAGCAACTTTGGCTTCTTTATAAAACAACAGGCATTCAGACATGCAGAAATATACAATTTGGTTTCGTTTCGTATGTTTAGGCTTACATAATACCGAGGTTATCAAGAGAAGACTTTCACTTAAAGTGACATCCGAACCGCAACTTGATTTACGCATGAAAGAAGGGTTGTGGTTGACCGAGAATTCAACATGGGACACCTTGATTAAAAGGTGAAAAGGAAATAAAACTAGTGCAGATGGTTTGATATTTGGAAACGTCACCATGAAGTTCACACGATTCGCATTTTTCGTTCTTTTTTATTTTTATTTTTTTGGGGTTTAAACGTTATTTAAAAAAACAGCTGGTGTAAACCAGCCAACCCTAAAAGTAAACACTTCTTTAAAAAATACACAAATAACTAGCAAAATTGTATGCAGTATTTTTACTTCAAAATATTCCATATCCTCTTTTTGAAACAAACTAAAATTACAATAAAACATAAGAGAAATACTTAGATTTATATGATACACTTAAAGGCTGCACATGTAGAGCTTTTGGTTCTGTATATTCTTGAAATTCTACAATTAAATTTTATATAACCACCATCACGGTTTACCCAATCCTCAAGTTTTCTGAATTTTTAACAAGAGTGATTCAACATATCATTACGGAACTCCACCCCCCCAAAAAAAAGGAGTACGGAATATATTTAAGTTAAGCTAAATACAACTGCACAACGAACATGACTGAGTACAGGCACGTAGCCAAGGGGGGGTCCGGACCCCCCCTTCGAGACGAGAAATGAAAAAATTAAGGAAGGATAAAACAAAATGAAATGACAAAAAGAAGGATCAGCGTTAAAAATTAAAAAGAAAACTACAGGAAGCTTTTGTTTACTCTTTCTTATGAGGAGATTTGTATTACTTGCAATATGGTGGCGAGGTAAGCGAGGTATTCTGGAAGAGTCAGGGAATTTGAAATTTCAAGAAAAGTTACTGAATTCTCAGAATTTCTGCAAATAGTCAGGAAGATTTTAAGCTTTCGAAATTATAGTGCCGTTGTGTAACAGCGTGGACATTTTTAATCATAACTTTTCGTCATCGCATCCTTGCAGTATCAAACATGTTATTTCAAGGACAATTTTCTGTTGCTCCTTTAACCTGTCATTTGGAACCCACAGTAGTTGACGGAATAATAAAAACAAAAAAATATGTTGAAAGAAAGTTCTGTTAGCATTTGATTCAACAGAGAAAGGAACGCATATATTGTAAAACTAGTTGAATATACACATGCTTCGCACAGGGGCTGTATTTGGAAGTCAACGCCTGTGGGAGTATTACCATTGATCTCAGCGACCGCGAAAACAATGGATTTGATACTAATATCGGTCATTTTGGGCTATTTTTTTTTTACATGACTCGGTATCCACCCCCCGCTGACTCCCGGCCCGCATACATGCAAGTCATCGCTAATGGAAGTGTCACAATTGATTTCAGCGACCGCGAAAACTATGGATATTGACACTAATATCGGTCATTTTGGATTACTTTTATATGTCTTGGTATCTCACCCCCCCCCTCCGGTGACCCCCGGCCCGGAGCCGAATAGCGTGAATTTGGAAGTTAATGCGACTGGAGTGTCACCATTGATTTCAGCAACCGCGAAAATATGAATTCGATACTAATAGCTCAAGTGGTAGAGCGTTGGCTTCGCATTCGGGAGGTCGTGCCTTCGAATCCCGCTGCCTATCATCCTGACTGAGGTTTTTCAAGGTTTCCCTCAGTCCTACCAGGCAAATGCCGGGATGGCACCTACTAAACAGGCCCTGGCCGATACCTCCCCAAATCCTTTCCATTGTTAATGTTCTTGGATATCCAATGTAAAATGGCCTCTGAACTGTATCTGGTGATTGTTAAATAAATAAATAAATATCGGTAATTTTCTACTACTTTTATGTCCCGTTAAACGCCCCCCGAGACCCCCTGGTTCGAATTTCGACAAGAACGTTTAACTCTGGTCTGGAGCCTGGACCAAGGTATTCGTGACTAAAATTTGGTAACTCCCTGTCAATTTGTCTGGTTCCCAAGCCGGTTCCGGTAAACGCCCCCTTGAGATCCCACTGTTTCGAAATTTGAAGAAAACGCTTCGTCTTGATCTGGGGCAGGGCCAAGGTACCCCTGACCAAAATTTGGTAACTCTCGGTCCACTCGTCTGGTCCCCAGGCCGCACACAGACAGACAGACGTCAATACTTTTTTATTATTATTATTTTGCTCGAAATTTCTTCATAGTTTGTTATTAAAATACTTGCCAACATATCCTCATTTTATTGTCCTAACAAACCAATATATGTTGATAGTAAAGTAGTTTATATTGATCGAGCTTCTGGGCCTTCAGAATTTCATGTCACTCCCCCCCCCCGTTACGAAATCCTGGCTAAACGAACCAATATGTTTCAGTAAAATAGTTTAGAGTGATCGAGCCCCTTTTGTGAAGACCACAGTATTTCATGTCACTGACCCCCCCTTCACGAAATCCTGGCTACGTGCCTGCTGAGTGGTTAGCTTTTGCGCTTCTATCGGGAAGTCCGGGATTCAACCCAGCATTCGACCATTCTGCCAAAGCTTTTCTTTATTCCATCTGTGAATGTAGAAATAGTGCGTGTACTGTGAGTTGGCCGACTTCCTTTCTTATTGTTTTTAAATCGTTATTATCACTAATTACCAGCAGTGACGATTTTGCGAAGGTTAGGAGAGCGGCCTTTCGGACTGAAGCCTGTTCCCCAAAGTTACAGAATGTTTAAAACAAACGAAATATCTATTAGTTATACTTTTACTCATAAACTTTAATCTCCCGTCAAATTACGAATGTTTAGAAAAACTCAACATTAGTAAGAACCCCCCCCCCCAAAAATACTTTTCGAAATCCGCCACTGATTCTCAGTATAAAATGTTCTTCAAGGTTGTATCGGGAAAATTATTGCTAAACATATAAACGAAACGAAATATTAGTTATGCCTGTACTCACAAACTTCAAGCACCTCCCAAATAAAATTAGGACCTTTTAGAAAACGAAACAATCAGAGAAAGTCCTCCCAAAGTACTTTTCTAAATCCGCTACTGATTATTTGTATAAATGGGTATTGAAGGTTGTATCCGGAAAATTATTGCTAAATCATTGCACAGCTACAGTATAACAGAAATGTGGAAGTACGGTTTGACGGATATATTGAAAAACGTACGCTTTGACGGGTATATACAAAAATGTCAGTTAAACTTTTGCGCTAGAAGCTAGAGTACTAAGCTCTTAGAAATGAAACACAGATGACAAACTAAAATGATTTAGAGAAGAAAAAAAGTTGTCGATAAGTCAAAAGTTAAAATAAAGTTAAATAGCGTCTAAAATTGCCCTCAAATACTACATTCTTCATGTTAGCTTTAATTCGTAAAACATGTGCTCCATCCATCTTGATGGTGAATTTCAGAGCGAAATATGGCATTTAGGTCATGGAATTCTTATCTAACTATAGAATATACTATAAGAGAGCTATGTAGATAGAAAAATCATGAAAATGAAAAAAGCCAAAATTTCCAAAATTTCCCAAAAAAGCCAGCTTTTCATTGAAAAAACCCATCGATTCAAAAAAGCCGGCATCATTACCCCCTACAATGAAATTTTGAATATTATAACATCGCACCAACACATGAACCATGAATAGAAATATTTCAATTTTACCTTCATCTAAATGTTCAGTGTATTAGTCAGCCTCGTTGCTTCAATTTATCTTTTAGATTTATTGAAATACCCTGTGACGTCATCGATACACACTTTTTAAGATCGAGGAAGCTGCACGGTTTAACCAGAATATGCAACTTCCGTGAGAATCTGGTATGAAATTAAATAATAATAATAATAATAATATGGGGGGAATTATGTCAAAAATAATCGCAACTTTACGTACGAAGAAAAGGTTTTGCAAAGTAGTTGAGCTCAAACGCTGCCTGGGGATTACAAAACAAAATAACAAGTGCGAGTTGCGTTTGCTAGGAAACGGTATTTGTTTAATATGATATTATGTTGACTACTATTCTCATAATCATTTTTAATTTTCCTATTAATCTTACAGAACTCCCTTGTGGCTCCCTGGTTAGCGCGAAAGAGTGGGTTCGATTCGGAAGGATGGGATCTCATGTGTCATCCAACCTCAAATTTCATAGATTCTCCGTGCTGAACGGAACGTTGAAGATGAAACAATCTAACAAACCTATTTATCCTATAAATACGAGATGTTAAGTATAATATAGGATTAACTAATCAAAATGAAAAAAAAATCTGATTAGAAGACTTTTGTCAAGGATGAAATGAAAAGCAGAGTGACTGAAAGCAATTATACTTAACGTAGTGATCCACTGTAAGTCTACTGCTGGACGAATGTCTCTCGAACTCTTATCCACGACTATTTATCTTTAAACATTATTTTGCACGTTACTCAGTTCTTGCTTCTTGACTTTATTACAACCTTGGATAAGGACTTTCTTAAGCCCCTCTTTTTCCCTTCATATGTAAATAAGGATTGCCTTGTTCACCTGTCACCATCTCTTCTTGCAATATGATCAACAAACTGCCATTGCAATTCTTTTCTCTTCATGATAATACCCATCACTTTCTCATCTTCCTCATCCATCTCTTTATAAAAGAAGTCCTGAGTGAATGAGTAACTGATTGACTGTTCAACACTTAGGTAAAACAGCTTAAGGTAGAAACTTGAAATTTTGACAGCGCATAGAGCTTGTAACCTAAAGTACCACTAAGGAAAGAGTTTTGGAAACTCAACGGGTAGGATGAGGAAATGCGGATGGGAATTACTATAGTAAAATGTTCATATCTTCGAAGCTCTGAAGAACAGAGACATAAAATTTGGAATATAGACTTTCTTTTTTAGAATAATTACGCACACGTTTCGCCGTTTTTTAAATATATCGTAAAAGAGAAGAAAGAAACGGCTAAAACAATGGGTGAAGTTACAATTACCATAACAGGATGACCATATCTCGAAATTCGTTAAGGTTACAAACATGGCATTTGGTATTTAGCCTCTTTGTTTAAAGTAATTAAAGATGTGTTCCATCGTTTTAAGTTATTTCCTCTAGAAGGGACGAAAAAGTGGAAAGTAAAAACATAAGTGGGCCATATAAAAAGATAAGAGTTATAATTTTTGTAATAAGATGTCTTATTACAGCTGGGGAAAATTATCAGGGGAAAACGTGTGAACCATTCGGAATTAATTTTTGAACACAGCACTTAAGCTAACACTGATTTTTTTATTACTTAACCGTGATTGAAATGTGTATTCTAAGGGGGAAAAGGGATTAACATTTTCGAAAAGAATAATGTTATTATTGTATTCTTGCCGTGTGAAGAATAGAATCAAAGGCTGAAATATGAGGTGCGAGGGCGCAGGCTGAGCAAATGTTTGGGTTGGGGGTGAAATCTGCAGCTGGCTGAAGGCTAGTTTTAATATGGTTTGCAAGTGGTTTCAACACACATCTCATCATGTCTCCCTTCTATTATATAATAAATGAATTATCACTTTACAGTGCATAAAGTTTTTTTATTAACATAAAATAAAATAAATAATTAAAATAATATTTTTTAGTGCGAATATTTGGTATGTGGAAGGTGAGAAAATAGTTAAAGCATCCAAAAATAAAAATAACATAAGGCCAAGGTTGTGTAAACTAAAACTAAACTTTTTCACAACAAACTATAATATAACACCTAGCTAACCTCAATATGTGCATTTATAATTTAATTTATTGTTTACAAATAAAAGTTAAATACAAAATATCTGGTAACATTTTGGTAAACAAATACACGGATTTTCCAAAACAAAAAAAAACTTTATATTTATATATATAACAATAATATTTATCAAAAAACTATAATTTAACTTTTTAAAATTCAAAAATATAGTGCCAACTAGTAACAAACAAGGACATTTACAGATATAAAAAGACAAATTTTATAAACCAAGAAATTATTCATTCGAAATTATTCAACAATCATTTATTCGGCTTTCACCATTTCGAATTCATTTCGTTTCGTTCAGAGCTTCGACATGAAGTCTCTGAATAGCTGTTGTTAGGACATTAAGTATAAACTAAAAAAAAAAAAGTATAACTAATGAATAGTATAATATAACAAGTTAACAATATAACAATTTATATGCTTTTGTTGTTATTGTATGCTTCTTTCTTTTAATACGATAATATATTTGTGCATTTAACTTATATGTAATTATTTCTTTTATTCTAAATATTAATTATATTATGCATTTTCTTATTATTTTTCTTCAATCTCTTTTATTCTACTATCTGTTACATCTAAACAAAATGTCATAAATCATTTGGGTAATGGTCTCCATGTAACAAACAATACACTATAACTATAATCCCACTATACTACCCGTTTCATTATTGTAATATACCGGTACTAATACACTTTACCCATTACACCGTTATAAATCAACTTATATTTATTATTTTCTTTATATATGTTACTTCTGAATCTAGAGATGGCTAATGACTAATTTCGTTAGTGTCATGTTACAAGGACTTATAGTTTGTTCTCGGAAAGGGACTGATGTGAAACAACTATCTACTTGGTATACCAGATTCAAATTCAAGCAGAACAACAGCGCTGGAAATATATTTTAGAGAGGCTACTAATTAGCCAGTGTTCAGTTTCTAGCTTCATACAATTCAGCACTTCGGAATAATCTTAAAAAAATCCAAATGAATTTACGAAACTAATAACAAGCAAAAACAAAAGAACTAACGATCATGCTGCAAGTTTGGATAAATTTCTGACTGCAATTATTATACTAGTTTGAGAAGGATGCATTCAATGAAACTATTTTTAAACATACATGTCCATGGGGTTCCTAGAAGAAAGATTTTAAATGCAGGATAAAATATATAAATATTCCAACTTCTAGGCAGTGATGCTGGTTTGAGGGAAACTTACCGCGGCGTAGGGAGATTTAGCAAAGAATTTTTTAAGGAGGGAAAGAGGGAGAATTTACGAATATGAGATAAAATATAGGGAAATTTAGTTTTTCAACAAATGTTATGTTACTAAGCACTGCGACAGTATGAAAGAGCGATGGCTTTCTTTCCAGAATCCTATACAAAAAGTGACAAACGTTTTATTTTCCACAAGCTTTCCGCGGCCTGGCTTGAGGATTTCATTACCAAATGTCTGGAAATGAACCAACGCTTTACATGTTGTTATTGCTTTGGGCAGCATTACCATAGTAGAAAGAAATATCGTCAACCTCGTAAATAGACAAGAGTGTTCCACCCTGCCAAAAGGTTCAAGCGACTAGACTTTTGTCCATTGGTGTAGGAAAGAAGCGAATACTGAGAAAAGAGGGGCGGAACAAAGACTTAAAACAGAGGATTTCTAGTTCGAAATGCCAATAACTGATTCTTTCCGCTTTATTTTTATTCCATCTTTGAATAGTTGAAAGAAATGCTTGTGACGTGCAGAACCAGAATTTGAGAAGAGAGCAAAAATGTAAATACGAAGTGAAAGAAGACTCTTCCCCGTAAGTGACTGTGATAATTTTCCTGGCTTTAAAATCGGGAGAGAGTTTCATCGTAATGAATATGGCCAGCTATCCAGGGTGTAAACAATGGGAAAAATGAAAAATTAAATAACTTGAAAGTGTGTAGGTTATTTGTGGGTGTATTGCTAATTAAGTGTAACTATGTGTGAGCAGTGTAAAGTGGAAAATTTTCACTCAATTCTCTTTCTCTTCTGAACACTACACTAAGGGATTTTGTCACTTTCACGAACACAGCCGAATTCCACAATGTATGTATATTGTAGTGATATGAGTACATACCCAATAATGCTCTCTAAACATTATATATATGGACCTGTGGGGAAAAGTTCATAGTCTCAGAGCTAGGGCTGTCCAAAATCGCGGAAGAGGCAAATTTCAAGAGATGCTGTTTTGAATTCGAGAAACTATGGGTGGTGGTCATTATCAGCGTAAAGGAAGTCACGCATACGCAATCCAAAAATGCATATTTCATTAATGTTCAATGGGTGTACAGAGTATTTCACGCAGGGTGAAATTCCCAGACATGCCATCAACCGAATTTTGAGACATGCTCTGATTTTATGATTGGTCCAAAGTAGGCAAACGATAAACCTTGATACCAGTGAACACGGAATCCTTCGGCGCGATGTCGGAAGTGTTAAGGATCGTCAGCAGCACGGTCTCTCGTGCTCGGGAAAACGCATGATGCAATGTTTTCTTTCACGCCTATAAATGACGAAAACGTGAAATATACCGTGACGAAATACTTCGCATTACACGTTATTCCGAACACAAAAATCATGGTGCTGCCGGTTCCTAACAATTTCGACTTCCCTCCGAAGCATTGGATGTCCATTGTTGTCAAGGCTTACTTCCAGCCTAGTTTGGACTCTCCTTGAAATCAGGGTATATCTGAAAACTCTGTTAAAAGCATATCTGAGAATTTTACCCTCTAGGAAATACCCTGTACATCTATTGAAAATTGACGAAATATGCACTTTTGGATTGTGTACGCCTTTGTTCCTTTACGCTGATAAGGATCACAATCCAGAATTTCTGGAATTCGAAACAGGATCAGTTGAAATTTGGCTTTATCGCTACTTTGGACAGCTCTAGCTCTGAAACTACGCACTTTTTGCCATAGGTCCATATGAACTTTTTCTCTTATTTTGATGTGAGGAATCACCTCTTACAGTTTGTCGGTATAGTTCATTAACACCCTGTATATATATATATAATTAAACGAAAATTAGGGAAATTTTATATTAAAAAGGAAATTTTGAGCATTCCTCAGGGAAATTTTAACTTAAGAACCTAACAACACTGCTTCTGGGTCATTTTTCGTGACCTGGGTCATAAGCAGATATCTTTGAAAATAGTTCCATTGTCTTCAGCACATAATCAAATTAATATGAATATATCGAAGGATGGGCACTTTTTCTTTTGACATAAGCTTTATCGCAAAGACCCCAACTTTGATATCATTTTCATCGTGACCCCATGGATGGATGTGCTAATTAAAATAGTTTCATAGAATTCACCATTCTCATATTAGTATAAAAAGTACAGTTAGAAATTTATCTAAACATGAACACATTTTACTACTGACATCGTTAGTTTTTTGTTAAAAGAAAAACAAGTACTACTTCATTATCTTGATTACAACACCAGATATTGTTGATATTAAGCAGGTCTCTGTATCATTGCGATTTGTATACGAAAGCCCCGCTGAAATCGATAGTAATTCTTTATTTTCTTTACAATATTCTGCTGCCGACACTTTTACATTTGATATTATGCCATGCAACTGATAAACGGCCTCGCGGAGATCTCTAGGATCTGCAAAGGCTTAGGCCATCTTTCTCTACACCCTCCCCTCCCCCCCCAAAAAAAAACAATACCTTGTAAATCACCACAAATCTAAAATATCCCTTGCAGTGCATGTCACAAATGTTACATTTGTTAAAATATCTTCCGCTTCAAAGTCAGTTCTTTCTACCAGGAAAGTGGGAATGAGAATACGGTGCGTGGCATATATATATATATATACAGGGTGTTTCAGTTAAAAGGTCTAGTGCTTATAAATCCAAAACGGCTGAGAATAAAAAGATGAAACAAAAACTGAGATAGGGAAATGTTATAGGCCACATCACATGGTGTTGTTGTAGTAACCCCCAGGCCCTCCTTCAAGAGGGCCCAGGGGCCAACTTCAAATTTTCAAATGGGAACATGTATTGAATCATACCTCATTCAATAGTCCTTGAAAAACGAAACAACTTTTGTAGGAAACAATTTTCGATTTGGGCCACCGTTTACAAAATGGCCGCAAAAAGTGGGTCCTGTATCAGATAAAACGTCCAGTGCTTATAGGTCTAAATCAGAAACGGCTGAGAGTAAAGAGATGAAACAAAAACTGAGATAGAAACGATGATAAAGCATATCAAGTGGTACTGTTGTGGTGACCCTCAGGGAACTTCGTGAAGGGGACCCAGGTGCCAATTTCAAACTGATACAGGACTTTTGCGCACTGGACGTTTTATCTGAAACACCCTATATATATAAAGAGAGAGAGAGAGAGAGAGAGAGAGAGAGAGAGACTAAACAATAACTTCATGCCAGAAGACTGAGTAGAGCATATTTAATAAACGTATCTATCTACACTTAATTATTGAGACTGCAAATTCAGGAACAAAAATACACAATATATATAGCTGAAGAATAACAAAACAGAACTATGGTAAAGTGTAGCTTTTTCTGCAAACATTAATTGAACAATAACAGTGACTTAGGCCATCATTTATAGTTGATTATTCTATATTTTTTTTCTCTCGTATGTGCATAGTCACATTTTGAGGAAGTAATCAGCTGTTGTTGGTCGCTAAACTGGAATTCCAGAGTGAAAGCATCAAGAGAAATAGAAGGAAATACAAACATGAAAATATCAAGTTGTCTAAAATATGTTATCTTTGGGAGGTCAAAATTGGTAATATATTCATTATGATTTAAGAATAACATTATGAACCCACATATCCACCATTTTGTTCGATGAACATCTGCCATATGTCTGGTAACAGAAGAATTTCATCATTATATCTTATGTGGTTTCTGGGCAAAAAAATTTGACATATAGTTTTCATAGGTCTCTTTTGAAACTAACTAAACACTATTCAAAGAGGCCGAAAAAATAATAGTCTGACGATGTCAGGTCCGCGCTATACGGCGAATACATAAAAACCTTGAAGTCGAGTTCTTTCAATTTCTGACGAGTCGTTAAGGATGCATGTGTTCTGGCGTTGTCAGTGTGGTATACGACACTCCTTTTTGCTGTCCTGTTCCGGCCGTTTCTTCTGACTTGGAAGGTAAAGTCACGCTAATTATCGACAGGACAGATCCGAGTCTATCGTTCTCTTCGGCAGCAGTAGCGAGTGATGCACGATTCCCTTCCAATCCCACTAAACGCAAAGTATAACCTTCATGGGCGTCAGTTTGGGCTTTGTCACAAACTATGCAGCTTCCCATAGCTTCAAATAAGATGTTTCTGGCATACAGTTGTTGTAGGTTATCCGTTTTTCATCACTCGTAATCAATCACTTTAGAAATGGCTCCAGTTCGTTACGTTTCAGTAGAGATTCGCAGATAGAAATTCGATTTCTTTATTGAAAATCAATTTTAATCAAGTACATACTGATCATTATTATCTATGAACTTTTGCCATTTTTCGGAAAGCTTCATAATTCCATCGCTGTAGAACTTCTGTGTTTTATCCTTTCTTGGCCAATATTTTTTTAGCGGCGCTCCGGTCTGTCAGTTTTTTTTGCCATCAAGAGAGTTTTGCAGAGACCGAAACAAATGGTAGTTAGACTGTGCAAGGTCCAGGCTATACGGTGGATGCATCGAAACCTTCCAACCAAGTTGCGTGGCCGCGCATTGTCATGATGGAATACATCTCCCTTTCTGTTGGCCAATTCTGGTTGCTTTTTCTGGATTGCTTTGTTCAAACGGTCGAGGTGTGCACAGTACAGGACCGAATTGATGGTTTCGGCATGTTGCAACAGCTCATAATGGAAAATTCTTTTCCAATCCCACCAGACACTCAACATAATCTTCTTTGCCGACAATCCAGGATTTGAAGTCGTTTGTGGAGGGTTACCAACCTTTGACCATGATAGCTTGCCTTTATTATTCTCGTATTTCTCCCATTTTTCATCGCCTGTAATGAGGCGCTTCAAATAGAACTAAAAATGCACCGTCTGACTAACATTTGTTTCAGTCTCTGCAAACCTACATATAATATTGCAGACCCAATATAATATATGTATAGTTTAAATCATTATTAGTTGTTCTATTACGATTTTGAGGTGTTATCTATTTAATTTGGTTCAGTTTGTTTAAAGTCAATTTCGTCCTATAAATTTTGGCAATGATATGTGTTACAACGCGAAGCATTTGAAACATACAATACCGGTAGTCCAATTTGTTCTTCTTCTGTAGATACCAGTAAATTATGTCGAGAAATTGAAAATTTAGAAAATACAAGAAAGCGACAGAAATCCAAACTAACCCTTAATAATAAGTATATTATAAATTATGATAAATTATGTTTTTTTCAATATAGCAAATGAGAACAAAATAATGTTTTAAATAAGCCTACAATTGTTAATATATTGTTCATTTTACTGTATGACCTAGGTTCATTTAAAAATGACAAAAAAATCTTTATCCTTAATTGAGGACACTTTCACAGCCTGTATTGTATGTCTTTCCTTGGCTGTATACATATTCGACTTCCTTGCAAGAGGTTTGGGTTTTAAATCTGGCTAGTAGCGTGATTGAGAGTTTACTGAAAATTATAAATACATGTCTCATACAACTTTTGTACTGAAAAAGTATGTCTGTATGTTTTACTTTAGTTTATTGCAAACCCAATTAGATCTACTTCACTATTTCAACATACGAAATAACATTTTTCCTGAATCTCTTGGTGAGAAATATTATTCGACTGTACATGTCTGCATCCAATACATTTTTCATTATTAACACTTTAACACTTTCAGCCCCATGTGTATCTTTTTGATACACAGTGAGGGTTTACTGATGGACCACGTGTATCAAATAGATACACATTAGCTGACAGTGTTCATAGCAAACTGTAGTCTGGTCCCGGGATGAAATTTACTCAAACAGGGTTGGGGCTGAAAGTGTTAAAATAACATTTTCAAGAGACGACGTTTAAAATGTAATTCATAAGGACTCAACTATAAAATTGAAATTATTATCTACACCTTGGAAACAATAACTTAGATTATAAGGTATAAAACTTCATGAAAATAGTAAGCTCGTATTGTATTAGTATTTATTTTGAAGTTACTTCTACATGTTATTCAACAGATGTCTTAGGTCCGTAGGTGCAACCTATCAGTACGATGTTTCAAAGTTTTAACTTCCTTTTGAATAAGATTTTAAGGAATAATAAAGATTTATCATATTAACATATGAAAACAAATCTGTATGTACATGTGATTACAGAGGTTCTTGCAACCGGAGCAAAATTTATCTGATGTGCTGTAATCAACTGCCTCTTCAACATCCCCACACCAATACTTGGAGTTTACTTTTGCAGCATTATGACCCAGTTTAAACTCGTAAAGTGTAAGTTCCCGAATTAGACTTTGTTGCATTTTCAGTTTAGCAAGCGTTAAAACATACACGAAACGCAGCATTGTACAGTAGAGTACTGAAAACTTCGTCTAAGTGGACTGAAGGGTGGCCTAATTTGAAAAATGTAGAGCTATCGGGAATGGGGTTGAAAAAGACCCTGCACTAACACATACTCCTTTATCCAGTCTCTTTAATGACTCTGACTTTTGCTCCATGAACAAGTCCACTTGTTTTCTTTCAACGTAAGACGCCATCGCAAAGTACTGTCCAGCACGCACAAACTTTGAAACAGCTTTGAACAATACAGCATAGTCACTCACATCGAGTTGCGCAATGCTGTTAAGAAATCGACTAACTCAGGCAAAGGTTGGAATGTGGTAGACGAGTGGGAGTGTGATGCGAGAAAAAGGAATGCGGGAAGAGGAGACACGCATGTGGGCAATGACCTTGAACGGGTCTGCGTGTGGGGATTTTTCGCTCTGTCAAGGTTTGACCGAATTATCCGGACTGCTGGGTTATCCATTGTCGAGTTTTAGAGACTCAGCTGTACTTGGAGAACACAATATCTACAATATCTATCTATACTTGAACTAGAGAATCTTCGACAGTTTGAATTGCTACGAGTGTGAACCGAGCACGACCAGTTTTGAAAATTATAAATTTTTCCATACCATACATTTATACTGCGTTTGTACCGGATTGTACCGTAAAAAAGTTTCACTTGCAACGGTCTCAAATTCGAAAAAAATCGAAAAATATAGTGGCCATCCTAAGTTCACGTGAACTTAGCAGGACCAGAATACAAATTTGAAGATTTTTCTGTACGAATCGTTTGTACTGCGTTTCTACTGGGTTGTACCATAAAATTTTCGTTTGTACCGGCGTCAAATTTGATAAAATTGAAAAATAAAGTGATCCTGCTAAATTCACGTGAATATAGCTGGACCAAAATACAAATTTCTACAAATCTGAAGATTTTCCATACGAATCGTTCATACTGCGTTTCTAGCGGATTGTACAGTAAAATATTTCGTCTGTACCGGTCTCAAATTCGAAAAAATCGAAAAATGAAATGGATCTGCTAAGTTCACGTGAACATAGAACTATTGACTAGTGTCTTAAATTTGGAGAATATGTGAATTCTAATAATAATTATAATTATACAAAAATTTAACGGACACAGAACACAAACCAGAGTACATTGTAAAAATAAGATCTGTTTTTACATTGACTATTTAAAATGTTTAAATAGGGTGTCGTACTTAAAATGAAGACAATACACAGCCATAAAATGAAGCGAAAGACTTTTGGACAACAAATAAGAAAATAAGTTCACATCTAGAAATTTTTAGTTACGTCAACTATTTACTATTTAGCAAAAATAAATAAATAAATAAATAAAACAACGGAGTTCAGTAAACTTTTTTTTTTTAAAAAAAACAAGAATTATCATACCTTCAGAAAGTACTTTAAATTCCAAATTCACGCAAAATGTAATAGGAATGTACATTAAACATAATTCACTCAAACATGCTCTATAATTGTATAGTATTTCTTACAACTGAAACATTAGTTATTCGTTACACGCATAATTTAACATAAGCATTTATGTCTTGTTAGTCGTTTATAAAAAGTCTAATCATTCTCCAAAATAAAAATTCTACTTCATCTTGCTCTCGTACTTTTAAATGAAAAGAAGAACTGTTTAACTTGGGAATCAAAATGTTTTTGAATTCCGATCACTACACTAAACTCAAATGTTATTTGTCAACTTGAATAAAAGAAATGGAAGATGTTGAGATTTTACTTACTTGTTACTGAACAACTATCGTCTCTTTTGTGCAAATTTGAGATTTTCACATCTGTCCTTCCTGAGATATTTGATGGTGAAAATGCACGATTTTCGAAAATTCGCAATGTTTAAAAATTCCTAAAAAAATTAAGTATATGTTTTTCAGATCTGAAACTAGTTTGAAACGTTGTCTATTTTCTAGTCTCTATGTAGACAAAAAATTCAAGGCGAGTCTCAATATGTACATTCCAAAATGGCCATTTATAGGTTCCCAACCTCAATGTGGAAAAAACTTAGGTAAAAAATTAATAAAAACTAAATTTTGTCAGCAACCACCATTGGTCGATTTCATTTGGATTGTTCCACACTGTTCTAGTCTCTGTATATTTAATTGATTTAACCCTCGCACTGGCTAGGTATTTTTGGGTAACCAGTGCGGGTAACCAAGGGGGAGGGATTATTTTGTACCCACCTGATGTTGACTGTCAAGGTGATTTGAGGGTACTGGTCCCAGGAGGCCACAAATTTCTTCTTATCTTCGGCTCGATTATGGATAGTTATATCACATTTTTCTCGCAATATTTTGTTTCTCCCGAAAATGTACCAATGGGAGCCGAGCACCATCTGATGCTCATGGTCTCTCACAGTAATTTGTGACACTGAGCATCATATATGATGCTCAAGAACCTGGATAATTAAGTAATTTGTGATATCAAACATGAGCATCATATATAGTGCTCATGGCCCCACAGAGAAATAAGGTGAGCACCACATATGATGCTCAAAGCAGTCAACCTGTTAAGATTAAATACATCTTGCAAAAGAAACAAATCAGAAACTCTCAAAAATCTACAGAGACTGAAGTAAACAGTACACGGAATAAGTCTAACCGCTATTTATTATACTGCCATCTAGGAGTGACACTTATAAATGTCAGTCACATCTCCTACCAACGGGGGTGGGGGTACTTTGTGCCCAACAACTTAAAATAGCAGTTTAGAAGACAACACGAAACGCTCAAAATTAACAGTACACGGGAGAAGTCTAACCGCCAAAGTCAGAAAAGACAGAATACTGAATACTGAATTTCCAATCTTAATAGGACGACATTCCTTACCGCTTTCTAAAGGATCTCTGTTAGTGTTTATTGCCTTGCTACTTATATCGAGCGTTAGATGTGAATTTATTTCTTTTAATTCATTGTGTAAGTCCTTCATTTTATTTATATTGTTTGCACTTTAAATAAGACACAAAATTAAGCATAGTCTATGTAAAAACAAGTCTTACTTTTACATTATAATTAAAGTTTGTTTTGTGTTCTGTACCCGTTGAATTTTTACGTAATTATTATTGAAATATTTATATTCTTAAAATTTGAGGAAATTAGTCAGTAGTCCTGATAACCTCAAGTGAACTTAGCAGGACCACTTGATTTTCCAATTTTCCCGAATTTGACACCGGTACAAACGAAAATTATTACGGTTCAATCCGGTACAAACTCAGTACAAATGATTCGTACAGAAAAATCTTCAGACTTGAAGAAATTTGTTTTCTGGTCCTGCTATCATATATTCACGTAAACTTAGCAGAACCACTTTATTTTTCGATGTTATCGAATTTGACACCGGTACAAACGAAAATTTTTACGGTACAATCCGGTAAAAACGCAGTACGAACGATTCGTACAGAAAAATCTTCAGACTTGAAGAAATTTGTTTTCTGGTCCTGCTATCATATATTCACGTAAACTTAGCAGAACCACTTTGTTTTTCGATGTTATCGAATTTGACGCCGGTACAAACGAAAATTTTTACGGTACAATCCGGTACAAACGTAGTACAAACGATTTGTACAGAAAAATCTTCAGACTTGTAGAAATTTGTTTTCTGGTTCTGCTATATTCACGTGAACTTAGCAGGACCACATTATTTTTCGATGTTATCGAATTTGACGCCGGTACAAACGAAAATTTTTACGGTACAAACCGGTACAAACGCAGTACAAACGTATGGTACACAAATATTTATAATTTTCAAAATTGTCCAGCTATGTTTACACTCGTTGAATTGCTTCGGTAACACGACATCCCCCCCCAAAAAGTATGCAAGTGTGTCAATGTTGCTAAGCTTTTGACTTTCCTTTTATTATGAACTGTTTAAACATTTTGTCACATTTTTAAACTCTGCTATGCTGGTTTATTTCTTATTGCTATTATGTTTCAGCAAAATGGAAACGTATTATATCAACAACTATACATATATGTAAATAAATAAAATTTGAAATCTTACGTTAGGAAAGAGCTACTACAACTTCGTTTGCCCAAATAACAATAGACCATAGTTTAAATGTGAAAATTTTCAACAAGAACAGGCATAGAATCTCAAGTTCTGCACACACACACTTTTAGCGTTGCCATGCTAACACATTATAAAGAAACGTAAGATTCATTGGTAGAAAGCCTAATTCAGTTGAAAGAGATTCATATTTAAATCCAAGGCCATGGGAATCTGTGGTGGATATAATAATTTACGAGGGTTTTACTATATTTTCCTGTTCCCTACCATTCAAATTACTCAAAATTTATCACAACCGTTCATTAATCACTATCTTCTTCAGCTTCAAGAGCACAGACATGTATATTCTTTAAAACTGAACAATTCACTTATCTTGAGCATCAACAAATATCTGTGTATCTAAGAGGCAGCCAGTGTGTACATAAAATTCTTTCTCATTTTCAATTTTCTGTTGAAAGATTGATTACAAATGTGTTGTGAATATTTGGTATTCACTGTCAAACGTATATTTAGTTTGATGATATTCTTCAGCAGCACCATTTCAAATATTACTTGGAGGTGGCAAGACTCCGGTACACTTTTTATTAGCATGTTATTATATTATTGGTTAAAAGTATATAGATCTTAAACTTAGAGGAGAGCAATTGAACGCACTAAAGCTCAATATGATGCCCTGACGCTCTTCCATCATTTATGTGTGGATATAAGGTTTGGAAAACTAACTTAAAGCTGATCGCGGTATTTGGAACCTGAACCTTCCATTCATACGCCTAAAGCCTTAGAATGTTATGTTACATTAAATTCTGAATTAGGTTCGCTTACGCTATCAACGTCCATTTGTATTGAGAATACTTAAAGGAGACTAATTAATAACTACTGTGTTTGAAATATTACTTTCAGTACATAAAATGATTAACTCTACACTAGGAACAATACGAGTAAATTTCAAATACAATAAACCTTTAAATATATACTAGAAACACTGATATATTCAGGTTTTTCGTAATGTAAAATTCTGAAAATTAACTTTGTGTGACAAGGGTTATTTGTTCTTAGATTCATAACTTTTTATCAGAAAGTATGGATAGTCTGAAACAAAAAGTAGAATTAGCCTACCATCTCTGTTAAAAAAAAAAAAAAAAAAAAACTATATTCTGACAACCATATACAATATAACTTACATTTCAACTTTTGTTATACATTTAACATGTTACAAGGTTTCGTCATACATTTTACATGTTTTAATGTTTTATTAAGTTCATACATATAATATGATATAATATTAATGTTTAAACGTTGATGCTGGAAGAACGGAAAGGAACTAAATTAACGAACAAATTACACCAAGCGAATTTGAAACATCTATGCGTAAAGTAATGAAAGTGAAGCCTTTCACTTTACATCCACTCAAATTTCAAAAACCAGTCTAAACATCCGGAGTAACAGTATTCCTGGAACACAAGAGGAAATGAACATAATTATCACTCAACTTAGAAAGAAAAGATGATTTTTTAAACTGCAGGATATAGCAGGATGGCTATAGATATTTTGTTTCAGCAGTATTTAGAACATGTTAAAAGTTAAGTGTGGGGTTAAGCAGTCCATGTCTGTTTCAGTGATATATGTCTGGATTCATCATCATCATCATCATCACCGTCATCATTATCATCATATTTATTCTTGCATTACTGGCAGGTCACTTGCCACAGCTGAGAAGCTTCTGTGCTCCGCGGTCTTTTGCTATCCTCTTCGTCTTATGCGATTTTTCTGTTTTGATATCGTCCATTAATTGTAGTCTGCTTCGTACCTTTCCTCTCTTTTCTGCAACTATATCCTCTAGGACGTCCCTCATGACACAGTTACTTCTTAGTCAATGTCTCAACCAGTATCTCTTTCTCTTCCCAATAACATCCAAAGTCATTCTTCTCTTCCCCCATTTCCAACACCCTCTCATTCATTTTCAGCTCAATTCAACTAATTCTCTCCATTCTTCTCCACACCCACATTTCGAAAGCTTCCAGTCGTTTTTCATCACTTTTGCGCAATGTCCATGTTTCCGACCTGTACAATACAATACTCCACACGAAGCATTTTATGCGTCTTTTTCTGAACTCTTTATTGAAGTGTCACAAAATATTTTCTACCCCCTAAAGGCTTTTTTTCACCATTCCTGTCATTGCTTTTATTTCACCTTAACACTTCATATCATCACTAATAATACTATCTAGGTATCGAAAACTAGTTACTTGTTCTATTTTCTCCTCTTATACTACTATATTTGACCCTGGCTGCTTCGTTTCAATCATCACGGCTTTTGTCTTTTTAATATATATTTTGATCTCATATTCTTCACAGCTTTTCCTCAAGTATTCTAACATCTTATTGATTTTCTCTTCAGATTCCACCACAAGCGCCATATCATCTGTAAACCATATACACCTAATCATTCTACCTCCTACTGAAATATCGTCTTCATTACGTAGGCTCTTTTTAACTATCTCTTGTCGATAGGTATTAAATGTTGTTCGCGAAAGCATCAATGTCGAACTCCCCTTTCAGATGTACTTCTGTCGTTTCCTCCACTGTTTTAACACTTACTTGTTGGTTCATATATAAGTTTCTTATGAGTCTTCGATCTTTCCATTCTAACCCAACCTTCTTCAGAACTTCCAACAACAATTCCCAATTCCTGCAGACAAAAGTGTTTTTCTAGATTAATAAGTAACACATTTATGTCCTTCCCCTTTTCTATAAATCTTTCACCTATCACACTTAATAATCCAATTGCATTTCTTGTACCCTTACCTCTCCTGAGCCCGAACTGTTCCACGTCAACTTTTTTCATTTGTCCTTCCATACAACTTTCTGTTCAAAATTCGAAGCAAAACTTTTGCTGAGTGACATATGAGTTCGATAATCCTCACATCTCTTTGGGTTCGACTTCTTGGCTAACGGTATCAAGTTAGTCTTCAGGAAGTATTTTTGCCACTCCCTTGTTTCATATATTTCATTGCAGAGTCTGAACAATTCTATCTTGCCCTTATCCCCCATATTTTTAATGACTATCGAATGATATATTATCTATCCCTGTTGCCTTTCCATTTCTAATCTTTTTAACTATCTTCCATTTATTTTCCATTTCTATAACTTTTTAAAACTAATTCCGAAGAATACTAAACACTTTATCATCCTCACGTACTTCATTTTCTACTTCAACATCTAGGCCACATTTCCTATTCCTGCTTACATGTAAGTCCTTATCATATTCTTTCCATCTTGCTAAGATTTCACTTAACTTGCTGATTACCTTCCCAATCTTATGTTCTACTGCCATCGTAATACCTTCTTGTTTCCTCCGAAGTTCCATAATTTTTACCTTCTTGAACAGTTTCTCATATTTTCCAACTCTTCCCAATTCTTCTATGTTCTTACATTTTCTCTTGTAAAATTCTTACCTTGTTCTATCTGTTCCCCTTCGCAACTCGTTTAATTTTCTGTACATTTTTTCTGACCTGTTCTGTATCAACATGATTCTACGGCTTCCTTTCCCTCATTTTCTGCAACATTTGTTCCGTAATCCACGGATTCTCAGCCGTTTTGTGTTCGCGATAATTTACTAATTCTTCTGCAGCCTGCTGTATGCAAAGTTCATTATAATCCGACCGTCTGTTACTACCCGCACCTACTCTTTCCACGTTTGAGTAGTTTGCTTTCAACTTTTCAGTATTCAACATCTTGTTGCCCACTTTTCTTCTGCCTACATTTTAAAGTTGAATATCCACTTCGGCCAGCATAAGGTTATGATCAGAGAAAATGTCAGCCCAGAGAAGGGTTTTCGAGTTCTTCAAGCTATTCCGATATCTCTCCTGAATCATAACATAGTCTATCTGATATCTTCTTCCGTCTATTGAGGATTTCTATGTATACCTTCTTCTCTTGTGCTGATTGAACCACGCGTTCCAAATTACTAGTGAATTTTGTTTACAGAAATTGACCAGTCTCTCTTCCCATTTCATTTCTGTTGCTTAAACCCTATTTGCTGACGACATTCTTGTTTTCTTCCACAACTGCATTGAAATCTCCCATTATAATTACGTATGCACCTCTCTTCTCCCTGTCTATAATTTCTTCTATTTTCTCAAAATTTTCCTCTATTTCTTCAATTGCATGTGCAGTCGTTGGCGTGTATGGCTGTAATAACATTAGATCCTTCGTTTTTGCTTTAAGTCTTAACATCGTAATTCTGTCATCAACAAATTTTACTTTCACTACCTTCTTGTACCAAGAAGTATTTCTACACTCACTGAAATTCGATTTCGATCTTCAATTCGATTTTTGACCATTACCGTAATCTCTTCTCTCTCTCTCTCTCTTTTTTTTTTGTCGCTGTCGCTCAAAAAAGTGAAAAAGTGAAATGTATAAAAATGAACGTTCCGATGTCGTTCCAAAAACTCGATGTTTATGAAAAAATAACCATCCCAAGTAGGTCGGCAATTTGTATCTTTGTTGATTGGATTTCAAACTTGAATTGCAGATTTTGCCTGTGAAGAAAATATGCAACGCAATTTATTACCGGTGCTGTAATAGTGCTATTTGTTTGTAATAGTGCTATTTGTTTGTAATAGTGCTAATAGCGCTGTTTTTTTTCGTGGGATGCTTAAATTCAGACTTCAGGCACAAGGATAATATTATGAACAAAACAATGGTTGGTTGGTGATTTGGAATTCATTGTCCCTTTCAGTACTGAGGTCATATGAAACGTGTACTTACAACTTAACATGGGATTCGAACTATATGACCTGGCACCGGTAATAAAATCTGGATCTCTTGCGTCGAGGGCGCGCGTGAAATATATAAGTTATAGCCACGAGAAAAATATATCATGAGCAATTGAGCATAAAATTACACTTATATCACGTCCTCAGTTCAGGGAAACATTTTATGTAAGCTAGTAAAACTGTATAATAAAATACTTTGGTATACAAAACATATTCGTACAGAGTGTTCCTTTGTCAATTCAGTGCGCAATGTTCTATTAGGTAACACACTTTATACAGTAGATGAGTATCTAAGCAGCTGTAGTACAACTTCGAAAACTAATTAAATTTATATTGTATATACGGTATATCACATGGTAAATGCAAATATACACATATGAATATTGAAGTAGTATATCATTGTTATGTGTATTGTAAAAATGGACTACAGGGTTTTCATAAAGTCTGGACGGATTTAATTTGCTTATAATTTTCATAAAAATGCTCACAATGAAATCCAATAAAGTGCAAACGGTAGCGGAAGGATTAAATTTTTAGTTGGCAACACTGTTAGATAAGCGGCAACTCTGAACACGTTGAGAGAGGGGGGTGCCCCGTCCTGTTGGAACACGATGTCGTTCTGGATTCCACGTGCCTCCAGTTTCGGCATGAGGTATTTCTGCAACATATCCAGGTACGAATATCCATTCACGGTCTCATCTTCAAAAAAGAACGGTCCAATCAGATGATCATAGGACACCTGGCATTTCGGATCAAACACGGCGGATCGCTGTGAGTGGATTCCAGCGCCGCCTACGCAAATGTGTGGACGTAAATGGCACCCAGTTGGAGGTGTGGCGGTGAATGAACTGAGCTGGTGCAGATTACAGGTAAAAATTTAATCCTTCCGCTACCGTTTGCACTTTATTTGATTTCAATATGAGCATTTTTATGTAAATTATAAGCGAATTAAATCCGTCCAGACTTTATGAAAACCCTGTACAGGGTATTCGTTTATTATATAGCATAAATCCACTTGTGAAATCCTCACACCTAAACGGCGCAACGTGTTTTATAGAGGGAGCTGCGGTATAGGTTCCACTCTTCCTCCCCTCTTTCTAAAACCATGTGTGCCAGTATAACCCAACTCTGAAACATGGTTATTTAGATAATCAGCGTACAAGTTCCTCTAATATTTGTTTAACCGCCTTTGATATTTCTTATAGCTTTCGAGCTAGGCACCCTCAAAGTTACAATTTCCTCGATTGCGGCATCTCGTAACTTTGAAACAACGCGTTTTTCGTCTTAGGTTCATATAGACCTTTTCTTATTGTTTAGATGTGAGGATTTTAACAGTGGATTTTGGCTACATAATAAATGAACGCCCTGCATATTTTTCATAAACTGTTAAAACTAAAATATTGTATTTATTCCAAGTACTGTATCTCTTTTAAGTGCTAACGAGTCAATACCATTCTATACAAACGTATATCTAATGTGGTATATAGAATAATCAATAATTTAGTCCAATCTAATTAAATATTTAATTAAAAAATCCTGATATGTTTTTTTCTTTTTTCAAAATAAAAGCTATTCATATTTTGGGTACGATATTTTTCAGTTAAAGTTACACGATAGTTAAAAGTTTATTATTCACAAAATTTATCCTTTCTTTACTGTTATATAGCGAAAATGTGTTTGAAATACAAACCACGTGGCTAACGTTTTTAACTCTCTACTTGACTTTTAACGACTTCTATAAATGAGATATACAGAGTGATCAAAAAATCACGCAACCGATGGTGCAAATATTTGCTGCAGATGACAGGTAGTGATAATTGAGGCAACGGGCTTCTTGGAAAACTCACAAATGACGTCCTTTCCTATCTAAAACAAGCTGCAAGGTATTCATTTAGACAGCAATTATGATACCCCCGTGTATCATGCGTGCCGAGAAGTTCTGGACGAATTAAAATTCTTGATAAGAACTTCTGTAGAGTATCAATTGACAGCACTTTATAATGCAAACAAAATCGTTCTTAGGCATGTCGTCTGGGATATGAGATATCGCCAAATATGGCAGGGATTGGACAAATATTATTTGCGGCTATATGTTCACGTTCTATGTATGTGTGCTGATGGCTACTAAAACATTGTTTCCAGTATAATTTAAGTGATATGCACAATTTTGTATGTGTTGTGAGAACCCATTTTACTAAAGTTTTGCACTGTTTCCATTATTAAAACCAATGCGAAATTCAAAAGGGGAACCCATGGGGTGTCTCCCTGAAGCATTTTGAGTTATTTCAACAATATGAGACGACGGTTTTTTTGTCAATATATTATATCAATAATTTGTTCCCACTATATTGTTAGTACAAACTAGCTAATATGCTCAAGTACTATAACAGGCAGTGGCGTATTTAGGGGGGGCATCCGGGCTTAAGCCCCCCCCCCGAAATCTTACTTACTATAGTAAAGTATATGGAATATCTTGCAGAATTTTCACATTTTCAGGCAAAGCCCCCCCAAAGTTAGCCAAGCCCCCCCGAAACAAAATCGTAAATACGCCACTGATAACAGGTAATATTTCCACACCTTGCGAAGCTTCTATCCTATTATGCAAGAATGAGCAGATTTAAAGATTCCATGGCTCAGTGGCGGATCCAGAATGGATCGGGTTCCTCCTCAAGTGAAAACATGATCTTATTCTTTCTTTGCTAATTTTAAAAGAAGTCTATTCACGTTTGTGAAGCAATTGGATATGGAAAGAAATTTATGATCTTCTACAGCACCGTAACTTAGATTATTTTTTCTGGGGGGCGGTAAGCATTAATACACGTATTTGGACCCGCTAGAAAAAAGTTGTTTTACCCATTCTTGGGCCCCTTCTTTCCATCTTTCTCTTACTCTTTATGACTCCCCCGGAGTCTGTGGGCTCTCCCGCACGGCAAAGTCTCGGGGGCCGTTAGTTACGCCCCTGGTAACGTTCCATACATGACAAATAAATTAAGGGCACAATATTGACAAATCTCAAATCCATATGAATAAATATTATTTCTAGGGCCTGTAATAGTAGACATTTTTTACCGAAATGGGCCCACGACTCATTTTTGTTTTATTTTCCTTTTGTGTGTTGTTTTGTTTATGTAATGTAGTGAACCTGTTTGATGCTTCATTTATAATTTCATGTTCGTATCGCCTTTGGAGTCAGAAAACTTTGTCTCAAAATGGGCTCCCCTCGAACGGCGGGGAGCTTTCCTGAGGAGCAGTGTTATTTCTTTTATTTCTTTCTGTGTTATTTCAACGAGATGACTTAGTAATTAGTGTCAATACATTAGACCAACAATCTGCTCAGTTTATTGTTAGCACAAACTACTGTAGTTACTATCCCCAAGTGTTATAGCGAGTAATATCTTTGTCCCTTTTGAATCTTCCATACTTTTACACATGAATAAAGAAATATAAACTCCGTGGCTCAGCTAACGGATTTGGAAGGGTTTTCGTGCCCCCTCAAGGAAAATATTTTTATATGTCATTTTAACGAGAAGAGATGTCTAAAGTATTTTTGTGTCAGTATGTTAGACTAATAATAATCGGCTTTCAGCCTATTGTTTGTAAAAATTAGCTAATATACCCAAGTGTTACAACGGGTAATATTTTGCGCTCCTCTTGTTAAGGATGAAGAGATATAAATCTTTGGTGGCCCAGTGGAAGATCTAGAAGTCCTACGGCCCTTAAGGGAAAATATAACTCTCTTTGTGTTATTTCAACAAGATGAACTGTCTAAAATATTATTCTTGAGTTGAGTTGATTTTGAGCTTAACGTCCCTTTCAGCAACGAGGTTATATGAGACGGGATCTATTGGTTAACGTGGAATCCGAACTACATGTTACAATGAGCTTCCGCCGGGAATCGAACCCGGGTCTCCCACTTTTAAAGTATTATTGTGTCAATGTATTACGACTAATAATCAACTCCCAGTCTATTGTTAGTGTAAAGTAGCTATCATCCCCAAGCGTTACAATGGTTAATATTTTGTGTTCCTTTGAATGTACCATAATATTATGCATGAGTGAACATGAACTCCGTGGTTCAGCGACGGATTCAGCAGGGTTGCCAGCCCTCGTCAAGGGAAAATATAACTCTTTTTATTTTATTTCCACATACGAATAGTCTGCTCTCAATCTGTTGTTGGTACAAAGTAGCTAATATTCTTAAATGTTACATCGAGTAATATTTTCCGAGTTTTCCATTCTTTTGCGCAAGAATGAAGAGATAGAAAGATTCCGTGGCCCAGTGGCGAATCTAGAAGGGGTTGCACTCCCCCGATCAAGAGAAATTAATTCAATTTTGACCCTTCGAGGATTTCGTAAAATATCTAGCACAAGGTCACAGAATGTGAAATTGCTTAAGATTCTCAGAAGTCCCTTGTTTCCCTTCGGAGCTGTAATGCTATATGCTATGAAATTTACTTTGCTTGTTTTACACTCACTGGCCCTCACACTTCCCGGTCGGTTACGAAGCAAATTTCTTAGCAAACATGAGCATCCTCGTGGCAATATGGTTATACGCGTCTTCAGCGCGGAAGACCCGGGTTTGATTCCCGATACTAGGTCATATGGTTAAAATCTGTGTTGAACAAAAGTATGTTTCATTACTGTAAGTCAGTACTTTTCCTGTAAATTAGCTAAAAATATTATTGAGTTATTCAACACCATTTTTTTATTATCATTAGAATTCCCGTACTATTTAGTATTTTGTTATCCAGTTACGGTTCATTGCTCGAATCATATATTCTCCGTACATTCCAGCATTTCAAGTTGAAGAAAAGACAGCAGAATAAACTCGGGTTCTTGAAGGTATAGTTCTGTCTACAGGCTCAGAAACAATTTCGTTAAAAAATTAAACTAGGAACCATTTTAAGTTTTTGACAAATTTAGATTTTCGAAATATTTATCTGCAGTATAAACTGCAAATTGTGTATCCAAATTAATATTAATCAGTCTTTGCGCAAAACAATTCCATGTAACATGGTCAATAAAATTATATAGCGGCGACCATAATTAGTATCTACCCAATTATTTTTATCGGAGAAGAAAAATAAACTCTATAGGACTAGCTCAGGAGAGTAATGCTCCCGGAAGTAGGAACGAAAAACACAGTTCTGATTGGTTGGCGTTATCTATGTCTTGCCACGTTGCATTCAAATAGCAGAATTCAAACAACCATTGTTGTCGGTCCTCGTGGCCGAGTGGGCTAACGTTATATGCTAGTTACGAAAATATGTTTTGGCGTGAGTTCAAACCCGGCCCGAGGAGAGGTTTTTTTTTTTACATTTTTTAAAATATTTTTATAACATTTTATAAATTAAAATAATATGAAAATAATACTAAAAAATGTGATTTACTTACTTTTGTGCAGATAAGTAGTAGTAGGAGTAGGAACGGGTTAGAAGCCCCGCAGGGCTCGTTTTGTTGCCCTTGTACTCCATGATATAAGGCTCGTTTTGTTCCCCTTGTACTTCATGATATAGATTTTGTGACCAACTTAAAACAACTGGCTAAAATAGCGCGTAAAACAGCTGGCTAGAGTAGCGCGCGAAAAAACGGGAGTATTACTCTCCCGAGCGGGTCGTAACTCTATTTATTTGTTTGCCATCTTTTATCATAATCGATTCTACTTTTAATATATTCTGATTCAAAATAATTAAAGAATTCCAGTGAATAACGTTATATGGCACATTTCAGTGATATAAGAATGGATAAAACCTATAATATTCTTGAATATACGACATGGATCTGCTCAGAGCTACCGACAAACTCTTGCCTTATCTTGGGAATAGAGAAAAAGAGACTTCTAGTATGTGTCTGTAATGTTCTGTAGAGTATAATTTCACTGGCAACTCAGTACATTACACAGCGTTTTTCGATGGAATGTCTTAATTATTAATATTGCTTAGCTATACAGGCGACTGGGACTTAGATTTGCATCTGGAGATATGAAACTTCAATAGAGATTTTAAAAAGGAAGAAGAAGAATGCTCCCTATATCAATCTCAGTTCATTATATCATTAGATTTTAAGAATAAAGTAAAGTGTGATTTCAATAATTTGAACTTGTTAATAATCTTCAATACCTTATAAGTCTTGACAAACTTTTAAGTTACCTTGCTTTGATTCTGAATTTGATTAATTGTTATCATATTATAACTTTATTTTGGAATGATTAGCATAGAGTAATTAATACTCTATGTTGTTAGTAACAAGGTGAGCTATCAAACTATTAGCAATTATCCATTCTTTTTGCAATGGATGCTTCTGCAAATAAAAGCAAGAATGCAGAAACTAACAGCCAGATAGTTTCGTGTGAATGCATAGTGGATGCTAGTCATTACGTATGTGAGACTTTGGAAATGTTTTTCAAAGTTGTGCAACAACTTCAGAGAGCAACAACTAAAATAAAAGAACATGCCTTTGTGTCTAAAAAGTTCCAGGTTATGTTGATTGGTCTTTTCAAATCTGCTCAGAAGAGAATTCATTTTTACACGAGTTTGCTAAAATCAAAGTACAGGCTATGCTTCCGAAAGTTATCTTTGAGATTACGTTACGTTCTCAGCACACTCTTATTGAATCATGAAAGATTGCTGAAACAACTACAGAAGTCAGAGTGCAAAAACCATCGATCGAAAAAATCCAGTTGTTATGAAACAACACAGTGCATGATTTATGAAGATCTCATTCGAGCTAAAACATTCTTGAACAAAGTTGTGAAGCTAACTGCATGGGAACTGGAAAGATTTGTAAGTAAAATCAACGGAAGCCTTATTCGTTACTTGTGTGGAATACAACATTACTTGCTTGCATGTAAGGAGTATACGGCACAGCAATTGAATGGGAAAACAGACACATGATATATTTCGAAGTGGATGAAGTTTTCTGTAGCTTAAAGTAAATGATGAGAAAGGAACACTGTAAACAACCTCAAGCCATCCTTTGTCAATAACATTAAAATTACCGGTATTATTCCTATTGGATTGGTAGTGGAAAGGAAAAGGTAACTCTGAATTCAAAGTCGTGATTTCTCTTTAATCTCTTCCAACGCGTAAAGGAAATTTCCATACTTTGCTGCATAATTGGATAAATTAATCCAATAATACCGTAAGGTTTATAAATGGATTTAAAATAGAGAAATGAAGTAATTTTAGGACAAAACTTGATTTTGAATTTGGGGTACATATTCATTATTCAATTATTGATGCGATTTAGGTAGAGGTTTTGGCACTTTAATCAGAAAACTATTTTCTTTATCAGGCACTTCTGCTGAAATGGATTAGTCTGTTCTTAAATCAGTGAACTTTTGTTACCAACTTATTATATTTAAAATAATACACATTTAGTGAGTTAGCCATATCAAATATTAGAAAAATAGTATTAATCGCATTCGCATAAAGCCACGATGATAGGTTTATTAACCTAGTATAATGTGTTACAAAAGTCGATATTCTACATGTTATATAGTAATTAAAGAAACAAAATATGAGTAAAATATTTATATAAAGATTACATATGAAATACAGTATTTACTTTGTACTTATTTCTGACTGTATAGTCAAAAACAATATTAAGTGTAGGTTGGAAGTATAAGAAATGATAGCTCCGAACTATACTTAATATTGTTTGTGAGTGTAAATTACCATTTCGTTATGTGTTCTTATATACAAGACACCATTTTTATAAACATCCTGATAATTTATTTAATTTAGGACATTGATAAAGTTCAATATTACACATGAAAGTATATCTAAACAAAATGGCCCAATAAGAATGGAACGTACTTCTCATATAAATATATAATATGCTTAAATGTATTCGTTGAGGAATGACAAAATGTGGGTTAATTTGGGACGTATGTTAGGTTAGATTAAGGTAGGTAACGTCTGTGAAACTCAATCCTATGGTAAAATTCTACAATGTTATTAACATCTGGTTTTAGGAGTGGAGATATAGGTAGAACTCCATATGGAGTACAGTAATACGTGTACTGACGTTGTTATAATTGTGTTGATAACTAGATTATATGAATAATAATTCATAGTGTATTATAATATATTACTATATAAGTAGTAAAGTAATTAGGAATTTTTCTGGTCACAATCATGTTTTCCAAATTTATTTATTTAAAGGCTAACCCTTTACGACACAACATTCCGTAAGTTGTTCATTAATCGTGATCATATTTATGTATTCTAGAAAGTTCAGCTTTAGCTAAATGTTTATATAGACAGTTGTTTGTAATAAAACATATAATAAAATTAATAAATGTGTTGCATTTTTAGTATTTGAACTTCAACTTCAATATAAGACTTGAGTTTAGTTAATATTAGAAAAATTTACTTAATCCGAGAAAACATAACGAATGTATTTGAAGCATAATCTTTTCGTTGTATTAACGTTGTATTATTTATCCACATTCATTAACACAGTGTAGGATAATATTAACTAAAATTTATTTTCATGTATTTGACAAAGTAGTTGAACAGTAAATATATAGAAAAACATTATTTAATATGAGAAATTATAGAGAAACCAAGAAAGTTGTGTTATGTTTTTGTGGAAGTCTATGTTCCATTAGCCCTCACATCGCGAATAAAATGCGAATGGAGATAAGGCGAAGATAAGTTGTTGCTGTGGGTATATCCAGCATACTACTTGGTTGTGGCAGTTCAGTTACACTCAGGGGTAAATGTGCGGGAGAACGCGGGGGGACGCCGTCCTCTCACCTCCAAAAAATATGTACGGCGTCCCCCAGTTCCTGAAAAAATACAATGGGCAAAGATAGTCAGAGGGGACGGCGTGACGTGATGCCGCTATCTAGCTTCCCCCTACCTTTTCAGATCCACTTTTACCCCTGGTTACACCATGAACTTACAGAGTGAACATGGGACCTCCACAGAGCGTGATAAGGGTATGTATGCAGTACGAGTTCAAACTGGGGTCAAACGCCACTGCAAAACGGCGGAAAATATGCCAGGCCTTTGGTGAGAGTATCGTGACTACGCAGACAGTGAAGCGGTGGTTTAACAAGGTTAAGGACGGTGACGAAACACTCGAAGACGCACCACATGCCGGAAGACCAACATATGTACAAACTGAAGATCTTCAGGCCACAATTGAGACGAACAGTCAGTCATGTGTATAACTGGGACTACAATTCAGTGAAGTGAAGAAATCATTCGGCAGCATCTCCATCAACTTTGGAAGCACTACAAGTTGGAACGATGGGTTCCAAATGATTTGACTCCGGGCCAGAAGGCAACGCGAGCAGATACCTGTGTTTCTTTGCTCTCTCGTCTAAGGAAGGAGCCATTCTGGACAGGGTTTTGACATGTGATGAGAAGTGGGTCCTGTACGAAGCTCGACGGCGCCGTTATCATTTGTTAGCATCCCATGAACCGATTCCAAACAAGCGATACCAGCACTGCACCAGAAGAAGGTCATCCTGTGTGTTTGGTAGACTGCTTGCGGTATTGTGCATCGGTAACTACTACAAGCTAGTCAGAGCATCAGTGCAACTGTGTACTATCAGCAGTTGAGCCATGTTCAAGAAAAACTCAGAACTTTGGAGCGAGCAGTTCTGAATCGGAAAGGAGTCTTCCTGTTACAGGACTACTCTACGTTGCATGTGGCTAGGATGACCCGGGACACCTTGGATGGGAAACAATATTACATCTACCATACTCCCCGAACATTGAACTATCCGATTATTAGTTATTCCATTCTTTGGACAATGACCTTTGAGGACGCCAGGTCAAATCCCTAGTAGAGGTACAAAATGCACTTGACACCTTCTTCTTCGCTTCACGGCCCACCAAGTTCTAGCGTGATGTAATCCATGGGCTTCCAGAAGGTCGTCGATGCTGATGTGGCTATTTTTGATCTTCCAGGTATGTCTTAGATGACATATCGATGTTCGAAGATGGTGAGTGAAAAAGACAGATCTTTCTTGGTTACCATTGTACATGTACATATAAGGTTTTTCAGAGTACAAGGAAATCAAGTCCAATTGTCAATATTGTGAGAAAGAGACATATAAAGTTCGTATTATATTCTAAAGTACATGGAAACGTTAACGCTGTTTCTCTACACTAAACCGTAAGAACTTATTTCAAATATATGAACATGAATCTTTTAAAGTCTGAAACGAGCTTCAGATAGACATTTTAAAACTGCAATATAACGAAATTTAATTAGCTTGTGCACCGAACGCTCCGTGTGAAGATCATTATCAAACTAATGGCAAAAGTTGAAGAAAATTCAAATTACTTTAATTATACGGCGTTGCTGAACACTCGTCAGCCATTATAGAATGGAAGTATATAAATCGTATGTGGTATGAGAGAAATACGTTCTATTCCATATGCACTGCATCAGTCAATTCAAGGAAGAGATATGCTCCAGAGTGTTAACTCTAAAACGAGTCATAAGGTTACAACAATATCAAGGTTTACGGATTGGGACGCCACGGCAGGTGTAGTAGTTACCTGGTATTCAGTGAATCCTGATATTCATAAAAGCTTGCCTCAATGGCTCCAGCTATATGAATTGATGCAGTGTTATCTTGAAAATTCCATTATTGGCCGAGAACATGATATGTACGTGGCCACCTAAAATATCCACATACCCACTGAGCGTAATACATTATTTGAGCAAATCATGATTCACGGTGTTTCAAACTACAGATATTTAAAAACCATCTTTATATACATAGTATGTACAGGGGAGTAGACAATTTATTTTCAAAGGAACATGGAAGTTCTAGACAGAGATAAAGCCCACTGACATTTTCTAGGGTGCAAATATCGAAAGGAGGATATAGTTTGACATATTCTGCAATAGCACCAGATTAAGAGTGTTGTCAACCTAACATAAAGTTCTATCTTCTCATATAGCACTACGTAAGGTTATTATATGTCAAATCTACATGTTAAATGAGAACTTACATTACCTCATTGATAGTGTGATAGTACCACAAATATATATATATATATATATATACTAGCAGCGTTCACCCCGCTTCGCTGCGGTCACCCCGGAACGCAATAAACTTTGTTACTTAGATAATTTTTACTTTTTCGCTTTCAAGTGATATGATAAAAACCATAGAAGATTGCAGTAAATGTTAACATTATATCGCCTGTCATTTATGTTAACCCGCCCCGCTTCGCTGCGGTCACCCCAACCCGCCCCGCTTCGCTGCGGTCATCCCGGAACGCAATAAACTTTGTTACTTAGATAATTTTTACTTTTTCGCTTTCAAGTGATTTATAGCGCCTGTCAGTTATGTTAACCCGCCGAGTCACAGGGTCATGCGGGTTGCATATAAATACGTTTATTTTTATACCTATGATGAACTAATAACAAAGGATTTGTACGTATGGACACCTGAATGGTCAATTATCTCAAGACACTGGTAATTGAAAATTAAAGTGATATGATAAAAACCATCTAGGGTCCACATCCTAACAACCCCCCAAAAATGAAAGAAATCGCTTCAGCCGTATTAGCGTGATGAGCGGACAAAGGATTTTTTGTACGTATTGACACCTGATTGGTCAATTATCTCAAGACACTGGTAATTGAAAATTAAAGTGATATGATAAAAACCATCTAGGGTCCAAATCCTAACAACCCCCCAAAAATGAAAGAAATCGGTTCAGCCGTATTAGCGTGATGAGCGGACAAAGGATTTTGTGCGTTCTCTTTTATATATATATATATATATATATATATATATATATATATATATATATATATATATATATATATATACCAGGCGATTCAATAAGAGCGTACCAGGTCTATATTGCAGCTAATACTGCACGTAGAACCTTCAAACAAAAAATTGCAGTACCAAATCGTATGTGTAGAATGCAATAAAAATAGTAGCGAGACCAGTGGCGTCTCGTGAATACCTCCAACGGGGGGCAACTTCAAAATTTGCAATGGAAAGTGGTATAACTGTTGGAATCATTCGAAAGGACATTAAATGTCATGCAACTTTTAGAGGACAAGCTTTGTCATATACTTTCCCATTTAGCCGCTAGAAACGTTGTTGTAGATTTGTATCTGACTACCCGTAGCAGGCCTTTATCTCAGCTAATAATGCACATAGAGCCGTCAAACAAACAATTGAACTACCAAATCGTATGTGTTGAATGCAATAAAAATAGTAGCAACACCAGTGGGGTATCGTGAACATCTTCAACGGGGATCATCTGCAAAATTTGACATGGAAACAGGGATTGGTTGTGCCTCCATTGAAACAAGCTCACAATGGGAGAAACGTCGAGAGGAACCACCCTCGCACCATCTGACTTTCACCTAGTAATGCGACGTGTTGCTGCCAACGAGGAAGAAATATGCCAAGGTGTTTGCATGGTGGTTGCATAACATTTAATGTCCTTTCGAACGATTCCAACAGTTATACCACTTTCCTTTGCAAATTTTGAAGTTGGCCCCCGTTGGAGGTATTCACGAGACGCCACTGGTCTCGCTACTATTTTTATTGCATTCTACACATACGATTTGGTAATGCAATTTTTTGTTTTGTTTGAAGGCTCTACGTGCAGTATTAGCTGCGATATAGGCTTGGTACGTTCTTATTGAATCACCCGGTATATATATATATAAATTAGTTACATCTACAGCAGTAGTAAGGCAACTGAGATAGGCAATGTATAGTAATATCGATTTCCGCGGAGCTAAGGTGCTTAACTCGAATTGAAACTCGAGTACTGTTTTGTATTCCACATTAAAATTTACTCGTATATAAAAAGAGTGCTGGGAATTGACAGTAAATCCTAATTAATTAATTAATTAACACAGTAACAAATATGGGAAAGTGCGTCGTAGAAAAATGTAGAATATAAACTGTTGTAGAATAGAACTTCTGTTGTTTATAAGTTCGAACATGATAATACCAGGCTGTCTAAAAACGCATTGAGCATTTGGAGGTGAAAATTTAGACAATATTTATTGTCATTTGAAAATAACATATAAAACTACATATGCACAATTTTATTGCATGACCTACTATTATTCTGGCAATACCATAATCCTGTTGTTATAGAACTTCTGTTGTTTGTGGTAAAAGAAAAAAGCAAAAAGTGGCAAATGGCTTTTACCGCTTCGTTTAAAACTAATTGAAAACAATTCAGAGAATTTCGCAGAGGCTGAAACAGTTCATAGCCTAACGGTGCTACGTCCGGAGTATACGGAGGATTCATTAAAACATTCCAGTCAAATTCTTGCAACTTCTTACGGTCCCTTAAAGATGTATTCGGTTTGAAGTTGCTATCGTAGTATACGACATCTTTTCTGTTAACTAGTTTCGGCAGCTCCTTTCGAATTGCTAGGTACACTCGCATTGGTTGTTGATAGCCCTATAAGTCAGCGTGTATCATTCTGTCCTCCAGCAGTAGCTCGTGATGCATGATAAACTTGCAATCCCAACAAACACAGATCATAACCTTCTTGAACATCAGTATGGGGCACTACCTTACATCCATTTACACACAAAAAAATATTATTTAGACTACTGGGCCGAACTTTGTGACATTTTCAGTTTCAATTCAAATCAATAGTAAGTGTGATAAGCAAGATTTTATATTGTGGAGAAGAAAAGAAACATTCGAATGCCAAAAACGACGGGGAATTGGAATAGGTCCATTAATGGATATAAAGACCTACAATCTTGTTTCAGAATTGATATATTCAGCTAATTTCAAGCATTTTTAATCCATGTATGATCAGTGTTTCTTTCGTTCTCTTTTCATGCAATATGTATTGAAATAATACATTGTACAAGGAAACCAAAAACGTTCTTGTCGTTTATGATGTCCCATTAATCATACGCTCACAGTGAGAAAACGAAATGACCGTCGACCTTCAGTTAGACAGGCCCGTTGCTCACATCGGTAGTGTCGAAAAGAATGGAGATATTGAAGCAACTTCTTCGCGTTTTTGTTCTATGACTTTAAAGTGTACCTATCGGCTGCATATTTCAGGCATTTGGGGAGAATGAAGTGAGCGAACGCACTGCCAGGCATTGGTTTCTGAAATTGTGTTCGAAAGATGTGTGCCTTTTGGATGAACCTTGCAGTGGACGATCACATGTGTTGGATTACGAGGCTCTGAAAGCAGGCATAGAGAAGAACAGTGGTCTAATTTGTGATGAACTTGCAGAAAGGTTCAATGTTTTCGCTGAAGCCTACGTGGGATAAGGAAGTTATACAAGTTAAGCAAGTGGGTACCCCACACATTGTCGGCAGCCATCAAGGAATGAATGACTGCCTGTTTGTCCTAGCTCACTTGGCACCTGAACACACTCATCTTTGATCGCTTGCTCATTGGTGACGAAAAGTGGGTCCACTATGATGCTCCCAAGCACACCAGACATTAGTTGTCCGGTGAGTCTGTACCTCACACCTCAAGACCACGTGCATACCTACGAAAGATTGTTCTCTGTATGGTGGAATTGTCAGCAAATATTGAGCAGGGCCTCAGCTCGGCAAGTGCAATTATGAGCTCCTTCCACCTGGTTAGACAACCACTGCTGATTACTATTAACAGTTGCAAAGGAATTGAATTGTTGCGGAAGGATCCGGCATTGGTGAATCGCAAGGGTGTGGTGTTCCTGCACGACAATGCCAAGCCACATGTGGCAAAGAGAACCCGGGAGGTTGTTTAGTAACTTGGGTGGGAAACACTGTTTCATGTACCATATCAGTCGGATCTTGCGCCAACCGATCACAAACTCTTTTGTTTCCTCGCCAATCACCTCCGTGAGAGATCCTTCGTAAATTAGAGAGACCTGCGGAACGCACTCACGGACTTATTTGTGTTCATGACCACACTGAGAAAAAAAAATGTATGTGGCGTACTTAAAAAGATATGTTACATGCGTAATTCCTGTAGTTTTTGGACTTAACGTACAGCAGACGTATAACTGAAAACAAATGTTTTATAATACTTTCTGTATAAGTGTTCCATCTATACGTACTTTCTGTATGAAACAATGTAGGCGGTCAGGAACTCACATAAAAATGGGTCTATATAACATATAGCTGACGGAGGTAACATAAGTATGTGCATGTGATACACGGAAAACTGTTAGATGTCAGACATCCTGTAACGGCATGACGTAACATCTAAGGGCAGTGCCTATGTAGCATACGGATAACGTATGCTCCGTACTGATGTCTATAGTAAGAAAGAGGATACCGTATATTTGTACAATATACCGCTGTCCGGAGAACGGATTTTTCTCTGTACACCGAGTTCTATCACCAGGGTACTGTGCAGCTACAGGAACGTTGGCAAAAGGTGTTGGATACTGATAGAGATTATTTCGAAACCTAAAGATACGTACGCCCACTGTATTGCTCTTTCTCTATCACTGTTCTCGTACGGCAACAACATTTTTGATTAACTTGTACATGCAAGCAATTATAATGTCATTCATATATAGTACTCATTGGACAACACGCTCCAAATGATAGAGATTAATCTGAAAATAAAGAAATTTCTTCGTGCATCAAATCCACAGCAAAAGCCTGCCTATGGCTTACCAACTGTCGTCTTTTGGTTGAAATGTTAGGTGTAAGTTGTGTTGCGTCTGCCAGGCGTTTGCGATACCTGCAGAAGTAGTGGACTCGATCAAATGGAGTTACAGCAGCCAGATGGTGGATACTTTGCTGTTGACTGTACAAAGGAATCAAATCTAATTTTGGTTATTTTTGACACATTTTTTCCTTAAAATCTTTATCTGAAACTCCTTTCAGGGCTTACAAAATTTATGACCAGATACTGTAAATAATTTTTAACGTTAACTTTTTAATGTAAACCCTACCGTACAAACTTGATGTCTCTTACCCGTAAGTTCGATATTTCGACTTGATTCCCTTTTGCTCTGAAAGCTTCATATGCCAACTGGAATCTTTAACGTCCGACGGTTATGCCCCTTAGGCTAAAGGAGACAGATGAATGAAGTAAGCGAGTTATTATGAAATAATTTGTGGTACAATAATGTGGGAGGAAACGAGAGAACTCTTAGGAACCCCACTGATATCATGATGTCGACCATAAACTCGCATGTTCTGGGATCGAACTGGGAACCCTTTGCACGAGGGGAGAGCGAATTGTTAGTCAGCCACCGTGTTCTCTGCTTGGAGTTTAGCGACATACGTACGTTTGCATTCCTGTATGCCTGTTGGAACCAAGAATGCTAAGGTTCAGTAAAATATCTGAATATAAATACAATTGAGATTTATGTATTTCTGTTCTGGGAAGAAGGTTGATTTCTGAACGTCTACTACAATTTTACAGCAAACTAACAAAACAAATTAATTTCTTGAGACAATTGTAGTTTGTAAATATATCAACTTGACATTGCATTTTCAGAATTATCTATGTGCACTTGACAAAACTTAGAATTCAATTGATTTAAGAGTATCCTTAATGGATTGATTGGCGTCGCCAAGTAATTTCTCAACTCTTCCATCCACATCCAACAAGTAGCTCCTGAGACTTACCGATGTATCCTTCAAGTATATTTTCAATGCTTCGCTCATTTGTTCCAGATAATTTTCCAACTCATTTTCAACAGTTGATAAACTTAGTACTGGGGTATTCTTGTTTTGTTTGGTCGTGTTATTGTTTCCTTGCGCTTGAATTTTGCCGATGCATTCATCAACTCGGAAACGATCATAGGGCATTCTTCCACTTATTATGTTGTCCATTCTAGTTAAGCAATCAAGAATTTGGTACTGTATATAGGATAAATTGCTACGGTGTTTACCTGTCGGCTTCATCTTTTCAACATCAACCTGCAATTTAAATTTAAGTTGCTGTAACTTATACTGGAAGAGCATCAAGTATTTGGATTTAAGGAGGTAGTCTAGCTCCGGTTTAACCAGAGGAGTCTCTGTTGATGCTTTCGTGCCTTTCTTAGTAGCAGCAACCTTCTCTGTCTTCTTTCCACGAAAACTGGATGATTTCTTGAGAGTTGCCCCATTATAACGTTTACTGTTATTACCGGTACCGTTACCGGCAAAGGAGGCCGATTTCAAAGACGATTTCTTGTTCGAATCTACACATTGCGCTTTCTTTGCTTCTGAATTGGAGCTTCTCAAGACGGGCTTTACATTTATGGTTTGAGATTTCGGCCTATTTGCGCTGTTGGTTTGTGTTGCACACTTATTTCGATGAGGTGCTGTATATGGTCTCGAAGTAGCTACAAGATACATTTCTTAATGTTTTTGAAATCAAATACAACTAAAATTGACAAACGACCTCCTTTTCAAAAAGAAATTACAATTTTCTTTTTCACAACTATATTTTGAAATTTGTTCTTTTTATGTTCATGCTTACTGGAGATTGATGAAAAGATGTACTAGGAAATATAGGCCGAAATGATTTCTCACTGTGTTATGGCATCATTCTGAATAATTTTGAACCAAACTATTAATTATCCATGGATAAGATATAACAATTATTTATTATTTTCTAATAAAGAAGGTATTGTTGCAGACATATCGTTATCTTTATTAGGATATAGTAAGCAAACCAACACTTATGTGAGGGATGAAACAACTGATAAAGAACTGATACAAACAAATCACAATAAATCTTCATTACTATTAGCGCTTCAGGAAATGATCAGGGTCGGATCTAGAAGGTTAAAGCTGGGGGCAGCCAGAACCCAGATTATGACAAGTATATCAGGAGTTTACAATAAACTTCCAAAAATATTATAAATAATAGCTTCAAGTGTTTTTGCCACTCAAAAACGTGGAAGTGGGCTAGGCTAGGTCCGCTGGTGGAAATGATACGGATATCAATCCAGGGCCGTGCCGTGGAAAATCAGCGCCCGGGGCGAGAGTATACGACGGCGTCCCCATACATATAGTCCAAGCAATTTTTCCTATCTTTTTTTCCTTTTTCCTCCCGAATTTTTCGCCCCATACTTCGGCGCCCGGGGCCGTCGCCCCGCTCGCCACCCGCACGGCACGGCCCTGTGTCAATCTATAAAATTTATTGAGTGAACAAAATGATGTCTGAGAGTCTCCAGGAAAACGATATTTTGTTAAAAGAAAAGAAAGAAAAAAAACTGAATCTGTACGAGAACCATATTGTTCATTGAGATGAAAATAGCATTGATCATTGAGCTCTTCATTAAGACAGGATTACGATGAGGAAATGAATTTCTGAACTTTTGGCATCTATGGCCACATTACCCAATCATGTATGAGGAGTGACGTCTGTCGGCGATCACACTTTCTAAGGAAAGGGAAAGAAAGAGAGGATTTTTGGAAAGAAGGAAGTGGCCTGAGATCTGTATATTACCTATCAACTTGGCATTTGCGTGGTGTGAATGAGGAAGACCCAGAAGAACCTCATGCAGGATATCTGGCCTCAAAAGAAAGCTTTTACACTTTTTCGATCGAGTGTCCCCACGGGGCTACACGGTCCCACCAGTAGCAACACGATAATGTAGTGTATAGTCAGTGATGTTATTCTAATTTTTTAAGTAGCGGTTGTTATATACATATCGAGAGAGAAAGGGAGGAGAGGGAAGGTGAGGAGAGCTCTCTTAAGACCGTCTCACACGGATCTGAACTAAGGCCTCAATCCAGCCTACAACTCAACAGTGCTGCTTAAATCAAACTTCCATACAATTTATTTTATCCTGAGGTAATGTAGGGGTCTCAGACGATCCTTAAAACTAGGTAGGTTTTACCAGCAGAGCTTCTCGTGGTCGGTGTATAAACAAACAAAAACACTTGAAGAATGTGTTACGCACAGGGCAATCAACTGTTGTAATTGTAAATATTATTGTTTCTAGTTCAGAGTATGAGTTCATCCGAAGATGAAATAGCCGTAGCAGTGATATCTGCTCCGTTGTTGACACAAAATCCGCCCTCCCCTCTCCCCAAAAAACGAGAAAGAGTAAAAAGGAGCTGCTGGTCAGGGAGTGAATTCTTCGCCCCAATAATGCACAGTAAAGCACCGTATTTTCAATGGTGAATAATGAACTACATACAGAAGATTCTTGTTCCTACAAAAAAAAAAAAAAAAAAAAAAACTACAGAATGGACTATTCAGAATTCCACACGCTATTGAAATTAGTAACTCCGAAAATTCGGCAAGGAGATACGAACAAGAGGGAGTCTGTATCAGCTGAAAAAAAGGTCTGTAGATCCTTGTATCCACCAGATTGTAGAACTGAAAATCAAATGACTTGTCCGCATATGTAAATGAGGACAGTTATTAGGCGCGGAAAACTAAAATAAAGAAAGAGCAATTTTCTAGTACAGGTACTGAGTATATCCGCTCAGCTCACTACGTACAAAAAATGCCCACATAACCCATAAAGTAAACTTATACCGCGCCGAGAGTTCCTCTCAGAAACTGCACACGGACTCTCTGTATTGTACCAGCATTTTAAAACTGTTCCCTAAAATTGCACGAAGGCCACACAACATTGGTGACAATTAACTCTCATTGTTTCTGTTTCTGGTGCTGGTTTACTTTTCGCGTACCACACTTGATTTTTATGTTTATATGTGTAGAATTACTAGTGTAAAATTATTACAAATGCTTTACGACGGATAAAATAAGTGAGTTAATATGAAAGATGCCTGTATAGAAACTAATTTCCACCGGTGGTGAATTTCTGCACAAGTGTGCAGAAGTTGTATTTTGTTTACAAGTGAAACGCTACTAGTATGAAACCATGACAAATGCTATTGAAACTCGTATCATTGCCAAAACCCATTTGTTTCCACTACCCTTGCTTATGCGGATACCCACCTTTACTGGCGCACCCCCTCGCTAACACTCGGGCCCTCCAGCTTTGGTTAGATAGCATTCGTGCTTTTTAGTGGCGACCTAGCGCAGGTTGTTTTGTGTTTTTTGGGCTGTAGTTTTTATGCATGCATCCGGACGCTGTATTTATATCTATATTATAAAAGAGAACGTACAAATCCTTTGTTCCCTCATCACGCTAATACGGCTGAACCAATTTCTTTTATTTTTGGGGGGTTATTAGGATTTGGACCCTAGATGGTTTTTTTCATATCACTTTAATTTTTAATTACCAGTGTCTTGAGATAATTGACCATTCAAGTGTCCATAACGTACAAATCCTTTGTTAGTTCATCATAGGTATAAAAATAAACGTATTTATATGCAACCCGCATGACCGTGTCACTCGGCGGGTTAACATAAATGACAGGCGCTATAATGTTAACATTAATGCAATCTTCTATGGTTTTTATCATATCAATTGAAAGCGAAAAAGTAAAAATTATCTAAGTAACAAAGTTTATTGCGTTCGGGGGTGACCGCAGCGAAGCGGGGCGGGTTAACATAAATGGCAGGCGATATAATGTTAACATTTACTGCAATCTTCTATGGTTTTTATCATATCACTTGAAAGTGAAAAAGTAAAAATTATCTAAGTAACAAAGTTTATTGCGTTCCGGGGTGACCGCAGCGAAGCGGGGTGAACGCTGCTAGTTCAAATAATAAAAGAATTATAATTTTTCAACAATTCCTTATGATACCCCCTTGAATTTTAACTATGCATTGTGGATATTTTATGTAGCCCAGCACAAATCATTTAGAAAGTAATAAGAAGGAAATTAGTAAAGGAATTCTAATTTTTGAATAATTATTTCGAGTGGTGCGCCAAAAGTAAACTTTTATTCTTTTAAAAGATGTAAATTACATTTGTTCACACCTGTTGTGTTCGGGCGGACACTAGTTACTTCACTGCATACCTTCTCTAAGGTCTTTATTCTTGCAGTTTTTTAAAATAATATAAATCATGCTTCACATTATCTAAAAATTCATATTTTTCATATGATTCTATTCATATTTTTAATGTTTCTGTTGTCCAGGCAGCATTGTTTTGAAATTGCAGCGAGAAATAAAGTTGAATGTCGTGAGGCGCTACTCTTTTCTGATTGGTAGTTGTATGGAAGTCCAGAAGAAAATAGAAACTGCTTCTGTTTCTTCCAAGTCAGGATCTAAATAAAGACAACAGAAAATTTCAACCTGATCTAAGGGCAAGTTACCTCTCACACGATCGTTAAGTAAGGTCGTGAGTTTTAGATCGTGAATCGCAGCCTTACTTCAGTCCCGTCTGAGACAGGCTTTAGGAAACAAAGAAGCAAACTATACAATGTAGATATTTTTTTTTTTACTGAATACCACAAGTGACAAGCAAGACACCTACACAGCATCCTAATACAAGGTGTTGTGACGAAATTAGGTACTACTGCGAATATCTTGGAAATGAATTATCCAAGATACATGGTTGTCAAAAAGTATTGGAAAGACTTGGATCGACGTCCAGCAATGGACGTCGAAGACTTGGTCCAGCAATGGATCGACGATTGTTGATAATGGTTTTTATGCGTTTCAGATATAAATAACCCTCACCACTACACTCATGTGAACCTAGCTCTCATTCTTGATATCTGAGCATTTGAGATTAAGAAATAAATGCTTAATCACTTGTTCTGAGAGATCATACACAATATGTTTAACCCTGTAGCTGTCAAAATTTCTAAAAGCAAACATAATTAAACTAAATTTTACTGTTCCTGGGTATAACTAGATAAAATTTACATACTATATTATATCTGGGTATAACAAACGGTTCTGCGAACTCGAAATATTTTAACAACCGGTTCGCCAGAACCGGTTGAATAGCACCACTGGGTATAGTTAATGAGATATAGCCTCCTAACATATCGTTAATTCTTAAATTTTAATTTCTGTGTCCAAGTGGACATACACGTCGTACACGTCAATCGATAACCCACATCGAGCCGAATAAAATAACATTCTTGAAGGAACTCTAATGCGTATTTATTTCTAGAACATCGAAAAGAAAGTTAACTTTCTTGGCGATAATATGTATGACATTCCTTCCCAATTAATATACATCTTTTATTTTGCTCGAATAAATTGTTGTCTTTTATGTACTGTAAACGTAGCAAAATATACTGAAAACCAGATTGTATCTAGGGACGATTTGAGATCATTTACATCAGGGCGAATTTAAATACACAGATGGTTTAAGTGCTACTGCGAAAATAGCTATAACCTTTGTGGTACACAATCAGATATTTGCCCAGCAAAAATATTTCGCAAACGCGGGGCGAAGTTTTCCCTGTCCACTCCCTGAAATCATCACTGATTGTAGGGGCCTATCTGTTGTTCTTCGTTTTTTCTTACAAGGAAGGGAAATGAACCTGCCAACTGGACTTCCTAATCAAACCTAGTCCATTCGATAAACATAACAAAAATATGTTCATGTTCAAAAAAATTAGGCGCCATGGACAACGGAGTAAGTCCCTGGGGCCCATTAACCCTGTTAGTATAAAGAAAATCGCTCGCAGTGAAATAGCTATTGCATCAACACTGTTCATTGGAAAGTCATGATTCTCATTCTCTTCCGCATGAAACAAGCTTTGCAGAGGTCCTATGTATTGGAGACCATAACGTACTTGAACAGGGAAAATTGGGAGAATGTCGGAAAATTTCCCTCCAGAAATTCCTCCCATCAAATTTGAACCCCTCTGGAGTGGCCCCGGGTAAAAGCACACAATTTTTATGTATCTCGAATATATGAGACAGGGAATAGATATGAGACAAAAAAATGTATACCAATACACGATTTCTCCTCATATCTATTTTGCCTGGCAATACAAAACTTGGAAAACACATTTCTTATACCCTATAGTATTTTTTGAGATACATTTGGAGTGTAAGCTTTTATCCGGGACCGTTCCAGAGGGGTTCAAAGTTGATGGAAGGAGTTTCTTGAGGGAATTTTCCTAACATTCTCTCAGTTTTCCCTGTTCAAGTACGTTAGGGACCCTAATACATAGAATCTCTGGTAAGCTTGTTTCATGCTGAAGGGAATGAACTATAAACCATGACTTTCCAATGAACAGTGCTGATGCAGTAGCTATTTCACTGTGAGTCTACGATTTTCTATATACTAACAGGGTTAACGGACCCCATTGACTCACTCCATTGTCCATGGCACCTAACTTTTTGTGCATGAACATATCTTTGTCATGTTTATCGAATGGACTAGGTTTGATTAGGAAGTCCCGTTGACAGGTTCATGTCCTTTTCTTGTTAGTAAAGACAACAAACTGTTTACGAACTATTATTTGTAAAATAGTACAGGGTGTCCAATATACAATGCAACCCGGAGTTTGGGATAGTATAACTTTTGAACCTGATGGGATACACAATTAATGGTTATACCAAAATAAAGCTTTGTTCATGCATATATTTTTAAACTAGGAAGCAACGATTGAAGTACACTAGGAACCACACAGTGTTGCCAAATGTAGCCGAAGTTTTTTTTTTTTTTTTGCAAAAAATGTAAATTGACTCATAACTCATACGATGGATGCTCTGTCGTTAATTTTCACTTTGTTTAGTTGGAGTAGCTTGTAAACTATGGAGCAGAAAAAAGATTTTTTTCATTTCCACCGATAACTAATTGGATGAAGCCTCTGTAAAGGGTAACTAGGAAAATCGTAGTTTTCATAAATTAACACTCTGAATTGGCAACATTGCTGATGTTTCAGTGCATCAAAAGATGGGTTACGGATCTGTATACATCATGCAATTCCTGAAAACAATAAAAAAGAACCTTTGAAATTACCTGATAAAAGTTTTACTTACGTGCACCCGGCAACACTACTACTACCACGCAATGAGTTATCAGCTCTACAGCAGATGCTGGAAGTGTCCCCTGTTTTGATTCAAACACTGGTTCACACGCTTCACCATGTTGGCAGCAACTTTACGAAGAGTAAAAGTCTTAATATTCTCAATGGCACTGCGAATGTTAGTTTCCAGGTATCGTATAGATCGAGAATTGTTCTTGTATACCTTTTGTTTTAAGTAGCCCCATAGAAATGAATGACAGTGTTGTCGGGTGCATGTAAGTAAAAGTTTTGAGTTGAGTTGATTTTAGTTTAGCGTTCCTTTCAGCAGCGAGGCTATATGAGACGTGGACCTACTGATTAACGTGGAATCCGAACCACATGAGCTCCCGCCGGGAATCGAACCCGGGTTAAGTAAAAGTTTTATCACGGTAATTTCAAAGTTTCTTTTTCATTGTTTTCAGGAATTGCATAATGTAGACAGATCTTTAACACACTTTTTGGTACACTGAAACATCAGTGATGTTGCCAATTCAGAGTGTTAATTTATGAAAACTACGATTTTCCTAGTTCCTTCTTACAGAGGTCTCACCCGATTAGTTATCGCTGGAAATGAATTTTTTTTCTGTTCCATAGTTTCCAAGCTACTTCAAACTAAACAAACTGAAAATTAAAGACAGAACATCCATACATATGAGTTACGAGACAATTTACACGTTTTGCAATAAATAAATAAATAAATAAATAAAATAAAATAAAAAATAAATAAGATTTATACCTTTGGCTACATGTGGCAACACTGTGAGGCTCCTAGTGTACTTCAATCGTTGCTTCCTAGTTTAAAAATATATGCATGAACAAAGCTTTATTTTGGTATAACCATTATTTTTGCATCGCTTCAGGTTCAAAAGTTCTAGTATCCCTACCTCCGGGTTGCATTGTATATTGGACACCCTGATTCGGTGGAAATGTTAATTGTTAAAGATATCTATCTATACAATCTATACAAATAAAATCTATCTATACAAATAAAAATGACTATGGTTGTGATTTAATAACTCTTGAACCGCCCGACTGATCTCGATTAAATTTTCAACACATATGAATTTCGGGCCTAGGATGGTTTATATCACTTCACTTTGACGGTACAACTTAAGGGAGGGGGTGAAATATATAAAAATTATAGAAAGCGGTCTATATTAGTGTCGAATTCATAGTTTTCAGGGTCGCTGAGATGAACAGTGACACTTCAGATACCTACAGTATATGTTCAAATTCAGCCCCGCAACTTGGGGAAGGGGAGGGGGAGCTATCTAGAAATGATCGAAAATGACCGATATCAGAGAGTGTTTCAGTAATAGTAAAAAGTGACTGACTAACGGATCTTATTTTAACCGAGCGGAGCGGGAAATTGACGTTAGTATTAGGAGAATGCACTAATGAGCATCCCACGCTTCCACCGAATACAACTTCAAATTAAGTTTTTTAAGAAGCAACGTTTAGTCAGCAGTAGAGACGTCATATCTAGTGCAAGGGATCCCTTGTTTAATCTCAGACCATGTGAGTTTGTAGTGTAATCTCTCTAGATTGTCCATTTTTCTCCCTCATTCTCATTCTACCAATTATTTCATAATCATTCGCTTTCATTAACCATCCGATTCATTCCTGTTCTGCCTAAAGGCCCTCCAGCACTTTGTAGAAAATATTTTCTATGATCTTATCTTTAGGCAAAACGGGGATTTCCCTTCTACCTAATTCCCGTTCTGCCTAATCTTTGGAAACAGTTATTTTATTGGGGAGGATTTTTTAAAAGGAAATACAACGTCGAAATACTTTACTCCTAGCGGGTTTTTATCCAGATTGGAACTCATATAGGTATATAATGGCTGTAGTAGCGAGAACGGGAACAAAACCCAAGTGGTCAAAACTCAAGCAAAATTCTGACAAGGCGAACAAAATCCAAGGGGCAGAATCATAGGAGTATATATTCCATGTACCAGTGCACTCCCTATATGATTATTGTTTTTTTTCCCTTCAATTGTCAAATATTCTAAAATGTTATCTCTTTTTTTTTTCGATTTACTAAAATAACTTTTTCTTTGTGTTAAAATACTGAAAACCCAATAAAACGTAAAAATGTTATAATAAAAGGGCAGATTGCCTTACTTTCACACACTCATATGAAAGTTCTGTGTACTCGTATTTATTATACATTTAATAGATTTGGAATATGTTCAGCATGTTACTATAAGATCATTCTTTTTAATTACAAAAAGTAAATGTGATGTTGTTTCATTTTTTTTTAATGTTCATCTTTATGAGGTAGCATATAGGACCTAGCAGTCTTCCATTTTGAGTTTGTACACATAAGATTTTTTCTTTTTTGCAAAGATTAAAATGTAAAATATATACTTACTATAAGAGTCTTACTCATTTTATTTGGTTTTCAGTATATTACAATAAAGTGAAGAATTACAGATAACATTTTAGATGCGCGACAGTTGAAAAAAACAAAAAAACATCGTCTTATCAGGCTGCGCCTTGACAACCCGCTCAATTCGTGCCTAGAAATGGGGATGCAAAAGTTGAATTGAGCAGATCACCTTCCACTCACCATCTAGAATGAGTGGGCAAGTTACTGTTTTGTATGCGAGAGGTTTTGCATAAAGCACAATTCTGTTGGGGATTAAATCGAAATGACAACTCATGAATTCAATTATTGACTAACAGTTATATTTCTTATTTGAAAGTGTGTTGCTTGTGTAAATGTTGTGGATTATCGGATATTTAGAAACTTTGCCAGAAGAGCATTGCATACCAAGCATTGAGCATTTGAACTCTGAATTTGACGTCACACATACCTCGATTGATGTCTTCGGTTGACGATCCCTGATGATGCTCTCCGGGGTTGTTTGGTTGATGTTGATATCGCCAAGTTGATATCGATGCTGACAGGCGTCTCTGGTCAATACATGGTCCACATTGGAGATGGCGTCTCAATCCAATGCTCTGGTATAACTAACATTAACCGTTAGTTGTCGAAAGATCGGATTACTAATGTTGTGATTCACGTCGTACTTTCTATTCACATTCGAAACTTAGTGACAATTAATTTCTCCTTCCAATAACTCGGAACTACTCCGTCTAAAGGCTCGGTTCTTCTCCGTCAAAAGACTCGGAACTTCTCCATTCAAAGACTCGGTACTTCTCCCTCCTAGAGACCTCCTGTCCCCTGGTTTTGTTTCAGTGTTGACTCCCGGAATTCGGTGGCGTTGTCTGACGTCAGGTACGTGTGTCCTCCCTTCTCTCGGAAAACAAAAGTCCTTCCTCATTTCGAGAACAAAAACTGCAACACTCGGCATGCTCTGATTTCCCGATTCTAGGCAATTTCTACATATCCGTGAATGTGTCTCATGTTCACAAACATGTTACAATGCAACTCGTAATTTTACAGAATGTTGTAGCCGACGCATTTCATGAATTTCTTTCCTGCATTCGCAGACTACGAATTATGCGTTATTGTTTATTTCATTTGCTGACGGCATAAATAATATAATTTTACAAACTTGCATTGACCTGAATTATGACTGTTATTCTCCTTCACCAAACCCTTTTAACATTTTACAAAAGCCAATATCCTCAAAAATAAATAAAATTAATTATTAAATTATAAATTTTGTTAATTAAAATACTGGCTCTGCCACAGCCTATGATTCTGTCCCTTGATTTTAGTCCGTTTTATCAGAATTTTCCTTGGGTTCTGTCTTCTTGGATTTTGTCCTGCATTCGTAATAATATGTTTAGTAATTCTAACAAAGTCTGTAAGAAGGATAACTATATCTTCAAATAATGAAATGAAATCTTTAAGTTTTACGTCCAACGTTATGCCGGCTAGGCTAAAGGAGACGGTGGTGATGAGAAATGAATAAAAAAGTGCAATGAAGAAAGTGGGAGAGAACGGGAGATCCCAGGAAAACCCACTCACACGTGTTTGTCTATCATTCTACTTGTTCTTCTCGGAAAAATGATTAGGATACAGTTCTGTTACTAGCAGTGTTATTCACATCTACTTTAATAAAGATGAAAGTGATTTTTTTAAAAAAAATATCTGTAAGGAAATAGAAAATTGATTGACTCAGTTACAAGAAAGCCGTTTGACATTGTAACAGAAACGAACATAAAACAAACTTAATTCTGTCTAGTATCAAGTCATTTCACACAACAAAATTTTATTCAGTTTTCCAATAGTTCATCTCCAACATGCTAAGGCTCGCAGTACGTAAAAGGTGCCACAGTTCACATCCTCAAGACATGTTTGGCCATATATTAAGTAAACAATGTAAGAGGATGAGTAAGGCGAGTCTTAGCATGTTGCAGATGAACTATTGGAAAACTGAATAAAATTTTGTTGTGGGAAATGACTTGATACTAAACAGAATTAAGTTTGTTTTATGTTCGTTTCTGTGCCTTAGTCTTCTACTTCACAACTTCTTTTTCATCATCATCTTATCGGCTGATTTGTCTTCTATACGTAATTCTATACTACATGAAATAGTATCATATATACTTCTATTTTCATATTTATATTATCAATGTAAATAGCAGCAATACAAAATATCAATACCACATATTGAAATACTTGTATGTTTTTTGAAGAATTCCAATCAAATCAAAATTTCAGATAATTGGGTATAAGGACCATCTTATGCACTCTCTTGTACTGTTTGTTTAATGTATGGTCGAATATGCTTTTAGGGTCTGAACTGTGGCACCTTTTACGTACTGCGAGCCTTAGCATGTTGGAGACGAACTACTGGAAAACTGGATAAAATTTTGTTGTCAAATGACTTGATATCAAATTGAATTAAATTTGTTTTATGTTTGTTTCAGTTACAATGTCAAACGGCTTTCTTGGCACTGAGAATCAATTTTCCATTTGTCTGCAATATTGAAAAAAATCAGAATCATTTTTACTAAAGTAGATGTGAATAACCCTGCTAATAACAAAACTGTATATAGTCATTTTTCTGAGAAGAACAAGTAGAATAACATTTAAAATTTATGATAAAACTTGAAGAAATAGTTATTCTTCTTACATAACTTGTTACAACTACTAAAGAAAAATTCCCTAGAAGAAATCCCTTCTGCACAGAATTCCCCGTCTTCAAAGATTACGCAGAACGGGAATTACGCAGAATGGGAATTCCCGTTCTGCCTAAAGATAAGATCATTTAAAATATTTTCTACAAAGTCCTGGAGGGCCTTTAGGCACAACGGGAATTAGGTAGAACGGGAAGACAGCAACCATCCATCTCCTTTAGTCTAAAGGACACAATCGTGTTATGTTAAATTAGAAATTTCATTAGTTTCAATTACAAATTAATTTTGGCAATATCAAGCATATAGACGAGTTTTACGTTGTATTTTTTGTGTACCTCAAAAAAATTTTGAGAAGAAGCCCGTAAAATATTTACATATTTTTCTATGTTAGCATTTCATCAGAAATAAAATAAATCAGCTGCTACAATATATCAGTACCGTATATACCATTTATTAAATATTGCCCACGAGGCAAGAAATAATGTTTTCTGGTTTCGTCTCCTAAATTTTGTAGAAATATCATCTTGTCTCGATTCTTAAAGAATTCTTTCTCATTTTAACTCGATCCTCAGCAAGCTTTTATCTCGTTTCGTTTTGTGTAAATTTATTATAAAATTTATGCCCCGATTTTTGTATGAGCTAGAAGTTATCATAATCATCTTACGTTACGAAAGCTACACAGAGAATGTGAAACAACAACATTCAAACTATGTGTATTATTGTGTAATGATTTGGTTGGATATCCTTAAACGTTGATAAACGTTCTTCGTTCTGTTCATACAATCATTTCATCAATTTATAGTTTCTATAGTATGAATTATGCAAAGCTAAAACAGTGTTCGAGATCTATAACTTGAGTAAACTATCTAAAAGACTCCATTTTTTTTTCATTCGTGGGCTACGCTGCATTTTACAGGTAAGCCATATTTTATTACTTAGAATTTTGTATGATACTTTCCTTAATTATTTACTTTAACATTCCCTAACGAAAGGATGGGCATAAACCATTCAAGAAAAATAGTCTAAGTAAAAACAGGTAACCGAATAACCGAATTTATAAGCAGATAACCGAATTTCAGTTCAATTATTATTTTAAACGAAACGCGTGGTAATGATAGAACAAACCTAGGACAACTTCCGCAAATTTCGAGAAGTGGGCGAGTCATATTTCTCTATTTTTGGAATGGAATGCTGATTCAATTCAGAAAGAGAAAAGAAGTTCTTGAAGTTATTTTTCATGAAAATAGGAAAGCAAGCAAAATAATTCATTCGTTACATAAGATAATATTTATAATTGTCTTGTGCAGCATCCATTTCACCAAGTATTCGGAAACAATCCCTCCAAATTGACCATCCCTCTGTCAAATATATAGAGAACTACTTCAATTGTACCCTCTATCTCTTTCTTTTAAAATAAAATCAGTCTATGTCTCCTTACGCCTCCCACTACAAGTTGTCATTTGTCTCACGATAAAATGCTTTTGTTTTTAGTTTAATGTCGCACGATCATGCATGGACGCTAAGAGAAATGGGGATGATTGCAATGAATTAAATGGTTGCATGGATAAAGTGGAAGGAAACGGTAAATCCCCGAGGAAACCAACTCACACGGTATTTGTCTACCCCAAAGACTAGTTCTGCCAGCTAGAATCGAACTATGGACCCCATGCATCAGACATAAGCGGTCTACCGCACTGAGTCACCACGGCCCGAAAAGCGAACCCATTCTTTGCTATGACAAATAACTATTAGACTTCCAAACTATACTATGTATAAATGTCGGGAATTTTATAGAACGGCTAAGTCTGTCCGTCCGTTTGTCGACAGTATCAGAGCAAAAACGGTAAGAGATATCAAGATTTTTTTCCCTTTTTCTTTCTCTTTGTTTACAATCGATTCAGCATCCCAAGTATAGGGTCATCTTCTCTATTAATCTTCTGTTCAAATCTGCAGTAGTTGAAATCAACCACTTCTGTTTTCAACACTGATCACCATAGAACAAAACGGTAATCGCTAGCGATAAGCGGTTTCTCTGGAATCAATTTGGCTCCGCCTATGATACTTTCCTAAAGCCTGTAACACTTAGCCTTAATCTTTACAGCACCAAAACGCTGGTATATATCAAGAAGGGGTTTTCCGAAATACATTCAGTGTTGAAAGAATAGATTTCATCTCCATCGTTAACCCTCTGTTCAAACCGGAAGTGGTAGAAATCAACCATTCGTGGTTTTATCATTGATCACTATAGAACAAAAATAATAGTACAAAGCGATAAGTGTTTTCTGGAATCCATTCAGTGTCTTAATAAGATTCTAGTTTCTGTTGTATCTCTGTAGTAAGACTGGAAGTGGTAATAATTCACCTCTACTTCCGGTTTGAATATTGATTTGCATAGCACAAAAGTGGTAAAAGATATCGAGAAGTAATGTTTCAAAATCCATTGAATGTCCAACGAAAAACTTCCAGTTTGACCGTTATTTCTATAGGTTAACTGGAAGTGGTGGAAATCTACGATTTTTGATTTTGTTAAGGAACACAATAGTGGAAAACGGTAATATATAGTACTCTGAGAAAAATGCGTTTTCCGGACAGCGGTATATTGTACAAATATACGGAATCCTTATGTTTACTCCGTACGGAAGTGTGCCTGAAAACAATACTATTTTTTTACATACAGGAAGATAAATATACACAAGGCACCGGGAGAAAATAATAATAGTGTGTTGACTCGCTATTAGTCTAAAAAAAGATTTTCTAAGCTTTTCTGAAACTTTCAAAAGTGTTTTGTTCAAAACTAATACTAGTATGAAGATATGATGTGTTCACACATAAAACAAAGAAAGTTCTAATTAAATATCATATTTTGTTTTGTTCTATACGTGAAATAAGTGTCATAAACATTTCTCCCTCGCCCTCTCTCTCTTCACGATGAAGGTAGGTGAAACTCTCGTGACTACCTACCCACTCGCTGTGATTAGTTCACCTGAATTCAAAACGATATATATAAAAAAAGTGTTGAAGCAGGGTTGGGAATATTTTCCTTCTCTTGTACGACTTGAGAGGCTGATTTCTTTCTTGCTTGACTGTACAATACACAATATGTTGCAGGTAGGCAGCTGAGGTCGGGCCTTTGAACGCAAAATAGCAAAAGAGTCACTGAAATGAAGGCGAAGCTGATCATCAATACATCATACTTACCTGTAGATATATTGCACACATTATAATATATCTTTGTTCAAATCGAAAGATCTACTAGGTTGACTTTTTTTTAAGCGAAGTTACTCATTTGTGGCTCTTGGAAAGAGAGCTCCGAGGAAAGAAGGTCCCGCAGAATCAAACAGGGAATCACATATAAACCAATTCAATGGGATATGTTAGTATGGCTTCTGACGAGATCAAGATTCAACTGTTATTCTTCAAAATAACTCTCTGATTGGGAGGGGTGCGGTGCAAATACCCTCCGTTACTGTGGCCAACTCGATAGTTGGGGGGTCCCAAAAATACGCTCCTGCGACGTAGCTCCAAAGAGATTTGTTACGGTATTGAATACTAGTATGTTGCAATACTCGAAATGGGTCGTATATTCCGGTATTCTATTTTTCGATACTTCTTTTTTATATAAAGTTTCATATCGGAGTCTTTCATAGTGAGACTGCACATGTAATGGGATAGTAAACTTGAAAATTCATATGCAAAATATACGCTTGTAGTTACCAGAGCTAGCATTTGGAATTTCTTGTTTCGAGCACGATTTATAAAGAGAATGTTTTAAAAACTAGGGGAAATGGTAATCCTAAAGAAGTGTAAAGAAAGGGAATGTTGTTCCTTCTATTTGAGCACCCTTACTTACTTGAATACAGAAACGACCAAAATCGCCAGTAGTTTTAGGTTTTGAAACCATTTTATTATTTCAAAACCGAACTTGAATTTCTATAACAGATGTTTGATTTCAAAAACTGAAAATTGTATGTATAACTGATAACTGATTTTGAGTTATTGTATTTTTTTTTCAAGAAACCTAAAGTGTCATGCAATGTGAATAGCACTAATTTCTAGTACTATTCTAAATGTCTCGGGACAGGCATGACAAATGTGAGACTTTCAAAAAAAATTCCCATGAACGTGTGCCATGTGAGTTTGCGGTATACAGAGAACGCTCAGACAGACATTTACAATTTATATAATTAGACAAGGAGCTAATATCAAAAAAATGTTTCGCTCCACCGGCGCTACATCTAAGGTTTGACACCATAGTTTGGAAGAATGGGGTATATAAAAACACCCTAGGTAGTATGTCACGTCAAATTGTGGTATCATTAATTTTCTGGACGCCATTTTGTGTTTTGGTCACGTTACTTTGGTCAAATTCGGGAGTCGTTGGCTTAAAATATGCATAACTTCCTTTAGATTGCAGCAATTTAAATAATGTTGACACCAAATGAAAGACAATGGAATGCTCTAACTACATTTTAAGCCAAAAAATCTCGAATCTGACCGAAGTCACGTGATCACGATTCAAAATGGCGCCCATAAAGTTAATAATACCACAATTTGACGTTAAATCTAAGATTTGACACTACAGTTTGGTAGAATGCGGTATATACGAACACCCTACGTTAAATTGTGGTGACGTCACGTCAAATTGTGGTACCATTAATTTTATCTATGCCATTTTGTGTTTTAAACACGTGACTTCGGTCCTGTTTAGGAGTCGTTTGCTTAAAATGTGCATACCTCCGATTAAAATGGAACAATTTAAACAATGTTCACACCAAATGAGAGATAATAAAATGCTCTACAGAAGCATGACGCAATCACTACTCCGTTGTGTCTTAATAAGTGCATGTGAGTTGATGTTTTTGATCAATATAATGAACTGTTAATGAAGGTTGTAGAATGTGGCCGAAGAGGAGTTTCTACTGGATTAGAAGTCAGGATTACATCAGAAACCACACCAATCCCAAACAGTGGTAGAAATATATTGCAAATCTTAAAAGTAAGGTGAATATCTTTGTTTATTTCTGACTAACACAAGGTGCAAAATGGCTTAAGAGAAGCTTCAGACAGGATAGCAGATAGCTTTTTGTGCAGGATTCAGGAATGGTGCAAGAACAGTACCGTTAACTAGAGGACACTATAAGAAATTGTCGGCTCTAGCATCGAATCATGAAGAAGCAGATCCACGCTTACTTCTAGATGCCGCGCCTGCATCTAAGGACCACAAAAAACTCGTGATTCAATCCCCTGACATATATGTAGCTGTACTACGCACTGCGCACTGCGCACTTTAGCGAAATTGGCTCTGTAGAATTATGGTTTCATAGAGGAGTAAAATATAAACTGCGTTACATTCCGATACACAAGCTGGCTGTTGATTTGGGTCTTAGATTATGCGATTTACTATTGCCCTTTCATGCACCGACTGGCTGTGACCACAGAAGCTCGTTCACAGCAATTGGAAAGAAAAGACAATTCAAAATTCTGTGTGCAAATGAGCTATATCAGAAAGGTGTTTGCAAGTTGGATATGAATGTAACACTCAATGAATATACTATTTCATCATGTAAATCATTCGTGTGCATGCTGTACATAAAAGTGAGAAGGCTAGCCTCAAAACTGATACCGTACATTACCTGTTATTCTGCCAGAAATGGCAGAAAAATGAGTTTCTGTCTTCAATAGCAGACAGTCTGCTACAATACCTGAAACGTACAAACTATCAATCTTACATCTGGAAGAAGGTATTCATTTCAAGCCAAGATCTACTATAACCTGGAGAACAAGGCTGGCGCAACTACGGTGGTGTTATAAAACCTGTGTGAAAGACAAAAAAGTCAGCACCAAATGGACTAACTGAACGTATAGTGTGTCACTGTTTCAAATCACGTTGTGTAAGTAGAGACTGCCCATGCATGGTGCATAATCTTTCGTGTAAGAAAGCATGTTCCTGTATGACAACTGAAGAATGCCAAAACCCACGTACACACCTATATGGTTTAAATGACTCAGGTAGTGATGAGGATGACATTTAAGAATTACAGTGCTACAGTAGGAATGTCGGTCTAGTGCAATTGGTGAAATTAAAGTGTAAAAGTGAATAAAATGATAAAAATAAAAAAAATCTTTTTGTAAAACATTTCATTACCTCTCATTAGATGTCAACAATATTTAAATCACTCCATTCTGATTGGAATTATTAACATTTTAAGCCAGCGACTCCCGAATACGATCGAAGTCACGTGATCACAACACAAAATGGTGTCAAAAAATTAGTGATACCACAATTTGATGTGACATACTACTTAGGGTGTTCATATATACCACATTCTACGAAGCTGTGGTGTCAAAACATAGACATAACGTTAAATTGTGGTATCATTAAATTTTCGGATGCCATTTTGGGTAATAATCACGTGACTTTGGTCACGGTACGGACGTCTTGGCTTAGAATGTAGTTAGAACATTTCATTGTCTTTTATTTGGTGCCAAAATTATTTAAATCGCCCCATTGTAACCGGACTTATTAACATTTTAAGGCAACGACTTCTGAATGTGACAAAAGTCAAGTGATCAAAACACAAAATGGCGTCTAAAAGATTAGTGATACCACAATTTGAAGTGACATACTACCTAGAGTGTTTATACAGGGTGTTAATGAACTATATCGACAAACTGTAAGAGGTGTTTCCTCACATCAAAATAAGATAAGAAGTTCATACGGACCTATGGCGAAAAGTGTATAGTTTCTGAGATAGGGCTGTCCAAAATCGCGCAAAAGCCAAATTCCAACAAGTTCTATTTTGAATTCCAGAAACTGTGGATGGTGGTCCCTATCAGCGGAAAGGAAGCCACGCATACGCAATCCAAAAGTGGATATTTCGTCAATTTTCAGTAGGCATACAGGGCATTCCCTACAGGGTGTAATTCGTACATATGCTCTCAATAGAGTTTTCAGATATTCCCTTATTTCAAGGAGGATCCAATGTAGGCAGGAGGTAAGCCTTGACAAAAAAGGACATCTACTGTTTCGGAGGGAAGTCGGAATTGTTAGGAATCGGAAACTTTATGTTTTTTTTTTTTTTTTTTTGTTCGGAATAACATGTAATGTTATTCGTCTCGGTATATTTCACGTTTTCTTCACTTATAAGCGTGAAAGAGAACATTACAGCATGCGTTCTCCCGAGTACGATCCTTAACACTTCCGACATCGCGCCAAAGGATTCCAAGTTCACTGCTATCAAGGCTTATCGTTTGCCTACTTTGGACCAATCATAAAGTCAGAGCATATCTCAAAATTCGGTTGATGGCGTGTCTGGGAATTTCATCCTGTATGGAATTCTCTGTATACCCATTGAACATTAATGAAATATGCATTTTTGGATTGCGTATGCGTGACTTCCTTTACTCTGATAAGGAGTATCATCCACAGTTTTTCGACTTCGAAATAGGGCCTGCTGAAATTGGGCTTTTTCGCGTTTTTGGAGAGCCCTAGCTCTGAAACTATGCACTTTTCCCCATAGGTCCATACGAACTTTTTCTCTTATTTAGATGTAAGGAATCACCTCTAACAGTTTGTTGGTATAGTTCATTAACACCCTGTATACAACCCATTCTATCAAACTGTGGTATTAAACCTTAGATGTAGCGTAGGTTGTGCCAATTTCGTTTCTAGAGCTCTTTCAGATATTAGCTTCTTGACTAAATGGGATACCTGTCGAAACAGAAGCTTGAATGCCCAGTCAGTACTATTATACATGCTACTAGTATGTGTGAGATCTGTAACTTTGTACTGAGTGACTTTAAATTTCTTACTTCTGTATATGATATATGTAAATATTATATACCGGAAAACTTCTATGTGGTAGAATTTCAATCGAAAATACCTACATTTGATAAAAATATTGTTTAGATGTTCCATACTAGTTCTTGGTAATGCTGTAGATGGGGAATCATTTCACGTTTCTACGTTTTAAACTTATATGTTAAATGAATACACTTGAATTGTTACTTTTATAGCCATGTTTTAGTTAATTTTCAGTTTTCTTGCAGCTTATATTTCTACATTTTGTTGTAAACAAAATATTGATAATGTGAAATAAAAACAAAATAATTCTAGCTGTTTATTTTTACCATTTACTACACTACTTCTATTAAAATTCATTCAAAATCTTGAAAACCTTCAGTTTAAACTTATCTTGTGATACGTCGAATGGCGTTTTATACACTATATGGGCGAGTGCATAAGTTGGGATGAACGGACGAATATATCAGTGCAGAGACCAAAACACATGACTTTCTCGCCATGTACATAGGGCCACGAAATTTGTAAATCCGTTCGTTCTGAGTGACATACACTACGTCTTTCTCTTTTCTTTTCTTTTTCAAAATGTTTATCATGGCTTCCGATTCTGTTGCCACTTCGCTTTCCTGAGAATAAAACACTTACCGAAAGTATTTACTTCTTTTTTCTTGATATATGCAAAAAAGTTATAAGTATATGTCAAGACAGCTATCAGATATATAATATTACGTTATAGAAAGACGGTATCAAAGCTTAAGTGTTGTTCATAAGAATTTATATACGTAATATTATAGCGTAATGTTGAGAGTTTTCTTTGCATCATATTGTAAGAGTCAATTTCTCTGGAGACCGAGAACAAGACGTCACCATCGTCGGAGGTCGTTGATGCTAAAAGACTTAATACTGTGACCTTCCATGTTGCTAAGAGACGTCACAGAGATGAAAAATTACATATACTACGGTTCTCTTCCATTTTGGATCAAGCACATGATTGATTATTCACATTTCACTGCATTTCAAAGGCAAGGTTTATCCTCAGCAAATGTTTGTCATACTGATATATATATACAGTATACCGTTGTATATAATATGTAGTAAACCTTCGATAATGTAATGACAAAAATAAGTTAATTTCCATGTGATACTGTTTTTGTATTACTTTCAATTAAATTCATAAGTGTATAATATTTAATATAGTTCTAAGAATGAAACAAGATTGCATGAGCATATTATACATAAGCAACTACCAGAAACAAATTGGAACAATAGAAAGTGTAACATGAGTAACTTCCGTGTATTATTTCAAAATTTTGAACAACTTAACAAATAAAGTTGAAAAACAGACTTTCAAGATGAGCGAGTTGCAGGAGCTAATTGTAGAGTGCGCGGGACAAACAGTATAAGTGAAGAAAGTTTTCAGGAGGTGATTTTTTTATTTTACCAAGCATAAGTATGAATCACTTATACTAACAGTACTAAGACGTGTCCAACTACTAAGTACCATTATTCAACTCACGTTTACAATTGACTTATACCACGTTAACCAGAGGTAGAGCGTGACACATAGATCTCCAATTTTGACTTATCCCATTTTGGCCAATTTCTGACTTATACTGTTTCTCCCACGCAGTCTAGAATTATAATAATAATAATAATTCTAGTTTAATAGGACAATGTCGATTGATTCATTTTCTATAGTTTAGTATTTTTATACGTACATTTTATAAACAATAGTTGTTACTGTACTTGTTTAAAACCCATTTTCATTAATGGTTTATCAATGAATTTCCTTCTTCCATAGTTTGGAGTCTAATAATTTAGTCAATATTTATAATTATATATTATTATTATTATTATTATTATTATTATTAATAATAATAATAATAATAATAATAATAATAATAATAATAATAATAATAATAATAATAATAATAATAATAATTTATTTCTACCTTTTAAGCACTACAAACTAACTTTGAAGAAAAAGACAGAGAAGGTTCAGGGACGAGGACCTCCGCAGAAGTCTAGAAATTGTGACAATTTTTTGACACTATTAAGATCTTCAGACAACTACGGATATGTAGGTAGTTATCAAAATAATGGAAAATCTTGAAGAAAACGCAACTTACTTTATTAATATGTCGTTGAATCTCGTTATTTAGCAGAAAAGCTCATATTCATGGCGGGACACACATGGATTTGACGAATGGTTTTCAGGGTAATATTGTTCCATTTCGCATACGACACTCAGTTCCGTTAGCGAGGATGGGAGAGAATATCTGCTCCGGAATGTGAGCTCCTGAATTGGCCACAGTTGTTGAATAATATTGAGGCCTGTGGATTGGGTGGTTCACTAGAAGTGACGTAATCCAGCCTGATGATGAAACCACGCCTCATCAACTAATTGGCCCAGTGTCACTTGAAAATTTATGTCATTGGACAAAGATATATGAACCATAGGATGCATATACATAAAATGATCACATAGTCGTTGGAAGTAGTGTGCCTTGTGAATGTGACCACAATAACATAGGAAATTATGCCCGAGAGCATCCCAGAGGCGCTGCCATGTTTCATGGTTGAAAGGAGACAGTTGGAAACACAATCTTCCTTGGGCTCCTTCGTTGCATAAACATCCGATTGTTGCAAATTAGGTAAAATAGGACTCACCGGACTACATTACATATCTTCAATCATCCACTGTCTAGTTTGAATGCTCTTGGTAAGGTTGTCGATTAAAATATATTAAATTGATATTAAACACCTTGATATTAAAATATACCACGTATGTTCAGGTTATTCAACTTGCATTCGAAAGCGATTGTCACAACATGATGTTCCACTGTTGTACCGTTGTAGAGCTGTCGTTACGAACCTCCTCTCAAATGACGACCTACAAGACGTATGGCAAGATAGCCCCCCATTTTAGAAAATTGAAACAATGACTAGGTCATTCGTTTGTACTACGTTTGTACCGTTTGTACCGAAAATATTTTCGTTGGTACCATTTTCCTTATTCGAAAGCAAATCGTTTGTACCGTTTGTACCAAAAAAGTTTTGTTTGTATTCTGATAGTTCTCGAGAAACAGGGGATGACCTTTGGGGGGGCTATCTTGGCGCCAAGATAGCACCCCCGTATCACAGCACAAAAATTTGAAATACACCATTCGAAAGCTAATCGCTTGTACCGTTTGTACCAAAAAAAGTTTTGTTTGTATTCTGATAGTTTTTGAGAAACAGGGGATGACATTTGGGGGGGCTATCTTGGCGCCAAGATAGCCCCCCCGTATCAAAGCACAAACATTTGAAATACACCATTCGAAAGCAAATCGTTTGTACCGTTTGTACCGTTTGTACCGAAAAATGTTTTGTTTGTACCCTGATAGTTTTCGAGAAACAGGGGATGACATTTGGGGGGCTATCTTGGCGCCAAGATAGCCCCCCGTATCAAAGCACAAAAATTTGAAATACACCATTCGATAGCAAATCGTTTGTACCGTTTGTACCGAAAAAAGTTTTGTTTGTACCCTGATAATTTTCAAGAAAGTGTGGATAGCATTTGGAAGGCTATCTTGGCGCCAGGATAGCCTCCCCGTGTCACAGTTCAAAAATTTGAAATACACCATTCGAAAGCAAATAGTTCGTACCGTTTAGGCCGTAAAAAGATTTATTGTACCTTGATAGTTTTCGAGAAACAGGGGATGACATTTTGGGGGCTATCTTGGCGCCAAGATAGCCCCCCCGTATCAAAGCACAAACATTTGAAATACACCATTCGAAAGCAAATCGTTTGTACCGTTTGTACCGTTTGTACCGAAAAATGTTTGTTTGTACCCTGATAGTTTTCGAGAAACAGGGAATGACATTTGGGGGGCTATCTTGGCGCCAAGATAGCCCCCCCGTATCACAGCACAAAAATTTGGAATACAACATTCGAAAGCAAATCGTTTGTACCGTTTAGGCCGTAAAAAGGTTTATTGTACCTTGATAGTTTTCGAGAAACAGGGGATGACATTTTGGGGGCTATCTTGGCGCCTAGATAGCCCCCCCGTATCATAGCACAAAAAATTGGAATACACCATTCGAAAGCAAATCGTTTGTACCTTTTGTACCGAAAAGAGTTTTGTTTTTGTACCCTGATAGTTTTCGAGAAACAGGGGATGACATTTGGGGAGGCTATCTTGGCGCCAGGATAGCCTCCCCGTGTCACAGTTCAAAAATTTGAAATACACCATTCGAAAGCAAATAGTTCGTACCGTTTGTACCGAAAAAAGTTTTATTTGTACCCTGATAGTTTTCAAGAAACAGGAGATGACATTTGGCTGGCTATCTTGGCGCCAAGATAACCTCCCCGTATCACAGCACAAAAATTTGGAATACACCATTCGAAAGCAAATCGTTTGTACCGTTTATAATGAAAAAAGTTTTGTTTGTACCCTGATAGTTTTCGAGAAACAGGGGATGACATCTGGGGGGGCTAACTTCGCGCCAAGATAGCCTCCCCGTATCACAGCACAAAAATTTGGAATACACCATCCGAAAGCAAATCGTTTATACCGTTTGTACCGAAAAATGTTGTTTGTACCCTGATAGTTTTCGAGAAACAAGGAATGACTTTTGTGGTAAGGGCTATCTTGGCGCCAAGATAGCCCCCCCGTATCACAGCACAAAAATTTGGAATACACCATTCGAAAGCAAATCGTTTGTACCGTTTAGACCGAAAAAAGTTTTATTGTACCCTGATAGTTTTCGAGAAACAGGGGATGACATTTTGGGGGCTATCTTGGCGCCAAGATAGCCCCCCAGTATCACAGCACAAAAATTTGGAATACAACATTCGAAAGCAAATAGTTTGTACCGTTTGTACCGAAAAATGTTTTGTTTGTACCCTGATAGTTTTCGAGAAACAGGGGATGATATTTTGGGGTCTATCTTGGCGCCAAGATAGCCCCCCCCCGTATCACTGCACAAAAATTTGGAATACACTATTCGAAAGCAAATCGTTTGTACCGAAAAAAGTTTTATTTGTATCCTGATAGTTTTCGAGAAACAGGGGATGATATTTTGGGCGGGGGGCTATCTTGGCGCCAAGATAGCCCCCCGTATCAAAGCACAAAAATTTGAAATACACCATTCGAAAGCAAATCGTTTGTACCGTTTGTACCGAAAAAAGTTTTATTTGTACCCTGATAGTTTTCGAGAAACAGGGAATGACATTTGGGGGGGGCTAACTTCGCGCCAAGATAGCCTCCCCGTATCACAGCACAAAAATTTGGAATACACCATCCGAAAGCAAATCGTTTATACCGTTTGTACCAAAAAATGTTTTGTTTGTACCCTGATAGTTTTCGAGAAACAGGGGATGACATTTGGGGGGCTATCTTGGCGCCAAGATAGCCCCCCGTATCAAAGCACAAAAATTTGAAATACACCATTCGATAGCAAATCGTTTGTACCGTTTGTACCGAAAAAAGTTTTGTTTGTACCCTGATAATTTTCAAGAAAGTGTGGATAGCATTTGGAAGGCTATCTTGTACAAGATAGGCCCCCTAATATGTACTTTTTCTATGCCCATTAATAAGTATTATGTGCCTATTCATGTGAAGTTATGTGTATTTAGAACTCTTGTTGTACATATCCAAATAAAAAAAAGGACTTGTTGGGAATAACGCAACTTTAAAATTGAATCGGCGAGTGGGAAAACAGTGTGAGTTCAAAATAAACTATTTTGAGTTAAAGGCGAAAATAATACTAAAGATGTAGAACTACACGTTGTAATGAAGAGCAGTACAATTTGGAAGATCTCGCACGTTATAGCAGATTGCTATAATGTCGACTGTGCATTTGTGGCATTAACAAACGAAAGTTCTTTCTTCAAATATCTCAAAATGCGTTTTGTGGACTAGTACTGTTTTTCCGCTCAACGATTCAATTAAATTTTCTCTATTTGTGCCCTTTTTCGTAAATAAATACCGTAAAACGAATAACAAAGTGTGTACAAATTCAGAAAGAAACTGGATATCAGAAATAATCTTAAACAAAGAAACCTAAAAGATGAAATGTGTAAGGGTGACTCTCATAACTCTGAATGAGCATAATTAAATGGTTGAGGTTGATGCACTGCGCCGACATTAGCAATTGTTGTAGTCTAAATGGCAGTAAGATCCTAATAGAAGCTATAATTCGGGATGGTTTGGGTTTAATGATCTTAACTCATGATATGTAGATACTACGAATTCAGTAATACTCCGGTGTAACTTTGGATCGTAGTGCTTTGTTCGCAAAACAGCATCTCTATTCGCTACGATAAAATCGTTTTCATAGTTTGATAGGAGAGCTTTCTTGAAATCAGAATACGTATGAAGACTACCTCGGATGGCTTTAAACCATGTTAAGCAAGGTGGCAACAAGATGTGCGGTAATAGTTTTAAGAACTGAGACTCATCTACCCCCATGAGCTCACATTCATCCTGAAATTTTTCGAGAAATGCCCTAGCGGGTATATCTCCTGGCACACCACTAAATTTTGTAAGCGACTTAACTTCGCTAAATCGCAACTGTTTACCTGTGTATGTCTTCATGCCTCTACTGGAGATGTGTTTGCGTCTGGATGTTTGCCTTACTCTACCTTCTCTTTCACTAGTTTCTGCACCACTCGAAGATCCATTAGATTCCAAAGTCGTTCTGGGAGGACGATCCGGTACCCAACCTGTGGCTGTAGGATGATTCGTGCTTTCGTTATCTTGAAATGGAGTTCCGGGAATACACCTTTCCTTGATGAAATTTATTTCGTCTTGCAATAGCTTAATATAGTTGTCATGGGCATTAACCGTTGATTCTAAAACAACTATTGATTCTTGCATTTCTGTGCTCCTTTGTAGTACTTTTTTTATTTTCTCTTCACACTTTTCAAATTTTTCCAATACATGTGTGTTCATCTGATTTAGCTGATGTTGAACCCGGTCCCATCTGTCTTCATTACATTGATTTAACTTCACTATTTTTTCGTCAAAGTTTTTAGCTAACTGTGTTATCTTATGGTCCAATTTTTCTTCAAATTGTTGTATTTGTTCGGACTGGTTCTTCATTTGCTGAGCCAAGTCCTTTAAAATGCCTGTCAAATTCTCACTAGGAGTCGATTCAGGATACACACTCTGTTCACCACTTATATTATTATTTGTCGTATTCATGGCCATAGTTCGATGGATTACTTTTCCACTTCTCAATAGGGTAATACTGAGGTCGCGTTGAAAGCTTGCCGTTTTTACTATCCTTCGAAACGACAACTAAACTCCCGGTGGTGAGGCACCAATTTGTAAGGCAAATTATGCTTTACTTATATCCTGGTTCTTAACTAAGTTAATCTTCAAAATAATTCGAAACGTTTTAACACTTTCTTAGTTGGTTTTTAATAATTGACCCTGAGAAGCGTACATAAAGAACTTTTCTGCATATTCAACCAGATGTCGACACCTTTATACAAACACTTATTTACTCGACAAGATGTTTACATACATGTTCATTTACTTACTACGTTGCTATAGTAACAACAAATCTCTTATTTTAGTTACCGATTACAATAATAATATCTCGAAATCTCTATATATCTTCCTTTTCTTTATACATAGTATTGCTCAACTAATTCGCCTCTGATCCTTTTCTGTAAATTGGCACAGATTGTTAATAATACATACAACGTTATCGTTGTAAATGTTTGCTCACCTAAACTGCGTCCTTCCACGTATCAGCTTTACACCAACTGAAGAAATTAACTGTTTACATCTGTCACATTAACGGCTCGAGAAGTTTGCTGCTTTCATAGACAATAGACGAAAGCAAATAGGCCATTGCTGAATAATACGTATTTACTTAAGGAAAAGGGCAGAAATAGAGAAAATTTAATTGAATCGGTGAGTGGAAAACCACTACTAGTCCACAAAACGCATTTTGAGATATTTGAAAAAATAACTTTCTTTTGTTAATGCCACAAATGTACAGTCGACATTATAGCATTCTGTTATAACGTGCAAGGTCTTGCAAATTGCACTGCTCTTCATTACAACTTGTAGTTCTATATCTTTAGTGCTATTTTTGCCTTTACTTCAAAATGGTTTACTTTGGACTCACACTGTTTTCCCACTCGCGGATTCAATTCTAACGTTGAGTTATTACTTAAAAAACTCATTTTTTATTTTGATATGCACAACCAGAATTCTAAACACATCAATTCACATGGATAAACATATAATACTTATTAATGGACATGGAAAAAGTACACATTAGGGGGACTATCTTGCGTACAAGATAGCCCTCAAATATCATCCCATGTTTCTCGAAAACTATCAGGGTACAAACAAAACTTTTTCGGTACAAACGGTATAAACAATTTGCTTTCGAATGGTGTATTTCAAATTTTTGTGCTGTGATAAGGGAGGGCTATCTTGGCGCCAAGATAGCCCCCCCAAATGTCATCCCCTGTTTCTCGAAAACTATCAGGGTACAAACAAAACTTTTTTCGGTCCAAACGGTACAAACGTAGTACAAACGAATGACCTAAACATTGTTTCAATTTTCTAAAGTGGGGGGGCTATCTTGTCATACGTACCTACAAGTGTCATTGGTCCGATAGGAAGCTTTAGCTTGAAAGTGAACGTGATACCTTAACACGTAAACTTGACGTAGTCCGTTATTGCAATTTGAGGTCACAGCTGATTTCCAAATGACTTTGACAATGAAAACAGTCTTCCTACATAAGCTGTGTCGCCCAGCAATGTACCTACATTTCTCAACCGTATTTGAGTCAGTCAGGGTTCTCACTTCCGATGGACAATTCTACCGAGGGGGGAATTAAGGAAGAGATCAAATTCCAATCCCAAAAGTACTTGTTCTAATTTGGAAACCGAGAATAGATCTTAGGCTCAAATGTTGACTTAAAACGTTTCCTGTAGTCTGAGATGAAGTAGGGATATCTCGACATGTTCCAGGTACTTGTGTGCGAGTTTGAACATCAGAAGGTAGACAGAATCTTCACTCAGGTCCTCTCCGGGTTTACAGAGGTTCTCGGATTGGGTTGGACTCTGCCAGACTGTGGTCAGACTTGCTATTCAATAGCAAGCACTTGGATTAGCGAGACATGAGATAACTTAAGATTCGGATATCATTCACTGCAAATGTTGGTACACTCTCACTCGCTACAATAATCTTTTTCACCTTGGTAGAAACTCAGGACTTTTTTTGGTGAAATGACAGTATCCCATTACCGTATTTGTGATATAGGTTCAGCGCTACTACCGTGGTGGGGAATCTGGTGATGATTTCTGATAAATTTTACAGATTATTTCTGATAAATTTTACTGCAGATCGGTTCAATCAATAGTCCTGCACAAACCCTGGCGTATTTCGCTGCACATGCTCGGTATTCATTTAGTAGCCAGGGAATCACAAATACTGAAATTGCACTTACAAAACAAAGTGTTCCAAGACGGACACGAAATAAGGCGTACATTGCTGTAAACAATGGGTAATGTTTTGAGTTAGCACGATACTAATAACGGATTCTTACACCTATTGAAATAATAATGTCCCTCCAAGGAACCTTCCCGAAGCAAGAAAAAAAAAAAAACACTACATTGCGTGGCGGTCTCAGCGCTGTCTCCCAGAGTATTCGTCAAATCGAACTTGTCCAAGACCGTGGCACATATTGGACGGTCATTCTAGAGGATTTCGTCAGAAACGTCCCAGCAGTGAACACTTAGCGTATTTAGCTGCACTGGCGTATATACCTGCAGCACCTTATTTATTAAATACAAAAACCTAGTTTACGTCTCTGACGCATAGTAACCATAAAGTTTAGAGTTACGCTGTAATAAAAGCAAATAAAATGATGAATGTGAATGTAATTATGCAATGAAATTACAAAACAGATTTAATTCAAATATAGAGCACACACTAAACGCATTATCATTATGTTTGCATTTCAGCAATATACAGAGTGATTGCGCATCGTTGACGAAACTTCGGAAGATGAATCTACAGGTAAAAAAAGAAAAAAATGTCATATGAACATTGGCTGGATATTTTCCTACATGGGAGGGAAAAGCGGGAAGCGTTTCTCATTTATTTCAAATTCTCAGAACCTTCTCGAAAGATGAATTAGGAACCAACTAACCGGCTAAACTCTTTTGTTTAGCGAAAAAGGCATGCTTTTCCTCTATAAGGATAATAAAACTCTTTAGCAAGTGTCCTCTGAGGATCGTCAGTACGGTTGCGGAAGTGTGTATGTGTGTTTGTGTACTGGCGCGACATCTTTGTTGGCAAAATGGATGAAAAGACAAGTTATTGGGAGTGCATGTGTTTATTGACCCAGCCCCAATCACAAAGAATAGAGAAAGTGACAAAGGGAGCCGGGAAAACTCCAACCCAGACTTGTTCCGGTATCATAAGTAAAAGAAAAATGTTGATTTTTTCAAATAAGTAAGAGAGAAAACATTGCTCGTTGAAAATGTTATTGTAAAACAGACAATGTTTGTATTGTTACCTATGAAATTGTCGGGAAAGATGCAAGACTCAGAGGAAACTAAATTTGTTAGGGAAGGGAAGATCTTTCGAATAGAATTCTTGGCCATACGACTGACTCTGCATGAGTGTTATTGCTTTATGAAGGTTTTCTAGGATTTCCACCAGTAAGCAGTTTATTGCAGGCAGATAAAAGAATTTCAAGTTCATCTTGAAGCTGTTCTGTTTAATGTCTCACCAAGTCTAGACTCATGATAGATACACTTGTGGGGAAAAGACATTTCTGTCTACTGTAATATATCGCAGAACCGAGAATAATTCCTGTAAGTTATGAAGAGGTTATTGAAACGTTTGGGGAAGAACAGGACTGTCCGCGTCCGAATCTGGGAGTGTCCCTAAAAGGGAGGGTTTTTGTCCATAAGAAAACGTATATTTTTGCTGGGACAAAAAACTCTGTCCGTATTATAGAGGTGTCCCTTATTGAGAGGTGTCCGTTAAGGAAGATTTCGTGGTACTATCTAATTACATATTATAATTGTGATGGGGAATGTTCGAATTACTCAAACAAAAATTGTTCCTATTATTCAAACCGAAAGTGTTCTGTATGTTTCTTTTTAAAATATAGTAATATTAATAATAATAACAACAACACACTATGTAAAAGACAAGAAGAAAAAATATATTTTATAATTTCTTTTAACATTTTGTCACTTAGTGATGTGTGGGTGAAAAGAAAGAAAGAAAGAAAACCACGTTGCTCGAAAGGAGTGTTCTGATTGCGTCATTTAATGAATACATCCATCACTGAAGATAAGATGCTTCCAGAGTGACAGCGAGATGATGCTGCCTTCAAACTAATATTTCCATTCTTCTGGCGCTACAACACCTCGTTAAATGACGAACGAATTTCTATTACATTTTAATTTGCATATAAATAAATAAAATCAGAAGAAAATACAGTTTTCATGCATTTCATTTGTGCGACTAAAGAATGTGAGTATTTATTTATACATGACTGTTAGTTTGAGCTACATTTTCAAAGTGTTTATTTTTCTTTTCAAATCAGTATTGATTTACATGAGTGTTTTAAAGACAGATAGGATGCTATAGAGCAGTGGTTCCGAACTTTGTTTTCTGGTGTTCCCTTCTCCATGAGCACTGCACTTTTTTCCTCCTAGTTGGCACTCGTTAGTCTGATCCCTTTCGCGTTTTCACATGCAGTATTGACTTCTTAATTTTTTATTATTATTATTATTACTATTATTATTATTATTATTATTAATAATAATAATTATAATAATAATAATAATAATAATAATTGTCCTGTTCCACTTCATACCTTTAGCAGCTGTTTATTAGTTCACATTACATACCTGTTGACATCATTTAAATCTTATAAATCCTGGTACAACAACACAAAACACAAAGCAGTTTCCGATATAGCAGGGCAAAGATGAAGAAATAAGCAACAAACTGAGTTAGGTGCAATCCCGCGACGATGAGCCTTTTCTAATACGGAGATTGTGCCTGGTTTAGTCCTTGGAACACCAGACAACGCAGAGTTGTCAAGGTTTTTAGAAAAGGTTGATTTGTTCTTGACAAAGAAGGGATTTCTCAAATGTGTTTATAGACCACAACGCCATACACACGTTTCAATTATGACGAACCTCCTAGAGGGAAAGGGTTCACGGTTTATATGCATGATGACTAAGTTTATTCCCTTTTTAAATAAATATTTCTAAAGAAAGTGAAGTAGCCAAACATAAAGAATAATATTTGTATTTTAACTAAATTTGATTCAAAATATAAGTACAACAGACTATGATTCCATTCTCTAGCTGAATAGTCAGTGTCCAACATTTTAATCTTAGAATTCAACGGAGTTTGATAACTATGTTTGGATTTACAGTATTATACAAAAGTTAAGTTATAATTACAAAATTAAGAGCGAAACAGGTTTCTGTAATAATAGTCGGAGCCATGAGTTTGAGGAAGAAGATAAGTGATTTACAAAGTAAAGTAAAAAGTTAATAGGTTGCATAATTGTATACATCGACATACATAGCATAAGTAATAGGTTAAATTTTATTTACTGAGTATATACTTGGGAAGAGTTAATAATTATGTATATTTATTTCTATTACATTGCAATCATTATGAATGCCCTCTTTTATTTCTTTTCTTCTGGCCATTCATCGTGACACAAGTAGACATTTATTATGTTTGTATCAATCGGAATTCGATTGGAATTTAGTACAGCGCTTCTTTGAGGACCGAGGCTATATGAGAAGAGGGCCTACAGTTTAACGTTAAATCCGAACAACATGAGCTACTGTTGGAAATCCAACCAGGATCACTCACGCCAAAGGCAGGGATGCTAATCATATAACCATTAGGGAGTTCTGCGTTTGTAAAAGTATATACTCCCTTCACAGACTATTTCTTACGCTGTAGACATAAATGCGAGACACGCCAACGAAAGTTAACTTGCACATGCAACAAATAATACAGTATAATAAACTCTGCTATACTAAAATATGATCCCGCGATTAAAAAGAAATATTTTATTATAGGCAACCAACATTCCTTTGTTACTGTGCGGGTTGCATAGAAACTAAGAGTTTTAGATTTTAAACGGGAAATAAATAGCAATCGTTAGTCATAAAGATGCTAACGGATTTACTCCATTAACGAGAGTGGCAGAGATAACCGCTCTAGCTACCTATTGTAAAAACAATTCAAAAAAGTCGCTTTCGTTGAAGAACTATCGTGTGGAATAACGACGTATGGGCGTACTAACAGTACAATTTTAACAGTGCCCATTACATGATCCTAATCATAACTAGGTATGCAAGTATTGCAAATTTGGAGGAACCTATCAACCTTTATTCATCGAAATTTTTAAGTGCATCAGTTTTCGGGAACGAACACGAAATGCAAATAGTTTAATTTAGAAATCAAACGAAAAGCATAATGACTTTGAAAAATGGTGTTTGCAGAACAAAACGAAAGAGCTTCGCCCTATTTATAATGCGAAAAATTCTATTTTCCCTTGTTTATAATGAGCCAAATGCTTTTCGAATGTTAAATCTATGAGCATCAAGTTTTTCTGTGATAATTCCTCAATGGCATGTATGATCGGGACATGCAGTCCCTTACGACACTCAGCGCTAGTTCTCGAATTACCATGTCAAATTTGGTTAAAAATGGTTCAGGCATCTCGAAGGAATATCCGGACAAACGAATGCCTTAGTCGAGTAAAGAGAAGCTTCTCTCCAATAATAATATATTTTTTTATATTAGAATAGCAAAGACATACACATGATATTGAAGTTTATTTCCAGCATAATTGTTAACCTTGTCCGTTTGAAACCAGGTAAAATATATACAGGCTAAGTCAGAGGTAATATACATATTTCATAACCTGGTAATGGATACCAATTATTATTAATATTAAGGGCCAGAATTGTACAAATTTAAAATTACAAATGTAATAATGGCTTATAATCATATTACCACTAGTAACTTAATCCCTGTATCGCACTGAACTACATCACGAAAATAATCGGAAATATTGAAAATATTGTTTATCTTATAGCAGACATTCATGTTTCTTATTAACTGCACACATGGCAAAGTCTTACAATATAAATCATGGGGAAAGTCAGCAACTTCTTCCCGTATTCTGCACGTCTAATGATCCTATACATTAACGTTGCAGAGTTAAATCTTGTACGCATGATTTTAATGAACTCCATGAAAACAAATTAACTGCACTTGGGTTTAAAGATGGGAGGTTGAACCATCTGTGTTTCTTGTTGTCCTATACAATCTATGTCCAAACAATTGTTACAATGAATAATATATGGTGGAGGGCAATTCTTCTGGAAGCAGTCTCACATTTAACTCGAGCCCGTAATTCTTCTTTTAGACGATTTATTCCGATTTGTAATATTATTAATTGAAATTGCTTCAATTAGTCAGACTGACATTACTTAAACTGTAACTCTGACTTTAACGTCTTTCTCCAAGATCGCACTCCTCCATTACACACAATATGGCACTCGATGTGCACATAATGTTGCCGTTCAATATGAACCAATCCTCATACGACTGATAGTCTAGGAACCAACTTGACAAAAGTGCTATCCTTTTCAAGTTTAAGGGCAAATCATGTAACAATTTCGTATCCGATAATTTTTGAGTATATACCCATCACAAAAATACCGGATGCCAGAAAAAACGCCTCATAGGAGGGGAGGGGAACGGGAATAAATTTTAGCCGTTTCTATTACTTACTATAACTACGTAACTATTGGAGCTATAACATCCAACCTTCTTTCATTTCTACGATTTAATTCTAGTGCATTTTTGAGCTAAATGTAATGGTTTTCTTGCTATTTTTCCTAGTTTCGGTTGCGCGTGACGTCAGATTTTTAGCCACCGATTCTTTACAAGATGGAACTCGGAGAAATGTTTCGTCTAAAAGTTTTTCGTTATTTTATGCTCTTTCAAAAAATGTATACTTATATTAGTGTAGGATTAATATTGCCTGAGTTACAAGTGACTTCATTCTGTCGTGTGCGGAACTGATCATGGTGAGGTTGAAAAGTTTTATCCCAGTTCACCACCTTTGCCACAATTATCTGAGAATGAGAAGAGAGGTAATGGCTTATCAGGCTCCATTTGGATGCGACATAACGTCATATCCAGTTGTATTATTAAATATCAAGAACTGTCTACTTACTCATCTCAGAAAACTCTGACCTTTTATTTTCCTTAGGACAGATTTCTTTACCAGCAAGCACTGTTGAATCTGCAGAACTGTTTTTCACAAAGCTCCTCAAGGCTAATGCGAAGATCTGTGATGAAGCTAGGTTCCTACTTTTAGGATAATACAGCTTGGAGAAATTTCCTCCAAATAATGATGCTTTGAAACAACATACAAAGATATCCCATTACCAAACAGCAATTTGGAAAATGTTGAGAAGTGTGAGATCTATCTACCAAGGCCAGAAGATTCCCTATGGTACTTGGAGGACCAAACACTCTTTTGAAAACACTTGGAGATATTTCCAATGCTCGTTTAGAGATTACCATGTGCATCTGTCAGAAACTTGAGTGTGTAAGTTTCAAATGCAAATGTAAGAATCGCGGTTTCTTTTGCACTCCAATGTGCAGTTGTTCGAGCGAGTATAAAAATTCAATATCAGTTAATGAACAGAGTGATGAAGAAGACGGAATGATGCATTAAAGACATCACAAATTTGTTTATCTTTTTCGAGATATAAAGTTAACCAAGAAAGTTCTGTCTTTTTTGTGGAGGTCTGTGTTCAATTGGCCCTCACACCGTGAGTTGAATGCGAATGCAGATAAGGCGAATGATAGTTGTTGGTTTGAGTATATCCAATATACTATCTAATTGTGGCAATTCAATTATATCGTGAACTTGAATAAGGACAGAGTGAACATGGGACCTCCGCACAGAACGTTATAAGGGCGTGTATATTGTACGAGTTCAAACTGGGATCAAACGCTGCTGCAGCGGGGCGGAAGATATGATAGGCCTTTGGTGAGGGTGTCGTGACTACGCGGACAGTGCAGCGGTGGTTTAACAAGTTTAAGGACGGTGCCGAAACACATGAAGACGCACTACTTGCCAGAAGACCAACACATGTACAAAATGAAGATCTTCATGCAGCAATTGTGGCGAACAGTGGCCAGACATCTGAGGACCTGAGACTACAATTCAGTTTGAGTTGAGAAACCATTCGTCAGCACCTCCATCAACTTGGGAAGCATTACAAGTGGGGTCGATGGGTCCCACATAATTTGACTCCCGGCCAGAAGGGAACGCTTGCAGATATCTGTATTTCTTTGCTGTCTCGTCTTAGGGGGAAGCCACTTCTGGACAGGTTGTTGACATGTGATGAGAAGTGGGACCCGTACGAAGCTCTACGAGGCTGCCATCATTGGTTAGCATCCCATGAAAAGGTTCCAAAACAGCCGAAACCAGCACTGCACTAGAAGAAGGTCCTTCTGTGTGTTTGGTGGACTGCTTGCGGCATCGTGTATCGGGAACTGCTACCAGCTGGAAAGAGCATCAATACGACTTCGTACTGTCAGCAGTTGAGCTGTGTTCAAGAAAAACTCAAAAGTATGGAGCCACTTCTGAATCGCAAAGGGGTCGTCCTGTTACAGGACAACACTAAGCCCTACGTGGCTAGGATGACCGGGACACCATTCTACGCCTTGGATGGGAAACACTATTGTATCCAGCATACTGCTCGGGCATTGCACCGTACGATTATTAGCTGTTCCATTCCTTGGACAATCATCTTAGAGGACGACAATTCATATCCGTAGTAGAGTTGCAAAATGCACTTGATACTTTCTTCGCTTCACTGCCCACCCAGTTCTACCGCGATTTAATCCATGGCCTTCTAGAACGTTGCCAGAAGGTCGTAGATGTTGATAAGGACTATTTTTGATCTTCCAGGTACGTCTTAGGAGACATATCGATGTCAAAAAGTGGTGGATAAAAAAGCGACATAACTTTCTTGGTTACCTTTATATAAGCCTGCCATATTATTTTTAAGAGAATACGGGACACATTCGATTTCCCTCTCCAAACTTTCCAACACAATCCAAAGAATTTTTCTTTCTTCGTTCCCTGCAATTAATTGTACGTAGTGAAGGATTCTTTTTCAACCTACAAAAGAATCGCCTTAAACTAAATATGACTTATAAAAGTGCTTTACCGAAAAAACATGAAAATAATCTCATTTTATTTAAATTAGTGATACAATCTACTTTCAATATGCTTTGTGTATCTAGTAATATTTATTTACATGGTTGCATTTGCCAAAATTACGTTTGTCAGTTCAATCTGACCAAAATTTGGCTGATTTTTCTCCTTGTGTCGTGTATAATTGTCAAGACTGGATTTACATATTTCTAAGCTCTAGACCCCGCCAAGTGGACTTTGTGGTGGACAAACACCGTGTGTGTGAGTTTCCTAGGGGTTCTCGCGTTTCCTCCCATTTTCTTCATTCCACCATTTCATTCATTACTCATCATCACCGTCTCCTTTAGCCTAACCGGCATAACCGTGGGAAATAAAACTCAAAGATTTCTTTTTTAAGCCCTAGACCAAAGCACAATTCTGTGGTCCAAGTCTCAAAAATATTATTTATAATTCTTTTTAACTTATCTAATGTCTTGCTGGAGAAAAAGTCACTCATCTTCCCTGTGTTTGTAGATGTAGAAGCACTTGAAGCCGGCACACTTCACTTGTAATGTATTATCAACAACAGCAAAGCTCGCGCATTTTAAGAAAGACTGCAGATCCCTTTTACTGCTAACGGACAACTGCAATTCTGCGCTGCGAGTCTATTGGCTTGCTCGCTATCAAATCGGAGAGGTTGGTGTCTTAATTTGCTCAAACTATTACATGTTGCAGCTTATCGTTCATTTGCTAATTACAGGATTCCCGGCCAGTCACAATTTTTGATTTTTCACTTTTCAAATAAACTGATACGGATAGCAGAAATTGAACGGGACATTTGCCTGTCCCCACTACAATTACGGGCCCAAAATCGGGACTGTCCCGTTTTTACGGGACGTATGGCAGACTTACCTTTATATAAGAGTGGCATAACATTATTGAGAACTTATTCTAGAAATAAAATAATTTGTTCTCTTGTGAAGAGACTTCTTAAGCATATGGTTTCCTTCTATTATATTTCTTACTATATATTTATTGTATTATAGCAACTGTACCCAATATTAATAATAGGCAAGTGCTTCTTCCGTAAATAAAATTTAACAGTTTAAAAACTGATCATTTATAAAATGTGTTAGGCATATCTTATTTTTTCCTTTTTTAATTACTGTTACAGTGAGTATTAAGAGGGGATGGCAAATTGTTTGTGATTCTCTCTTAAAGGCAATTTTGAAATCTGGTTCCTGCTCTATTTTGCTCAGTGTCATTTTAGTACATAACTCGAAGGATTTATAGCAAAAAGAACCTTTGTCGAAACAAGATTTTTTTTTTCAGAACAATGAATAGAAAGCTGCATGTTTGTGCATGTTTCAGAATGTATCAGAGACACGTGTAAAGCAATAGATTTGCAGAGTTTCTCATACTGTGTGCTAGAGAAAGCTCTCTTTTCATTCTTCAGAGAAATTTTGTGTTTTGACAAGGGTTATTTTCAGAAAAGACCCTCAACTGATATTAAAAACGAATATTTTAAATTAGATTATAGAGAGACTTAATCATTAGGGTTATATACTTGCAGGCAGACAAGATCAGTGTTGGGTAAGTTACTTGTAAAAATGTAACGCGTTACAAGTTACTTTAATTTCTCTTAAAATGTAACGCGTTAGTAACGCGTTACTTGCCCCAAAAAAGTAACTGTTACTTTACTTCGAAAGTAACGCGTTACTAACGCGTTACTTTTAGGTCCGAAACTTTAAAAATGTGAAAAAATTATGACTTCAATTTTCCGTACTACTATTACTACCGCTATTATTATTATTATTATTATTATTATTATTATTATTATTATTATTATTATTATTATTATTATTATTATTATTATTATTATTATTATTATTATTATTATACGTTCTGAATCGCTTTATGTAAATGCGAATTTTTACTTGATATATGAACATTTTCATGTCATGTAACATTGATAAAATGCCATACTGCGTTACTCGTAGGGATGGACACGAGCGAGTTCGAATGAGTTTTCTTTGACACTCGATTCGACTAGAAACAGACATCTTTGAGCTCGACCCGAGCACTCGACTCGAAAAATTTCCTCCAACTCGACTTGAATTGGGGTCGAGTTCCGAGTCGACTCGAGCCAAATCCGGTGTGTAGTTTCGAGTACATTTTTCAAGTATATTACATAGACAGTATAATTATTATCAATTACTACAACCTTTATTATTATTATTATTATTATTATTATTATTATTATTATTATTATTATTATTATTATTATTATTATTATTATTATTATTATTATTATTATTATTATAACACTGTATATAAAAAGAAAGATAGGTGGTTTGTAGTTGAATACTAAAACACTAGTTGAATGAGAACCTCGGTAGTCGTGAACTCTAGAAGTCAAGGACATTGTTCACTAGCTTCTGAATTTGGGTTGAGGGTCTAGGTTGAGTATTCGGGCTCGAGCCAAACACTGTTAAAAGTTATAGGGCACTGGCCAAATATCTTCAAAACTGCTCGGCCCGGGTTTAGAACTGTCAACGACTCGAGCAGCTCGACTCACAGCTCATTCACTATCGATCCGAACCGAGAAGTGAGCCGAGCCAACAGCTCACCCAACCGAATCGGCTACAGTCCTCGGCTCAGTTGAGCCGAACCGAGCAGATGGCTCATCCCAACCAAGACAGCTCGAGCCGATGGTTCGATGGTTCACCCCAAGTGAGCCGGCTCGAGCCATCTTCTCAGTTGAGTCAAGCCGAGCTGAGCTTGTTATAAAAAAATCTCTTGTGGTCTCGTTATCGAGTCGAGATGAGATGCGAGCAGTGTCCCCTCTCGTGAGCAACACTAAAAGTATTCCATGGCTTTCGTTTTCCAGTGTAATCAGGCCATGAAAACGAACGAGCAATTTATCAAACTCGACTGGACACTAAACTCGACGCAAAAAAACTGAATCGGCTCGGAACTCGACTCGAGGATATTACTCTTGACTTGACTCGAAACTCGACTTGAATTCGAGTCGAGTCGAGTTTTAGCTTGACTCGTGTTCATCCCTATGCGTTAAGAAAAAATGGTTGCTTATTATTATTGTGCTAAACTAATTATATAATAATAACAATGTTTTCTAAAATTAAAAATAAAGAATATAGAGAAACATTACACTACTCTATAATCAACGGGACTCTAGGATAAGCAAACTGATCTGATAGAACTCCAATATTACATACCATCAGCAAACTATTTTCTAGTAATAAAGTAGGCCTGCTCATCAAAACACAGTTTATTCATATTAACCCCTTATTGTAAATCGTTAATTATGGCACCCTAGTTGTTGATAAATATTTTCCGCCGGGGCACTTCAGACACTTTACTTTTAAATTCTGTCCACCATCATCCTCAGCTCTTAAGAAAAAGGTATTCTTTCAAATGTTCGAATGGTAAAATATTTTCGTTTTCCATCTTTGTAAAAACAACAGCAACCAAAGTAAAATAGACTACCGGTATCATTGCACTCCTAGTTCACTCACTGGATGTATTGATTTGGAGCTGTCAAAATCTACGACAAAATCTTCCAGGTGCCTGCAATCAGTACACGTGATTTCCCTAAGGCTGTCCTCATCTTTAAAAAAAAAAAAAAAAAAAAAAAAAAAAAAAAAAAAAAAAAAACAGCAAGTGGCACTACGAACTTATCTTTTTCTCTGTGTGTCTGAGACTGTGGGTCACTGACATACGTAGTTCATGCTCGATTGTTTCATTCTGAGAAATTCATTTACAGGAAAGAAACATTTGTTTCCGAAAAACAAAAATACATATATTGTAGTTACTTATCCGAAATGTAACGCGAAAAAAGTAACGCAAACTAGGTACGTTACTTAAAAATTTGTAACGCGTTACCGTTACAGTTACTTTGGAAAAACTGTAACGCGTTACTAGGAAACGTTACTTAAAAAGTAACGCGTTACTTGCGTTACGTTACTTCCCAACACTGGACAAGATTATATATATTAATCATCATTAGCTGCTAGTATCTATCATTTGTGGGAAGGTAACTTTTGGACGGCACGGTGATCAGTTTCACACACGACAGAATAAAGTCGTTTGTAACTCAGGCACTATTAGTCCTACACTAATATAAGTATACATTTTTTGAAAGAGCATAAAATGACGAAAAACTTTCAGAGGAAACATTTCCTCGAATTCCATCTTGTAAAGAATATGTGGCTAAAAACTGGCGTCTCGAGCAACCAAAACTGAGTAAAAATGAAAATAACAAGAAAACCATTATATTTACCTCAAAAATGCACTAGAATTAAATTGTAGAAAACAATTAGACAAACAAAATGATAGAAGTTTGGATGCTCTATCTCGAATGATTACGGAGATATAGTGAATAGTAGAAAGGGCTAAAATTTCTGCTTTCCCCCTTCCCTTTCCCTCCCGTGTTTTTTTCTGGCTTCCGGCAATTTTGTGATCAGTGATGGGTATATATTCAAAAAATATCGAGTGAAAAATTGTTACATGATTTGCTCTTAGAACATATTTTTAAGCCCTGATGCCTAGACTATGAAGTATTTTAATTGGACACATCTCATCTTCAAGTGATTTCTCGAAAAATGTTTCAAAAAATTCTGTCTCCATTATATAAGACTGCTTCTTTGACACTAATATGAAAATCCTCCACTCAGACGAAATCTTGAAAGTTTGCACCTCTAGTTCGATAAACGGGATAGTTGTAGATAACTCTAGAGAACAGAACACAAGACTATTTGGAATTAGTGTAAGAATCCATACTGTTAGATTGGCATGTTTGTAGTTAATACCACGACCAATATTTCGGGATACAAACGCACACATAAGCCTGCATGTATCGACAATACTACCCATATAATAGTACTTTTGCGCGTTTATTGTAAACATTATCTTTCAGAGTTTTGTGTTTGTTTCAAAACTGCTTTCAATTCTTTTATGCACTTTTTGTGTTGTTTAGCCTCAATAATGTTTTGTTTAATTTAATGTTATTTATTTGTCTTTGAAAAGGATAATGTTATTCTTATTCTGTATTCTTCATCACAGAAAAACATATAAGAAAAATACAGTACATAAAGTACCATGTTTGTCTGGCTAGTACAGACTAATACTATTTACATTAATTAAAATAGATAAATAATTTCGGTTTCCGAGCAGCATTATGGAAAGGATTAAGTTCGTAACAGTAGGTCCACTGTAAGCGAAAACGTTGGGCGTTAACTCGAGGCAATGAAAATGAACTGAGAGTTTCCATAGTAGACATTTTGAATATGCCGTAAGGAGAGAGCGAGAGAATAAAGTGAATAGTTAAAAGTTATACAACGCAGAACTCAGTTTACACTCACAACCGAATATAGTACCAAAAATTAGATCAGTGGCGTCGCCTTATGCAGTTAACAAGAGCACGTGAACCACCAAATATTGCATGTTGGTTGTTGATTCTTAAGATATTGAATAATACTTAGAATATTATTATATTATTTTTTCGATTTTCTTTTATTTCTTTAAATTTAAAATACTCTCCGCTTGCTTTATCCCTTGCGTATATGCATTCCACCATCACATCACGTGCACAACAGAGTTGCAAGCGTGATAGACTACTTTGTGCGTAGTAGGACAGAAGGGAAGTGAGGGCAATTTAGTGAAGGAACTTAGGTCTCCTGACATTACAAAAAAAAAAAAAAAAAAAAAAAATGAACGTGCAGCGTTGACAGCTGTTGGTGACTAATTTACAGTATTGTGACGGAATCAAAGAATGAACTGCAATTGAAAATAGAAGAATACAGCAATATATAACTCATTATTTCAATCAGTTATTTGCTTTCTTTTCTGTTTCTCTTTATTACTTTTCTCTACATTTCTTTATATTTCAATTTCTTGCAATGAAAATAAACTAATGAAAGAAACAAAATTATGGCTTTCCGAGATAGTACCGAAGCTAATGGGAGGTTTAGAACTCTTCTCTAGAGATCTTAAGTTAACGCAGAACAAACTTAAATTTAAATTTATTTTCAAGGCTTCTTTTTAAATACTATAATCTCTTATTTTTCTTTAGGGTACAGTTTTCCTGCCTAAATAAAGCAAATGTTCGTAACGAAAGCAAATGGCTTATCAAATCATGCTGTAATTTGTAACAGTGCTACAATGGTAAAATCTTACCTTCTATATTGTGGAATCCTGAAGAAAATTTTGAAATTTATTTTTCTATTTTAATATTCATCTTTAACACGTGGAATAGAAAAAAACTAATATTGTTATTTGCAGTAACGTACGTTCAGATGTAACACTTCTAGAAAAAACAGGCCAATATTTTTTTGAGGGGGCGTAACTTGCTTCGAAAATTGTAGTCTCGGAACATAAGTTCAGAGATTGTACCGTACTTCATACACAGAGACATTATTCTCTCAGTGTATTTCAAAGTAGCAAAAGTGAAATCGTGTTGTGTGGTCGTATACTGATAGATTTATAAATGTGTTTGCTACTATTTAATATTCTCCGTAATTTCCTTCAGCGATGTATTACTAGAATTTTGGTAAGTATACGCTCGATCGTTTCCAAAAATGTACACTCATGTCCAAAATGATTGTCGCATATTTATAACTGTCTTCTTGTAAGAATATTATTTGATAATGATTTTGCAGGGTACTTTTAATAATGATACTGTGTGTATAATCGGGAAATGTATGTTTATTTTAAATTTCATAGGTAAAGAATAATAAATACGAAAATTAGAATGAGTAAAACAAAATGTTGCTAAATGGACAAGAAAGTTTTAGTTTCGTTTTATTGTTCTTATTTACTGCTTTTTTGACATGAAATTTGCCACATACATGTCTTTGTCGATTATACACATACTAACATTATAAGAAGTACCGGATGAATTCGTTATCAAATTGTATTCCTACAAAAACATATTTATAGACATGCGACAATAATTTTGGACATGAGTGTACCTCATAGCCATCCTTATCTTCCATTACAACTCGCAATTAAAGTAAATATATGCTGAACTATTTAGATAGTATGTGGTTAAAAATACTTTCTTAAATCTGAGAAACCGTTTGTTATCTGTGCACTGATATATTTTCTTAAAAGCAAGAGTTTGAAACTATGATTAATGAGAAATAAAGAAAAGTAGATGAGATTGTATAAAGCGAAATGAGAAAATATACTGTTACTTTCCTTATGAATGGGAATTGCCAAATCTAATTTCTAAGAAAATATTGTCTCAGTGCACGGATAAGAAATGGTTTTCTCAAATTTAAGAAATTATTTTTAACAGTGTAAGTAATTATTTCCATATATTCTCCTTGATAGGCCTGTTTTGTTAGATTTTCCTAAAATGCTTTCTCACTATAAACCTAAAGCCTTTCGATACGGAAACATTTTTCTGGAAGATTTTGTGTAAGAAAAATCTTATCATTACCCTATTTTGTAGAGAATCCTGCTGAACGATTGCAAACTACTGTACTACATCATTTAGTGTACTGATGGGTGTGAAAGTTTAGAAAGAAGTGAGGACATAATCAACCAAAGTTAATTATCATCTGGAGGTGAAAACTAAACTTTGTCGAATTCTCAAAGTTGATTTCAACAGCAAATGGCTGACAGATTATAAAATGAAAATATCATTGTTTTGCTTTTCTTGTCTCTTATATGAAGGGAATGAGCAGTGGACCTGAATTGTGTAATATACTTGGGACGGGTCTAGGAAAATTCGGTGTAGGGAAAGTTAGGTGTAAGGAGGATTCGGTGTAATATATATTGCATATTACCACTTACGATAAGCTACGAAACTTCATATTATGAAAACGAAAACACCATAAAATGTACCGAGTAAGACTTAATTATCTATTTCAAGAAAAGGAAACGTATTTTTGCTTTGAGTCCGATATCTCTTGCATGTTTTTGTAAGATATTACTACAATTAGTTTTCATCACACAATAAATCTGACACTTTTTGTCAGAAATAAAACAATTGCAACTATAAGTTCAGAGAATAGTTATAGAAACAATTAGAAACACCTTCCATACACTACATCATAGAACTAATATATACATAAGATGCAAAAATATATTGATCAAAAAAGTCTTAGTGGGATGGGCAATATAAAGCAGAATGGTTTTAATAGAAAATAGTTGTACAAATAGTTGACTTCTCCTTCAATCAGACACTTCAGTTTGTTTGCCTTAAGTTAAGGTAAACAAGTACTGCAACCTACTGACTCCTTATTGACTTCTCCTCCAATCAGGCGTAGATACTTAAGTTGAGGCAATTACACCTTTGAGTAACATATGATAAATAAAGAAACTATGTCGTTTCTGAAGAATTTAGATTTAAATATTTATTTATAAAATAGACATAAAATCATTAGAACATTTTTGCAAAATCTGAAATTTTCAACTTTATTCATTCAGTAATCTACATTTATTTTTGGAAGTAGACACCCTAAGAGACACCTTCTAAAACAGCATAAAACCTTATGTTTTAAATTAAATGTCGATTAGTAGCTATGGTAGTCCCACTAAATAACACGAACAGGCATTGAAAAACAAACTCACCGTCATGTAAGGGTCATGAAATGTTAAGATCCGTCGAAATTTTGAATTCAAATTATTTCACGAACACATTTTTTTTTTAAAATTCCTTATAGTTGACATCTCCCCGATAAACACCACCTTCACAAAGACACTTATGTGTCGAGTGGGGAGGATTGCGTGCTACAGTGATATTTAGAGCTATGGCGGTGGTAGTTCACTACGAGAAGGGCTACTCCTGTCAAATTGGTCTAAATGGAGTGGCAAGACGAAAGTGTTATGGGAAAAGGCAGCAGTTCTCTAGTAGCCAGGTTGGCGGAAATCATAGTGATTGGTACGGCAGCTTGGACATTAGTCCCAGGCGTGGTCAGAGTGACTTTAAAGGCTGGGATATAGCGGAGTGGAAGGCAACGGGGAACCACCACTTTATTTTTTCCTAGTTTGTTGACAGCAAAAAGAGAACATATGTACAATGGTCTTTCGCAGTTCAAAATATAGTTCCGGAGGTAAAATATCCCCCCATTCGGACCTCCCGAAGGGGGATGTCTTGGGAAGGACTATTGAATGAGAAAGTAATAAATGGGGGGAAGACAGACAGAGAAAGAAAGACAAGGAAGAGCAAAAGGTTTAGGATAGGGACATGGAACGTACGTACTATGTTACTGGGAGGAAAATTACAAAATCTTAAAGAAGAAATAAAACAAAATAATCTAAATTTGGTAGGAGTTTGTGAAGTTAGATGGGGAGGTAATGGGGTATTGAACAGCGAAGGATATAGAATGTTTTACTCAGGTAATAAAAATTTGGCTATAATGGCATAGGAATAATTCTTGGAAAGCGCTTAAAAGAGAAGGTAGTGAAAGTAGAATTTATTGACGATAGAGTTGTGATGTTAAGACTTAAAGGAAAAACGAAGGATCTAGTGGTGATTCAGACATACGTACCGACGATTTCGCATGCAACTGAAGAAGTAGACGAACATTATGAGAAAACAGAATAAATCATAGCCAGGTAGAAGAGGGGTGCATGCGTAATTGTAATGGGAAATTTCTATGCAGTTGTGGGAGGAAAACATGAAGGTAGTATCGTAGGCAAATATGGTTTAGGCGAAAGATATGAAAGGGGAGAGCGACTGGTGAATTTTTGTAGACAGAATTCACTAGTAATTTTGAACACTTGATTTACTCAACACAAGAGAAGAATATATACATGGAAATCCCCAATAAACGACGGAAGATATCATATAGACTATATTAAGATTCAGGACACGTTTCGGAATAGCTTGAAAAATGCGAAGACCCTTCACGGGCAGACATTTTCTCTGATCTGGCTGAAGTAGATATTCAGCTTAAAAATGTAGACAGAAGAAAATCAGGCATCAAAGTGTTGAATACTGAAAAGTTGAAAAACGAGGAAGTAAGAAAACTTTTGGTTAAAAAATTCGAAGAAAAATATTGAGACGAGAAAAGGATAGGCGCAGCTAGTAACTGACATTGAAACATATTGAACTTCGCATACAGAAAGCTGCAGAAGAAGTAGTAGGTTACTATGAACACAAAACGGCTAAGAAACCATGGGTTACGGACCAGATGTTACAGAAAATGAGGGAAAGGAAGACGTGAAAACAGGTTGATACAGAAGAGGGCAGAAAGATGTACAGAAAGTTAAACAATGAGTTACGAAGGAAAACAGACAGAGCAAGGGAAGAATTTTACAAAAGAGAATGTGAGGACATAGAAGAATTAGAAAGAGTTGGGAAATATGAGCAAATGTACAAGTAGGTGAAATACATGGAATTTCAGAGTAAACAAGGCTCTATTATGATGACAGCAGAAAATAAGAATGGGAACGTAGTCAGCGACAGAAGTGAGGTCATAGGAAGATAAAAAGAGTATGTTGAAGACTTATATGAGAATAGGGGTAGACCGTGTAGCCTAAAGGTTGAAGTAGAAAATGAAGTATTTGAGCATGATAAAGGGTTTAGGATTCTTCGGAATGAGTTTGAAGATGCTATATCCGAGATTAGGAATGGAAAGGCAGCGGGATAGATAATATACCAATCGAATTCATTAAAAATATGGGAGACAATGGCAAGAAAGAATTATTCAGACTCTGCAATGAAACATATGAAACAGAAGAGTGGAGAGGAAATGTATGAAAGACTTCCTGAAGACGATCGTGATACCGATGGCTAAGAAATCGAACCCAAAGAGAAATGAAGATTATAGAATTATTAGTCTCATATCTCATGCAGCTAAAATTCTGCCCCGAATACTGAACAGTAGTTTGTATGGAAGAGCAAACGAAAAGGTTGAGGCGGAACAGTTTGGGTTTAGGAGGGGTAAGGGCACAAGAGATGCAATTGGATTATTAAGGGTGATCGGTGAAAGGTTTATAGAAAAAGGGAAACAGGTGTATGTTGTATTTATTGATCTAGAACAGGCTTTTGACCGCTTGAATTGGAAATTGTTGTTGGTTGTTTTAAAGAAGATTGGGTTGGAATGGAAAGATCGAAGACTCATACGAAACTTACATATGAACCAACAAGTAAGTGTTAGGATAGGGGAGGAACTGACAGAGGAAAGTGCAATTGGAAGTGATGCTGTCTCTCGCCAACATTATTTAATATCTATTTTGAAGAGCTAGTGAAAAACAGCCTACATGATGAAAACGGTGTGTTGGTAGGGGATAGAATGATTAGATGTATTAGATTTGCAGACAACATGGCACTTGTTGCAGAATCAGAAAAGGAAATCAATAGGATGTTAGAAAACTTGAGGAAGAGCTTTCAAGAATATAAGATGAAAATGGGATGAAAATAAATGTTAGAAAGACAAAATCAATGGTGATTGAAACGAAGCGGCCTGTGTCAAATGTAGAAGTGGGAGGGGAGAAAGTAGAACAAGTGAATAGTTTTCGACATCTGGGTAGTATTCTTAGTAATGACATGAAGTGCGAACAAGAAATAAAAACAAGAATAGGAATGGGGAAAGAAGCCTTTAGAAGGAAGAAAAGTTTGTTTTGTGGGACCTTGAATAAAGAGTTGAGAAAAAGACTTATAAAATGCTTCGTATGGAGTGTTTTACTGTATGGGGTGGAAACGTGGACATTACGTAAAGATGATGAAAATCGACTGGAAGCCTTCAAAATGTGGCTGTGGAGAAGAATGGAAAGAATTAATTGGGTCGACCTTAAGACGAATGAGAGGGTGTTAGAAATGGTGAGAGAGAAAAGAACACTTTTAAGTATTATTGAGAAGAGAAAGAGAAGCTGGTTGGGATATTGCCTGAGAAGAAACTATATCATGAAGGACGTGCTAGAGGGTATTATGGCAGGAAAGAGAGGTAGAGGGCGAAGGAAGCTACAATTAATGGGCGATATAAAAACAGAAAGATCATACGTGAAGTCGAAGAGGTTAGCGTAGCGTTTCCCAACTTTTTTCAACTTGCGGCACACTACAGGTGTAACTTGAATTCTCGCGGCACACTCATATAGATATTATTTGCAAATATATAATACCGTGGTAATTCTTTTCTGTGATTACTGATCTCACAGAGAAGAAAGCTCGTTCACTGGTTTTTCCCCATGTTAAAGCATTATGCTTATTTTTCATTGTAATTTAAAAATTGAAAACAATTGCAATGAGATAGAGGAATCAGTTTGTTTTAAAAAGTACACGTTCTCTTTCGCAAATTGTATCCAACCTTTCACTAAGAAAGAAAAGCACTAAATAACGAACAAACAAACAAATCTCTTTTACTTTTAAAACACAAATGTAGTTAATTTGTATGTAAGTTTGCTTTGTCGAAAGTATTGAATATTTTAAAATTTCAAGTTACGAAATAGTCTGCAACAATAAAGAAGCAATAATGATAACAAATACTTTTTTCAACATTAAAAATGTACAGAAAAGTAACACAGTACGAAACTTAAAATTGTAGATTCATACTAGAGGTTCATCTATACACATTTTCCCCTTTGTCTTGCAATTTTATTGCTATAGAATTAATGATTTAGTTTCGATTTCCTCGCGGCACACCAGCAGCCCATTTGCGGCACACCGGTTTGGAAACGCTGGGTTACCGGAAGATAGTGGAGCATGGAAGCTTGTCAGCTGCGGTAAGTGACCTGCCAATAAGGACAGAATCCTATGATGATGATGGTGATGAAATAGTAGACAGTAAACGTACGTTGTACACAAAGTTTGAACTTAAACTAATACGCTACTTTATCCTCAAACTTAAGTTTCTTATGGATCCTACGGTCTACTACAACGAATCTCTATTTACACCTAGCATTACCCACACCGAATTTTCCGTACACCAAATTTTCTTATACCAAGTTTCCCTACACCGAAATTTCTTACACGGAATTTTCCTGTTCCCACTTGGGACATAATTAAAATTAAAGAAGCATGAGAACTGTAATAAATACATTAAAACTATGCTGAATTTAACTAGTTTGAGCACCAGGGGCGCATCCACATGGAGAGTATACCGGGTTCGAATCCCCCCTCAAAACTTGTTAACTCGACATTCGTTTGTACACTTTCATAATAAAAACTATAATTGTTTAGGACACAAATGACTTATGTAGCCTGTAGATTTGATTTTACACTTCATCTGTACTTTTTCTTTTCTTAGAAAAAAAAATCTAATCCTATATTTTTTTTCTGAGAATATAGATGGCAGAACTTAACAATTACTTATCGTTTCACGGGTGTAGAATTACATCGGACCAGCAGTACATAGTAGATGTACTGTCTTATAGTATTGGACCCCCTTCCAAACTTTGGACTCATCCAACAAAACTTTCTGAGTGCGCACTTAATAAGCGCGCCAAAACTTTTATCACAATTTTTTCGCATTATAATTTCTATTAAGTGTCATAATAATAGTATAGAAAAAAGTTACATTTACTTAGTTTTGATTAATTGCATCAGATTTTGGGGAGTTTGAATACGTTATATCTCTCCATTAGGAGTCGCAAGATTCTAGTAGCTCTGGTGTTTTCCGTGGTTTTGTTGACTTTATGAAGTATCCCGTCCCTCCTCATTTGTATACTGATTAGTGTATGTCTTTGGTAGACAAGCCCCGGATTCAATTCCAGGTGGGAGTGCATCAAAGAAAAACTAAAAACAAGAAAATTTCACATATATACATATATATCTTAAAAGAATTTTCCATAAACCTTATTCTTCCCATGCGGAGGACGGGCCTGCTCAATAAACAACACAATGTCACGTGAGAAACAGTTATCAAAGCCAGAAAGGCAGCAGGTGAAAGGAAATGATAATGCCTGAGTGGATGGCTTTGCAGGTAGACAACTCGTGAAATGATAAGGCACAGAATATGACTAAGATCAAGTAGAACGGCGCTCACCTTTGATAATATTCCTTGAGCTAGCTTCCTTTATGAAGAATAGAGGTATGCTAAGTATCGCTCAAAATTATTGAGGCTCAAAGTCATATTCATCCGCTTTTTTGTAGGAAAATAATTATTAGTGAAGTAAAATGTTAAATCAAATGTTTGAAGAATTCAATCTATTCGTATTGAAATTGAATGTATAACTAATCAGATCAGTTTCTGTCAATATTTGTAAAGTAAAAAAAAAAAAAAAAAAAAAAAAATGGTTATCAATACCATTTCAATAAAAATAGCTTTATAATGAATGTAATATTTAGTGTGCGTATAGTATAGCATAATTCTTCACCAAAAGATAAACAGAAGTACGGTTGCATAGGGATAATAAAGAAATCTTTCAATGTAACGTCCCTCGTTATGCCTTTTAGGGTAAAGTAGACTAAGACAAGTGAATAACGCTGAAAGAGTCGGTGGAATAAAAATGTTGGAGGAAACGGTAGTACCCACAGAAAACCCACGGGTAAAAAATCCACGGTTGTTTATCAGAAACTTATTTAGCCGGGAATGGAATGAGGTATCCTTGACCGGGAATTGACTAGAAATTTGTAGTCTTGTGAGCAACACTAGCTCCGTACTATATTTTATTAACAATTATCCTTAATACTAAAACTAAAACATGGTTACGGAAAATTCTAAATAAATGTTCGAATGAATAAGACATTCGTCTTATGGAACTCTATAATATATTTTGAGTCCTTCTGATTATAAGTTATTTTCATTGTGGTTGTATTAAACCACAGCATTAGCCCTTAACGCTGTTAGCTTAATTTGAAACGAGTATCGAGTATATGTTGTAAACTAGACTAATGTGTCCTTTCTGCTTTTGCTAATAGTTTTCATGATATCCCTGAACGATCCGGCAAATAATCTTAGGATTACACGTACGACGAATCGGTAATCATTACCATAATTGAGGAAGTCACGGTTGCGTGCTGAGTGGTAGAGACCTTAACTCTGGTGCGAAGGCTTGATGGTTCGATCTCAGGTTAGCAACATCGTATCAATGCGTTTTCTCAGGTTCTCTCGTTTCCTTTCACAATCTTATACCACTAATTCTTTCATAATCCTTCACTTTCATTGTTCAACGTATCCTCTAATCCAAAGAATAAGTGTGCAAAGTAAAACGAGAAATTTAATTTAATTTTCTCTACTAGTAGCGTCTTCTTCTAAGAAAAGCTACAACGGATAATCCCATTATCTAGGACAGTACTGTAGACACAAATGGTCTGGGCTTATAGTTAGGTCTTCTTCCATTGTATTTGGTCTAGGAATTAATTCGTGCGGTTGGTACGCACACATTGAAGCTGTAGTACAAACACAAAATACATAAATACCTTAAGAAAAATATTGTCCATCGCTAGCCACCACTTTCGCCCATCTGTCAGGCAATGTACGGATTCCGTGGCGAAAGAAGTCCTCATCCTTGGAAGCGATCCAGTCAGAGACCCATGTTTCGATATCTTCTGAAGAAGTAAACCGCTGTCCAATCAAATCGTTGTTCATGCAATCGAACAAGTAGTAGTCCGAAGGAGCAACGTCTGGTGAATACGGCGGGTGGGGTAAAACTTCCCATCCGACATTTTCTAAATAGGTTTTGACCGGTTTTGCGACATGTGGGCGAGCGTTATCATGTTGAACAATAAGTTTATCATGTCTGTTCTCCCATTCTGGTCGTGTTCTGGCCAGAGCTTGCTTCAAACGCATTAATTGTCGTCGATAACGTTCTCCATTCATAGTTTCACCCGGTTGCAGCAGCTCATAGTACACCACACCTTTCATATCCCACCATATGCACAGCATAACCTTTGCACAGTGAATATCTCGTTTTGGTTGTGATGGACCTGGTTCACCTGGTTTCACCCAGGCCTTTTTTCGTTTAGGGTTCTCGTAATGGATCCACTTCTCATCACCCGTAATAATTCGATGCAGAAATCCCTTTCTGCTCTGTCGTTGAAGCAGCAATTCGCAAATGGTTTTTCGTCTTTCAACGTCTCTGTCTTTCAATTCATGTGGAACCCAATGTGACATCTTTTGAATCATTCCCATGGCTTTCAAGCGTTTGGAGACTGTTGTTTGATCAACGCCTAATGCTGCTGCAAGTTGTTCCTGCGTTTGACACGAATCCTGCTCGAGCAATGCTGTCAATTCTTCGTCTTGAAAGTTTTTTGGCTGTCCAGCTCGCTTTTGGTCTGCCAAGCCGAAATCACCACTTCTAAACCGTGCAAACCACTTCTGACACGTTCGCTCAGCTAGGGCATGGTCACCATACACTTCCACCAAAATACGATGACTTTCAGTCGCACTTTTCTGCATGTTAAAGTAATGCAGCAGGACACCCCGCAAAAACACTTTATCAGGCACAAATTGCGCCATGTTCACTTAACTACAAACTGGTGTTGTTGACGCTTTAATCCACTGCCCTATACTACGAACGATACGCGATGACAGGGGTTTGCAACACATGTGTGGATACACGGAACTGTGGGACGCTCCGTTCGTTGCGCCATCTCTTGTCCACCCGCACGAATTAATTCCTAGACCAAATATGCACCACTGTATGTAAGGTAATCACACTGAGAAAAATCCATTATCCGGACAGCAGTATATTGTACAGTACAAATATACGGAATTCATAAATTTACTACGGAAATCTGTACAGAGCATACGTTATCCACATGCTCATACGTACTGCCTTTTTCTTGCTTAGATGTTACATCATGCTTGACAGCTAACAGTTTTCCGTTTCAACATGCATGGAAGTGCATGGCAGCCAAATTAAGCGACGGTAATGAAAACTGATCTGCACTGCCGTAGGCATGTTATATACGAACTAGAGTTTTGGCTAAAATCTCCGATTTCGAGGCTCTGTAAAAATGATTCTATTAAGGATAGAAATATGAGATTTACAATTTAAGCAAATATCCGAGAGATGTGCTCACATACAAAACTCACATTCCTAGCTTTAACCATATTCGAATACTCCTAAAATATACAGTTTTCAGGCACTCACTCATCAAATTGATTACGTACTTCCCAATGAGATAGAGACGTGAAACTCTGAATAATGGTACCTTATAATGACCTAAGCATGAGAAAAGTTCGAAATGTGAGGAATGTGCTATGGAAAAAAATTTATGGGCGAAAAACTGTCCTTAGCCAAGCAGAAATCGGTTCACTCGCTCACTCATCACATTGATTAGCTAGTTCCTAATGAGATAGATATATGAAACTCTGCATAAAGATATCTTATAATGACTTTAGAATGGAAAAAGTCCGAAATGTAAGGAGTGCTATGGGAAATTTTTATAAACGAAAATTGTCCTTAGCATAGCAGAAATGGGTTCATTCTCTCACTCATCAAATTGATTAGGTACTTACCGATGAGATAGAGACATGAAATTCTGCATAAAGGTAGCTTATAATGACTTGGTTATGGAAAAAGTCCGAAATGTGAGGAGTGCTATGGCAATTTTTTCTGGCTGAAAAACTGTTCTTAGCCAAGCAGAAATCGGTTCATTCACTCACTCGTCACATTGATTAAGTAATTCTTAATGGCGTAGAGAAGTGAAACTCTGTATGTGGGTATCTTATAATGACTTGAGTATGGAAAAGGTCTGAAATTTAAGGAATGTGCTATGGGAAGTTTTATGGGTGAAAACTGTCTGTAGAAAAGCAGAAGTCGGTTCATACCAGTGATACCAGTGACATATTCATACCATTGATTGGGCACTTACTAATGAGATAGAAGCGTGAATCTCTGCATAAAAGTACCTTATAATGGCTTGAGTATGGGACATGTCCGAAATTTAAGGAAATATTTTATGGGTGAAAACTGTCCTTAGCCAATAGGAATTTGTTCACCCACTCATTCATCAGATTGATTTGGGACTTCCCAATGAGATAAGACGCGAAACTCTGCATAAAGGTACCTTATAATGACCTTAATATGGAAGAAGTCCGAAATTTAAGGAATGTGCCATGGGAAAATTTTTTAGGCGAAAAATTGTTCGTAGCCATCAGGTACTTGCAATGAGACAAAGATGTGAATGTCTACATAGAGGTACCTTATAATAGCTTAAATATGAAAAATATCCGAAATTTAAGGTATGTACTAAGGAATTTTTTATGGGCGTAAAACTGTCCTAACACAAACAGAGATCGGTTCGTTCGCTCACTCATCATTGATTAGGTACTTCCTAATGAGATATAGACGTGGAATTCTGCATAATGGTACCTACCTTGCGTAATGACTTGAGTATGAAAAACGTTCGAAATTTCTGTACCTGAGAGCATGAAGTACGTAAGTCACAATCTTTGTTTGCCAGAAAACAGCAGAAACAGTTACTTAAGCACTTAATACATAATGGACATACTACATTATACATTTGGTTAAATACGTCATCAAACCTTATAGAACAAAATACAAACAACTACTCTTTGCAGACCTCTGAAAGATATACAAAACTAGTTTAAACTCATTTTCACCAAAATTGGACTTACGCACTTCATGCTTTCAGCTACAGATGTATGGAATGTACTAGGGGAATTTTTTATAGGCGAAAAACTATCCGCAGCCATTAAGTACTTCTTAGTGAGATAAAAATGTGAAACTCCAAAGGTACGTTATAACTGCTTCAGTGTTAAATTTGAGGAAATTGCAATGAAAAATTTTTGCATTGAAAAAAAAAAAAAAAAAACTGTCCTTACAATCAGAAACTGGAACGATTCCGATATTCGACACATTATGTGCATAGTGATAATGTTGTAAATCTTCCGAGAGGTCTCCCTGGGCCTGACCCGGCCCGTGAAATTATAATGTGAAGCCCGACCCGAGTCCGAAATATGTTTTAGCATTTAGACCCGAGCCCGGCCCGAGCTCGTGTAACAATCAAATGAGTCCGAAATAAGCCCGAATTACAGAAATTTAATAATTAACGCAAAATTGTATTCTTATTTACAGCAATTAGAAGTTTAATTTTTTCAGTTGTGCTTTGAAAGTTCTCCATAAAGAACGGTCTAATAAATATTGTTGTACAGTATATCTGCAAAGAAGGCCCGAGAAATATGGTTGTATATTTAAAAATTTATGACCCGAGCCCGACCCAGACTCGAAGCGATATACGCTTTGTAGGCCCGAGTCCGACCCGTGGGCTCAGGCTGAGCCCACGCAGACCTCTACCATCTCCGCTAGTCTATTTGCTATCACATGCGCCTTTGCTGTACGAGGTCCCTGGTTCGATTTCCGGTGGAAGAGCCTTCTAACTGTCCTGGATGTTTCAGTGTTAGTGGCCCTGTCGTTCTAGGTTAATAGAAAAACGAGCTATTCTTACTGAGAAAAACCCGTTATCCGGACAGCGGTATATTGTACAAATATACGTGATTCTTATGTTTACTACAGATACCTGTACTTAACATACGTTATCTATATGCTACAAACGTACTGCCCTCTTTCCCGCTTAGATGTTACACCATATCGTTTGCAAAATTTCTGACATCTAACAATCTTCCGTATGTTGCGTACGTCAACTATAAGTTACATACGTCCATCTGTGTATAAGATCCTGACTGCCTATATACAGTTCTTTCGTTCGTACGGAAAGTATGTTTATGCGGAACACTTATACGGAAAGTATGTTTAAAATATACTTTTTTAGTTATACGTTTAGAGTATGTTAAATCCAAAAACTACATAATTTTTTTTACGTACGCCATATACTTTTTTCTCAGTGTGCGAGTAAAACAAGTGAAACCTAGTAATAAGTAGTTAAGCAAGTTAATGAGGCATGTTCGGTGAATCAGTTAACTTTTTTTTAAAAAAGTGGGCTAAGGCGCGTACATACTGCCGTAAAATTTGTGGTTGGAAACCACCCAGACAGCACAATGCACGTACAGTATCCGTATAGTACATGTACAATTGCACGGATGCAACATGTGCATCATCTGTATAAATGCACGCCTGTACATGTGATGCACATATACATGCCAGGTCCTATTCAACATCTTCACGTGCACAGAACATGTGCAACGTACACGTCCCGCACAAGTGATTTACACCTACCGCGCAGGTGATTTACAAGTAGCACGTATTGGATTTACATGTAGTTCACAGGTGATTTACATGTAGGACAGCGGTGATTTACACGTTGCACACAGGTGATTTACATGTAGGACAGATATGATTTACACGTAACACACAGGTGATTTACACGCAGTTCCCAGGTGAATTACATGTAGGACAGAGATGATTTACACGTAACACACAGGTGATTTACATGTAGGACAGCGGTGATTTACACGTTGCACACAGGTGATTTACATGTAGGACAGATATGATTTACACGTAACACACAGGTGATTTACACGCAGTTCCCAGGTGAATTACATGTAGGACAGAGATGATTTACACGTAACACACAGGTGATTTACACGCAGTACCCAGGTGATTTACATGTAAGACAGAGGTGATTTACATGTAGGACAGAGATGATTTACACGTAACACACAGGTGAATTACACGCAGTTCCCAGGTGAATTACATGTAGGACAGAGATGATTTACACGTAACACACAGGTGATTTACACGCAGTACCCAGGTGATTTACATGTAAGACAGAGGTGATTTACATGTAGGACAGAGGTGATTTACACGCAGTACCCAGATGATTTACATGTAGGACAGAGATGATTTACACGTAACATACAGGTGATTTACATGTAGGACAGAGGGGATTTACACGCAGTACCCAGATGATTTACATGTACGATAGAGGTGACTTGAAGCAGTACCTAGATGACTTACATGTAGTGCACAGGTGATTTCCTCGTAGTACAGAGGTGATGTAAAAGCAAATTCAAGATGCAACGAAAAAAAGTTGTTTATATATTTGGTGTCTTACGCAGTAACACAATCTATAACTGCAAAGACATCACCTTCAAAGTATATAACAAGTAACTAATAATTGTCAGTGAGAATTTTAGTTTTGGAGTTTATTATTTGCAACGAGCAAAGCTTTAGGTAGTATCTTTGACATGTTTGCCAAGTAATAAATAACGCAACATATTCTACTGTAATCGGTCACGAAAATAATTTTGTAAACCTATGAACTGTCTGACAGTAGTTACATCAGTACAATGCTGCCACCTGTTGATATTGTATCCTAGCTCAGTGGACGTTATGGAGTTTTTACAATCATTCAGCTGTTATTCGTCGAAAAGTCTCTATAACACCGCCTGGAGGAAAAACGACACCTACCAAAAATGGAGGTTGCTTTCTGTTGATGAGAATGAGAGTAAAAGAATGAAAGTAAAAGTATACACTTGCACGGTATTATGGACGTCTTATACACACGTGCAGTAGCCGTGCAAATACCCATGTGCACACAACGGCTTAAGAACCGGTAATTTAAATGTGCTTCATCCACGCAAATGCACATGTGCACATCCACTGCTCAAGCATGGGTTATGCACATGCGCTGCATCCACACAAAAGCACATGTGTATATAACGGCTACAGCACGGTTTATATAAATGTGTGCTTCATCCATGCAAATGCACATGTGCACATAACGGCTTAAGCACGGGTTACGTACGTGCGCTGCATCCATGCAAATGCACATGCGTACATAACGGCTTAAGCACGGGTTATATAAATGTGTGCTTCATCCATGCAAATGCACATGTGCACATAACGGCTTAAGCACGGGTTACGTACGTGCGCTGCATCCATGCAACTGCACATGCGTACATAACGGCTTAAGCACGGGTTATATAAATATGTGCTTCAGTGCTTCATCCATGCAAATGCACATGTACACATAACAGCTTAAGTACGGGTTCCGTACGTGCGCTGCATCCACGCAAATGCACATGTGTACATAACGGCTTATGCATGGGTTACGTGCGTGCGCTGCATCCACACAAATGCACATGTGTATATAACGGCTACAGCACGGGTTATATAAATGTGTACTTCATCCATGTAAATTCACATGTAAACATAGCGGCTTTAAGCACGGGTTCTGTACTTGTGCTTCATCCACGCAAATGCACATGTGTATGTAAAGTCGCGGCCACCGTTAAGCGACCCTTACCCATACCCTTCGTAAGAAACAGCTCTTTCCACAAGCATGACCACAAGTGACCACAAAAGTGTTTTCTGCACGTGCTGAGGGACAAGGTTGTCACATTTTTTTGTTGAAAATGTCTGGACACCATATGTTCTTTCTTCTAGAGAGAGCCATTGAGAAAACCGTAGTAGAAACGTATTGACTCGTGAATTGTGTAATAAAAAGTGATCTAAGAAAAATGTTATGATCGAGTGCCAACAAAATTCAAATAGGGCGAAAATACCAAAACTGAACACGAATTATTTATGAGTTTTTTACAAAGATATATACACTATTATATTTAAAAAAAATTAAAAAAAGATCTAAAGTGACTTACTCATCAATACCTTACTCAAACTATTATAGATAGAAACATGGATTTGTACAGAATATTCCTTTGTCAAAAGGCAAGGGCTAATAAAACAATTTTAAAAATATGTCCTATAGGAGACAAAGAGAGTTCTTTTTTTTTTTTTTTTTTTTTTTTTTTTTTTTTTACAAAAATAGAATATATAATAAATTCTTGAGGTTAAGAAGATGGAACTAAGGAATAAATTCTTCATTAAAATTAACAGAAAACACGTTTCAATGATTGCGAAAACTTCGCTCCTATAGGAGAAAAGAGGGGGTTTGTATTAATAATCAAATTACCGATTATTTGTTTAGAAAATGTCGAATGTGAGGATTCGCTTAAGAAGGCATAAAATTCAGCACATACACTTCTCATTAAAAAAAAATTACAGGCCACGACCTTCGGATTTTCTTTCTTTCTTTTTTTTTAAATTCTGTTCCTGAGAAGGGGAAATGGGGTAAATTTCTATAATATTATAATTTTAGTTTTACTAAAGAAATATCCTCAGGTAATTAGAAACAAAGATTAGTGCAAAATGTCGGTAAAATTGCAAATTTGATTAGCACTCGGTTGATAAATCTGTCAGTACCGAAACTTAAAATAAAATTGAAAACAAGCTGTTGAGAATTATATTTGTAAATACTTTACTTTTGTATTGAAATCAATGTAATTCAATTGAGTGCAAGTATCTTACATGAAAACGTATCCTAAGGTTAGTGACGTGGGCTGGCTGTATGGTTTCATCATTGAAGCCAATAAACTGGTGATATTAAATAAATATTGTTTAGAATTATTTTATATTATTCCGATATGTGATCTCCTTTGATTAAAGTAAGGTCACTGGTTTTGGAACGCGGAAAAACGATTTAACTCAGCCTTGACTAGTGTTGTCCACGAGAGGAGACGTCTTGTTAACGTTGAAGAAGTCTCGTTTTGTCTCGACTCTCAAATAATCTTTATCCTCTCTTTCGAAAATGTTCTCGTTTTTTTTTTTTTAAAGTAATTTTATATCCTTGACTTTTGAGAGTAATGTACGTCAATTTTTGCACTTAGTAATAAGAAAATTAAATGCTTTGTGGGGATAAGTGTTGAATAATTAGCATTAATTAAAAAAGATACATATCGCCCGGATTTCTTAACCAATATTCATATCGAAACCAGACCCTAGCTAGGGGCAGCTAGGGTTTGAGCCCCTTTCGACCACCTTCAGCCCCCTGAAACTTTCATGTTTTGCTTCCTCTGCTTTGTTTCACTTCCAAGTACACGATTCTTTTATTTGTTACTTAGACTTCTCTGGCCAGAAGGACCAGGTTGCTTATCATCTGGTACCGCCGAAAGAAATTAGACATTTCCAATCAGTGAGAAAATACGTAGACACCACCAGCATACTACAATCTCTTCGAACAAAATCTCAAGGAAAAGTAGAGAACTAAAACTTACCAACTGACAACTGTGAAAAACATTGATGGTCATAAACAATAAATTGAAGCGTTCTATAAGGAATGAAATTTTTTGAGAAAGCATTCCAAGCTAAGATTTTCACTTCCTTCTCTTCGTTTCTTTAATTTGCAAAACAATACAAAAAAGTTTTAACTTTTAACTTCTTTTTGTGTTGTTACTCAATCGTGGATGAAGACGTAAGACATACTGTGTTTCCTTCTTTCTTTCTTTATATATACACTTAAAAAAAATCATGCTTAAATTTACAAATATATGATTCATTTTATTATGGCTTGCAAACATCGGAAAACTATAAAGGGAAGAAAGGAAAATCACCCTACTACCTGCCTTAAGTTGTAAACTATAGCGCCAAAAATTAGGCTCTTGCAGAAATTAAGAATAAATCAATAAATATTTACCTTTTAAGTGCGTAAATTTTTCCCTTTCCATACTTTTTTTCCTTTAAAAAAAATGTCATCCTGAAGAAAATAGAATCCGTTTTAAAAAAATGAGATACTTCGTTAGCTCATTTTCCCTACAGATCTTTTATGGGCAATAAATAAACATATCACTTTATCGAAAATTTCTGAATATTAACATAATGAAAGTTGTGTCTAGGTTGAACTAAAAAATAAGTTTTTACTTCTGCTGTTCCCATATGACAATCTGGAATGGAAACCTTCAAAACAGAGAGGAACCAGTTCATTCAGTTTAGAAATCTGGCATCATTGAGTCCTTCGCGACCTCCAGTGCAGTTTGCGGTTGCTAAGCCACAGGGGGTAGAGGAAAGTCTTCCTTCTTCCAGGAAAAATAGTCGCTTATCCATGGCCCCGACTTTAACGGCTTAGGCACGGGTTATGTAAATGTGTACTTTATCCATGCAAATACACACGTGCACATGCACGACTTAATCACTGGTTATGTACGTGTGCATAACCCACGTAAATGCATATGTGCACATACACGGGTTATGTATGTGTGCTTCATCCACGCAAATTCACGTGTACGGATTATGTACGGGTTATGTATGTGTTCATCATCCACACAAATGCACATGTGCAAATGTACGGCTTATGCATGGATAGTGCACATGTGTCGTACACGTACGTGTTGTCTGGGCAATGCAAGGAAAGCTAATATTTTTATTTTTTCGGCGAATATTTTTCCTTTATTGCAGTCATTGGTATTAAATAGATATTGAAATTAAATTGATAAGTAAGAGAATGTAGAGGTCGGGATATTTAGAATTAATGAAGTTTTACAAGAAATGAGAAACCCAATTGTTCTACTTTTATATGAGATATGTTGCTGGCAAATATAATTAGATTTACAAGCTATTTGAAAGGTGTATATCATTGGAAGGAAAACCCAGGGAGTATGAAACTGCGCAATATGCGCGTCATGTAATAAACTCCGTAAATTTCGCAATGTGAAAGGGTAGAGAACGACTAAGTATACTGAAACACCAGTCATGTCTAGTGATGTAGCATTGAGGATTCAGCATCAAGGGTTTTGGGTTCCTGTTGATACTCTTCGTATTTAGGTAATGAAAATGAGATGTTAGTGATCGTGATTTTGTAGCTCTCGTAACTGAACTGGAATCTCATTTGGAGATAACTCTCTGACAGATATTTAATAGAAGAAATCCTCCTCGCTGGTCTAGTGGCTAGCATATGCGCCTTTGTTGTACAGAGTCCTGGGTTCGATTCCCGGTGGGAGAGCCCTTGGGAACTAATGTTGCATGTGACACATTGTGACTCTTTTAAAAATGTACAAATCTAAATTTAAATCCAACAATATGTCACAGTTGAGAATCCCAATATACGATATTGATATGGTGAACTACAAAAAGACGTGAAATCTGAACAAAAACACCAGAGGTACAAAAAGTGCAGCCAAGTTCGTCAGGCTCAAAAAGTGCTGAGATGAGGATGAATGATCCAAGTTCCTTGGCCACTATATCTGAAACGAACACTGGAACTTGGCGCGAGGTGTCAAGGAAAATGATGTTAAGGAGCCTTAGGAATAGTGGTGATGGGCGTGGTGGGTTTGGGGCTACCACCAACCTTAGGAAAATCAACTTCGCTAAGGCGCTAAGGCACATATACAGTAGACTGCAGTAAGATTGGTGGTTCGAAACCCAGACAAGAAAAACTTATAATTATCCACGAGGTGGCAAGGAAAATGATGTTGACGAGCCTTAGGGATGGTGCTTGTGAGTGTAGTGGGTTTGGTGGCCACCACCAGCCTTAGAGCTGAAATGTCCCGGCCGTGAAACCAGAAACAGACATCTTAGTGTATTCGAATATGTTATACACCTCGCGCCAAGTTCCAGTGTTTGTTTCAGATGCAGTGGCCAAGGAACTTGGCTCAGTCGTCCTCATCTTAGCACTTTTTTAGGCAGACGAACTTGACTGCACTTTTTGTTTGGATATTACGCTATATGTTATATACGTCCATCTGTATGTGAGATCTTGACCGCCCATGTAGAGTTCTCTCTTTCGTAAGGAATGTAGTATATATGGAACGCTTATTTGTAAATACAAAGCACACGTTTTCAGTTTATGTTCACTGCAATATGTTACCTATGCAAAGTCCAAAATCTCCAGGATTTACTCATGTAACCTAGTGCGCAAAGTATTACGATATCCTCATTATTTTTCTCCCTTAATCAAATGACCAATTCAATAGCAACATGCACTAATATCTTATTTATGAAGATCTATTTATAAAAATACGGCAAACAAATCTTATTAAATATCATACTGTTCTTATAGAAGTATAATACTACGGACGAAAATATTTGTCTGGAACTGTGTGTGGGTGTCTCAAGATTTGAAAACTTGACCTTTTCCTTTTCACATTATTTTTTCTTTACGGACAATTATAGTTCTCTTTTTTTCTTCGGTACTTTCATATCTTCTCTCTGTCTCTAAAAAGAAACCGAACAAGTGCTTCGTTTGATCCTTTCTCCTTTAGTTTTTCAAACACAATGGGAGCCCTTGAGAAACAAAAGTAACTACATATTTTCTAATCTTCTTGTTTTCTGTTGTTTGTGTACTAAGAGACAAGACGATGTTTTTTCCCCTTCACCTTGAGTTTTTTTTATAAAGAAGTTTTGTTTATGAACAAATACATGTTCCTTTATATCAAAAGTAGTATTAAGAAGTTATATTCCAGGATATCTTACTTTATCAATAAGAAAGAGGATTTAGCTTTCAATCCGTGCTGATATCACTTACTTCACAACTTAACATGGCCGAATTTTCATCACTAAACGGAGGGAACCTGACACTCTATCCTAGCGAAGTTTGTTTTGTTTAGTTTTTAAAGCAATTGGTTTAATGCACACTCAAGTGAAGGAAATGACTCAACTTCACTACCAAACTCACAACCTGAAATGAAACTCAGCTCAACTCACGTTGAAGTAAAAAAGAAAGAAAGAAACAAGAAATTCAACTTCACGCTGAAAGGAATAACTTAAAATGGAAGTCTGTGTACGAGTAAATCACATACTAGTAAACAAAATTAGCTAACGTCATTGTCAAAATCAGAACTTTAAAATAACCTCAACTTAACGCGTATATAAAACTACATATTTATATTACACTATATATAAAACTACATGGACTGACATAAAAATTGGGTACTTCCGGTTGACGTGGAAGTTGAAATTTGGCATGGTTGTAGCTTTCCGGGACTAACCCAAAGAAAAATTGCCAAAAGTGAATATTTTTTAAATTTTTAGGGATTCTACATAAATTGGGATGAAGAAATTCGCCATGCTATTTATATGGGCCTGTTTTGGACCTATAATCTCATTTTAGGTACTTGGAATTAGAATAAAAACTTGAAATTCGGTGTGCTTGTCGTTTTCCGTAGGATTACTTAACAAAATTACTAAAAATAAAATTTTCTAAATTTAGAGTGGTTTCTTGGGGAACTAAAAAATCTTCCCAATGTTATTTATATGGAACAACTTTTACACTCCAAAATGTTTAGTTACTTCAGCAAAGATTAGAATGATTAAATTTGGCATGATTATAGCCTTCTGGGACTAACCCACAGGAAAATAGTGAAAAGTGAATATTTTTTGTTTTAAGGGTCTAAAGGGGGAATGAAGAAATTCCCGTGTTATTTAAATAGGCATTTCCTTGGGATCCAAAATCTTATCTTTTAGATAGTTGAAATAGGGAATAGGAAATAGGGAATTTAATTTCCTAGTCAGTGTAATCATTTATTTTAACCCAGAGTACATGAGGAACCTATGGGCCTATGTGACGTAAAGAAATACAAATAAAATTATAACAAATTGGTGTTACACGAACTCAAAATTATCATGAAATCCTACATGTTGCGCGAACGATAAACAGTATTTTTTTAAAATAAATACAACTTTACAACTTTAAAGGAACAGCAGCAATGATAGAAAATATCAAAGAGGCATAATATGACTGTTCCCAACACACTGTTTGTACCATGAACAAAATATGAAAACAGGTAACTTGTTTATAAAGAGGTGTAACTTAATCGAGTTTCTGATCAATACTGATTATATCTTACAAACATGAACCATCGGCAACAATCGCTAGAAAACGAATGACTTTTCTGACTGACTAGCTAAAATATTGCCATAGAAAATAAATAAATATACAATAAACAAATAAATATAAAACAAAACAAAAGACCATTGATTTACACAAAAGTCATATTTCGTTTTCTTTTTTGAAGTGAATTTTCATTTGATTTTTCGTCTCATCTACTATCCATTACAAGCTACGTCTTCGGTATTACCAGAATGAAAAGTTGGAGGTCTTTCGTTGTGTGACGATTCATGTCAGTAAACGAGTTTTTGAAGGGCAGGTATAGGAAACAAATAATTACATTGCCTACGAAATTAATAATTACATGGCAAGTCTTCAAAATTCAGAAAGATTGTTGGATGCTTATCCCAACACTATTCATGAACTGACAAATTGCAACTCTTAAAAAATGTAATAATTTTTGAAAACATGAGCCATGGCAACAATTGCAAAGTGCCAGTTGGAATCTTAAAACATGCGGTGAAAATTAGGAGTGTTGCCAATTTGAAAGATCGAATAATGGACGTTTTATGCTCATTAGAAGAGTCATAAATTCATATTAATTAACTATAGAACAAAAATAAGCATATCATTGGCTTTTAGGGAAAATTTACTATTAAAATTAGGTGCCACATGCTATGGTTTCCATTTTTCAAAACTTCACTTTAATTCAAAATGGCGGATTCAAGATGGCTGCCGTCAATGATACTCTTATCGTATCACTTCCCTCTAGGCATAATACGTATTACCGAAACCTTTATCCACTTATTATCATTAATACGCGGGTTAGAAGCGGAGGTAAGGGACTTACGCACATAGTAAGTATGAACAATTAATATATCTGTAACTTTTCCCCAAATGGGCGCACCTTAAAACTAACTTCACCATTGTCTTCCTGATTAAATTCTAGCTCGAAATTATGTATCATATTACCCTATTCACATTTTAAAAACTTGACCTTAATTCAAAATGGCGGATTTCAATATGGCTGCCGTCAAGGTCACACGTTCCATACGACTTCCCCCTATGCCCTATACGTATCTACATGGTTATTCTTTTATTAACACTCCGTTTACAAAGGGTAGTAAGGGACTTCTGCAGTAATCTCTATTAACCACATCAACTTTTAAAAATTATTAAAAAATAGAAAACATGCATCATGGCAAAAAATTCTTTCATCACAAGTAACGAATACATGTCCTCTATCAGCAATAAAAATTGCATTGAAATCGGAGCCGGACAATTGGGTGATGTCCCTTGTTAGTATGGGAAACAAGATTGTTTTTCAGCAAATCTGAGTGTGCTTCGGAGAGCCATCTACTTGCAGACCTCACGTGAAAGCAAGAGGTCTTTTGATTGTGTTAAATCACGTGAACAGATTTGTTTTTTCTCTCTCTCGTATGATTTGAAAAGCAAAGTTTTTTTTTTTTGCATGACTGTACCAATCCATTGGATCATAAATAGTAATAAAACTGTATCTTAGATCATAAATTTCGACAAAACTGCATAGTTTCAATTTTTGTTATTTTTATTTTTTTTACCCGTAAAAGAGAATCATATAAGCTTAAGCAACCTTACCTTATTTTTATTTTTATTTTTTTTTGTTTCAGCAATTTCAAAAATTTAATAGGTAGCCCTATACATTACCTTCCAAAGTCAAAGGGAGTGAACCAACGAACACAAGACGCGATTTGTCTTGACTCCTACTAACTTACATGTGGTGTTGGTTCTGGCTCCAAGTATTAGCGTAACTAGGATATTTTCCTAAGGAGAACCATGGCCCTTTAGTTCTGAAAATTGGAAAAAATCTTTTAGAAGACCTTGTTATATTTTTTATATATATTTCCTTCAGAGTCCTTCTTACCCCGCACTAATTATCATCTCTTCAAGTTATTTAGTTCCTCTGACGCGACACTGTCGTGTAACCGTTCAGCGAAAATCTATTACATCAGAAATTTGCTTAAAATTGTACATTTCCTACATTCTGTTGCTACTAAATAATTACCTAAAATATACTTTAATTACGAAAACTTTTAATTTTCTATTACTGTTTTACTCGTGCAATTCTGAGCGAAAGTACATTATTCGTAAATGTTAACTATCATATTCTCAGTTTACTCTTACATCTAATAGAAACACAAATAAATATACAAGCAGGGATATAATTTAAAATTATAATTTAAAAAAAAAATCTGTCACGGGCTAATATTTATTTCTGTATATTTAAAGTAACGTGTAAAATCTTTTCATTTTAAGTTTTACAATAAATCGTTCTTGTTTACTAGTGTTGTAGCTTGATTACACAAACCTTTGTGAACAAAGAAATACAATCATTTTTTATACACAAAACATTTTTAACTAAAAAAAATAATGGTATTTAAAGTTACCGACTCCGAAAAATATAGTTGGCTAACTTCCCGTACAACTTAAATATTAAAGAAATGGAATTAGAAGAGAAGCAGGTCAACAATACGGGAGAAGACGACTTGTAGATGGACTTGAGGGACTCGTTTTCCTGTAGAAGATGTTTGTTATCCATTATCTTTTCAATGAAATATTAAATTACACATCACAATTTAAAATTTTCGAGAAGACCTATACACATTGATGAAACAAAGATTTAACCATCAGAATTGATTGATAATAATGTTGATCGCAATATTTAGCCGAGAGAGAAAGAATGCGAATTAAATGGTATAAAAGGTCCATTATTTTAAATCATTAAATCAGATTTTATAAGCAATATATTCAACGTTTTTGCAGCATATATAAGACAAATCTTCTAATATTTCAGAATTACATATGAGCTTCTTAGCGTACTGTTGTATTTGCATCTTTAGTATCAACCGTCGGTATAAATATGGTTACAGCCCGGTAGCACCCACGGGTTCGGAGGGGGCGCGGTGGCTCAGTGGTAGAGCGTTCACCTCTGGTGCTTGGGGTCCCGGGTTCGATCCCAGCTCCAACCAAGTGAACTTTGTGGTGGACAAACACCGTGCTCGTGTATTTTTCGGGGTTCTCCCGTTTCCTCCCACTTTCTTCATTTCACCCATCTCTCATTATCACTGTCTCCTTTAGCCTAACCGGCATAACCGTGGGACGTAAAACTTAAAGATTTCATTTTTTCATTTCCACGGATCCGGACCCTCAAAAAATCTTTTCTTTCTTAAATGATTGGGTTTTGTCTGTACCAGGGCGCACTAATGGAAAGTCCATCCGATCTGGACCGAATCCAATCTTAGTAACTTGACAGATATTTGTGCACTTTCTTAATAAAACTAACCTTTCTTTAACAATGAAATTATTAATATAGCTTAAAGTTTTGTTCTTACACTATATCTGTATTCTTTTCTTTCTTATAAAAATAATCTATAATATAACCGTAGTTCTTGTTTTCTATGAATATAGGTAAAGTAGGGGAAGTTGTGCGTTCCAGGGAAATAATGTTCGAGGGGGCATGGCGCCTACAGCCCTCCTGAATTTCGTACCAATTTTGCCTTCCTATCACTGAATTCTATTATGAAGACTAATAATTTTCTTAACTATCATTGAATTTCTACAAAGACTATTAATTTTCTCATCTATTGCATAATACCTTACACGTATAGATTCATCTTAGAATGGGTTGATTTATTCTTTTTGAAATAAATACTTGTAAAAAAAAGCACACGAGAGAAAGATAACTCCTCACAGATTAACATAAAAAGAAACTTCGGGTAGTTTTACATTTTCTACATTAATTTTCAGTAAACAAAAAGAATACACAATAATGAAAACTATAGTTCAAATTTAACTGTTAAAACAAAAATGAACTCACAAGAAGATTTATGTTCAAAATAAATTTAACGAGTAGTCTTGTCAATTAAAATTAAATGTATAGTAAGATAAAAATCAAAACGTGCTGGAGAAAGCAAAGTGCATGAAAATTATTTTTTATATAAATTTATGAGAAATCACTAATTTCTCGAACTTCTGAAGTACGAGACAATGAAAGTTATCAAGAAATGTGTAACGTAGAGGCACTTGTTACACACAAACTGGTTTTCCCCCATAAGGTCCAACACACATCTCATGGTATCACTGTTTACAATGCTGGCAGCGATTCTATTCTTCTTTGCTCACTGATTCTTTAGAGTAATATTTCACCTTACTGAATCCGCATGGTACATTGTTCTCGGATTCATTTTAATCATTATCATCATTACGTGTAGCATATGTAACATTTGAAGACACAGGCCTATTTAGTTTTGTCTTCTTGATGATGCTTTTCGTCTTCGAGCAGGTTTTACTAGATCCCTCCATTTACAACTTCCGTATCGTGCGAATCTGTTGTACATTTTCGAGAGAAGTAAGTAGACCTGTACTTTGCTTCTTCTTCGTGGAGATACGTTTGGCATTTTATGTAAGAGTGAGAAGAATTTGCATGACTGTACAGTATATGATGGAATTGCTGCTCCATCATATACTGTACATTCCATGTACTCTTAATTATATTTCCCAGACTGGATTTTTAAATTCTATTATCACTTGAACTGCCGGGTTCTGATGGACTGATGTCATGAAAATACACTGCTCTATCCAGTGGTTGTAATATTGTAATACATGAGTGGTGTGAGGTGGCAAGCACAAAAGTTCAATGCAATGTTACTCGCAAAATTTGAGAGCTTGTAGCTTTCAGTGGGAAATATGTCTCTCCAAAGTTAACAAACCTTTCTCCCCCTGCCCAGTTTGTTTAAAAAAACTCGAGCCAGCGAACAAACAGCTCTTTATTAACGTAACCACAATCTGATAAGGAAACTTGAGAAGCTTGTGGTACATTGTTTACGAATTCTTCATTCATACGCTGATCTTTAAAATAATAAATCGTGGTATGTATTGTCCAACTGCGTTCCAAGCGACCAAGGCTTTCGTAATGATAAATTCGGATGTCATTTCATCAAACTTGAAAACCAATCTTCACCAGCTAGTTTCTCAAAGGTTGTGGAATTTGATTAATTGTTACATATCGATGTACAGCTTTACGAATCGTTTCAGGGTGCGGCTTAGTCCTTTTTCCGTGAGAGTTATAATTCGCAACACCAACTTCCTCCTGTTCTTCTGTCAGTATCTTGGAGTGTCCTATGGCTTTCGGTTTTGTACTTTGAACTCTTCCCTTATTATCATCCAACCTAGTCTCACCCTTTCGAACTGCACTTTCATTCGCAGTGTCAAAATGAAAAATTGCAGAGTTGTGAAGCTCCACATAAACTCAAATCACTTTTTGTTACACTTTGCATGGCCTTCTCCATGTCTTCATTATTCCACTTGTTGTATTTATGTTTTGATTTGTATGCTCGTATCATCTAAAAAGAAAATGAAGTATTTTGTTTTACATACATGCATCATATAGAAGACTGAATAATAAATACAAAACTAAAATTCATAAATTAAAGATATTCACGTAAGTTTATACCTGACTCAAATAGCTCCAGTTGTTTCCACTCAAATAACCCCGTTTTGCACATGTTTACTTAGTAACGTACTGTTTTCACAAGAAACAGAGGAGAGAACCAAAAACTTGCGGACGTTCTGTTTTACGTACAGTAATAATTTTACAAATATATGCGTTTACACAGGTTCAGCACCTTATATTATACAGACATTATTTTATAACAGACCAAAATACGAAGTATTGCAAGCCACTTTGCTCAGAGTAGTCTCATATTTACAGCAACTGATAAGAAAGCAGCAGATCAATGACACATAACACATTTCGTTTACCAACGAACTCACTAATAAATGCAAATTCAGCGTACTGATGCCCATATTAAATGCGTAGTGACATTTTTTCTTAAGTTTGACCCAAATAGCCCTTTGACTCAAATAGCCCCGGTCTCCCTATATGTTTCTCATAATGAACAAACTCCATGGCTCTGGATAAGTAGAGTAACAAATAAAACACAGTTCTGACCAGAGCAGAATGAAATATATTAAAAACTATACTTACAATGTGTTACAGTTTCGAGGACCTAACGTCCTCTTCATCAGACACAAACACTGAGCTCAGTGTATGTGTCTGATGAAGAGGACGTTAGGTCCTTGAAACTGTAACACATTGTAAGTATAGTTTTTAATATATTTCATTCTGCTCTGGTCAGAACTATGTTTCTCATATATCAAAGTTTCTTTCTTTCTTTCTTTTTTTTTTTGCTGACATTTGAGAGTTTCTCTTGATGGGCATAAGTGGAAGCTCCAGCATATTTAAGATACCTATATATTGCTCCTACATTGTGATGAATTTAATTTATTTTGCACTCCTTTCGTTAAATTTACTTTTATTTATACGAGGGTTGGAACTTAAATAGTGGCAACACTGCTGTGGAGACACTATGCAATGAAATGTACTAGTGGCGCTGATAGTGCACGTTGTTGACATGCCTACCTACCCTCCGAGCAAATAGACTCGCCTGTCCCACGTCACTGGGAGGCACACAAGCGAGGGAAGCACAGTCACTTGTGAGCGAGCGGTCTAACGTAAAGGAGTCACTGTTTCCAAAACAGGAACAACGGAGTTGGATCAAGATTCAATGTGTCAGAGGTCGTACAACACGACAGTGTTATCAAGGGCTTCAAGAGGCGTGTGGGGAATCGGCATTGCAGTACAGAACAGTGCCACGGTGGGTACAAGCCTTCAACGAAGATCTGCAAACTGTGGCAGACATGCATCGGTCAGGTCGTCCTGGCGTCTCTGAAGAAGAAGTGCAAGCTGTTACCGCGTTAGTGGGCAGTGATCGACGTCTGACGATTCGTGAGCTCGCCCGCGAAACCGGATTAGGGTATTGACGGTCTGTCCTGGAGGAACGTAATGCGCTAGGATAACACCATCACAGTCGTACACAAGAATCACCATAACTTTTACCACACTGGGGCTCTGACGCACTTTCGACTTTCGCGGCGACCCATAATGACGTCATTCGTTGGATTGGAGTTTCGGTGTTGGCTCGTAAGATCTGGCCCATGTCTCATCCAGTGTTACGATATGGCGTAAGAAAGCCTCGCCTTCGCGCTCACAGCGCTCCAAGTGCGTCTGAGCAGCGTCGTAACGCATCCATTTCTGCATTTCCGTCAACTCATGCGGAATCCATCGTGATACAATTTTGCGCATGCCCAGTCGTTCCTTCAGTATGCGAAGCACAGTCGTATTCGCTAATCCGGTTTCGTGGGCGAGCTCACGAATAGTCAGGCGTCGATCACTGTCCACTAACGCGGCAACAACTTGCACTTCTTCTTCAGAGACGCTAGGACAACCTGCAAGATGCATGTCTGTCACAGTTTGCCGACCTTCGTTGAAGGCTTTTACCCACCGTGCTACTGTTCTGTGCTGCAATGATGATTCCCCACACCCCTCTTGAAGCCCTTCATGACACTGTCGTGCTGTACGATTTCTGGCACATTGAATCTTGATCCAAATCCGTTGCTCCTGTTTCGAAAACATAGTGACACCTTTACGTTAGACCGGTCGCTCACAAGTGACTGTGCTTCCCTCGCTTGTGCGCTTGCCGGTGACTAGTGATGGGTAAATTCCCGGGAAGATATTTTTCGGGAATATTCCCTGGGAATATTCCCAAAATGGGAATTTATCCGGGAATTTATGTCAATCAGAAAGAAAATTGCATTCTATTACTATATTATGATTTCAAAGTTGAATTAATTTTTATGTCACAGCATATTATTACTGTTGTCCCCAGAGGAGTCTTTAAAATATATATTCTGAACGTTGTTATGTTATTTTATTAATATTCTATTATATTTAGAGTGTACGCATAAATGGATATTTATTTACAATAGGGTCCTATGAAAGTAAATATATTTCAAAAATGGTATAGTAAGTGCACATACTTTTAAACCGCTAAACAGTTAAAATTTACATGTAAGTGGCTTTTCTAAACTTGACTCTACTACTGATATTATAAACATACTCGCTAAAGCTCGCTGGGGGCTCCGCCCCCAGGCCCCCGGTCAGGCCTTTGCCGTGAGGTGTCATGTTCTAGAAAACTATTCCTTCAGGAATTCACTTCCCTTTACAGCAGACACTGTTACCAACACATACTTCAATTCAACCGGTATTATTCCTTCCATGTAACTTTGGAAAGCAAACACACAATTTATTAGAAAGAACTCTATTACTACTTCTACTCTGGCAATCATGTGCATGGCTTATTATGTACACTTTGCGCACACCTATACATGTTAGAGACAATAACAGAATTTATTTTCTCAAACATAAACAGCGGACACTGTCTTCCAATAACCTACCTATTAAACCTTGCATTTTGCGAAAACACTCACTGTTTACAAATGTGATTTTTGCAACCTTTCAAATATTTATTCGTCGCATTTTTTAATATTATGTTTTGCAGTGTAATTTAGTACAATGTATTATAATAGTGTCCTTGTAGTTAATTGTACATATTACCTGCAGGAAAAGTAATTCATATCTGTGATATAAGGGTGGGAAAATATTTCAGTCTTCCTGCACATTTATTCTTGTATTTACAATGAAGACTACAATTTACTAGATAATTTACAAATATGAATATTCTTGGAGATTGTTCAAATTTTTTTCATAGCATTTGAGTGAACACTACTTTTGTACTATAATGTAGTACAGTGGATTATAATGGAACCTTGGGCATAGTTGTACATATTACCTCAGCAAGATTTCTTGAAAAGTTTCATATACTGCACAAATTCTTGCAGTCTCCCTGTATATTTATTCATGTATTTTCAATGAATACTACAATTTGAAGGTGATTTACAAATATGATTATTGTTGGAGGCTTTTTAAACATTTGTTGGCAACATTTGAGAGAACACTACTTTTGCACTGTAATATAGAAAAGTCCCTTATAATGGAACCCTTTGGCATAGTAGTACATATTACCTGCAGCAAGACTTTTTGAAATATTTCATATTTACTGAACAATTTCTTGCAGTCTACCTGTATCTCTCGTCTTGTATTTTTATGAAGACTAAATTTGTTCGTAATTTACAAATATGAATTTTGTTAAGGCTTTTTAAACATTAGTTCATAACATTTGATTGAACACCAGTTTTTGCACAGTAACGTAGTACACTGTATTACAATGCTGTCCTTTGGTACAAAAGTAATTACTGGGTAGCAGGACTTTTCGAAATGATTATTTATACTGGACAATTACATACAGTCTTCCTGTATCTTTACTCTTATATTTTCAATGAAGACGTTTATTTACTAGGTAATTTAGAATATGAATATTATTGGAGGCTTTTAAAAAATTTGTTTATAGCAACTTAAACAGCACCACTTTCTACACTGTAGTAGAACATTGTACTAGAATCGTGTCTTTCTAATTTCTTATTACAATCAAATAACAAGACATCATTCCCTTAATCATCCCAAGAACACATATATAACACGATTACTATTCCGATTTTAGAGGTGTAATTCCACGGACGCGGGCCCGCTACGTACCAGTAATATGTGAGCAGTAAGTAGGAAGTCCCAAATCTAAGGAATTGAGTAGTGTAGGGGAACGACGTGAGCCTACTGTGCAAAAGACCTGGGTTCGATTCCCAACAAGTTTTTCTCTCACTTTTTCTTTCTTTGAAAGTTTATTTTTATAGCATAGGTGATTGAAAATAAGCTTGACTTTATTATATACGGCATTTCATTCCAACCGGACCCGCAACTAAAACTATTAAATCGAAAGGGGAACTTTTCCACGTATCTTATATATTAAAATTATGTACGCTGCCGACGAGACAATTTTCAAAAGGTGCCCATTTGTGTGTGTGTGTGTGAGTGTATGAGCGTGTGTGCGCAGTAGCGTACGCAGGAATTTATTTCGGGAGGTGCCAAACTCAATATCAGTGTATTTTATATTGAAATTCCTAAACTTGTCCCAAAAATTAGGCTAAATTTACTCAAAAGTTTCGGGGGTGGTCCGGACCCCTAGGACCCACCCCCTGCGTACGTCCCTGTGTGTGTGTGTGTGTATTTCCTTAAAATTAATATTTTATACTTTCCATTTGTGGTATTCACTTCAAATTTGGTATACGCATGTATCTTAACGAGGAACATAAAAGGGGAGAGAGATATTTTGCAATCGTTTCCGGTTTGAAGCAGACACTGTTGTCGCGAGACAAAATGTATTGTTGTCTTGTATGGACACTATATCGTGAAAATGATGCCCAATGTTTCTTCCAGACTCTTTTTGGGGGACACTGCCTCCTCAGAGCGCCCCTGGCGAGATCAAAATAATACGTTTGTAATACAATAACAAATAGAATGTTATCAACAGTGCCCCCGGGGTAATATTCCCCCCCCGGAACATTGCTTCCGATAGAGACACTGGTGATGCTCCATTTCCAAAGTTAAATATGTTTGATTTTAAATACTTCAGTATTATCTCGAAACTTTACACGAACATACTGCCTAGTTTCGAGAGCATCTCAACAGTTAGAGTATAAATATATCCTTTCCATCTATGTCTGTAATAACGAAAATATTTTGTTCACGCAATGGCAACAGAAACTATTTGGTATAATGAAGAAACGTGATAAGATAACAAAAGGCAAGATAAAACAAGATCTGCGGGATTCGAACCCAGACCTGCTACTCAGAAAGCAGACACTTTAACGCGGAGCTAACTTACTACGTTGAATTCTGTTTGTTCTATTCTCCTCAATATACCACATAAGAGGCCAAATGAAGGCAATTCAAAAATATGGCAATTTTGAATTCAAGATGGCGACTTCTCCAATGATTTGTTTCTTCACTTAAACTGAACTACGTCCTTAATAACATAGCGAAACCTAGCTTACCTACCAAGAGCACAACTTACAATTTTCATGGTTACAAATTTTTGAGCCGCCATTTTGAATCGAAGATGACGACTTTTCCAACATGTCGGAATTTTCCCCTCACATGCGCTGTACTCTACACACTTGAACGCAATTTCGTGATTCCACCATATCTACAAGTTGTGTAGAATTAGACGCCCCCTTATAACATTCCTAGCACTTTCTTACACCGAACATGACTATTTTTTTCAAGTTTAAGGGCGGATTTGCAAACTACGCATCAGAATAAATATCACGTCGAAATTTCAACATCCTAGATACAGCCATTACAAATTTCACATTTTTTCGATTTGCGCCGCGAAACGAAAACGAATTTTAATGCTCTTTTTTCTATCATAAACTATGTTCCTAGCTTCACTGCCTGACAAAATATAACGTTTCTATGGTGTACGGAACTACTCTAAAAACCAGCATTTCGAAACGACGAAAAATTTCGACACTTCATTTACATGGAAAATGTCGCCTTTTTCGTGATATCGGAATTTTCCCATTACTCACATCCCATGACGAACAAGTATGCAAAATTTGGTGTTTGTATGTTTTGTGGAAGTATGCAAACAATTAAGTGTGTTTCCGACTTTAGAGGTATATAATTCCACGGACGCGGGCCCGCTACGTACCAGTAATATGTGAGCAGTAAGTAGGAAGTCCCAAATCTAAGGAACTGAGTAGTGTAGGGGAACGACGTGAGCCTATTGTGCAAAAGACCTGGGTTCGATTCCCAACAAGTTTTTCTCTCACTTTTTCTTTCTTTGAAAGTTTATTTTTATAGCATAGGTGATTGAAAATAAGCTTGACTTTATTATATACGGCATTTCATTCCAACCGGACCCGCAACTAAAACTATTAAATCGAAAGGAGAACTTTTCCACGTATCTTATATATTAAAATTATGTACGCTGCCGACGAGACAATTTTCAAAAGGTACCCATTTGTGTGTGTGTGTGTGAGTGTATGAGCGTGTGTGCGCAGTAGCGTACGCAGGAATTTATTTCGGGAGGGGCCAAACTCAATATCAGTGTATTTTATATTGAAATTCCTAAACTTGTTCCAAAAATTAGGCTAAATTTACTCAAAAGTTTCGGGGGTGGTCCGGACCCCTAGGACCCACCCCCTGCGTACGTCCCTGTGTGTGTGTGTGTGTGTGTATTTCCTTAAAATTAACATTTTATACTTTCCATTTGTGGTATTCACTTCAAATTTGGTATACGCATGTATCTTAACGAGGAACATAAAAGGGGAGAGAGATATTTTGCAATCGTTTCCGGTTTGAAGCAGACACTGTTGTCGCGAGACAAAATGTATTGTTGTCTTGTATGGACACTATATCGTGAAAATGATGCCCAATGTTTCTTCCAGACTCTTTTTGGGGGACACTGCCTCCTCAGAGCGCCCCTGGCGAGATCAAAATAATACGTTTGTAATACAATAACAAATAGAATGTTATCAACAGTGCCCCCGGGGTAATATTCCCCCCCCCCCCGGAACATTGCTTCCGATAGAGACACTGGTGATGCTCCATTTCCAAAGTTACATATGTTTGATTTTAAATACTTCAGTATTATCTCGAAACTTTACACGAACATACTGCCTAGTTTCGAGAGCATCTCAACAGTTAGAGTATAAATATATCCTTTCCATCTATGTCTGTAATAACGAAAATATTTTGTTCACGCAATGGCAACAGAAACTATTTGGTAAAATGAAGAAACGTGATAAGATAACAAAAGGCAAGATAAAACAAGATCTGCGGGATTCGAACCCAGACCTGCTACTCAGAAAGCAGACACTTTAACGCGGAGCTAACTTACTACGTTGAATTCTGTTTGTTCTATTCTCCTCAATATACCACATAAGAGGCCAAATGAAGGCAATTCAAAAATATGGCAATTTTGAATTCAAGATGGCGACTTCTCCAATGATTTATTTCTTCACTTAAACTGAACTACGTCCTTAATAACATAGCGAAACCTAGCTTACCTACCAAGAGCACAACTTACAATTTTCATGGTTACTAATTTTTGAGCCGCCATTTTGAATCGAAGATGACGACTTTTCCAACATGTCGGAATTTTCCCCTCACATGCGCTGTACTCTACACACTTGAACGCAATTTCGTGATTCCACCGTATCTACAAGTTGTGTAGAATTAGACGCCCCCTTATAACATTCCTAGCACTTTCTTACACCGAACATGACTATTTTTTTCAAGTTTAAGGGCGGATTCGCAAACTACGCATCAGAATAAATATCACGTCGAAATTTCAACATCCTAGATACAGCCATTACAAATTTCACATTTTTTCGATTTGCGCCGCGAAACGAAAACGAATTTTAATGCTCTTTTTTCTATCATAAACTATGTTCCTAGCTTCACTGCCTGACAAAATATAACGTTTCTATGATGTACGGAACTACTCTAAAAACCAGCATTTCGAAACGACGAAAAATTTCGACACTTCATTTACATGGAAAATGTCGCCTTTTTCGTGATATCGGAATTTTCCCATTACTCACATCCCATGGCGAACAAGTATGCAAAATTTGGTGTTTGTATGTTTTGTGGAAGTATGCAAACAATTAAGTGTGTTTCCGACTTTAGAGGTATATAATTAAATTTTTAAATGTTATAAACAATTTTGTCAACATTTCCGCATAAATATGTATGTTCACAATATTTGCAAGATACTTTCTTATCTTAATAATTTTGCATCTTACATTGCCACACACGACCTTTCCTCCTGCCCATTTCACGAAATTTCGTGCGTTAATTCACATGTAAAAGAAGTCCGAGTACCTCTTCAGAAATTCGAGTCAGAGAGAGGAGACAAACCGATGTCTATTACTAACGGTCGTTCAGGGTTTATTAATAGTACTTCATCTCTATTTCTACATAAGTTTACTTAATTCTAAATTACTTTACAAAATGGTTCCTTTTCATCATTTGTAATAGTATTTTTCTAATTTTGGCTATTGTTTAGCATTGGGGGCCAGCTTTTGCACCTACTTTTCTGCGATATTCTATTCCGATGCGGTTGTTTTATGGTTTCATTTTTAAATTACGTTACCAACATTAAATTCAGACAGCAATGCAGAGCGAGCGTTAGCGAGTGAAGGCGGGTTTGAGCCCCGCATGGCACGTTGTTTTATATCTTCGTTACCAACAATTCATTTTCATTTCTCACATAAATCACTTCCACTTACTTTTGCGGTTTGTACAAGTCCCCTACTGCCCTAAAAAGTTGTGTTCGATACTTTCATGACTACTTGAACATCACTATTAACTCATTTCTTCCGTAAATCATCCTACTTTTTGCTAGTTCTGGACCCACGATATAAACAATTAGCTTACTTTTAAGTGCAAATTCAAATTGAACTTTAAAAAATTCTTATAATTTGGAAGATAAAGTAAACAGTTGGAAATAAATTCCTTCCCGGGAATCTATAGGTCGGAGAAAAAACTTGGGAAAATTCCCATTTTTTAAATTCCTTCCCACCGGGAATATTTCCACTGCCCATCACTACCGGTGACATGAGACGGGCGAGTCTATTTGCTCGGAGGGTAGGTAGGTATGTCAACAACGTACGCTATCAGCGCCACTAGTACATTTCATTGCATAGTGTCTCCACAGCAGTGTTGCCACTATTTAAGTTCCAACCCTGGTAAATAGGGCGATTCAAGTACCAAGGGACAATACTTTGCATATGATGATAGTTATTTGATGTAGCGCTAATAAACTTATGAATTTTATTTTTAAAACTAGCTGAAATGCCCATTCTTTGCATGGGGGTTGCATTTGAATGTCAATGCCTGTGCGAATATCGCCATTCATCTCAGCGACCGCGAAAACTATGGTTTTGACACTAATACTAGTCATTTTGGATTATTTTTACATTTACATTAAGGGGTCTCGGTACCCTCCTCTCGCTGGTGACTCCCGATCGGCATACAATGGTAGCTGAGTTTGCAAATCATCGTTAATGGAAGTGCTACCATTGATCTCAGCGACAGTGAAAAGTATGGATTTGACACTAATATCGGTCATTTTGGATTATTTTTTACAGGTCTCGCCCTCCTCTGAGTCTCCTTAAATCGAATTTTGAAAAAACGCTTTGTCTTGGTCTGGGGCGTGGACCAAGGTACTCGTGACCAAAATGTGATAACTCTCGGTCCACTCATCTGGTTTCCAGGCCGCCCACAGACACACAAACTCTTTATTTTATTTATATTAGACTAGTAGATATGCCTAGTTCCATACTCATTGCATGCTATTTCAACAAATAATGTGATAAATCTGCAATATTATTTGTTTTTATATAACATTATATTCCTTGTATTTACGAAGTTACTTAACAATGCAAAAATTCCCATTCTATTGAGAATGAGGAAGCAAGCTATGGTTTCTGTATGGTTGTCCCTAGGTACAACAATTTAAGTCCCTTGGTATATGTCGCCCCCATACCAAGCAGTGATGTGAGGTGGAAAATTTTCCGTTCTAAAAAAGTATCAGTAATCAGTAACAATTCCTCACCAATCATAAAATTGGTTGAATTCATGAATAGAAATGCTAAAAATTGAAAGATCGTTTAAAGAATCTGAAAATTTTCATGGCTCAGACAATTTTCAGCACTATGTAGGAACAAGTGAAACAATTTTTCATGAATCGAAATATTTTCTGTCTTATATGGGAAAATTGCAGACATTTTTATGATTCGGAAAATTTTCATTATTTTGAAGCAAAAAGTAAAACAACTTTTTGTGAATCGGAAAGTTTTATTCCTCTGTAGAAACAAGTGAAAGGAGTTTTCATAGATCAGAAAATTTTCACCACAATGTAGAAACAAATGGAAAAAACTTTACGTAAGCCGGACAATTTTGGATATTATGTATGGTGATGATAGGTGAAAAATTTTCTATTATGTTTAACTGCACATCAGTGATGAAAATAGTAAGATTCATAAAAACATACTCCACTTATTCCTACATCGTTGTTTAGCCGTGATGTAAGGTGGAAAATTTTCTTCTATATCTTTCCGGAAAATTTTCCGTTCTTAACAAATATCAGTGATCAAGTAACAGTTCCTCAGTATTCAAAAAAAAAAAAAAAAATGATTGAAATCATGTGTAGAAATGTTAAAAGTGAAAGATCTTTTAAAGAATCTGAAAATTTTCATGGCTCAGACAATTTTCAGTACTTTGTAGGAACAAGTGAAACAATTTTTCATGAATCGAAAAATTCACTGTCCTGTACAGTGATGAAAATTTTTCGGAAAATTTTGAAACGGAAAATTTTCCGATTCATAAAAACATACTCCATTTATTCTTACATCGTTGTTCAGCCGTAAAATTTATTGGTAATAAATATTGTCTTAAAAAGTTTCATGATATGAAAATCTAATTATTTTTCATTTCAAGAATGTTTTTAAAATCTTCAATGCTTTTCTTTCCTCAGAATCTACCTTTGATCTTACAATATTAGATTTCGCCAGTTTAATACGCATTACACGGATTTCTCATAGATTTACGTACTGCAACATTTATAAATACGTAGATATAATATAAAGTGCCTACCCTTATAGTGATATAATATAATATAAAGTGATATAATATAAAGTAAATTTTTGACTACCAAAATTCGAGTTTAAGTAACTCATGAAAGCAAATAATGACCATTTTCTGGAAATAAAAATTTATTTATTCAGAAGAAAAAGTGCAATATAAATAATAAGGAAACTGATTTGGTAGTTGTTCTTCCAATAAAATAATAAAAGAAACATAAAAAGCAGCACTATTAGCGCTGCGTTCTAAAAGCAACAAGTAACTTCACTTTAATTTACAAAATAAAAAAAACATTATATATATATATATATATATATATATATATATATATATATATATATATATATATATATATATATATATATATTATATGTGTGTGTGTGTGTGTGTTCTATGGAATTGTCATTATTTTTAATACATTTTTATACACAATAATGGTAGTTTTACAATACAAATATCTGCTCCAAGATGTTGATTATACAAAATTCCAATTTATTGATTATACAAAATTATGATTTATAAGTGTTAAACACAATAAAATCATTTTTTCTTATTTTCTGTTACAAAAATAATCTTTATAAGGAATTTTTATGTAGTTATTTCATTACATAGGCAGTCTTACATGTGAAGAAATAGTGGAATTTTGTGTTTCTGAAATTGATAAATTCACAAAGGTTTCTTTTCAATTTCTTGTTACATTTTAAATATTGGATTGGGATATTTGTTCTCTGCGAACTCGATGTATGTTCCCTGCACTTTACACATACACACACAGACACAGAGAGACAGAGAGAGAGAGAGAAAGAGACAGAGAGAGAGAGAGAGAGAGAGAGAGAGAGAGAGAGAGATAGAGAGAAAGAGAGAAACACTGTATATTTTTATTTCCCAACTTGAAATATTACAAAATTTTCTGGTTTCGGAAAGCTAATTGGAAAAATGATAATTTGTTGCTATCTATCTTCCCTTTACAAGAATTGAATTTTATAGCTGAATGTGCAGTTAAATATAGTGGAAAATTTTCCACCTAACATCACTATACATAATATCCAAAATTGTCCGGATTATGCAAAGTTTTTTCACTTGTTTCTGCATCGTGATGAAAATTTTCCGTTTCATGAAAATTCCTTTCACTTGCATCTACAGAGAAATAAAACTTTCCGATTCACAAAAAGTTGTTTTACTTTTTGCTTCAAAATGAAAATTTTCCGACAAAAAGTTCTTCAATTTTTCCATACAAGACAGAAAATACTTCGATTCATGAAAAATTGTTTCACTTGTTCCTACATAGTACTGAAAATTGTCTGAGCCATGATAAATTTCAGATTCTTTAAACGATTTTTCACTTTTTAACATTTCTATACATGATTTTAATAATTTTTTTGAATACTGAGGAACTGTTACTTGATCACTGATATTTGTTAAGAACGGAATTTTTTCCGGAAAAATATAGAAGAAAATTTTCCACCTCACATCACAGCTAAAGAACGATGTAGGAATAAGTAGAGTACTTTTTTATGAATCGGAAAATTTTCCGGAAAATTTTCATCACTGGTACCAAGAGACGACATGACTTGCTCGGTTAAAATTGCTCTGGCTCTTGTTATTGTTGCGATAACCATATAAATCTTACAGTATGAAACTAAAATATAAAGTTTTCAGGAACACATTTTTTTTCTCTTTAGCATTGCATAAATATACTCATTTTTCAATCCAAAATATAAAAAGTGTTCCTGGGGTGCATGACTTCCGCTACTTGGAAATTATTTATCGTTTACTCGGTTGCAGAATAACGTCGTGTCTGTGTCTGTGTCTTGCAATACTGTACCTCTCCCAACTTTCGACACCCTGCACAAAAATTTCTTAACGCGCGCCTGGTTTATACCTTAAGAATGTAACCACAAACTTCAGTTCATAAATAATAATAATAATAATAATAATAATAATAATAATAATAATAATAATAATAATAAGGAAAAGCAACAAACGATATTTAATAGTAACTTTTGAATGGTTATTACATATACGTATGTAGAAGACACCAATCGCTTGAGTTTAGCAGTTCCAAAATTCTGTTTCTTTCTTTCTTTTCTGTTGTTTTTTAGTGTATCTTAATTTGGTAACTATTCAAACATTACTCTGCTGTAAATAACAAAATAACAATGAGACTGGTTTATCACACATATATAAACAAGAAAAACTTACTACGTCAATAATGTTAATTACTTGAAACAATACAAAAATAATTTACATTAATAAGTATAAAATAAAAAAGTGCATATTGTGCAAGTTGAGAGGTCGCTATACTGCCCACTATCACATTGGTACAGGAATTTTATTACATCCAGACACCAGACCGTATTTTTTTCAAAAAAAAAAAAAAAAAAAAAATCGATGGGTGGACGAGTACAGACACTGTTAAATATGTCTAGAATGGAAGCATCACTAAAATTGAGATAAGTTAATAACATTATTTTCGTCCAGTGGAAAAATTCTGGGGAGGGCCAGCTTTGCTTCTGGGGGATCCGGCCCACCCTAGCCCCCCTCTAGTGCCGCCTATGGCCCCAAGAACTATCAATCTTAAATCCAGGAACTCAGGAGCCACGAATCGCCAATGCGCCTTTAATTATGGTTCTACTCTCACGTAGATTAAATTTATTTTACTTTTCTGTTTCCATTTCTAGTGCTCACTTGCTTCCTTACTTCTCTCTTTCTCAAAAAAAAGAGAGAGAGAGAAAGAAAAAAGAAATGAAATTTTTAAATTTTACGTTCCAAGATTATGCCGGCTAGACTAAAGGAGATGGTGATGATGAGAAATGAACGAAATAGTGGAATGAAGAAAGTGTGAGAAAACGGGAATATCCAAAGAAAACACGCACACGATGTTTGTCCACCATAAGTTCCACTTGGCGCAAACTCGGATCGAACCAGGGACCCCATGCACAAGGGGTGAACGCTCTACCACTGAGCTACCGCGGTTCCTTCTCTTTTTGTAATGTCCCATTCATCACGCAAGAGACCACGGCATGAGATGAAGATTATTGCCCTTTCGTTCTTAAAACAAAAGCGTACAGCTTGCACTGTTGGCACTTGCACGATAGTTTTAGCATTTACTTTAAAAAAAAGTTTAAAATGGTCTTTGTCAATGATCGTATCAAAGAAAACAAAAGAAACTAAATGTTAGCGCCATTTAAGTTTCTTGGAATAAGATACTTGACTTGAAAGAGAGGTCCTTACACTTTTGATGTGTAAAGTTTAGAATTCTATAGAAGAAGTGAGAGTAAAGCTGTCCTACTTTTTCAGTTCTAATGTACTTCACATGCTATAAGATAACTGACTTCAACTTTAAGCTTTTGGTTTGCAGTGTTCTTAAACTAATACAAGTTCCATAATGCTATTCATGAAGGATTACACTGCTCAGATATCATCACTATTTGCGTATAAGGGTAAAAATTTATCACTAATCTTTCAGTAATATATTTTTCTTCAATTTTCGACAGACTGTAATACATGTTTTCAATAACAAATATTTGGTACTACGTATTTTACTGTAATTGGTCCAAGTAAAAGTTTTCTAACATTAACTAGTGGACAAGATATGATGCATATAATAGCGCTCATAAGTAATAATTTATATTTCTATACGATTATACAAAAGAGGAGAAATGGGTGACTTTTCACCACCCAGGGCATACAACTATAGGTATTACTGTGAAATGTTGCGAAAATGTTCCTTTTGTCTCGAAAGTAAGGGATAAGGATAGAGTTTTGGAAATACCTTTCTTAACGGGGTAAAGGGGCTTCAGAATTTTATCCAAGAAGAGTCTATTTCACGAATCCCTAGCGTTTAAGAGATAAAATTCGGCATATGAACTCTTCATTAATAATAAAGGAATACTAGTTTCAGCGTTTTCAAAATTTCCACTGCAAAGAGAAGGAAAGGGGATCATAAACTTTGGTATCTATACTCTTGAATAAAAATAAGGGAATAGTTCTTTCAGCGTTTTCCAAAGAATATTCCTCTTGTAAGGAGGACAAGTTGGGTCATTTCTGTAATATTTAATTACCTTTCTTTACTGAGAAAGTGTTCAATATGAGGATTCACTTAAGTTCAGGACGTGAAATTCGATATATAAACTCTTAAATAATAGCCTAGTAAGAGAATATGTGTTTCAGCATTATCTAAAATTCCGTCCCTAAGGAGAAAGGGAAGATTACTCTGTAAATATTGAAATTTTCCTTTATTTATTCACAAGAAAACATATATGGAGATTAGCTTAAGTAAGAGAATGATATTTGGTACACACACTCATAATTTAAAATTAGGGAAACACATATTTAACTGTTTTCTAAAATTCCGCTTCTAGAAGAGGAAGGATGGCAATATATATATGATTATGTGCAAGAGTGAAAGTCATTCACGGAAAATTCAGGCTATATTAAGATACTATCTATTAACGTCAGATTTGGACACAAAACTCATTTCCCTTTGGCGCGGCAGACTCGGGTTCGATTCCCGGCGGGAGCTCATGTGGTTCGGATTCCACGTTAATCAGTAGCTCCACGTCTCATATAGCCTCGCTGCTGAACGGGACGTAAAACTCAAAATCAATCAATCAATCAACAAAACTCATTTTGTTAAAAAAATAGCAATTATCGAAGAAAGGTATTAAAAAATACGTATGCTGAAAGAGGTAAAAGGGATTCAAAAGTTTTGCCCAGAATAGAGTACCACATAGAGCCTTGCGAAATGGGTAAATTCCAGGGACGTGAATAACTCTATCAAGTTGCTGGAATGAGAACTCATTCGTATTATGTTTTGAGCAGAAAATAATTCCATTCAAACATTCGATTCCAGTGAAATTTTGGACCTCTCAGATTCATCAGAAGAAGTGAATGGATTTTGTGTTCGTTTTTAGTACGAAACAGGATCTATTATAGCTATCTTGCTTCCAAATCTAAAGAACTATCTTCTCCTAGAACTTATATCCTAGAACGAGGGCATTATCCACTGTAGATCTGTGTGTCATGTATGTAGACTGTGGATATTGTGTTGTCGTGTCTGGTTTAGGAAACAGTATATCTTTCTTCAACTTGTCCTGGATTTACTGACCTACATTGAGTTAATCAAGTCCCGGAAAAGCTGCCATGGAAGAGAATCACTAGAATAACATTTGTTATTTAGAACACCTACATAAACCTTAGTCAAGTTTTAATTTTGAGGCGGATTTGCTTTTCTCTCTTCTTTTTTCTTTCTTTTTTTTTTTTTTGCAAATAAAAAACAAAACAATTTATTTCACACAAATTAATTTTCCCACCTGTTTCACAAAACGCAAATATTGTTACGATCTAGTTACACTGACCAGCTAAGAGTTAATCATTAGTTCTTCTCACGTCTTCTCGGGACTGTTTTATTTGTTGGCCACCTGAATAACAACAGCACGATTCACACAGTTTGTGGGTAAAATGTTTCCTCGTAAAGCAACTTTTCTCGTTGTTTCCTTCTACAATGAAATTCTGATTCAAACATATTGAGATAGTGTGAAAGGAAAATAACTAATAAGTGATTTAACGTATAAATTTATATAACTAACTAGCTCTATGGCCTATGCAACCCAGGGGTTCAATACCACGTTCATAAAATCTCATTGATTTTTGTCCTTAGCCAACTGGATCCGGCTTCTACTTTGCATTTCTATTTCTGCGAGATCAATCTTAATATTGTTCTCCCATCTGCGTCTAGGTCTTCGTAATGGTCGTTTTCCGATTGGATTCCCAGTAAAAACTTTGAACATGTTTTTACTTCCTCCATTCTGGCTACATGACTTGACCACCCTGAACCTCCTTGACTTTATGATCCTAATAATGCTTGGTAGATGGTATAAATTGTGTAGTTCCTTGTTATGAAGTTGCCGTCTTTCCTTATTCCAGGTCCTCTTGGGTCTGAATATTTGTCTTAGGATCTTGTTCTCAAATACTTTCAGTCTACGTTCTTTCCTCAAAGTAAGCGACAATGTTTCACAACCATATAGGTCAACAGCCATCATTATCGTTTTGTATATTTTAAGCTTCAAATTCCTCAACAGAATTCGCGACGAAGATAACTGACTTAACATGAGCCTTACTTTAAACTATATAAATTACTCAATAATATATCTATGTTGAAGTTCATACATGGGGCCGCTGAAAGCAAACCAATAATTTTGAATACTTATGGCTATTCTGAATGTCAGTTTCAGTTCTAGCCTCTACCGTAAAACCTACCAGTGATACGTCGGGCCCTGTTGTCTTTTTAGTTAAATTTCTGGAACTAGGCAGAAAACATACGTCTGTGTTACCCCGTCCATTTGCTTCTGAACATCATTCCAATGATTATCCTTTTACAAATTCTTTGAAATTATGCAGTTTCTTTGAATTATCATATGACGCTTGTTTCCAGAAATTGGTTCGGAGTTGCTGCTAGGCAATTGTAATTGACCAATGTTCATGGAATGTACGCCTGCTCATTGCAATTGATTAGCAGTTTAGAGCACTACTATTCAGGCGGTGAAATGTATGATTACTGCGAATTCTGCATAGCGAAAGAAAACTATGAGTTTCTTGATCCCTTGGTTCAAATATATACACAGAGAAAAATCGTTTTTCCGGAAAGCGGTATATTGTACAAATATACGGTATCCTCTTGCTTACTATAGAAATCAGTACGGAGCATACGTTATCCCTATGCTACATAGGCATTGCCCTTAATGTTACATCATGCCGTTGCAGGATATCTGACATCTAACAGTTTTCCGTATATCACATGCATATACTTATGTTACCTCCGTCAGCTATATGTTATATACACCCATTTGTATGTGAGATACTGACCGCCTACATGTTTCATACAGAAAGTACGTATAGATGGAACACTTATACAGAAAGTATTATAAAACATGCGTTTTCAGTTATACGTCTGCTGTACGTTAAGTCCAAAAACTACAGGAATTATGCATGTAACATATCTTTTTAAGTACGCCACCTAGAATTTTTTTTCTCAGAGTACACCGAACCTCAAGTCCACAGGTCTTGTGTATGAGAGACCGCTGAAACTCTGACAATGATTTTGAAATAGTTTTGTATATCCAATAGACTTATTGGTTTCAGGAAAGGCTAAAAGCATTCAATTGCGACATACAATAGTACCGTAAATGTAATTTTACCAAGGGGAAGAAGTTGGTTCAAGCTTCTAGGTTCGTATCGTTTCAGGACTTTTGCATATGTAGCTTAATACTTTTATTTTTTCATATCTTGTTCAAGGAGTGGTTAAACCCGGAATACTCCTTTGCGTACGCCATTGCTCACATAGACAAAAGAGAGTCTAGAGCGTTGTGTCCGGATTGCCTATCACCTATCTTCAAATTCTAGAATTGCTGTAACTGCTTTTCTTTCTTTCATAATGAAAAGTTCGGTTCAGGGACGGAACGGTGGAAATTGCGTCAAATCAATAGAAAGATTGTTGACCCGAAGAGAAGATGTATTTGTAAGACAAACTGACGTTACACATGACAATGAAGAAAAAACTACGGATAGCGAACAGCATCTCTAATTAAAAGGGATTACGCTGAGGTATGATTAGGTATTAGAGACAGAAGAATGTCTCTTTCTATTCTAACATAAATAAAATGAACCGTGCCTCTTTCTGTGATGGTACATGCCTCGAAAAGACTTTCATCGATTCCCGTTGCCGTGAAAATCATCCTACCTGTGAAAGACCTTATCCAAAATAACTGATGCTATACCGTTACAGTGCTAGCAGACATTGTTGATAAATCACATAACAACAACGATTCCATTTTAACAGGACATTTGTGTCAGAGAGGTGAGCTACTGTAGAGTAGCGATCGTGTTATCAGAGGAATGTTAAGCAATTTAAACGGATGTTAATTTGTCTCATTTCCAACAGACTCGTACAGCATTCTTATTCAGGATTCTAGACTGCGCGGGAGAAATAGTAGAAGTCAGAAATTGAAAAAAAATAGATAAGTCATAATTGGAGATCTATGTGCCATGCTCCCCCTCCGGTTAACTTGGTATAACTCAATTCTAAACGTGAGTTGAATAATCACGTCTTGGTAGTGTTAGTATAAGTGATTCATACTTACGTTTGGTAAAATAAAACATCGCCTCCAGAAAACCTTTTTTTTTTTTTTTTTTTTTTTTACTTATACTGTTTCTCCCGCGCAATCTAGAATTGTTACAATGGAAGAAAGCTGAGTTCATTATTTTGAGCTTGATACGCGAGAATAGAACATGACGTGGAAGCATTCTCACCAATATCCAGAATGACTTGTGCCAAGGATGCAAATAACCACTCGCCCACTCGTCCGGGACTAGTGGTTCATTGACGCGGGCGAGTACTTAATATCATACTGAAGGTAACAAAATGATTTCTATTGTGGGATGTGGGCTTAGTAGCTTTTTTCTTGGGCTATTAAAATTTTGTTGCTTATTTACATCCCTTTCTTATGCATAGATCACCACCGGGAAAATGAAGACTTAAGTTTCTGGCGTGTTGAAGATAGTTTGGTAATTATCTACACGTGGTTGTACAGTGATAGACCATATAGTCTTGTTCAAAAATACGTAAACTACAGTATCAAAGAAAATTGAAAACTTTGGAGCAAAACTCCGTTAAGTCCAAAAAGTGAAAGTGTAAAGGAGATAGCTTCACAAGGGTTTCTCTTCATCCAATTTTCTTCAAATTTGGCACATATACATACTAGACCGAAAATAAATCGACATGTATTTTTTGTTTCTTTCAGAATATAAGTTAAAGGGACAAAGAGCCCCTTTTCCAAAATAGGGTCCCCTTGATTAAAAGGGCCACATTAAAGAAACGAAACTCTGCCGATGCAAAGATGACTTCAAATTAGGAAATACGAGTTTTGCCGTTTTTCCGCACAATTCTCATGGAAACTGGAATTCGCTGGAATTGCTTCAAACTGTGATATGTTGTAGATATGGTGTTCTTAAGAAAGAGTCTCAATGAACACAACCACAAATCACTGACCGTTTGGCCACTACACGGCCACTTTTTTGAAAGCAGCTGAAGATAACGGCATTCTGGATTTCGGTGACTGAAACCGTGATATGTTGTAGATATTGTGATCCTGAGAAAAAGTCTTAATGGGCATAACTAGCACTCACTGACCGTTTGGCCACTACAACACCACTTTTTTGAAAGCAACTGAAGATAGTGATGTTTTAGATTTCGCTGAAAATGACTGAAACTATGATGTGTTGTAGATATTGTGATCCTGAGAAAATGGGCACAACACCAATCATTGACTGTTTGGCCACTACGAGGCCATTTTTTTTTTTTGAAACCCGAACCGAAGATAGTGATATGGATTTCGGTGAAAATGACAGAAACCGTAACATGTTGTAGATATTGTCATCCTGAGCAAACGGACTCAATGGACACAAGCACGAATCACTAATCATTTGTTCACTACAGGGCTACTTTCTTGAAAACAGTTGAGTATAACGATGTTCTGTATTTCGGTAAGATTTAGTAAAACTAAGATATGTTGAAGATCTTCTCATCATGGGAAAAAGTCGTAATGGACACAACCATAGAATTATGACCGTTTGGCCACTCCAGGTCCAGTTTTTTTTTTTTTTTTTTTTTTTTTTTTTTAATAAAAGAGCCAAGTTTAACGATATTTTTGATTTCGGTGTAAATGAATGAAACTGTAATATGTTGTACATGTCGTGATCCTGAGAAGAATTGTCTAGGGCTTTGCATAGTTTTCCTTTGTCCCATTAGATGAACATCTGAATGTTCTCTGTGCTTAAATGATGATGGCCGCTACTCTCCCCATTCCTTTTTCCGGGTTGTGGGATAGGGCGTTTCAGGATTTCATACAATTCAACCCAAATTCCAGAGTATCCTTACCTTCTGCTGCTTTCAAAAAAGTGGCCTTGTAGTGGCCAAATGGTCAATGATTGGTGGTTCTTCCAATTAAGACTTTTTCTCAGGACCACGATATCTACAACATATTACGATTTCAGTCATTTTTTCCGATTTTCAGTCATGTCGTTATCTTCGGCTGTTTTCAAAATGCGGGTCTGTAGTGGTCAAATGGTGAGTGATTCGTGGTTATTCCCATTAAGACTTTTTCTCAGGTACACAATATCTACAACATATCACCGTTTTCAATTTCACTGAAGTCCAATTTTCATAAGGATTGTGCGGGGTCCTTTGTCATTTCGAAGGAGGTCATTGCCCCCTCAACCATTTTCTCGCAAAAACGACAAAACCCGTATTTCCTAATTTGAAGTCATCTTTGCATCGGCCTCGTTTCTTTAATGTGGCCCTTTTAATCAAGGGGCCCTTGTTTTGAAAAGGAACCTTTTGCCCCCCTTAACCTATTTTCGGAAAGAATAAAATTACGTGCCGATTTGTTTTCGGTCTAGTATATATGTGCCAAGTTTGAAGAAAATTTGATGAAGAGAAATCTTTGTGAAGGTATCTCCTTTACACTTTCACTTTTTGGACTTAACGGGTTTCTGCCCCAAAGTCTTCAAATGAAAAAAATGACAGGATGTTTTTCTTCTTCCAGCACAACGTCCAAATACACGTTATTATGTAGAGCAAACCTAGGCTGAGTAAATTGAGAAAATAAAGGGACATTCGGTAAACTGGCATAATTTAAGTCCACCTAGGTACAGCTATTGTTATGTGCCAATGAGGAAGAAGTCCCTAACGTTCCAAAATAACCAGCTTTTGTTTATTTAAGCTTATTTCAATTTTAATTTTTATATCATCCCTTATCATTCAACATGAATTGGAATTATGACAGAAACGTGCATTCCTCCCAAGTAAATTGAATAAATTTCATTACTTATTTTATGATTTTAGGAACCACGATTATGAATTCTTGCTTAAATATTCAGTTTATTTAACAAGGAAATCCTGAAATATTTCTAAATCTGCTTTGTATCACACGATCGGTGAGAATGCACTTCATAGCTTTCCTTTGCCTTGAAGGAAGGAACACTAATCTCCACCGTATACATACACTCAAATCGGAGATTCTGAGACCAAATACCAGTGAGATAGGAAACTAGTTCTCTACTTCAACGAAGATGTAGTCAGTAGAATAGGTAGAACGCTAAACTTACAGAACTGTGCGTGTGTGATTTGTAGATAATGTTAAGTTATATAGTGTTATTCAACATCAACGCCGATTTTGTTACATCAAATTGTGAACTTTATTTTCTCAAAACACGCTAAGAAAATTCAAAAACATATTCATCAGACATTCCGATTTCAAGTATGGTGAATGACGTCGGGCATATGACCTCCTCTACTGCGCTGGCATGCCATAACTTTGTTCGTGAAATTCGCTATGGCTGCCTGACAAGTTTCCACTTGGATTTCTCAGACGACTCATCGAATTTCCTCCTTTAATTCAAGGATGGAACGGGGTTTGTTGACATACACCAATGATTTAAGAGCAGCAGCGCAAATCTCTCTTCAACATAGGGGGGGGGGGAACAAATAAGACCGTGTAATTTTTTGTTAGTTTGTTAAGTGATGCTCAAAATATTTGTAAAGTTGAAAAACAATCATGCGGAGAATCAGGAAGCAGATTTGTCTTCAACATTGGGAAGCGGATAGATTTGAGGCTTATTCTGGGGTGACATGAATTTCATCTCACTTTCCTTTGTGGCAATCAGAATAAATCATCACATTTTCCCCCCAAAAACACATTTCAAATCAGATTATTGGGGAGACAGTCCCCCCAGTTCCAAGATTGGAAACGACATGTCCCCCTCATCCCCCGAGATTTGCACCAGTGTTTAAGAGTACCTCAGAGAAAAAGGTCACAAGGAGTTAAATCGCAAGACTTCGGGGGGGGGGGCATTGTTGGTCAGCATTACGTGAAATGAGGCGATCTCTTCTGATAAGTTTTCACAATTAACACAGGTTGCGCTACAGTAAACTGCTTCATGGCTAGACACAGGCTGAACAAATGCGGGAATTCGAACTAAGACAACAATCGGAATGTTTGTGGGTAGAGCAACAATACAAAACAATGTCGAAAACCGAGAAACAAAAGTTTGTCAGACGATTCAAAACTGGTGCGCTCTTTGAATAACCCTTTAGTAAACATGGGAATAATACCCAACAATCAAGTTATAGAGTGTGCAGAAGGTAGATGACTTGACAAACAGGGATTATGTGAAGGGGTAAGGTTTACAAGGATTATCCAAAAAAAAGTACCGTTTTGAAATTTAATGGTTCAGGCCTTTGAACCCCTTGTTGTGTGGCTGAAATAAACTTTGTTTTTCTTCTGTAAATAACATGTTGTCACATATTTCTTTTACTTAGTAATTTGTTTAAAATTATGAAGTGACTATTTCTAGACCTACTAAAACCTAATGACCCATTTGAACTCATAATCCTTCGATATGAACACCTAGTAAAGATGATATAAAAATAAACTAATAAGGACATTACTTATTGAGAGCACATAGTTTCATTAGGATGCAATACTAGGCACAGGAGAAGGTAAAAGAGGAAGCGCAATTGGTAGATAATTAAAAAAATAATGAAATTAATTTTCTAGTTTTAATTATGTCCCAAATTTATGCCCTTTACACTAAGGGAGACAGATTATTAATTAAATTGAATGATTATGAAATAACAGAAGAAATAAGCACGTGAAAGGAAACGGGTGAAACTCAGAGGAAACCCACAGACAAGATGTTTTCCACCAGAAAATCGTGTAGCCGGAACCTTAGCTGCCGTGTCGTGACAAAACGCTGTAACTTTGGCGAAGAAATTTTGCGAAAATGAGCCTTAAAGTTTTCATCCGAAAATGTGATCTGTATCGTGTAGAACCAGTGTAACTAGGCAATAATGGTCAACCAATCAATTTTCACCAAATTTAATCACACAACATGCATTTACGTAACATTACATGTAACCACGTGTTTCCAAAGTCAAGATACACTATTTCTACACGATACAGATCACATTTTCGGATGAAAACTTTAAGGCTCATTTTCGCAAAACTTCTTCGCCAAAGTTACAGCGTTTTGTCACGACACGGCAGTTAGGAGCCCTAGCACCAAAGATACAACTGAGCTATTATGACTCCAAGTAAAAGAAGACAATAATTTTGTCACAATTAAGATATTAGTGTTACTATCTCCTCAACTATGAAGTACACATAAAGGAAAAATAAAATCTTTAAGTTTTACGTCCCATGATTATGTAGGCCAGGCTAAAGGAAGCGGAGATGATGAGAAATGAATGAAATGGTGGAATTAAGTAAGTGGGAGGAAACGAAATAATTCCGAGAAAACCCACGGACACGGTGTTTGTCCACCACAAAGCTCACTCGGAGCGAGTTGGGATCGAACCAAGGATTCCATGCAGCAGAGATGAACGCTCGACCACTGAGCCACCGTGACCCCTAAAGTACACAAAACGAATGGAATCAAATGTTTATCGGAGTAATGAAATACATCCCCACTTTCACCTATTCTTATCATTCTGTCGTATTTTTAAGGGCTACATCTAAGCAATAATAATAGTAATATTCATATAGAATTATGGCAAGTCTATTTATAATGAGTTAGTCGAAGTCAAACCAAATTTATTTGATGCTGATCACGAACGTAAAAGTATTGAGCAACAACACCCATTCAGTATTCCGTTCAACGATAGTTTGTCGTCACAGGAGGAAAACCAATCGAACCTTTTAATTGCCAACACTTCTGCCAGGGGGTCAATAATCGGCGAAAACAACAGCTTTTATTCAATTAAATCGTTCTTAGGTCGTGACAATTTAAATCATGTTCGTTTCGTCAGGAGATGAATACAAAACACAGCAAATTGAACAACTTTCTTTAACAAAGAACTCTGTAGGTTGGTTCGAGAATATTCTAAGGCTAAATGACTTGTTAAACTTTCTTGTTTAATAAATACTTTTTTTTTTTTTTTTTTTTTTTTTTTTTTTTTACAAAGTCCCTACTCTTCTCTGAAGCCATATATAATAAACAAACCATTTCAATCAAATCTCATATTGATATTGGGTTGGCACAATTGAAATACCCATTTTTCAGGGGTGGGAAATCATCTCTCTTCATAACGAATGGCTTCACCGAGCTCATGCGTACGGTTCACAAACTCTATAGATGTTTAGAAAACAGATTTCGGCCTCTGTGCCAAGGTAGTCAAGCTAGTCATCATTGAAGATACTCGTCTGAAAGTGCATAAAGGAGAAGACAATTGCAAATGAATTGTCTTTACGAGTGCAAACTGGACATTATACACATTCAACCCCCAATAAATATCAAAAGAAGTTATTCAAGTCTACGTAGATTAGGAGTGGTGATTAAATAGCACCATAACATCGTTAGTTTACTGGTAACACAACATCGAGAAATGACTCCTGGGGCTACCGACCAACAGCATACTTTGATAAACTCCTCAGGAACACCGTGGAAGTGAACCATCTAAAAGGGTTCCTGCAATTGGAAATGTACCTACACCATACCATTGTCGGTCTGCTGCTCCGTACGATCAGTAAGATGAGAAAGTTGGGTGACACATGACTTGACGTCGACCTACAAAGATCGTTGTGTGGAGATATAAAGTTCAGTGAAAGCACAGAATAACTGGGAAAGTTTTCTACATTGGGTTGTCACTTCTATTTGAAGGTGTTGACTATGATAATCGATAAATGATCAGCACAGTGGCTGAATCGTGATCAACATTCAAAATAGTTTCCCAAACCATCTCTCCATCGACAGAAGGTGTTGCTGATATGATGGTGAGTGATTAATCGTGTCTTTCTCCGACGAGGGAAAGCACAACTGCGGATGGATACACGGCTAAAATCAATGAAGTAGACCGCATGCCCACATGTTGATCGAAGATCAGTGTAGCTTCTCGGCGTTTCTGCTACCGACTACTACCTTTCTTTGATATCTTGATCACTTCTTCGCAAGAAACAATTTTCCCTATGACCGAACGATGCAATATACAGTTGGCCGCTTCTTAACATCGTAAATACATATTTCTTTCGTAATGGAATGCAATCCTTAGCTGAGCTACTTCGGATAAACTACCTTGAATGCTAAACCAGCCTTCAGCATATAGGGAGCTGCGTCATTCAGAAATAGAGCAAAGATTCATATTTCATATCCTCCCTTCAGATCATAGAATAGGAATCGCATAATTGAACTCTTTGGCAATTGTCTTGCTATTACACTTCTTAATTACCTTGCATGCTGAAAGAACAAGTTTACAAGTTCACAATTCATTACATATTAGATCAAGTGGTTTACTTCTACACTGTGCACGCTGTACAGACGTACTGCTGTTGTTCTGCTCAACTTTTGGACCGACACCGCTAGATGCATCCGGGCCGTAGTTCCTCTATCATGGACAATTTGTCCTCGTGTACACAATGTACTGTCAAGATGTGGTCATTTACCTTGATTCAAAAATTTCGAAGTAACCTCTATTCTCTAAGGGAGTGGGACACACTCATTGGACGGCCAGACCGAAGTCCAGAGTACCTACCAGCTAACCAACTGATTGAAGCAACAGTCCTACTAGAGAATCAGATCCCCCATGCTCTTCAGGCATTGTGTTCATTGAATACCACTTTTTCAGTATGGGTACCACTCACACGTCGAGATACTTCCGTATCTTATCCCGGATTCAATTGTATTTGTTAAGTGACCATTTGAGTGCAATGCCAATCTCTATACCAGTCACCGTTCAGTTCCCCTATGGGCAGTAAGCTGACATCCTCCTTCTGGTAGGAAGGTCCAAGTAATACGATACTTCCTCTAATTACGGTAGGCGTACACCGTACAATACGAAAGCAGATGACTGATGAAGATAGTCTGCAAGCAGACAGGTTCATTTACAAGTCGAAGCGCCTTCCCTGGTAGGCTTGTCCAAGCAACACGGGTTACTTATCTTTAACTTGTTTATGTACCACGTACATGCTGCAGCTAAGCTACCTTCCGAACCCAAGGATAAGTGCAGGGTACCATTAGGAGGGACTACCACACTCTCCCTTGATAGGGTCGTTCAAGCAATACGGAAGTTCCTCTATTTACAGAAGAGGTACATCATACATTACCAAACCCTATGGCGAATGTAGGCTGTCTACCTTGGCTTGAAAGATGATGATCATTTGGAAGTGGCAGCTCCAATGGTAGGACCGTGGATCTTCAATGGGAGACTGAAAGACTCTGGGACGAAGGGTTCCTTCCATTATCTCAATTACTCTTGAGGTACGTGTGCGCGCTAAGATAGGAGTATTTCGTTCCGAAACCAAGATTACGCACAATATGCTCTTTGAGGGCTGGATCTACATAAGGGCATTGGGAGGGCATTGGATACGCACCCCTGGCACAGCAACTAGAACTCTTTTATACCTGTTGTTGTATTCTGTAGTCTTATCTCCTGAACCCAAAAGCACTATTTGTTGCCCATTTTGGAGGATAGCCGAAGACTCATCTCCGCCGGTAGGGGTTGCAGTTTTCACTACATATCACGATGAGGCCGTGACGAGATCGCACGTACTCTCCCAGATTCATTTGCACGAGTTAGTTGCCCATTTCGGAAAATACCCGAAGCCTCACATCCACTGGTAGGATGCTGTCCTGGTATGCTCTGGAAACTACAATGCTATGTAGTGCCATTGCGGAGTCAGGAGAACGAGAATAGCGTACACGCGTTCCCGCGTTGTAATCTCCACCTCCATCTCTGAGCTCCTAGAATGCATGCCTCCAGTGGAGAGCGAGGGGGAGTCCTTTACACTTTCTCAGCACGGGCTTGGGACTGGCCATGGCGGGGTTGAACCTATAACGACATTCACTAGTATCCTCATCTCCATAGTTGTACTTTTATCAACTAAAACCCATGTCGACTTTTCTTTGATTTCCTTCCTTATATTAGCCAGCATTTCTTAGTACAGATGTAATGCGTTATTTTTACTTAATGTTGACTGGTCTGGTATACTCTGTGCTGCGTACTGCTCCAAAAACTATTCCAAACGCGGGTTATTCAACTTGTAGAGTAGTATGTATGCACTTATGAGGGCTCGGCATCAGTAACAATACTAGGAGGAGGGAAGGGGACGGGTGCCTTCCGACTGCTCTCAGATGTATTGTAATATAGGTCAAGTAATATATAAGAATTATATCCGGTACACAAAGACTAGTTGCTCCTCAAAAATGTTTCTGCACTTCCGGTGGCCTCCCTTCATAAGAAATTAAAGCTGACGTTATCATTGCTCGTTATAGGTCTAAGACCTTGTTAAATTCATCTCTTTTATTTGGATATATATATACGAGAGGAAAAACTACTTTTTCTTTCTTGTTTTCTTTCTAACTTGCTGATTTGCTGTCTATGTTCCTGCACTAGAAATCAATGAGAACTTGATGCTGTTATCTGATAAACATATTAAAGAAAAAAGTTAGGATTATATATTTGTGCTCAAGGAATATTTATATGTTTGTGGCCAGTTCTTTTGCAATGATATCTCGGAAACCACAAGCTCTAGAAAGATGTCGTTTTCACTGATCGATTGCAAATTTTGTGAAGATTGTTCAGTTCTAATTGAATATTATAAAATGTCCGTTATTTCTTTATTAACTATTTTAGGAGCACATTGGAAGTACTGAAGGTTTAAAATAAAGCATCATATCCTACGAGTTATACAGTTCAACACCACACCTTTGTATATAGGGTTAGTATATCTCTCCGGCGTTTATTTCATGGAGAAATGATAATGAAAACTGAAGGATAACCATTTCTACGGTCTAAGATGAATCATTATTGTTTGGAGTGTCTTGCACAATGAACGCCATATACCACTGACATTATAATTAGCAGTGTGTGTAATGTATTTGATTATTACATACTGCATGCAAGAAGAATGAAAACTGATCATACATGAATTAAACATTCCAATCAGAAATAATCTCAAATCTTGCAAACGGCACTACGTATTGAAACAAATAATGCCAAAAATCTCCTCTTTATAGTACGCCTTCCCGATTTTTATCATGACGTCCTTCACTTGTGTCTGTAAAGGAACATGTACAGATGTTGTGAAGAATGAGGAGATTTATGCTCATATGTGAATGATGTACTATACAGAGAGCGTAGGTTCAGCTGGTATTACCCCCCCCCAAATACAAGTATTTCTACTTTTCCATCTATTGGTCGAATACTCTTATTCGAAAAATCTGTAATAAAAATCTTAATGTCACAAATGTTGATTTACTATATGATGGCATTTTAGCCGTTTTCTTTTCAATAACATCGTCCGAATTAAACTAAAACTGAAATTACAAGCAGTATTCGACTGACATTATCAGTGATTTAATGAAAAATAAAAGAGAAAAAAAAGGAGCCTTTGAACGCTTTATGCCTTGACATTTTTGAGAAACCTCTGTGAAGGGGAGAGTCAACTGCCTTTACCGTTACGTCATGCAATAATAACAACAGCCGCCAGACGATACGATGTGGTGTTTGGTTTCCCTTTGCTATGACCTGCCGCCTATCAGAGTGTCAAAATTTTAACGAAGAAAACAATGTAAATGGAATTACGCGGCAAAGAAGAAAGCACATTTCTTTTATTCGTAATGCTTAAGAACACGTGCCGAGTTCGAGAATTGAAGTGCTCATGGTGTTACATATTTTTTTTCTGAAGAATTTTAAAGCAATAAAATGTGAAAAATGTGTGAGACAGTCTTGTTGATATAAGTAAAATTTTCTTTAAATATGTAAAAATCTGCATTAAAGGTTGAAATATGGAAAATATTGTATAGACAAACAAATGTGTCTTAAATCATTGCAAACATTATTGTCTGTGAAAATATAACAACATTTTTGTGGGAATTTGCTGAACAAAAAATATGTATTTACATATAAATCCAAGGTCTGATAATAACTTTCAAAAATGTGTTTTGATGTACTACCATGAGCAAAATAAATGACGCGTCTCTTTATTTCGAAGTTTTTTGAAAATATCTCCGTTTTCTTTATATGTTCGAAATTTCGGAAGGTTTCCCCAGCAGGACAGGTTAATAACAAACCCGTTTTTAATATTTGTGTTAGATATTAGCTTAAAATAAAGAAATTAGAAGCAAAAAACATTAAATCGACAGAAATCTCGAGAATTACCAACTCTGCTAAAGTGGGAAATTTTCAAGAACACGAGGGAATTCTGCATTTCAACACGAAGCAGCGACATCTATGTCATTGAGAGAAATGTGGATTAAATCTACAAACTAAACTTTTAACGAATATTTCTAGTATGTCTTATTATATGCATTATCTGCAAACTCCAAATATATGAATATATGCTAAGTATTAACATAAAGATAGAGCAAATAGTGGAAATTATCTATGGAAAAGGACGAATTTGGTAGGACGATCGTAATGAAATATCGTCTTTACCGGAACAGGCTCAGTTCACGTAAAAAAACAAATAGCTCAGTTAGTTAAAGCAATGAGTCTGTATGCTGAAGGTAGCGGGTTCGATCCCACGGAAGTGCCGTTGTCATTTTTATCTCTACACTACGGTTATTTTATTTATCTTTTTATGTGGGAAAGAATTAAATTGTAACGTATGTGTAAAACTCATGACGATACCAAAAAAAGAAAAAAATGCCGTTGTCGCACTTGCATTAGCGTCCCTAATTTTGTTTGCAAACAGTTTCGTAATTATTTCCCCTGTGCTCACTGCTCACCATATGCTCGCTGGCGCATAACGAATGTTTCCCAGTAAATGTTAATTCTAATTTGGAGAATTTTATAAAGTTTCACAATATTTCTCACTAGATACTCTTCTATCTACGTGTTTGGATATTTTGATAACAGATGTCCCTATTAAATGTTTAATTTTCCCTAGATGTTTAATTACGGAAAAGTTTTACAATGTATTTGTATTGAATTGAAATTGTTTTGAATTTACTACATAAGGTAAGTAGACCGAAGGAGGAGAACTCAAGTAATTGATATTCTACGTAAAAGCAACCTATTGTAGAATGATGATGCTTCTTACCTTCAACACATAATCTTTACGTTAGAGAGTCAGACAGAGAAAAATCCTGGTTTTTCCTCCTCTATGACCACCTCTACATATCACTGTTCGTCTCACAAAATTTCGGTGCTCCAAAAACATTCAAATAATAATAATAATAATAATAATAATAATAATAATAATAATAATAATAATAATAATAATAATAATAATAATAATAATAATAATAATAATAATAATCCTGAATATGCCATCCTTACATAATGTAAGGATATCTTAGTTTCCTAGTTTAAATCATTCCCGGCGGGAGCTCATGTGGTTCGGATTCCACGTTAATCAGTAGGTCCACGTCTCATATAGCCTCGCTGCTGAAAGGGACGCTAAACTAAAATCAATCAATCCTAGTTTAAATCTTAAATATCTTAGTTTAAAATGCTTTCTTTAGTACTTATTTGAGCAACCATGTAGGAGGGGGTACGACTTTTTATTTTGCCCCTCTCATTTCAGTACCCTTCCAACAGAAAGTAATTTTTGATAAGCAGGACAGACAAAATGAATAAGAAATATATTTACAACATCCTCTCCCCTTTCATGATTGGAATATCACGTAATATTTTTTATTCTACGAAAGATGGCCCTGTGCGGTTAGGGGTAGGTAACTAAAAAAATACCTAATATATAGCGCCCCTTGATTGTAATATTACCGCTTCTTTATTTGTACGAGGGAGCCCCTACACACAAGGGTGACAAAAAGAATAGGAAGAGTGTCTATTGATTCCAGTGGTGGATCCAGCACGAACTCCTGGGGGAGGGGAGTTGAAGTGAAACATTCTTTTGATGATGTGAAGCTGTCACAAATTACCACTTAACTAAACTAAACAATAGTGGGGGGAACCGGAACCCAGTCAGTTTAAATTGATGTAAAAGTTTAATTTTTGGCTTCATATTAAAAGTTATGGTTTCAAATGAGAATTTCAGTCCAAGTGGTCAATCATCAAATCTCGTGGGGCTCTTCAGTGTAGGCTAATACGGCCCCCTTATGAGAAAAGGCAAAATTATTAAAATGTTTATAACTTTCGAATTTTTCGTCTATTTTAAAGAAATATTTTGCTTCGTATTAAAGTGTTGGTTTGAAATGACAAATTCAGTCCGAGTGGACAATGATCAAATCTCCGGGGGGGGGCTCTTCAGTATAGGGGGCTACGGCTCCCTTATAAGAAAAGGCAAAAATATGAAAATGCTTATAACTTCCGAATTTTCCGTCTATTTTAAAGAAATTATTGGCTTCATATTAAAGCCTTGGCTTCAAATGACAATTTCAGTCCGTGTGGACAATGATCAAATCTCGGAGGGCTCTTCGGTGTAGGGGTTTCGGCTTCTTTATGGGACAAGATTCACGTAGTTGATATTGCAAAATTGTTTTGTATATATAAGTGGAAACTTGCACCATTTGGTTAATTTTACCTCGTATGTTTTGCAGATTCATATTCCAAGCAATAGTTACTTCGCAGAGCTAAAAGAAGGCACTTACTAGTTTCATTAAAATGAAATGTCTTTTATGAGAAGTTCTCATGGAGCCGACGAACGAATAGGCACCCAAACGTTGGTTAAGTCGAACGGTTGAAACCCGTTGAGCTCGCTACAATTATTATTATTATTATTATTATTATTATTATTATTATTATTATTATTATTACTATTATTATTATTATTAATAATAATAATAATAATAATAATAATAATAATAATAATAGAGCATTCACCTTTGGTGCATGGGGTCCGTGGCTCGATTCCACTTCGCGCCAAGTGAAATTTGAGGTGGACAAATACCGTGTGCATGGGTATGTGTTTTCTTGAGATTTTCCATTTTCCTCCCACTTTCTTCATTTCACCATTTCATTCATCATCATTCTCCCTTAGCGTAGGTGCATAATCGACCAACGTTAAACTAGATATTGCAATTTCAATAATAATAATAATAAAAATTAATTCAACTGAAAGGACTGTAATTTATGTGGACAGCAATTATCATAAATATGCAACCATTATAAAAACAATGCTTTGAGTAGAAAGATAATCCTTTCCAAGTGTTAACGAATGCGCACGAGATAAGACATGTCTCGAGAAAGAGACAAGACGCGCTTTGTGACATCCAAGATAATACGAGGCAAATGTTTTGGATACGAGATAGCTTGTAAAATGTCTCGTCTTGTCTGGAATGTCTCGAAAACAAAAGTCGAAGTTTTAAAATTATTTTTCAAGATCTATTCTCTCAGAAGTAGTTCTCTGCCTTAAAATTAATAACAACATTTGTGATTTAAAAAAAGATAAACAATGCCTAAAGTTAATACTTAACTTTTCGAAAAGAAGCTTCATTAAGGGTGAACCTGAAATATGTCCACAAACTTCGGGAGGTGATTCGTGACATCAAAAGGAGACAAATGGTCCTCTTGCAGTTTTCGAATTCAGCTTCGTTGTCGAGATACAGGGTTGCTAACTGGTCGTGTTTGAGAAACTCACTGAGAATAAATTCAAGTCCAAGAATAAACTACTACTCATATATTTTTCAGGTCAATTGACTTATACCATGTTGTAAGGTCAAATATTTATTTATGAAGTGTGTACAAAATTCGCCAGGGTCTTTTCTGAGAAAATCGTCGAGAAAAAGTCACCTCCAAGAATAAACTACCCCTTGTAAATTTTTCTAAGAGAAATATCTGATACTGCAATATAGGGTTGTTAATTAAATATTGATTAATGAAAAATAAACAAAATTGTTAAAACCATTTTTGAGAAAATAGCGTTTTTCGATTTTCGGCTGTTTGTAAACCACACTTATTTTAGGTGGTAGGAAAAAATGGAAAAGCTCCTGTAAGAATACTAAGTAAACCCTACGTTTAAAATTTGGTGTAGATAAGTTGAACGGTATGGCCTCTAGGCGAGTGCATATAAAAGTGTGCCGAACGGACGGACCGGAAGGACGGGTGTCAAAAAGTCACATTTTCGGTATGTAGACGCCATGAAACATGTAAATCCGTTGAAATCTGAATTTGATATTATTTTCATAATCACTATATTTTCTTCTCTCTTTTGTCGCTCGAAAAAGAAAAGCCTAAGTTTACCACAAAAAGCTAGGGAGTTTCTCAAAAAATATTCAATTACAGGGCCACCGCACTAAACTTTTTCAATTCAATTTCTTAACTGTGTTAGGCCGCTGTGTTAGCTGTGTTGTTACTGAAGTGTGTATTTGGATAATACGAATAAAATTATCGTATTATTCAAATACATCGAATGTCAGATTATCGAATAAAAAACTTCGATTGAAGAAAATCCACACTACAAAACTAACTCACACTTTGAGCACATTTTCATTAGACATATAATAGACCAATTAATGCAATCATTGTTTATGAAATATGAAAAAAATCAAATGAGTCACTTTGGGAAAGTCGTTCAAAAAGAACACGTGAAGAGTAACCTACCTCTTGTGAATTGTTTCGAACAATGAGTTAAGATATACTTTTGGTTATTAATGAAATATTTATTTGCGAAATTTGAACAAAATCGCCTGTCGTTCGAGAAAATTGTCGGGAAAATAACCTTGACCCCAAAAATAAACTATCCGTTGTAATTGTTTTTCATAGAAATGACTTATACTAAAATATAGGGTTATTAATGAAATACTTATTTATGAATCATCAATAAAATTGTCCGAGTAATTTTTGAGAAAATCGTGAGGGAAAAATAACTCCCCGAATAAACTATCTCTTGAGGATTCTTTCAGGGTAAGCGAGTTATTCCATATTACTAGGTTTTTAATGAAATATTTATTTCTGAGTACGAACAAAATTGCTTGACTCATTTTTGAGAAAACCGTGGAGGAAAAACACCCCCAAGAGTAAACTACCCCTCGCATATTTTTTCAGGACAAACGAGTTTTGCCATATTGTTCGGTTATTAACGAAATATTTATTTTTGAAATATGAATAAACTCTTTTGAGTCGTTTTTGAGAAAATCGCCCAGACAACACTCCACCAAGAATAAACTACCCCTCGCATTTTTTTTTTAGGACAAACGAGTTATGCCATATTGATAAGTTATTAATGAAATCTTTATTTATGAAATATGAACGAAAACATTTGAGTCCATTTTGAGAAAATCACTGAGAAAAAACTCACCCCCTTAGTATAAACTACCCCTTGTAGATTTTTCTCAGATAAATGCCTTATACCACAAAATAGGGTTGCTAATTAAATATTGATTTATAAAAAAAGAAAGAAAACAAGATCGTTAGAGCCAGTTATGAGAAAATATCTTTTTTCTATTTTCATCGTACAGGAAACTACCCTTGTTTTGGGAGTAGGAGGGAAATAAAAAAAAAACTATAGGAAATACTATGAAAATCTTAAACTAAAATTTGGTGCAGATAAGTTGAACGGTATGGTCTCTAGGCGAGTGCACAGAAAAGTGTAGCGAACGGACGGACGAACAGATAGACATGTATCGAAAAATAACTTTTTCGGTGTTAGGGGCTATAATACGTATAAATTCGTTGAAATCTCAAATTTGATTTTTTTTCGAACACCATACTTTCTTCTCTCATTTGTCACTTCTAAGTAAAAGGAACTCAGAACTACAGATAAAAGACACCTACTTTTACACATAGACATTATTTATTGATTTAAAACTGTTTTAGTTTGTGTCATTTCACTTCCAATTGAAAGGTTTTACAATGATTAACGGCATACCAATGACGAGACGGCAGTTTTCAGGAAGTAAATGCATTCAGAAGTCTAGATTGCATTACAGCTATCAGCCTGTTTTTATTTCTGCAATTGTTAACAGCTGTAATTTCGTCCAAACGCTGCATGAAATAATTTTTGGTTGACGTCATTGTGTTACTATTTTAGTATTGTTCTCTTCAAACTTGGTTGAAGTTTTGACTTAACGGTTATACATTTTTTTCTTATTTCATCGTTACACATAAGAATAAAATGTTGTGGTGACTGGATAGATTCGAACCTACGAACATTGAGTTTTTATTCTTCAAACAATTTACCAATGGACCAAGCTTTGTCCTCACGTTAACGTACGGTTACAGGGTTTATTACGATTTAAATAAAATGGCTGGCTGTTAGAGTTTCCTGCCCAAATATTTCGATAAAAAATTTTCATTGCTTCGTACATTGTTTAGATACACATTTTAGGAGAGTGAATTTTGGTGTATATAATAATTTCATCCCAGATAAAAGCTGGATAAGTTTTAATAACATGTTTCATATGTAGTTCTCAATAATAGACTTGTTGTTCGGGATGACGTTCCAAGGTTTAGCATTGACTAGCAGTTTTTGCTATTAATATCCCTTCTAGCAATATTGGCAGTAGACAAAAGTTAGCCCGTGTTAAAGCTTTTTGCTCCTAATTTAGTTATTTTACTTTATTATTTAACGAATATATTGAAAATTGTCAGAGACACGTATGCAGTAATTTATTTCGGGAGGGGTCCGACTTCAATATTAGGATAAATTATAATAAAATTTTAAAAGATAATCCCCAAAATTAGGCTAAATTTACAGAAAAGTTGGGGTTTCAGAGGGGGTCCGGACCCCCTAGACCCACCCATAAATGCGTTCTTGTTTGTCAGTAACATTTCCTCATTTTGAAACCCTCAAAAACTTCGGATAGACTATATAAAGGAAAACGAGTTATTTTCGATGAAATATCACTTCAAGGAGACGCGTCAGTTTTATTGCACAGTGTGGTATCCCACGTTCACAATGGCAAGAGTTTCTTTCCTCTGATTCTCTGTCATTGTGCTCTATCGAAAGGTTAGGTTTGTAACATATTACTCCTACGAACAAGCATGACTGGCAGATAGGAATACTGAACACAACTCCAGAGAAATGCATGCTGGAACTTACGTTTATAGCTACGCTTTGGTGATTTGCCCTCAAGGTCAATCGAGTGGTAATTCAGTTCCGTCTCTGTTCTTAAGCCATGTTCGTATTACTTCGAACAGTTTTGATAATGAAAACCATGCCTCTTAATATAACAGACTTCTCTCACGTAAGAAATCGAAACTCAGTTGGTCAGAGCAACTAGTCTGTACGAATTAGGTTGTTAGTTAGTTAGGAGCCCAGTACGAGTGAGGGTTTTTATTACTATTGTTTTTATCTTTTTTATGTGAGGAAAAATCAAATTGTGACATCGCGATATCAAATGTATTTGGTTAGGTAGCTTTGTCTTAGCTAAACTTTAAACATCAGTAACCGTCGAAATTATTTCACTAACCGATCACTTACTGAACATTTCAAACACGTCAAACCAGTGGCATAACATGAAGGTTAACCTCTCCTCCGCAGTCCTTAGTTATGCGTCCGTACTTTCAAGGGCGGACTAAGGGCCGGGCGACTGCCCGGGGTGCCAGAGAAAGAGGGGCACCAAAACGAGCCTCAAAAAGTAAATTTTACAATGTGCTTTCTACTGACGTTTTTGGTTTATATTCTTGTAAAGTAGTGGCAATTATATGATCTTTTTACATTTCACTATGGAAGAAGAGAGTTTCATAGTACTAAGGGGGCTGTATCGAAAAATTGAGAGATGGCATGTAGAATAAAGAGTGCCAGGAATTAAGTATTGTTTGTTTGTTTGCTTGAGTTTAGCGTTCCACGGTTATGCCTTAATGGGCAAGGGAGATGTGGATACTAATTATAGTGGAATCCGAACCACTTTTATCGTTCAACAGTAATCCACCGGGAATTGGACCCGGTACCACAGAGGGCAGGCGTGCTAGCCACTAGACCAGAGGGGGTGGAGTTGGTATTGTTTATAGCGGGCCATATTCTTTGTGAAGTTTTCCTAGGTAATGGATTTCTTTTTGAAAATGGGTTTAAAACAGGGGCGTCATTTAGGGGGGGCAGGGAGGGGCATTTGCCCCCCCTGAGTTTGAGATGTATATAGATTTTATCATTAGAATAGTAGTAAATCAGTGTAAAACGCGAAATTTTACTTATATCAAGAGGTCTTGCCCCCCCCCCCCAAAGCAAAATCTGAAATGACGCTCCTGGTTTAAACTATTAAAAACACTATGATAAAATGTAAAATATAGGCTACTACTAGGGGAAGGGCGCCAAAAAGTCACTTTGCCCGTGTGAAAATTTGGCCTGCTCCGCCCCGGCGTACTTTCTGTATATTTTTTGGCCTTGCAGCTTGTGCGGTCCCCACGCCACATTGTTGCGGGGGCGCTATTTACGCCTACCTTTCGAACGTAATTCAATAACTGTTTAAGAAATTCTACCATCAGCGTGGAAACGGGAATATATTTTTCTAATAATCCCATAGAACTTTCACTCAGAACGCCAGATGCAATTTTTCAGAGTGGGCTCTGGCTCATATTCAGGAATAATAATAATAATAATAATAATAATAATAATAATAATAATAATAATAATAATAATAATAATAATAATAATAATAATAATAATAAATATGAATGTCTTTGGAGAGCCGAAATTATGTAACACGAATCATTATAGATAGAGCTTTAAGATGAGTGGTCATAGGGGAGGAAAAACAGGATTTTTCTCTCTCTGACTCTCTAACGTTAAGATTATGTGCTGAAGGTAAGAAGCATCATCATTCTACAATAGGTTGCTTTTACATAGAATATCAATTACTTGAGTTCTCCTCCTTCGGGCAAATTTCCTTATGTAGTAAATTCAGAACAATTTCAATTTAAGACAAATATTTATAGAGAAAATTAAACATTTAATAGGGAAATCTGTTATCAAAATATCCAAACTTTTTTTTTTTTGGTATCGTCATGAGTTTTACACATATGTTACATTTTGATTCTTTCCCAAATAAAAAATAAATAAAATAACCTTAGTGATAAAAATGACAACAGTACTTCCACGGGATTCGAACCGTCTACCTTCGGTATACAAAACTCGTTGCTTTATCTAACTGAGCTATTTGCTTTGTTACGTAAGCTGAACCTGTTCTACAGTAAAGACGATTTTTCATTACGATTGGGCTAACAGTTCGTCTTTTTCCATAGGCAATTTCCACTATTTGCACTATCTATACGTTAATACTTAGCATAGATTCATATATTTGGAGTTCGCTGATAATGCATATAATAAGACATACTAGAAATATTTCGTTAAAATTTTCGTTTGTAGATCTAATTCACGCTTCTCTCAATGACATAGATGTCGCTGCTTCGTGTTGAACTGCAGAATTCCCTCGCGTTCTTGAAAATTTCCCACTTTAGCAGAGTTGGTAATTCTCGAGATTTCTGTCGATTTAATGTTTTTTGCTTCTAATTTCTTTATTTTAAGCTAATATCTAACACAAATATTAAAAACGGGTTTGTTATTAACCTGTCCTGCTGGGGAAACCTTCCGAAATTTCGAACATATAAAGAAAACGGAGATACTTTCAAAAAACTTCAAAATAAAGAGACGCGTCATTTATTTTGCTCATAGTAGTACTTCATTTTTTTTCCTTGTAAATGCAGAAGTGACTATAACATTTTAAATTTGTTACATCAACCTTCTGACACTTGAAATTCTCCAGAAGAATGTTCAGTGGTAGGTTCTTGGAAATGTGTGTAAAGATTTTAAGCTTTTTAACGAATCATTATACCACATAAATACTCCCTCTTGTGATTACGGTCTTCAGTCTATATGCGGTTTCCATTTTTTCAATTGCTGAAACACGTTCGGTTTTTGATGATAACGAAATCGAAGCTATAGGATCACTTGTTTTTATCCCGAGGTTTTTTAATACTTCGTACACACACACACACACACACACACACACACACACACATACACATATATATATATATATATATATATATATATATATATTAGGGTGGTCCTTAATTTTTGATTTCCTAATTTCTTTGGACTCACCCCCTAAAATGGTTCCATATGGGACTAAATTAAGGAAGGAGAAAAATTAACTTTATTGAATAATATTAAATGGTGCCCCAAGCGACCTAAAATTTTGAATCCGATTACAGTACATAATATATGGGGAAAATCTGGGATAAAATCTTGTAATTTAGAAACGGCTTAAGAGAACGCAAAAATACCCTGGATAATGGAACTAGAGGAAGAAACACACCTAATGTTGTATAGTATTGTCACAGCGGCCATCTTGAAGTCCGCCATCTAGGATTCAGATCAAAATTTTCAAACAGGAAGAGGGTCATGTGACATATCGTTTTGAGGTGGCGTTTCACCAAAAACACAAATCTGGCACTATTTCAAAGATAGCTTTAGTCGTCTAAGAATTATTACCTGTGAAAATATTTCTCTTTTTCACAAGTAATAACTCTTACACAACTAAATGTAAAGACATGAGTTTGGCTCGAAAAGAACAAGAGGGATATGCGCGGCTTCATTAGAAAGAGGAACGCAAAACAAAAATGCACTTCTGAAAATGATTTGTATGAATTTTACACCAAAATACACGGAGGTAAGCATTTCAAGAAATGAAGAGGAAAACCCAGTTCAGTATGTAAGATAAAATGTAAATATGTGCCTGTGTGCGCCCGGACCCTGCAAGAGATGTAAAAGGGAAAAAAACTAATTTTAAAACTCCAAGACAGGTTGCTGCTCTTGATCGATACAAGTCCACTGATAGAACGAGAATACATATTCTGACAGCGACGGCAGAAACATTAGGCCGTAATGTAAAGGAACTAGTAATAAATATGCATCGATGCTGAGAGAAAATCCGTAGCGAAGTTGCATAAGACCACAAAAACAATTTCGGAGTGCATCAAGTGCATAAGTTGTGCAATGAGACGGAAAACTACTGCCGAATTTTACTGGTAGAGAGACTATCGACGGGTTATCAATATTTACTACAGGAGATGCTCATGAGAGGCTAATTGGTGTTCTCAGTTTGTCATGAAGAGGAGAACGAACATATTATTTCTACTACAGTTCATTAGCTTGAAGAATGGAACTTGGTAAAGTTCGTGCAGGCAGTTTGTTGTCACACTATTCCCTGCAATATGTGTCATGGGAACGGTGCTTTCATTCTGCTAGAGCATATGCTCCAAAATGATCTTCTATACCTTCCTTGTACACACTACATTTATGAATTGGTTTTAAAATGTGTATTTGACAAGTGTTGTGTTTCGTTTGCATCTGGACCGGACGTTCCCCTATTTAAGCATTTTCAGAACGATTGGTCTAAAATAGATTGTACTAACTTTATTCCAGAATTGATTATGATAACGACGTAAGGAACAACATTTCAGATGTAAGAAATGAAGTATTGAATTTTGTTATCAAACTTGTAGAAGCAGGACACCGCAGAGAAGATACAGTAAATTTTTAGAACTAACATTCTTGGATGGCATACCTCCTCGAAGAGTTTTCTTTCGTTTGCCTGGAGCAATTCACCATGCTAGGTAGATGGGAAAAGCAATATACTGTTTAAAAATATTTCTCTTTCGCCAACATTTTCGTTTAACGAAGCAAATAGAAACGGGTCTTCGGAATGCATGAATTTTTCTGATACGACTATATGTCCAAGCTTGATTTAAATGTGATAAAGTATCCCATTCACCATTACAAGACTTGCCAATTTTTGAAAGCTTTGTACAGTTATAGGCAAATAGATAATGAATTATCTGAAGTGGCTCTTTCTAAATTTTCTCGGCATCTCTAATACTTGAAGAAGGAATACGTAGCATTGGAGTTTTTTGATGATGAAGTTAACATAGTGGAAAAACAAAAATTGGTTGAAAGAATTCAAACTGTAAGGAGAGACCGTGAAGCAGCAAAGAGGCTTGACGCAAGGATAATATCATAAAAATTCTTGCGAAAAGAGAAATCAGTGATTTTGATAGCACAAACAAATTTTTCTCGTGAGATTTAAAATACCCAAAGGGTTTCTTGAGTGTGATCCGATTTCATGGTCAGATAACAATGACTATCTCCAAGGAAAGACAATAGTTAAATTCATCTCCGTAATAAACGATGCAGCAGAAAGGGGAGTGAAACTAACAGAAAATTACAACATCGTTTTTACGAAAAATGAATATCAGAAAAAGTTTATTTTGCACACAGTGAATTCTCATAGATAATCTTTTCCTAGATGTGACAAAAGTGAACTGTGTAGTATATAAGATTGAAAACCTATTGAAAACCTACCCCAAAGCTACAGTACTACATAAATAAGGGATATTTCAATTTCTTCCATGTTATATTTTTTTCTTTTTCCTCATAATGGTCTGTGAATCATCTTGATGGAAAAACTTATTGGTACTTCATGGGGAAACCAAGATTTAACTTTCTCTAGCAGTTTGTTTCCAGTTTATGTAAAATACTTCCAAAATTCTTACAAATCTGTGGTCCATAACTACAATAATATAACATTATATCGAAGCATTTCGTTTTCCACACATAATAACTCTTACAAGATTATTGGTAGCTTGAAAATAATACGAGATTTGTGCTTCTGGGAAAACGCCACCTCAAAATGATATGTAACATGACCCTCTTCCTATTTGAAAATTTTGACCTGAATTCAAGATGGCGGACTTCAAGATGGCCGCCATAATAATGCTATACAAAATTAGGTTGATCATTTCCTCTAGTTCCATTATCCAAGATATCTTTCCATTCCCTTAAGCCGTTTCTAAATTACAAGAGTTTATTCCAGCTTTTTCCCATATACTATTTACTAGCAGCGTTCACCCCGCTTCGCTGCGGTCACCCCGGAACGCAATAAACTTTGTTACTTAGATAATTTTTACTTTTTCGCTTTCAAGTGATATGATAAAAACCATAGAAGATTGCAGTAAATCTTAACATTATATCGCCTGTCATTTATGTTAACCCGCCCCGCTTCGCTGCGGTCATCCCGGTGCTGGCATATTGTAAAAGTGTCTGTAAAAATAAGCAAATCAATTAAAAAATTTTAAACAGAAGATTCAAGCTATTTTCCGCTGTATATCGCCTGTCATTTATGTTAACCCGCCGAGTGACACGGTCATGCGGGTTGCATATAAATACGTTTATTTTTACCTATGATGAACTAATAACAAAGGATTTGTGGACACCTGAATGGTCAATTATCTCAAGACACTGGTAATTAAAAATTAAAGTGATATGATAAAAACCATCTAGGGTCCAAATCCTAATAACCCCCCAAAAATGAAAGAAATTGGTTCAGCCGTATTAGCGTGATGAGCGGACAAAGGATTTTGTACGTTCTCTTTTATATACTACTAGCAGCGTTCACCCCGCTTCGCTGCGGTCACCCCGGAACGCAATAAACTTTGTTACTTAGATAATTTTTACTTTTTCGCTTTCAAGTAATTTATAGCGCCTGTCAGTTATGTTAACCCGCCGAGTCACAGGGTCATGCGGGTTGCATATAAATACGTTTATTTTTATACCTATGATGAACTAATAACAAAGGATTTGTACGTATGGACACCTGAATGGTCAATTATCTCAAGACACTGGTAATTGAAAATTAAAGTGATATGATAAAAACCATCGAGGGTCCACATCCTAACAACCCCCCAAAAATGAAAGAAATCGGTTCAGCCGTATTAGCGTGATGAGCGGACAAAGGATTTTTTTTACGTATGGACACCTGATTGGTCAATTATCTCAAGACACTGGTAATTGAAAATTAAAGTGATATGATAAAAACCATCTAGGGTCCAAATCCTAACAACCCCCCCAAAATGAAAGAAATCGGTTCATCCGTATTAGCGTGATGAGCGGACAAAGGATTTTGTGCGTTCTCTTTTATATATATAGATTTATTGTAAACGCATTCAAAATTTTAGGTCGTTTGGGGCACCATTTAAAATTATTCAATGGATCTAATTTTTCTCCTGGCTTAATTTTGTCCCATATGGAACCATTTTACGGGGTGAGTCCAAGGAAATTCATATATATATATATAAGGCGATATGAATGCAAACGCCTCTGTATAACGTAATGACAATCAATTTTACTGACATTTTCCACGCTTCATATTTCACTTTTTTCCCTTCACTTTCATTCAATACTATAATATTCACACTTTATAAGCTGTGAAAGAAAGCTTGGAAAATATGTGCTAATCCTTCAAAGTATTGTGACAACCAGTGGCGTATTTAGAATTTTGTTTCGAGAGGGGCTATGTATAAGACGTGAATAAGCACTTATATTTTTCCTTTGTATGCCGACAAATTTTAATGAAGTTGAACACACAACTAATTGATTTCGGGGGAGGGGGATTGAGCCCGATAGACACCCCCTAAATACGCCACTGGTGACAACTATATTATTTTCGAAAATATAATAAAAGCGAGTATTTATCAAAGAACAAATTGAAAGACAGTTAAGTCAAAGGACAATTCAGTCTTAATCAAGTAGTACATCGTAAGTAGATCAGAAACAGCCGTTTTGTATTTATTTATCCAGAAAATATGTTACTATGTATCGACCGTTAGTGCGTTTGAGCTAATTGTGATCAACGAGTAATCTTTGTGAGTGCAGAAATTGGTCGCATTTATTTTTCCCGCGAGTCGCGAAACTACGAATCGGGAGCTTTGACTGTATTCTACCTACTGAGACAATGGCAATTAAGTCTAGATAAGGTGTGAACAGTTCGATAATTGACTTACACTAATTATGAAATTAACTATGAAATTATTCAGTACGTGACCTAATTAACATACACTTTAAAAAAGGATCATAAAGAAATTTGATATACTTTAATCAACATTTTCCTGAAAGTTGCTATTATCGTAAGAAAAAATTTAATCGCTTTGTACTCATGAAACTAAATGTTTACAAAATTTACTATTATTTTAAAAATGCTCAATATGCTTGGCCTTTTAGTCAAAATTAAATTTAAAAATAATACGTTACGATATAAGGATAAAAATACTAATGTTTTTCGAGTAAATGATGTTCTAATAGACTTAAAAAAAAGCATTTATCCTCAGTTGGAATGTTTATTTCTCAGATATTATTTATCATCATTTGCAAATCGCCAAGTTAATATCAGAAAATTAAAAAAAATGAAAAAAAATAAAAAAAAAATAAAATGGGGTACGGCGGGTCAGTGGTAGAGCGGTTACTTCTAGTGCGTGGGGTCCCTGGTTCGATCTCCGGCCATATAAGTTTGTGGTGGACAACATCATGCTCATAGATTTTCTTGAGGTTCTCCCGTTTCCTCCCACTTTCTCATTCCACCAATTCTTCCATTATCATTCACTTGCTTTAATCGTCGTCTCCTTTAACCTAACACCCATAATCGTGGGACGTTAAACTCAAAAAGATTTCATTTCATTTCATTTAGAACATAAAAATTGGTCAACAAAATGTTACTAGTTACAGAAGAAGCTTCACCTAAAGGTTTTTTTTTTTTTAAAAAAAAAGTGAAGTGGAAACAAACTTTCGAAACTTACATCAGTAAGATAAATAATCATTCGATTGAATTGGGATTAACATAGCAGAAACATAGCACATTATTGATTCAAGAAAACATAGCACATTATTTATTTTCAGCAGCCAGATATTTACTAGAATAATCTCTAGTTTTTAGTTTCTATTTCCAATGTCCGATGGCACCTGTATACGGCTGATAACTGCGCTCTCTATACGCAAAATTTTGAACTTTCTGGGTATTCTGTTTGATTTCCACTCTCTTCTCCTGTAGCATCGCTCTTTTCTAAAAATATAGCAGATGAGTTTTCCAGAGAATCTGTTGACCACACTTTTTACAAAGAAAATTCTCCATGCACTCAAAAAAAAAAAAAAAAAAAAAGAAGGTTTGATAATAATAGTAATAGGGAGTGATGTAATGCTAGAATGCAGTAGTGTTCCGTTGTCAGCAGAAGCAGCAGTTGCAATATCAATGGAATGTTCTCTCCCCCGGTGCTCTTGAATCTTACCCAAACACTATTTAGGAAATACTGTATGAACAGGAAAGTCCTTTCAAGCTCCATTTTTATATTTATTGATGTAAGCACATTCATTCATATAGATATTTTAAAAAAAGAAAATGAACGATCACTTTCAATGTACATTTATATGTTATTTCTACATTTGTAACCTCGTCGCCAAAAGTGCCTTTACATCGCCGTGACGGGTATGTGACACCGCAGTACTCTAAGGAAGGGATGGTTGCATAAGAAATTTTGATTAATTTTGAAGAGTTTTTATTTTGACTAGGGAAATAACGTAGGTATAGGGAGTAAGGGCATAGATTTAAAGCATCAGTGCCCTGTCATCTCTGAAAAGATTTGTATTCTCAGTTTTTCAAATTATTGTCTTATATGTTAAGTTAAAAACTGCTAACAACTGCTACTAGCGCTTTTCACTCTTCAGGAATTTACTACGACATGTTCGGGCTTGAATTATTTCATTCGCCTCACTGTAATTATTTGTGAATGGAAACTGATTACGCTGAACATGAATATGTTTCGTTGTCGTAAAGCAAGGGCCGTAATAAATGTAGATCAGGTTGTTATTATTGTATAAAACACATAAGTATTAATTCTGTGTATAGAATAATATAATACAGTAACTAAGCAACATCATAATCACTAACGCCCGCAGGATTTTTTCTAACGGGGGGGGGAGACCGATATAGAGTTTTTCGTTTTATTCCCTATATATATTACGTTAACAGTCATAACACTGATAACGTATATCGTCTTTCGCCGCTTTAGGCTATTAGTCAGAACACTGATCTCCAGATATGTCGAAAGAAAAAATAAATTGATATGAACAGTGATATGATTAATTTTACTGCGCCCTGGATCGATCTACCTTCGATTTACTCATACTCCCCCAGGCCCCCTGCCCCAGGTATTTCAGCTGCTGCGTTATATATACGGTTCCATGTCAAAAGGGCCTGACAAAAGGGAAAAGACCGAAAGGCCAGAGTCAATATGGCCCGCAACAAAAGGATCCGAGTCAAAACGGCCCTGCTTCAAACGGACCCGGGTTGAAAGAGGCCCCGCTACAAAGGGGCCCGAGTCAAAATGGCCCATGTGAAAAGGACCCAGGTCGAAACGTCTCCGCAACAAAAGGGCCCAAGTCAAAAGGGCCCGAGTCAAAATGGACCATGTTTTAAAAAAGCCAGACCATAATGACTCCGCAACAAAAGTGCTCGAGTCAAAAGGTTTCCGAAACAAAAGGGCAGGAGTCAAAATTGCCCGAATCAAAACGACCCTCATCAAAAGGGTCCATGACAAAAGGGCCCGAGTAAAAAGGGACTTGCTTCAAACGAGCCCGGCTGAAAAAGAGCCCTGCTACAAAAGAACCCGAGTCAAACGGCCCAGGCTAAAAGGCCTCCGCAACAAAAGGGCCCGAGTCAAAAGGGGCCGAATCAAAACGGCCCTCATGAAAAGAGCCCGGGTCAAAAGAGACCCACGACAAAATAACCCGAGTCAAAAGGCCCCTGGTCAAAAAGGGGCATCGCTGCAAAATGGCCCGAGTCAAACGGCTCGGCGTCAAAAGGGCCCTGTTCAAAAGGTCTCCGCAAAAATGGGCACGAGTCAAAACGCCTTTCATTAAAAGGACCCGAGTCAAAAGGGTCCCACGACAAAAGGGCTTGCCGGGTCAAAAGATCTCCACAAGAAAAGAGCAGAAGTCAAAAGTGGCCCCTCTACAAAGGGCACGAGTCGAAAGGGACCCGCGAAAAAAGGGCTTGGGACAAACTTCTCCGCAAGAAAACGGTAGGAGACAAAAGGGCAAGAATCAAAAGCTCCGCGTCAAAAGAGTCCCACGACAAAAGAGCCCGAGTCAAAAGAGACCTGCCTCAAATGAACCCGTGTCAAAAGGTGCCGCGTACAAGAGGGCCCGAGTCAAAATGGCCCGAGTCAAAATTGAACGGGTCAAAACTTCTCCGCAATAAAAGGGTTTGAGTCAAAAAGACCCGAATCAAAACGCCCTTCATTTAAAGAGCCCGTGTCAAAAGGGTCCCACGACAAAATGACCCGAGTCAGAATGCCCCGCGTCAAACGGACCCGAATCAAAACACCCCTCATCAATAGGGCCCGAGTCAAAGGTTCCCAATACAAAGGGGCTCGAGTCGCAAGGGCTCTGCGTCGAACGGGCCCGAGTGAAAAAAGCCCCGCTACAAAAGGACCCGAGTCAAATGGCCCCCTATCAAAAGGGCCTGGGTCAAAAGATCTACGCAACAAAAGGACCCGAGTCAAAAGGGGCCAAATCAAAACGCTCCTCATGAAAAGGGCCTGGGTCAAAAGAGTACCACGACAAAAGGATCCGAGTCAAAAGGGCCCTGCGTCAAACGGGTCCGAGTCAAAATGGGGCCCGCTACAAAATGCCAGAGTCAAAAGAGCCCCGCGTCGAAAGGGCCTAGGTAAAAAGGTCTCCGCGACAAAATGGCTCTGCGTTAAAAGGGCCCGGGTTAAAAAGAATCTGCAACAAAAGGAGCCGAGTTATAAGGACGCTGCGTCAAAAGGGTCCGGATACAAAGGGTTCTGCGACAAAAGGGAAAGAGTCAACAAGAAACTTCGTCAAACGGGCCCTGATCAAAAGGAGCACCATTACAATAGGGTACGGGTCAAAACGGCCAGGCGTCAACTGGGTGCGAGTCAAAAGGGCCCTGCGTCAAAAAGGCACAAGTCAGAAAGACCCCGCGTCCAAAGGGCCCGGTAAATACGGTTCCACGTGTAAAAAGCTTGAGATCAAAGCAAGAGTGGAGATCAATCATGCAAAAGAGGATTGTGTCCCCTTAGTAAGTTGAAGTGTTTATGCAAATGAAGGAAATATATCTGTGGTTATTAATAACAAATAGGAAATTTGAATGATAATATTAGTTTTGTTTGCTTGTTGATTGTTTTGGAACAATCGCTATCGCTTAAGTCGTTCTTCATGAAAGGTTGCTTGCACTCCCGTCATAGGCGGACTGGGTGTATTAGGGCCTAGGCCGCGGTTACTGTGGAGGGAGCTCAGACTATAACACCAATTTCTAAAATAACGTACTATCAGTGGCGCAACGAGCTATGAACTCGGGGGCCCATGCCCTCTCCGAAGCAAACCTGATCTATCTTATACAGCAGCGTTGCAGACAAATTTTGGTGAAATTTCTAAATAGATCAAAGCATAAATGAATATTGAATTAAGTCAAAGCACTGTACGAAAGGAGAAATACCCAGTGAAAACCCCTACATTAATTTCTTAGAGTAATAAACGTTAGTAAAGAGTGCGTCATTTTATGCAAAAATAAAGATGTTCAAAATATTTATTATAGCGCAAATTTTAAAACTTGTAACCGTTAATAATAGGGAATTTGTGAATTGGAATTTTCATTTTAAGGTTTTTTAGCATGTTAATAATAAGGATAACTAAATTGCTTGTAATAAGGAGAATTCAGAATTTCAATTTTGTCCACATGAAATGGTGCAGCACGTCGTTTGCAGACTACTGTACTGGATATTCTTGGCCCCTCCCAAAATAAAATGCGGGTTGCGCCACTGCGTACAATTAACATCTGCGATGAGCCATCGCGTTGTGCAGTTGTAAATTCGTTGTTACTTGATAGTTTTTGCAAGCTATAATTTATCATTGGTCGGTGAAAATTTGATGACACAGCAAGCACAGAATTTCCAGAAACAAACTTTCAAGAGAATATTTTATAATTATTATTGCATTGCCACACGGGGTGTCTAAAAAGTCCCCTGACATGGATAACTCTGTTGTTATCAGAGTTACAACAAAATGTAAGAGAGGAAACCGCCTACAAATATAATGTTTTTAATAGACAGTAACTTCATTCATTTATGTTGTGGGTCCGGGTAAATGGTAACGTTGCATTTTCATGTAACATTGGGCGCATATAGAGTGTGCAGCCCAAACGGCTTGTCCGATTTGAAAAATTCTTTCACTTTAGATTGAAAACATCATATTTGGAGACCGTTTCCCCGCCTATATTTTGTTGTAACTCTGATAATAAGAGAGTTACCGTATGTCACGGGACTTTTGAGACACTCTGTATAGTAGCTGAAACACTAAAAAATAATAGCGAATAACTTTTACTATGGAATGAACAGGGCAGCTTACTAAAAATTGTAACACTAAACAACTAATAATAACTTTTGACTGTGGAATGAACACGACAGTTTTACTGAAAATGATAAACACTGCTGAACCACGAAACAACTAATAATTTTAAAAAGTTAAGATTCTTTGCAGTTCAGCTTATGAATCGCGGAGTTTCTGAATAACTTCGTTCACAGACACTAAATTTAACATGTCTCTTTCCATATTCATTAGCAAAAATGTGTCCAAATGTCTTCACACAAACTAGCTCTGAGATTTGTTTACTCTAACTTTGAGAAGCACCTTCCACATGTCACTTGTGTGCATGGTAGAGACAACGCATGTTTGTATACAATGTATAAATTATTAAAGCAACTAGACTGACGGAAATTGGTGCAAAATTTTCCCTGCACATGACAAACAATTTTTATACAAGGTGTTTGCAGCATCATTATCACTCTTACCGTGAATCCCGTCCAAAGATGTTCCATCTTCCATAGCATGCTCAGATGCATAATCATCATCATCTTCTACGGATTCAGGGGCATCATTCTCTTCAGGATCATCAAAAACGAGAACGTTTTGTGACAGGGAAATACACGACAGAGAACTGCTGGAGCTCTTTGTATATTTTCTCCTGTTTTATATTTAGTTTTTTTTTCGGAAGAACTCTGAAAGCTCTTGCAGATACACCATTCTTCTTGATTTCTGAAAAGTCCTTAGGTTCCAGTATTTGGAATTCTTTCGGCTGCTGAAATCTATCACTGACACATGTAACAGCTGTATTCAGAATTTTCGTTGAAGTTTTTTTTATTCTGAATAAATCATTTTCACTTATATTTAAGTTCTTTTCCAGTTCATCTGCACTCCTGGCATTTTCTTTTTCTTTAAGATTCTTCTGTGCAAAAAGTATTTTTCCATTGCTATCTCTACACCAGATTGCGCAAGCTGTTGATTTATTTTCACACAAAATATTTTTGTGTTTTCGTAAAGCATTAAACAGACATCTTTTGCCTCTATTTTCTTCTGAAGCTGCTGCTGCAAATTGTCTAGAAATCTCCAGGTAGTAAGATAGTCTAATCCGTGAGACTGCAGGTATTTTGAAACAGGCTCCGTTTCCGTAAATAAGTCCTGAAACATAGAAGTCCTCATTACAGTGTTAAATTCTGCCCATTTATTCAGCAAAGTTTAGCTTAAAATTTTCATTTCGCATTAAAACCCCTGTTCTGTACATCATCACTGAGGAACAATAAAAATGAAAGAAATCTTGATGATAGACAGTCATCCTCGTCTTGGTTTCATGTTTCGTAGCGAAACTCATTAGTGTCCACTACTGCATTCAGTGCCTTGTTTCTGCTCCATCATCGTGTTGTACCAACTTGTTGAACTTTTCGTAGTCTGTCATGTCCCTCGTGGCTTGTATCAATCATTTTCTTACAAACATCCTTTCTTTTGTAGTATTCAGACAGAACATGGCACTGGTTTCAAATAAATTTGCAGCTTCAGGTATCTACTCAGTCGAATTTGTCATAACGAAATTAAGAGCATAAGCCATGCATTGGGTGTAAATGATTTCAGGATTATCCTTCTCCAGTAATGCTTTAACTCCTTAATAGCATCCTCTGAAGTTAGCAGCTCCATCAAAAAAGCAACTTACAATATCATCACAAGCATCAAAACATTTTTGTCACAAAGTACTCTTTTGATTTCATTATAAGTTACTTGTCTTGTAGTGTCATTGTTTACCACTGGCGTCTCTGGCATATACAATTTGGGGAGGACATCAAAGAAAGTTATTTAAATGGTACTATCTAGCCCAACCTGTTTATTATCTTTAATTCCATTTGTTACGTTTCTGCTTACCTTCACGGACCCCGTGAGGCATATGAAGAACTCTGTTACACAGCCTGAATATTATATGACAAATAAATATAATTATTATCATTTATATGTTATTCTGCCGTTAGTAAATAAATTAAATAAAACAAAATATTGAATAATTTGTACTTCAAAATATTGGAGGGACGCGTCCCCATCGTCCCCCTGCCAGAGACGCCCAAGCTGTTTACGACAACTACTAACAGCCGCTCAAATACTTGACCGTTTATAACGCAGAAAATTACTATAGCCAGCTGATTAAGCCCTGAAACATCTTGGATAGAATCAACCATTATGTTGAAATGCCCGCTTTCTTGGCGTCTTCCACTGTTTTCTCCTGTTATTTTGTAAACTTTTTGATAGAAAATAAATTTTTAAAAATGCGTTGTTTTCCCATTTTTGAATTATCAAATATAGACCTACAAGGTGTATTAACATCCATAAAGAACCAACCAGCCTGTGGTTAAATATGAACCCAGCTACAAACCAGGCACCAGTCTTCAACCTTGAATGGGATGCAACTACCCTACATTATGAAAAAAGGTTCCAGGTCCCAACAGCTCAACATGATGAAAAACATGCCTAGGACCGCAACTGCTCAATGAAATGAAAGAAGGGCCCCAACTGCCCAATATAATGAATAAAGGGCCCAGGGCTCCAACTTCTCAATGTAATGAAAGAAGGACCCAACTGTCCAATATATTGAAAGAAGGGCCCAAGGTCCCAGGTACAAACTAAATCACAGTTTCTGATAATAAAAGACCATAGTGAAAGATGGACCTAGCCACAAATCTAGTAACGAAAGGACCCTATTAAAAAAGATAACTTACTGATTGATGGAAGGGTGGAAGAGGAGTGTGTGTTGGTAGCATAATAACACTGAGCTACCGAATTATTTAGCTCTCTTTTGTTTTAGCTTTCCTTTCTCTTTCTTTCTTTATTCTTTCATTGTTTTCTTAGAGGGCCTAGGCCGCGATTGCGACCTAAGGGCCCTGGCCAGTCCGCCCCTAACTACCGTCTTTCTGAGTTTGTATTCTCGTGACATAGCTCAATCAAACTTTATCTATTGCTGACTTTTCCCTTACTTCTAGAATTCCATTTCTACTCCTGGATCAAAGTATAAAAATACATATTAGTATGAAAAATATTCTGTGGAAAACATTAGATTAATTTTGCTGTGAAAAGACATGTGGATCTGTATACAGGGTTACTGAAAAGTATTGGGACAGAACAATAATAACGACATAATTGATTTAGTGCACATCATGGCAGCCATCTTGAATTCCGAATATTGTATACCACACAATATTTTTAAATAGAAAGAGGTATGTGTTGAGTTTTGATTTAGAGTTTAACATCCCGTTCAACAGCGATGTTATATGAAAAGAGGTATGTGTGTCACGTAAATTGATGCTAGAATCTTCGTACAAACTACATTCATCGTCCGTTTCAAAAGCATCGGAGTCTACATTATTTATTATTTCCATAATTTCTCCGGACGAAAATACGCCACTATCATAAGAACCACGACTTGTCGCGGTGGTATTCATTAGGGATGGCCTTTTTAAAAAATCTGATTTTCGGAAATTTCATTTCTCGTTTTTTCGTTCGTTTTTCGAAAAAAAATGTCTTTCGTTTTTCGGAAATTTTTTCGTCTTTCATTTTTCGAAAAAATTTGTTTTCCGTTTTTTCGAAAGATTTTTCGTTTTTCGAAAAAAATCGTTTTTCGTTTTTTCGAAAAGATTTTTTTCGAAAAATTCGTTTTCCCTTTTTTGATGATTTTTCGTTTCTCGAAAAGTTTTCGGAATTCGTGGAATGATAATGTGGGAGGAAATGGGAGTACCCCGGGAAAATACACGGACACGATGTTGTCTGCCACGAACTTACTTGGTCTGGGATCAAATGCACAAGAGGTAAGCGTTCTAACACTGAGCTACCGTGCTGCTTGTGTTTGGATCTAATGAAAGGTTGAATTGATTTTGAGTTTAACGTCCCGTTCAGCAGCGAGGCTATATGAGACATGGACCTACTGATTAACGTGGAAGTTCACCTCTGGTGCTTGGGGTCCCGGGTTCGATCCCAGCCTCCGCCAAGTGAACTTTGTGGTGGACAAACACCGTGCTCGTGGGTTTTCTCGGGGTTCTCCCGTTTTCTCCCACTTTCTTCATTCCACCATTTTCATTCACCTCTCATGATCACCGTCTCCTTTAGCCTAACCGGCATAACCGTGGGACGTAAAACTCAAAGATTTCATTTCATTTCATTGATTAACGTGGAATCCGAACCACATGAGCTCCCGCCGGGAATCGAACGCGGGTCTAACACGGCAAAGGCGCGTACGCTAACCGCTAAGCCACGGAGGAGCTCGATCTAATGAAAGGATAGTGTGTAGTGCTACTATTGACGAAACTCATCCAATCACGACCAAAATTAGTATGGTTATGGACTGCAATGTATTTAGTACACATGTTAAATATTATGGTGTTTGGGACTTTGGTTCCAGAGTTATTGCTAATCAAATTTGTGTTTTAAGTTAGTGATATCAAGAAATTTCACCAAGTCGCATTTGATTAAACTCAAATGATCTTGACTAAAGTTGGTAGGATCGTAAATATTGACAAGCTTGGTATGCATGGAAGCTCATATAAAATATTATGATGTGCAGACTTTTTGTTCCTGAGTTATTAGCTATCAATGTTAGGTTTGGAATCAGTGAAATCAAGAAATTTCATTAAAGCGCGAAAGATGGAACTCATCCATTTTTTACCAAACTTGGTAAGGTGGTAGATCTTGACGAGCTTAGTAACTATAAAGGTAACCAAGAAAGATCTGTCGCTTTTTCACCCAACACCTTCAAACATCGATATTTAACCTAAGACATACCTGGAAGATCAAAAATAGTCTCCTTCTGCCAACGTTTTGGAAGGCCATGTATTCCATCGCGGTAGAACTTGGTGGGCCGTGAATCGAAAAAGGTATCAAGTGCATTTTGCACCTCTACTAGGGATTTCAACTAGTGTCCTCTAAGCTGATTGTCCAAGGAATGGAACAGGTGGTAATCGGACGGTGCAATGTCCGGGGAGTATGGCGGATGCAATAGTGTTTCCCATCCAAAGTGTAGAATGGTGTCCCGGGTTATCCTAGCCACGTGGGGCTTAGCTTTGTCCTGTAAGAGGATGACCCCTTTGCGATTCAGAAGTGCTGGCTCCAGAGTCTTTTTTTTTTTGAACACGGCTCAACTGTTGACAGTACAGAGTTGCATTGATGCTCTGACTAGCCTGTAGCAGTATTTTTTCTCAAAATACTGTTCAGAAAATTTGGACTTGAACTTAGTTAAATGAATAAATTTCATTAAAACGCGTTAATCTCATCCGATATTGGCCAAAGTTGATATGGTCATAGACTTTAACAAGTCTAGTACGTGTGCGAGCTCAGCATGAAATATTGTGATCCACAGACCCTTGGTTCTCGGTTCTTGAGGGATATAAATTAGAAATAATAATTCACAAAGGTAAACAGTGTAAAATTTATATTTTACAGAATATTAAAAAATAATTATTTACTAGTGATTATTAATGTGTCATCGACAATATGGCATTACTGCTGAATCGCCGGATCAATTTGAAAATCGAAAAACTGGAACAAAATATACTGCATTCGGTTATATTTGGTTGGATTACATTAAGTTACGTTAGATTATGTTATTAGGTGCGTAGGTTTACTATACGGATCCATAGTATAAGTAGGAGTAGCAGTAGTAGTAGGAGGAGGAGTAGGAGTAGGGGTAGTGATAGTAGTAGGAACGGATTAGAAGCCCCACAGGGGTTTGTTGGTTTCTGTTCTCGACATGAAATGGGAAAATTAAAGATTTGCTCAAATTTATCTATACATTTTACAATCTATGGATTCGTATAGTAAAACAAGTGTACCTCTCCGCGAAATAGTCCATTCGTCTCCACATACAGTGCCGCTTACAACATCAAAAACAACCAGCAAATGCAATCACTATCTGAGCTTTTGCTATTCCCCTTACCTGACTTTCAATCACTCTTCCTCATAAACTTAAATAAATTCTCCAATTGACCCGGTAAATTTCCTAAAATTAGTCCGGCGATACAGCAATTAGCCCGATATTTTATAATGTAAAAAAAGACTAATAAATTACCAAATAGAAGGATGCTGTATAAACTGATCGTGATAGTATCAGGCAACTCTGTAATAAATTGACTTTTAACAATTGATTTTAACAAAATATGAAACATGAAGTGATTATATGTACTGATACTAAAGACTTCTCACTAAGATCCCCCATTCATTTATCTTATTTTCTATAACTAATTAAGTCAGTATCAAAAACAATTTGATTGCTTTCAAAAATAGGCAATTTAATACTAACAAAATACTATTGAATGGTTTATTTGTTCTAAAGATGTTTTATATACGGTAAGACAAAGAACTAAGTATCTGACTATAATAATCTCATCAAACGAGAATTCAAATTTTAAATAGGTGGGTCAGTTTTGGTATTAGTTTTTACTGCTACTAACTTCAGTAGAAGAATACTACTAAGATGAAATATTTTTTATTTGGTTGTTTGTTGAAGTTCAGCGTCCCTTTTCAGAATCGAGCAAGACTATACAAGACTTGGACCTACATTATAAAGTGGAATCCGAACCACCATAACACGTTCAATGTTTTCCCACTCGGGACCCTGTGCATCAAAGGAATACGCGCTAGCCACTAGACCAGTTGCAGGGCTTGAAATCTTTTCTTGGAATTATAAAATTATATATTGAAAAGAAACGTTTGTCGCTTCCTAGTACTTCTCTCGTTCTATGAGAAAGAAAGATTGTAACCAGAGATATAGTAAGTATTTATCACTTTCTGTTGCATTAAACTTAGAGATGGAAACTACCATTGTGGCATAGAATCCATATCAAAAACTGCTTCCGGTTATCGCCTTTTCTTTACTATGATATCGGAAATGGTAGTTTCTCACTATTTCCGGTTTACATAGAGGGATAGCGATCGATATGACAATCTTCGAATCCTGGATTCATATATATAAACATATCTCATTATCTCTTATTAGTTTTGCTCTATGGTGATCACTATTGAAATTAGAAGTAGTAGTAAATTTCTACCACAGGATAAAACTTGGACATAGTCTATTGCGAAGGTACTGAATTCATGCTTCTCGCTTGCTCTATGATGATCAATACTGAAACCGGGAGTTGTGATCAGGGGCGGATCCAGGACGGACTTCTGGGGGGGGGGGGGTTGTAATACTGCTACTTAGAGCTATTTTTACGAGCTCCAACTCTGGGATGGGTTTTATTTATATATAAAATAGGAGTGTTCTCTTCTGGGGGGCAATCGACCCCTGGATCCCCCCTGATTGTGATACATTTTTTCCTGTTTTTGTAGAGAAACAAATGAGATTCGTTTCACAGTGTAAAACTGAGGCAGACTTGCAATCCATGCGAATTGAATATTCAAAACTTCAGTACAACAAGTAGCACAACTAAAACTCTTGGTTGGAATAGGTTAATAAAATCAAAGATAGAATCTGTTCCTCGGATGCTGAATCCATATCAAAAAGCCATTATTAGCTATCACTTATCGTTTTTGTTCTATGGCGATAAAGATTGAAAGCAGGAATGGCTAATTTGAACCACTTCCGGCTTGAATAGAGGGTTAAGGGAGGAGACAGAATCTATTTTTAGGACGCTGAATCGATTTCAGAGAACTTCTCGATATCTTTTATAGTTATTGTTCTATGCATATAAGTATTGGAACCGAAAGTAGTAGTAAATATCAAGCATTTCCGTTTCAGAAGAGTGGTGCAGGTTATGAAGATATGTTCTCTTAAAACCCTGAATTGATTCCAGAAAATTGCTTGTCGCTATCTATTACAATTTTGTTTTATCGCGACAAGTGTTAACACCGGAGATGGTTAATTTGAACACTTTCGGTTCAAATAAAGTGTTAACGAAGAAGGTGGAATCTATTCTTGGGATGCTGGATTAATTTTAAAAAATGCATCTCGATATCTCTGACCGATTTTGCTCTATGGAAATTAGTATTACCTATAAAATCAAAAATAGTAATAACCAACCATTTCTGCCTTTGTGGAGTGTTGTGGATTGTAATTGTATTTCCTCTTGAGAACCTGAATCGATTGTAGATGAACCACTTGTCGCTATTTATTACCAATTTTCTTCTGTGGCGATTAATGTTGAAACTTGTAATCGTTAATTTGAACCACTTCTGGTGTGAATAGAGATCAATGGAGAAGGTAGAGTCTATTCTTAGAACGCTTAGTCGATCGCGAAAAACCGCATCACTATTTCTTCAATCTTTTGCTTTATAAAAATCCGTATTGAATCCCTATTGAATATACTAGTAAATTCAGCCACTTTCAATTTCGATAGTATTGTGCGTTGAGATGATATATAGCTCTTGAGACGCTGTATAGATTCGTTTTTTTTAAAAAAAAAAACACTTGTGGCTATCTATTACCATTTTTGTTCTATATCGATCAATGTTAAACCGAAAATAATTATTTTAAACAACTTCCGATCTGAATAGAGGATTAATGGAAAAGGTACAGCTAGTTCTAGGTAGTTGAATCGATTGCCAAAATCTACATCTCGATATCTCGTAATTCAGTATTAAAACCGGAAATAATAGTAAATATAAACAATTTCTGGTTTTGATTAAATGTTGTGGATAGTTGTATGTTGTCTACGACGCTAAATTGTTTGCAACAAATCGCTTCTCGCTATCTATTACGATTTTCGTTCTATAGCGATACAAATTGAAACCAAAATTGGTATTAGAACCACTTACGGTTTTAAATGGAGGTTTAATTTAGGACATCGAACCTATTTTAGGGGCTCTAAATCGACCGCAAGAAACGACTTCTCAATATTTGTTACTGTTTTGCTCTGACACCTCTCGACAGACAGACGGACAAAGCCATTCTCAAGATTTTCGACACTTATGCATAGCTTAAGCTGCAAGTGTAATAAGGGCGAACATTGAATATATTCTTGGGACACTGAATTGGTTCTGGAAAATCGCGTCTTTCTATATGTTACCGTTTGTGTTCTGTGTTGATCAACAATGTAGCAGAAAGCGATAGATCTCTACCACTTCTGGATTATTAAATAAAAGTCAAATGCATTAGATGAATCTATTCGTGTTTCAAACTTACATGTATGCTTCTCGCTATTTCTTGCCGCTCTTGCTCTGATACCAGCTGACAGACGAACGGATGGATAGGCAGACAGATGAACATAGTCCTTCTATAAGACTTCCTATACGTATGCATAGTATACTATAGTTTGGAAGTACTAACAAATGAAATAAACTCAGTTTGTTTTACAAAAATTATCCGTTTTCTGTTTTTCGGTAGTTTTCGTTTTCCGGTTTTCGGAAAAATTTCGTTTTCGTTTTTTCGAAAAAAAAATCGTTTTTCGTTTCTCGAAAAAAATTTCGTATTTTCGAAAAAATTTTCGTTTTTGAAAAATTCATTTTTCGAAAAAGTATTTTTCGAAAAAATGTGGCCATCCCTAGTATTCATAGCCGAAAGCTCAACTAAAAAGATGAAGTGAAAGTGCTAAGCAAGCTACAAGAAGGATGTTGAGTTGAGTTGATTTTGAGTTTAACGTCCCGTTCAGCAACGAGGCTATATGAGACGTGGACCTACTGATTAACGTGGAATCCGAACCACATGAGCTCCCGCAAGAAGGATGTTGAAACAACGCTTCCACGCTAATAGAAAAAGGAAAACAAAAGTAGCTACAGGCTTTTGCCTTTTGAGTACTCATATGTTTTTGGGAATATATACTTGATACAGCATGCCTTTTAAATGTACGCCAGACGTGATCTGTACACATGAAGGTGAAAAATATTCGTGAAAAGTAAACAGATGAGACTAGTTATATGCTTCTGTTTTCTAACAGTCAACTTCGTGTTCAACTGCAGGAACTGACCTTGATACTACCTGACTCAACACCTTGTAACAAGAGGGCAACTATAGTTACCCATAGGTCTCTTGCAGGTACACAGCGAGCTGTGTGTTCTGTGTGTGTCTCTCTCTCTGCCCCTGGCTGTGTTTGCTTTTCATGCTTTGGGGGAAGGGGTAAGACACCCATGCACACCTTCGAACATAAAATGATCGAAAGACGACCTATGTTAATGTAGACTTCATAGTTTCAAACAGTGGCGTATACTGGTTTGAAGGCATGGGCTACCACTGACCTTGCATATTATTATTAATAAAAATGGTAATAATAATAAAAGTAATATAATAATAATAATAATAATAATAATAATAATAATAATAATAATAATAATAATAATAATAATAATAATCACAATATGCATAACAATGAACAAAAAGTGATTGATGTGTTTTGTTTAGTGATGAGCAAATGCAAGGTCTTGGTCTGAGCTCCTCCGTGGCTAAGCGGTTAGCGTACGCGCCTTTGGCGTGGGAGACCCGGGTTTGATTCCCGGCGGGAGCTCATGTGGTTCGGATTCCACGTTAATCAGTAGGTCCACGTCTCATATAGCCTCGCTGCTGAAAGGGACGCTAAACTAAAATCAACTCAACTCAACGCAAGGTCTTGGTCTTGGTCTTGCACATCGAGCCTTGGTCTTGGTCTTGCACATCGAGTCTTGGTCTTGGTCTTGCATTGGAACCCTTGGTCTTGGTCTTGGTCTTGCATGCAAGAGTCTTGCAAGTCTTGCATTTAAGAGTTGAGTTGAGTTGATTTTAGTTTAGCGTCCCTTTTAGCAGCGAGGCTATATGAGACGTGGACCTACTGATTAACGTGGAATCCGAACCACATGAGCTCCCGCCGGGAATCGAACCCGGGCCTCCCACGCCAAAGGCGCGTACGCTAACCGCTTAGCCACGGAGGAGCTCTTTGCATTTAAGAAATCTCAAACTTTTCATAGGTAAATTTTACTATGGATATAAGGGATAATAAACTCTACAAAGCACCAGTAGTAACGGAAATACAATGTATGTTTCTAAATGTAATATAATTTAACGTCGTGTAAGTATGATAGCGTACAACATAGGTTATGACCTTTATTTTTTTTAATGGGTGCCCATGCTTCACTACTTATAAGATATGCCTAAATCACAGGGTTTCGTAATCTGTTTATATATATATTTTTTAACAGATCCAACATTCCACTGGTTCCCAAACTGAGGAGGCTACCCCTGTTTCGCATGAAAGAAAATCAGACGGCACAGATTATTGAAATACCATGAATTGCAAAATTATTTTTACACTCTAAAGGCGTCAGATTTTTCTTTCCAATCACGATTAGCTAATTCTTGTATTAAACAAACTTCCAATTAAATATTGAATTTTTGTTTTACTGATTCCAATATGTACTCCATGGGGCAGAGGGGGCCGCGGTGGCTCAGTGGTAGAGCATTCACCTCTGGTGCTTGAGGTGCCGGGTTCGATCCCAGCCCCCCCAAGTGAACTTTGTGGTGGACAAACACCGTGTGCGTGGGTTTTCTCGGGGTTCTCCCGTTTCCTCCCACTTTCTTCATTCCACCATTTCATTCATCACTCATTATCACCGTCTCCTTTAGCCTAACCGGCATAACCGTGGGACGTAAAACTCAAAGATTTCATTTCATTTCCATGGGGCAGAGACATTCACATTACGCAAAAGCGATGAAAAAATTGCAGACTTTCGAAACATGGGCATGGAGAAAAAAGGAGAGAATTAGCCGTGTTGAGCGAAAACGAATGTGTTAGAAATATTAGCAGTAGGAGAAAAAAAGAAGAATTTTAGATATTGTTAAGAGGTGGAAAGGGAACTGTTTAATATATTGGCTGACGAGGAACTGTATTACAAGGGACGTGCTAGAGAGTATTGTGGAAGGAAAAAGAGGGAGGGAGCGAAGCAGACTAGTTGAAGGAAGGTATTGAAACAGAAAATTGCCACGTCAAGACGAAGAGACCAGCTGAGGACCACCGAACGTCAAACCTTGTCTGTTGAAGCAAATAACCTGCCAATAATAGCAGAATAGCTATTATGATGATGATATGTTTAGCAATATTGACAAAAAAAAAAAAAAAAAAAAAAAAAAAAGAAAAAAAAGAAAGAGGGAAAGAAAATTAAAATAATAATTATTATAATCAAACCTCTTAATATTTTAGAATAATTTGAGGGAAAACTGAAAACAACTCAACTGTCTATGTCTTTTGTGTAGACTCAATTTATATAAATACTGTTGACCTGTATTAGAAATACAAAATAAGGGCATCAAACTCCAAGCTATTTGAAGTCTCACTTGTGAATATGGATTACTAGCATCAAGTATCTACTTTGTTGGGTTAAACTAAAATAATAATAATAATAATGATAATATATATATATATATATATATATATATATATATATATATATATATATATATATATATCGTTAGTCAATCACTTTTTTTACTATTAGTAAAGCGCTCTCTAATATCGGTCATCTTCGATTATTTTTATGTTTCCCTCTCTTCCTCCTCCCCAAGTTGCCGGGCTGAATTTGGATTTAAACGGCATCACAAGTGTCACTGTTCGTGTCAGAGACCACGAAACTATGGAATCGGCACTAATATTTGGTCATTTTTAATCATTATTATGCATCTCTCTCTTCCCCAAATTACGAGGCTGAATTTGGTCGTAAATGGTATAGGAAGTCTCAGTATTCAACTCAGCGACCTCGAAAACTATGGATTCGACACTAATATTCACCATTTTCGATCATTTTTATATATCTCCCCTCCCCTCCGCCAAGCTACGGGGCTGAATTTTGATTTAAACAGCACCGGAAGTATCATTGTTTACCTTAGCGGTCCCCAAAACTATAGATTCAATTTCAATGTCGGTCATTTTCCATCATTTTTAAATATCTTTCTTCTCCCTCTCCCCGAAACTTCAAGATCAAAGTGATTTGATAAAAACCATCTCAGGCCCGATCCTCATCTATCTTAAAATAAGATCGAGTTCGGTCAGGTGGTTCAAGAGTTATTAAGTTATATATATATATATATATATATATATATATACCCTTTCGCTCTTCTCCCCCTAGGTTCTACCACCAAAGTGAACTGACATATAACATTCCAGGCTTGAACCTCCTCTATGTTAAAAATTTGATCGAGATTACTCGTTTGGTTGAAGTTGTTAAGTTTTATTTATTATTCTATAACTCCCCCTTCTCCCCTTTCCTAAGCTTACCGTCAAAGTGAAATGATGAAAACACTCCCAGGCTCAAACTCCATCTGTGTTGAAAATTTGATCGAGATCGGTTGGGTGGTTCAAGAGATTAGGAGTCACAAAAATAGTCACTTTCAATTTTATGACATAGATTTATTGTTGTAGGATAATGTTATATCGCTCAACCCTCGATGTGTCGTATACCTAAGGATGCTAAAAGTTATATTGATAAACAATTATTCAACGTATAAGCATCCGCCCATGAAATCAAACTTGCGGTTACATATATTAAGTTTTTTCAATGTCATGAAAATGTTATTTCGATATTAATTTTGTGAGCACACATTAAAAATTCCCAACGGATGCTTGAGTCTGGGAGCCAAGGCCATACCCATGTAGTCGACACCTATGGTGTGCGGTATCACCAATGTTCAATACTACATTTCACTTTAGTTTTGGAAGAAAAACACCACTAATATGTTTTAAAACGAAACGAAATATCTAGTTTAACGTCCCACGATTATGCATTGGGGCTAAGGGAGACGGTATTCATGAGAAATGAATGAAATAGTGGATTGAAGAAAGTAGGAGAGAACATCAAAACACCGAGAAATAGAGACCTGCACGGGCCGAAGTTTTTGGCCCGAGCCCAATCCAGCCCGAATGTATGTAGGCGCGGCCCAGCCCGGACCCGAAACGTTTTGGAGATTTTCGGCCCGAGCCCGGCCCGGCCCTATAAGTTTTTTAAAATTCTTGGCCCAAGCCCGGCCCGGGCCCGATAAATTTTCGAAGTTTCATTTTATAACATTTTTCACGGTCACACTTCTTCAACGTTTGCCTTTATTCCAATTATCGTTTAACGAATGTCAATAATTATTAACCCTCGAGTAGTCGCGCCGCGGTCAAAAGCACCACAGGGAAATTATTTTCGATCGTGTGTCCATTCTGTTTGTCCGACAGACTTCTCCGTCTAGCTAATCTTGCCCCTCACCTTCCCAAACATTCCTGCTCAATCACTCCGTTATCCGTTGTTTAGTTTAAGTACTAGTGATTGTTTAGTGATTCTGCGGTGCTTTCCACCGCGCGCGACTAACCGTGTAATGTTTTTTCTCAGTGTTTCGCTCTGCAAGTGACCTTTGCTTTGGAGGTGTTTAAGCTTTATAAACATAAATATTATTTTAATGGACGGAAGAGAGGTCGACAGAGTTAACAAACTGATACCAAGTATGAGAAAAGAGAAAATTAGAACTGAACAGCTTAAAACAACGGAGGGAAATGTTAGGGATTGACTATTTGGATAAATCAGCCGACATGATCTCGTGGAAGCTTTGTCTGAGGAAGATCATAACGAATATTTATATATGAGTGAACACGAAAGGTCAAGTGAGGAGTCTGCGAGCGAATCTGAAGACCTTAAACCCAGAAATGACTAGCGATTCCCCGAATGTAGTCAGAGCAAGAGGGGACGAAATAAGCGACGACGAAGTGTAGAACAGTGTAAATTTGAAGATAACTTAAAATAATTCAATGTAGTGCTGTATAGGTGAAGTTTCAAAATAACAGGACCTTAAAATAATTCAATGTAAATTTGATTTGATTTCAATTTAGCGCCCTTTTCAGCATCAAGGCTATGTAAGACGTGGACCTACTGCTTAACGAAGGATCCGAACCACATGAGGTCCCACCGGGAATCGAGCCGGCAGTCCCACGCCAAAGGCGTGTATGCTAACCGCTAAGCTACGACTGAGCTCTAATTCAATGTAAAATGCGCTGTGAAGCTTTGTTTTATTGTTATGTTTATATAGTATATTTTTAACTAATTTACTATTGCATTTCTAATTTTAGACGAACCAAAGTTGACAAAAACAAAAGATCATCATCAGGTTTAGAATTTTCAATAAAACCAGTGCGTAGCTATCTATCTAAAGAAATATGTAACGACAAAAACATTTTATTCCAAATGAGAAATAAAAAAATAACATGTCTAGTTGTAGGTTTCTCTAATAGTTATTACTGTAAAACTTATTATAATAATAAAAATGTTATTCCCTCTTAATCAGAAAATATACAAAATTACGTTTCTAATACAAGAAAACTGTTTAAAACGATTTTTGCAACACATTATGTTCGTTCGGTCCATTTGACCGCGCGCGACTACTCGCGTTACTTTTTCAGCGCGACTTCTCGAGGGTTAAAGAATTGCAATTAATCGGCCCAAGCCCGGCCCGACTCAAAGAAATAATAGAATCGGCCCGCCCAAGCCCGGCCCGCGGGTAGGGCCGGGCTTCGGGTCTCGGGCAAGGCCCGGCCCATGCAGGTCTCTACCGAGAAAACCCACGCACACGGTGTTTGCCCACTAAAAAGTTTCCATGGCGCATGCTAGAATCCAACCAGGGACCCGTATAACCACATGTGACTGCTCTACCACCGAAACGGTACTTGTGCAAGACTCTTGCGCAAGAGTCTTGGTCTTGGTCTTGGTCTTGGTCTTGCACCCCTTGGTCTTGGTCTTGGTCTTGCATCGGGATTCCTGGTCTTGGTCTTGCATGCAAGACTCTTGCAAAAACTGCAAGACCAAGACTCTTGCGCTCATCACTAGTTTTGTTTGATCTTTTGTTTTGAGACCGTTAATGTTTTCCACTGTAAATGAAATTCCATCATACATTTGTGCAGTTAACTTCTTGTGGATTGCGTTCGTAAAATGTTAATTTTTACCAATGTCACTTCCCTCAAGAGTCGCCTCTGTTACTGACGTTGGTTGTCATTCCGTACCAGTATACACAAAAATTCTGCAGACATCATTATAATTGTTATGTTTATTATCGCTATCTAAATCTCAAATTTTTGCGTTGTGTTAACAAACGATTCTCAGGCCCTTTTGTTGCGGAGACATTCCGACCCGGGCCCTTTTGATGAGGGGCGTTTTGATTCGGGCCATCTGTCTCGGGCCCGTTTGTTGAGGAAATATTTCGACCGGGCCCTTTCTACGCGGGCCCGTTTGACTCCGGCTTTATTTGACCCGGGTCCATTTGACGCAGGGCCTTTTGACTCGGGTCCCTTTGACGTGGAACACTTTTGACTTGGGTTCTTTTTATGAGGGGCGTTTTGAGTCGGCCCCTTTTGACTCCAGCCCTTTAAACCAGCACCCTTTTGACGCACGGCCGTTTGACTCGGCCACTTTAGTAGGGGGACCCCTTTGGACTCGGCTCCTTTTTATGAGGGGCATTATGATTCGGGCCCTTATGTTGTGGAGACCTTTTGAACAGGTCCCTTTTGATGTGGGGCCGATTTCACTCGGGCCCTTTTGTAGCGGGGCCCATTTCGACGCAGGCGCGTTTAATGCAGGTCCTTTTGACTCGGGTCTTTTGTCGGGAGACTCTTTTGACTATGGCCCTTTTGATGAGGGGCGTTTTGATTCGGGCCTTCTGGCTCGGGCCCTTTTGTTGAGGAGACCTTTCGACCCGGGCCCTTTAGACGCGGGGCCGTTTGACTCCGGCTTTATTTGACCCGGGTCCGTTTGACGCAGGGTCTTTTGACTCAGGTAACTTTGTCGTGGAACCCTTTTGACCCGGGCTCTTTTTGAGGTGCATTTTGATTTGGCCCCTTTTGACTAGGGACTTTTTAATCCGCGACCTTTTGACTTACGGCCGTTTGACTCGGGCCCTTTCGTAGCGGGGCCCCTTTTGACTCTGCTCCTTTTTATGACGGGCGTTTTGATTCGGGCCCTTTTGACTCGGGACTTATGTTGTGGAGACCTGTTGACCCGGGACCTTTTGATGTGGGGTCGTTTTCACACGGACCCTTTTGTGGCAGAGCCCCTTTTGACCCGGGCTCATTTGACGCAGGGCCTTTGACTCGGATCCTTTTCTCGTGGGCTCCTTTTGACTATGACTCTTTTTATGAGGGGCGTTTTGATTCGGCCACTTTTGACTCGGTCCCTTTTGACGCAGGGTCGTTTGACTCTGGCTCTTTTGTAGCGGAGTCCCTTTTGACTCGGGCTTTTTTATGAGGGTCGTTTTGATTCGGGGCCTTTTGACTCGGGCCCTTTTGTTGCGGAGACCTTTCGACCCGGGTCCTTTTTATGAGGGGCGTTTTGATTCGGGCCCTTTTGATCCGAGCCCGTTTGACGCAGAGTCTTTTGACTCGTGCCCTGTTGTTGCGGAGATCTTTTGACTCGGGCCCTTTTGTAGCGAGGGGGCCATCTCGACCCGGGCCCATTTGACGCAGGGCCCTTTTGACTCGGGTCTTTCTGTCTTTGCCCTTTTGTTTGGCCCTTCTAACATGGAACCATATATATAACGCAGCAGCTGAAATACCTGTGGCAGAGGGCCTGGGGGAGTATGAGTAAATCGATGATCGATCGATCCAGGGCGCAGTAAAATTAGTTACACCACTGTTCATATCTATTTCTTTCTATTCTCTCGACATCATGTCTGGAGATGAATGTTCTGACTAATAAGCTACAGTGGCGAAAGACGATATACGCTATCAATGATAAATGTTATGACTGTTAATATATATAGGGAATAAAACGAAACATTCTATATCGGACTTCCCCTCCACCCGTTGAAAAAAATCCTGCGGGCGTTAGTGATTATGATGTTGCTTAGTTACTGTATTATATTGTTCTATACACGGAATAAATACTTATGTGTTTTATATAATAATGAGAACCTTATTTACATTTATTACGGCCCTTGCTTTACGAGAAACATTTTCACGTTCAGCGTAATCAGTTTCCATTCTAAAATAATTACAGTGAGGCGAATGAAATAATTCACGCACAGATTTAGGACTTAGAATAATGTTTTGCGAACATGTAGTAAATCCCTGAAGATTAAAAAGCGCTAGTAGCAGTAATTAGCTTCCTATAGTCCCTTAGTGAATTACATAAATCTTACAGATGTTGTATCTCTTTCTTTCTCCTCTCTATACATCATGTCTGGAGATTAATGTATGGACAAATAGGCTACAGAGGCAATTTTAAAAAGTAAGATGATCTACGCTATCAGTGACAGATGCTGTGGTGTTTAACTTAACATATAAGGCAATAATACGAATCTTTTCAGAGATGACAGTGCACTGATGCTTCAAATCTGTGTCTTACTCCCTATACCTACTTTATTTTCCTAGTCAAAATAAAAACTCTTCAAAATTAATCACAAATTCTTATGCAACCATCCCTTCTTTAATGTACTGCGCTGTCACATACCCGTCACGGCGATGTAAAGGCACTTTTGGCGACGAGGATACATACATATGTGTCCGATACTGATGTTGAATACAAGATAAAAATTGGGATCGCAGTGCCCCAGTGGTGAGTGCACATCTCTAGTGCACGGGTGTTCCTGGTTCCAGCTTCCGCGCAGTGGGGTTTGTAGTTGATAAGTACGTTCGTCATTCTACCGTCTCTTTTAGGTTTGGCACATAATTGTGGGATGTTAAACTAAAAAAAAAAAAAATCATAAGTAGAATATATAGGAAGTGTTGTAGTTTAAATAAGAGCGTTACGGAGAATAAAAATATAATAAAAATTACTTGTACCCATACACGAAACTAAACAAAATTAATTAAAGTAACCTTACCCTATTTAAAAAGTAAGACTATTCCTCGTTGTATTTGAACTTCAAATTTTTCTATTGCTTGCGATTGAAATCTGGAATGCTATTCACCAAGACTCTCTGAATAGAGAGCATCGATACCGTATATACTATTTCCTCTGTTGTAGAGTTCCGAAGGAAGTCTATTTTCTTCAGGGTAGAGAAGCACCTCTCTTCTCTGACGCCATTTTGTTAGCTTTTCTTTTTGAAAAAAAAAAATGAATATAGGGAAGAGAAACTCAATTTTCGGTGACTGTATTTTCGTTTGCTGCTATCTGTAAAGAAATATGAAATCTAAAATGTCTTTTCCTTTGAGACATCATTTAATAAGTATTAATATTCGGAGTAATTTGTCGTTTGCTATCAATGGAAATTACTGTGAACTGGAAAACTATTAATTTTGATGCAGAAATTACTTTGAAAAATTTCTCTTTACTAAGTGGTAGAAGTATATTTCCAGGTAAGAAGGAAAACAAGTTTTTTCTATTAGATATTCCTGGTATTATGTTTATTTTGTTAGATTTGATTTATTATTTATCTGTAGACCATCGTACATATACATTTGTCCATTGAGTCTTTCTAATTTGAGGGGACCGATGTCGATCCTTGGTTTTACCCAGCTCGTGCCAAGTGAACCTTGTGGTAGAAAAACAGTATGCATGGGTTTTCTCGGTTTTCTCCGTTTCCTCCCATGTTTTCATTCAATCATTCCCTTCATTTCTCATCAGCATCGTCTCCTTTAACCAAGCCGGCATAACCGTGGGAAGTGACATTTTATTTACTTTTTTTCTAATTGGAATTCTTAAGTGTAACGATATTTTAAATCAGGGAATTTCAGCAAATCAAAATTCCTACTGATTAAGCATCAAAAGAATATATAGACTTCTGTACATGGTAAGAGTCCCCAGTACCACTCACTGTCACAGATTATTTCCTAGAATAAAAGTTGCTTAGGTCTATGGCTCGATCCTAAAGGTTAATGCCAAGTGGGTTTTGTGGTGGACAAACACCGTAAATGGGTTTTCTCTGGACTTTCCCCGTTCCTCACAGTTTCTTCATTCCGCCATTTAATTCACTCTCATCATCACAGTCTCCTCTAGCTTACACATCATAACCATGGGATGTAAAACTGAAATTTGCCATTTCATAATACTTTCTTGTACGACAATGAAAAATATTGACGACAGATTAATTTTAAAAACTAAACTGGGTGGAATGGGACCGAGTATCTTAAATGTTAAGTCTATTACAATTTTGCGTGTCTTTAAGTGCATTTACATTTTAGCTTTTCATTAGACATACCTCCTGGCTTTTTATGTTGAAATCTCGTGGGATATGACAAAACATATGACAATACTAAAAGAAAAGAAATAAAGAACTATTTCAGAGAGATCCGATATCGGGCAGCTTTTGAGACTGTGAAGATTCTTAAAAACTGCATCGACCTAAGCAAGAAATTAAAATGAGAAATTATTTTATATTTTGATAATTTCTTTTACCCATAATGAATACTTAGGATTATCTTCAAAACCGCCTTGATACATAATTTGGCTTCTCTCAATCAGAAAAGAAATAAATCTGCGGGCCAACAAGCTGTGACGAGATCGCCTGCATTACAGGCACTAACATCCCCCCAAAATTCTTATCCCTCAAAAAAGTATGTCCGGGGAAGGGGGAAATCTAAATGTGAGGAGGTTGTACAGAGACACTATTTTGGTATATTGGCTATAACAATTTAATTTGCCTTAGCCCCGGGGGAACAGGGCTTCATGACATTATGCCTGGAAGGAGCCATCAGACACGTATGTTTGTTCTTTGCGAGTTTGTGTTTTTCGAATCAGCCTCAAAAAACACGAACAGTTGCTGCGACTCACCCAACTTACCAATTGAGTCAAGCGTTGCCAAGCGAAGGAATTCCGAACTATGACAGAAGCAACCTAGCGGTTGCCGAAGTGGCTACGACTGCTAGTGGATAATACGAAAAGATAGTAGCGGTGCGGGCATAAATTCACTTTCCCATATGAATAAAATATGCTCGTACTAGCCATAAGCTAGTTCTGGTTTTGGTGGTAACGGTTGACACAACTGGAAATGACAACCTTTCTCTTGAATTTTTGAGAGGTGTTATTATTATTATCTTATTATTTTCCGCTGAAAAGCAAAGGTTTATTTTTACTGAAAAGCTACTTTAATTTAAAACATTCTTTAAAACATATATATGCGGTTACACCACCATGCAACCTGTAGGACCAGCCGTCGCTGCTAGAATGTTTGATAAGTATACGCTCAACCGGCTTAAAAATGAAAAAAATGTAGTGCATCCCCGTATATGCTCGTTTATTCTGTAAATTTAAGGTGTGTGTACACTAAACTATAAAAATGCTTGTATTATAGATGAGTGTACAGCGGGCCACAGAAATTATTGATGTACAAAATCCGTCAGTTAAGGAACTCAACTAACGCCCGCTCCAAGATTAATTACGCCTGGTAGAGTAGCTAGAACAGCAGCATGAAGTTGTCCCCACCTGTTAGAAGAACAAACCGTGAAGAATGTTTTTGTGCACAAGTGGAGCGAAACGCTGGCTGACGAAATGACAAAAGGGAGTCTTTGGATACTTGTACTCACAATAATTCTTGTTTGTGTAATACACATGTAAAATTATACACAGACACTTGAAAAAAAAATATACCTATACTAGAAACGCCGATGAAATGATAATAGTCGAGGGACTTAGCTATCTTATACAGTAATTAACTCAAATGTGGGATTATATAAACAAGTTTACGTACAAGGAAAGCTATCCAATTCCTCGACGAGTATCGCATTGAAACTTCCATAAGTGGAAGGACATATTGAAAGATGGAAATATGCTTACTCTTGCGATTCGTGTGGCCGCGGTGGCTCAGTGGTAGAGTGTTCACCTCTGGTGCTTGGGGTCCCGGGTTCGATCCCAGCCCCCGCCAAGTGACCTTTGTGGTGGACAAACACCGTGTGCGTGGGTTTTCTCGGGGTTCTCCCGTTTCCTCCCACTTTCTTCATTCCATCATTTCATTCATTACTCATCATCACCGTCTCCTTTAGCCTAACTGGCATAACCGTGGGACGTAAAACTCATTTCATTTCATTTCATTTTTACGATTCGCAACGTCGTCGAACCTGAAATAGAATGATCGTTCCCCCATAGCCCCTGAAAGTTATGTACTCTGGCCATACATGCCAGAATGTGATACACTCGAACCTGTTTTCTCACGAAGACAAATACTGCAAACTCAAGATGATAACAGTCGGTGATGATTGGGATGGAACACGATACACGATCGTAAATTCCAAACGAACACGTTTAACCGGTGGAGAAAAGGGACACGCTGAAACCACAACGCAAAAATGGCCTTCTATTATTATTATTATTATTATTATTATTATTATTATTATTATTAGTAGTAGTAGTAGTAGTAGTAGTGATAATAATAGTAGGGGAGAGGAAGGGAATGGCGATCAGTTGGGAATGGCGACCAGCCCACTTTGCCTTCTTGCGTGACCCGAAGAGAAGTAAAACTAGTACTGCAATCTGCCTCTTGTAGCAAGTTTCTTGTGTGTTGTCGAGGAAGTTGTCAGAGCAGATTGAAGTCTACAGCGTGCTGAAACTTGTTTTTGTTGATTTTCTGACAAGGATCTGCATATTTCAACTCACAATAGTCACAATTTAGGTTGTAAGGTCTCGAAGTTACTAAGATTCATAAAAAGTTATATTTACGTCTAATGCACGACACATAGTTATATATTTTTTAAAAAGAAACTACGTTTTACAGTATAACCAGCACAATTTTCAAAATGGCGCAATGTTGGTAATGCCGATCAACGTGATCGGTTTACTACCATGGTGATCACCATTCCCAAAAAAATTTTGGAATACTTCTCCAGCCAAAAATTATAAAAGAGGCTAGACCTAAGATAGGTAATACGCCTACTTTAGTGAAACACTGAAACTTTGGTATCGGTGTATCCTTTGTGGATCCTGGGTGCATGCTGACTGTACTGCTGTGGACTCACCACGTGGATATATCTGTGACATGTCTTTGGAAAAACGTCAATAAAACATTCAGTTGACGTTTCTCGGTCTTCTTTAGCAAAAAATGGCTATGCAACTATGTGTATTTATTAAGCTTGTACTGTGATCGTCATTACCAACATGTAATGGGAATGGAGACCAAAGTAGTAGTTATTAATATGAGCAGTATGATTAGTAAAATTAATAATAATGAGAAGAAGAAAAGTTTACAAACAAAAATTTCGAACAAAAAATTTTAAAAAATATTGAAACGAAAAAAAAATTGGGAAACGAAAAATTTCAAACAAAAAAATTTCAAACGAAAAAATTCAAACAAAATTTTGAAAAAAAAATTCAAACAAAAATCTTGAAACAAAAAATTTCAAACAAAAATCTTGAAACAAAAAAATTCAACAAAAAATTTGCAAACGAAAAATTTCAAACAAACAAAGTTTCGAACAAAAATTTTAAACGAAAAACTTTCAAACAAAAATTCCAAAAAATTAAAAAAGTTTCAATTAAAATTTTGAAACGAAAAAATTAACAAAAAAAATTTCAAACGAAAAAAATTTTCATAAAAATTTAAGAAAAATATTTCAAACTAAAAATTTTACGTTTGACGATTAACCGTCAAACTTTGTCAGTTTTAACTGTTCGATTTCACGTTTCACGGTTTACCGTCAAACATTATCCGGTTTTTAACTATTCGATTAGCAAATAAACGGTTTTTATCATATTTATCAGTGAGTACAAAATGTTGAACAAAACCATGATTTTTAAATGTTAAACAAAACAATGCAGTAAAAATCATCAGCCAATCAGATTGCACGAAAGATAGTGATCAACCAATCAGATTGCATGAAAGATAATGATCAACCAAGCAAATTGCATCAACAATAACTTTGCCAGTGTCAGATTACATCACTTTGTGATTAAATTTCAAACTAAAAATTTTACATTTGACGGTTAACCGTCAAACTTTATCAGTTTTAACTGTTCGATTTCACGTTTCACGGTTTACCGTCAAACATTATCCGGTTTTTAACTATTCGATTAACAAATAAACGATTTTTTTCATATTTATCAGTGAGTAGAAAATGTTGAATAAAACCATGATTTTTAAATGTTAAACAAAACAATGCAGTAAAAATCATCAGCCAATCAGATTGCACGAAAGATAGTAATCAACCAATCAGATTGCATGAAAGGTAATGATCAACCAATCAAATTGCATCAACAATAACTTTGCCAGTGTCAGATTACATCACTTTGTGATTAAATTTCAAAGTGTTATAGCATGTATTGCCTCTCGTCTATGAGTAAAATTCAATAAGGTTACCTACCAGATTTCGGAAAATTCAAGGTTAATTCAACCACCAGTAATGATCTTAGACTATGAGCTTAACTAAAGTTCAAAGTATTGTTTCAAATTTCGCGCCTCATACTAAAATTTTTTTTTTTATCACAATTCCCAAATTTAAAGAATACTCTCTCGGTATACCTGTCTGAGAATTAATTATATAATTACATGTTGTAGTTAGGTCTCAATTAGGCCAATTGTTTATCTTAGCTGAACCAACTGGTGTCTACAAACGTGTTATTTGATACCTTCCACGAATTTTGAAAAGGAAATGAATACCTGTACACTACCTCATCAAGGTCAATCACATGATACATCATGTTGCTTACGTTTATATTTGGCGGCAATAATCAAAACCAATGACGTAATCTCATTTTGACAATTCTCAAATTATCCTACAAAGTTTCAATGTACCAATGTCCTGGACTCCTAATCTCATTATAGGTCAATAACAGATCACGTGATCATACTAATATTTGACAATGATTTACCCAAAGAATGAGATACCACCCAATTCTAAGAACAATTATTAATTTGACAATAAGAAGTGTACCCCTCCCAAAATTTAAGATTGGTACATAAACACACCTGTGTCTTATAAAAAAAAGTAATAAATCCTGTACTCATTCAATGATAAAACCGTATCAAGAAAGATAAAATAAGTCAATAACCTTTAAAATTTGAATATTTGTCTATAGGAGGGACACCAACTTGTTATTTGATAATTCCCACATTTAAAAGGGAACATAAAAATATAAAGGTAATAAACCTCTGTACACATTCATCCTTATCAAAGGGAATAATCACTTCCGAAATTACATTTTGGACAATTTTTTAACCATGAAAGGAAACGAAATTTATAAGAACCTATATTATTATACCAAATTTGGCAATTTCCAAAATTTAAGGTAGAGGCCAATGTACTACTACCAATTTTTCAACAAATGCACCAATGTATCTATATCTTAAGAAATAAAATAGAACTCTATACATGCCCATATAATCATATAAGGTAATAAGACCTCATCAAATGAAATAAAATGGGGCAATAACCTCCAAAATTTGATTTTTGGTAGTTCTTTACCAGTGAAAGGGAATGAGGTGGACCCTACTAATTTATAGTGGTACATATTGAAGTCCTGTAATATGATACCAAATGCTTATATTAAACAATTTCTAAAATTGAGTGGATGAGCCAAGGTACCCCCTCCCAAATTTTTAAAGGGGTGTATCAATGTACCCATGTCTTATGATAGGAAATTAATCCCCTATACATGACTATATATCTATATAAGGTAATAGGACCTCATCAAAGGGGTTGAATTGTGCCTAAAGCCAAACACATGGTACAACATATTGCTTATGTTTTAATTTTGGCAATTTTTTACCCATGAAAGGAAACTAGGTGGACCACCCAAATTTATCATGATACATATTAAGGTCCTATACTATGATACCAAATGTTTAAAATGGACAATTTTCAAAATTAAAGGGGTGGGCCAAGGTACCCCTCCCAAAAATTTAAAGGAGTGTATCAATGTACCTATGTTCTATAATAGGTAATTGACCTCTATATATGACCATATAACCATATAAGGTAATAGGACCTCATTCAAGGAGATAAAATGGGCAGAAAAACCAAACACGTGGTACAACGTATTGCTTACGTTTATATTTTTGGCAATTTTGTACCCCTAAAAGGGAACGAGGTGGACCACCCAAATTTACCATAATACATATTAGGGTCTATACTATAATACCAAATGTTTAAATTGGGAATTTTCCAAAATTTAAGGGTTGGGCCAATGTACCCCTTTCAAATTTTTAAAGGGGTGTATTAATGTACCCATATCTTGTGAAAGGGAATGGACCCCTGTATACGCCCATATAACTATATAAGGTAATAACACCTCATCAAAGGAGATAAATTAGGTCAAAACCCCCCGAAATTTGATTTTTTGGCAATTTTTTATCCATGAAAGGGAACGACATAGACCCCAATACTGATAAAGGTACATACTATGATCCTAGGCTACCATACCCAATTTTTATATTTGGCAATTTCCAAAATTTAAGGGGGGTGGTCCTCTGTACCCCTGCCAAAATTTAGGGGGTAGGCCAAGGTACCCTCTCCATAATATACATGGGCTGGTCCTATGTACCTCTAGGTCATTGACCCCGGGCCAAGGTCATTGACCTTTGACCTATGATGTCACTGTGAGTCATTCGCGCATAACGGGGGGCCTACTACTAGCTCACACCTCAAAAAACAGAAAAAAAGATTGCCCCATCAACTAACCGTTGTCTTGTCCAAGTCAGTTGCTTCTTGTCATTGTGAAATTTCCTGCAAATTAACCAGAATGTTGAAAATTTCTTACATTTTAAATTTATTTATTATGTACTGATCAGTCAGAACGTTATGACTACCAACCTACTATAGATATAAAACCCGTCCAGGCGATATCTGTGTCACCTGCCGACGAATGCCTGCTAGTCAGTCACACGTACAGTGCATGTAGTATCAGTGAGAGTGCTGGCCGTGTGTAGAATGGGGAAGGCGTGCGATCTATCTGAGTTTGACCGAGGGCAGGTTGTAATGGCCCAGAGACTCGGCACGAGAATTTCGGAAACTGCAGGACTTGTCGGGTGTTCAAGGAGTGCTATGGTGAGTGTCTTCAACAAGTGGCGAAACCAAGGGGAAACGACGTCCAAACGTCGAGGGGTTGGGCGCCTCCACTTCATTACAGATGTCGGACGTCATAGGCTGGGCAGACTGGTAAAACAAGACAGGCAGCGAAGTGTGGCAGAACTAACATCATACTTTATTACTGGGCAAAGTACAAGTGTGTCTGAACACACAGTGTACCGAACACCTCTAACGATGGGCCTCTGAAGCCCATTTAACACCACGACATCGGCAACTACGACTGAAATGAATACATGCCCATCGTCATTAAACCTTGGCACACTGGCAGAGCGTTGCATTGTCTGATTAATCCCGATACCTTCTTCATCATGACGATAGGAGGGTGCGAATCCGTTGTGTTCCAAGGTAACAGCTCCTTGACACTCATACTGCGGGACGGAGACAAGCTGGCGGCGGCTTAATTATGCTCCAGAGAACATTCACGTGAGCATCCATGTGTCTAGTGGAACTCGAGCAAGGTACCATGACGGCCAAGGGGTATCGCACACTGCTTGCAGACTACGTACACCCCTTCATGACGACCATGTTTCGAAACGGTAGTGGCATTTTTCGAAAAGATAATGCATCACATCAGAAGGCCAGGATTGTGATGGAGTGGTTCGAGGAATATAGGGGAAAGTTTCAAGTGATGTGCTGGCCGCCCAACTCGCCGGATCTGAACCTAATCGAACACAGATGGGATATGATTGAACGTGACTACAGAGTGCGTCGCCCCTCCCCAGAATTTACGGGAATAGGTGATCTGTTTGCAAGGGCGCCGATCCTGGGGGACGAGGGGCCCGGCCCCCCAAAGCTCATGTGGGACCCCGCATTGTATTTATGAATATGCAATATTTGGCATAATTTGAATGCAATTTGTCTTAAAATACTCATATATATGCCTTCGGCATCTGAATGCCCCCCCCCCAAATTTACAGGAAAAACGGCGCCCTTGCCTGAGTGTATCAATCAACTCTTTCCAGTGAGCTTTCAAGGATCATTGAGTCCATGCCAAGACGCGTCGCCATTGTTATCAGTACCAAAGGTGGACATATTGACAATAAGGTAGGTAGTCATAATATTCTGGCTGATGTGTGCGTATATTTTAACTCGTATATTTTGTCTCGACTCGAATTTCGAGACGTCTCGTCTCGAATTCAAGTCGAGTCGAGACAGAAACTGTCGAGTCGAGACAGAAACAAATTTTCGAGTCGAGACAACATTTTCTCGAGACAATTTGAGACAGGCTTAAATCTCGACTCGACTCGACTCGTGCGCATCCCTAGCTCAGATAGAAAGAGATTATAGTCAAACAGTGCAACTCCACGCTATACAGTGAATCCGTTAAAAACTCCAAGCTAAGTTTTCTCAAATTTCTGACGCGTCGTTAATGTGTATGCAGTGGTGTTATTCCATTTTTTAAACAACTCGTTCTGTATGTAGACCCACGTATATATAGAGTGGATAATTTAATTTGATCATCCCTATAACGGAGAAACCAGAAGAAGGGAAAAGCGAAACTTTGTATGAAACAACTATACGGAGGGAGACATCTTTGCATGTATTAATCAGAAACACTCAATAAACAGTGTTGCCAACCCAATATAAAGTTATATTGTTTCAAATCACAATACCTCAGATTATTACACATTTCAAATCAACATGTCACCCAAAAACTTAAAATACCACTTATTATTCAGTGTTTCCAACTAAGGATGTTATAGTATCACAAACAATCAAAGTTTGGAAGCCAATAACACACACTCAACACAACGGAGATGGACAGGATAATACACATCGAAAGTACCTTAGGATTGGATACCATGGTCATGGTACAACAACTTGTTTTGAATGAATAGAAATGAAGTTTCAAGAGCTTGAAAATTTGATTTTTTTAAATGATTTATTTCGAAAAAATACTTAGAAAAGAATTATATCTAGCTACTTGTGTGGTTTGCGATCGACGTTATTTTGCTGTTTATAGCACTTCAATATCTCGAACTGTTCCGGAGATATGAGAGATATTGATAAAGTTCGCAACACTGCTGCAAATGGCGTATTTGTGGAAAATATTTTAAATAGTCGTAGTTTTCGTTATCTTTTATAGCATTACAGCAATAACTTTTAGTAGCTGTAATTACAAGTTCTCGCAATTACATGATTCAAGAAGTGTTGCTAATTTCAGCAATGTTCATAATATCTCTGGAACGGTTTGAGATATTGAGGTACTATAAACGGCAAAATAATTTGTACGTCGATCGCAAACCACACAAGTAATTAGACATGATACTTATCAAAGCATTTTTCGAAATAAATCATTTTAAAAATTAAATTTTCAAGCCCTTGAAACTTCGTTAATATTCGTTCGAAACAAGTCATACAACGACCATGATATCCAACGCTAAGGTACTTTAGATGTGCACTATCCTGTGCCTCTTTGTTGTGCTGTATGTGCTTTAGAGGCTTCTAAACTTCGGAACTTTGTGATACAATAACATCCTGAATAATAAAAATGGTATTTTAAGCTTTCATTTGACATGCTAATTTGAAATATGTAATAATCTGAGATAGTGTCATTTGAAAAAACACACTATATATTGGATTGACAATACTGGTTGTTGAGTGTTTCTGTTTAATACTTGCCAACATGTCCCTCTTCTTACAGTTGCTTCATGAAAAGTCTCGCTTTTCTCTCTCTTTTGGTTTCTCCAATATAGGGGATGATCAAGATAAATTGTCCACCCTATATCTATCTATCTATCTATCTATCTATATATATATATATATATAAAGGTAACTAGGAAAGTTCTGTCGCTTTTTCATCCACCACATACGAACATCGATATGTCACCTAAGACGTACCTGGAAGATCAAAAATAGTCCCCATCAGCATCGACGACCTTCTGCCAACATTCTGGAAGACCATGGATTACATCACGGCAAAATTGGTGTGCCGTGTATCAAAGAAGATATCAAGTGTATTTTGCACCTCTACTAGGGACTTGAACTGGCGTCCTCTAAGGTAATTGTCCAAGGAATGGAATAGGTGATAATCGGACGGTGCTATGACCGGGGAATATGACGGATGCAATAGTATTTCCCATCCAAGGCGTAGAGCGGTGTCTCGGGTTATCCTAGGCGTGCCCTGTAACAGGGGGATCTTTTTGCGATTCAGAACTGCTGGTTCAAGAGTTTAAGTTTTAGTTGAATACGGCTCAACTGCTGACAGTACACAGTAACATTGCTGCTCTGACTAGCTGGTAGCCGTTCCCGATGCACAATGCCGCGAGAAGTCTACACACAGGAGGAACTTCTTCTGGTTTCGGCTGTTTTGGAACCGGTTCATGGGATGCTAACTAATGATGAGGGCGCCGTGGAGCTTCGTACAGGACCCACTTCTCATAACATGTCTACGCCTTGTTCAGAAATGGTTCCTTCCTCAGGCAAAAAATCGAAAATAAACACAGGTGTCTGCTCACGTTGCATTCTGGCCCGGAGTGAAATCATGTGGGACCCATCGACCTAACTTGTAGTGCTTCCCAAATTGATGGAGGTAATACCGAATGGTTTTTCCACTTATACTGAATTGTAGTCCCAGTTTCTCAAATGTCTGGCCATTGTTCGCATCAATTGTTGCCTGAAGATCTTCATTTTGTACATGAGTTAGTCTTCTGTCACGTGGAGTCCTCGAGTATTTCTTCACAGTCCTTAAACTTGTTAAACCACCGCTGCACTGTCTGTGTAGTCACGACACTCTAACCAAGGGCCTGGAATATCTTCCGCCCCGCTGCAGCAGCGTGAGACTCAGCTTGAACTCGTACAGCATACACGCCCTTATGACTCTGTGCAGGTTCAATGTTCATTCTGTCCTCACGCAAGTTCACGGCGTAACTAAACTGCCAAAACCTATTAGTATGTTGGATATACCCACACCAAGAACTGGCCTTCGCCTTATCTCCATTCCCATTCAACTCATGGTGTGAGGAGCAATTGAACATAGACCTCCACAAAAAGCGACAGTACTTTCTTGGTTACCTACAACTGATCGACAATTGTTGATAGTAATGTATGTTTTAAATATGAATAATTCTCACCACTTCACTCATATGATCCCAGTATTCATTCTTGATATCTGATCATTTGAGATTAAGGAATAAACGGTTTCATCTTGCTCTGATGGCTCACATGTTTATCCCGGTACCTATAAGAATTTCTAAAAACAAAGACACTTCAAATAAAATTTTCCGTTTCCCCACCCAGCCATTAATATTTTGGTATGTACACAATATTGCAAGGTTCTTTATGTAGGTCAATTGTTTTTGGCTGTTAAAAATTTAACCGTAAACTAGGTATACTTTGGCCCTTTAAAGGCAACTTTGGCCCAAAGGAAGAGAAATATTTGATTTATTTCTACATGGTGATTATGGTTTCTATCAGTAAGAAAAGTTGTGGATCGAAGTATTACAACATTGAGAACACATGAGTATTGGCAGTAGTGATTTGTTTCCAGAACGTAGGAAGAAAAATGCTAGCAATTGTTAGCAAGTAAAAATTTACAATATTTCAAGTTCCACAATCTTTGTTCATTAAATTAAAGTGACATATCGTGAATGCATAAGTAAGTAACATATAAAAACATGTTCATTAGCGAATATTAATAAGCTAACGCCTTAAATATTTGTTCAATTACGCACAAACTATTAAGACTTTAATTGTGTGGGGTAACATTGGCCCCATTTTTGGGGTAACATTGGCCCCATTTTTGGGGTAACATTGGCCAATATATTGTGTTGGTAATGGCCCAATATTAAAGACGAAATGGTGTACAAATGGTGCGATAAGGAAGATTAACCCCCTAGTAGTTTCTAACGGATGATATTATACAGTGCCTGACTTGCAAGAATTTTCTTCCTAAAACTAAACAGTAGGTTACCGGTAAAGTACTCTACCGCAATGAAGAATATGGTGCTCTTATTTTCAGATATTAAGTATTCATACACTTAGAGAGATTTTCATTGAACGATATTTTTCTTTGCCTCAATTGAACAAAGCGATTTCACCCATATGTTTGTAATATCGGCATTTTAAGTTAAGTATTCAGAAATTTGTAGTGTTTTATATTTATCCAAGTAGAATACAATTATTTTCATGAGATGATATCTCTCATTCGATTGAAATTGAATAAAAGCATTGATAATTTCACCAATATGTTTATAATATCTTGTGCTTCTCTTCTGCTTCTTAAATACAGTGCTACAATAATAATTTCGAGTATGAATTAGTCATTTTGACAAGTGAGCTAAAGTTACCCCAATCATGAAAAATCTTGCATGGCATCAAAAACTTGGAACTATAGTTATCATTTTTAGTCACACTGAGTGTTCACTGCTTTCAAAAGAGAGCCAAAGGATTGCATTTTAGCAAGGAGAAATGTCATTAAAGTACCACTCTAATCTTATGATATGTTAGAATGGGAATTTTGAAAATTAAAGAAAATGGGCCAAAGTATACCCAGTTTATTGTATTCAATAAGATCTCCCTTCCATCTGCGTGTGTATGTGTGAGAGAGAGTTTGACTAGGTATAACAAACGATTCTGCGAACTCTAAATATTTTAACAACCGGCTCTACCGAACTGGTGCGAACCGGCTCAATAGCACCACTGTGCGTATATGTTCTAATGTTGTCAGCTTGGTATGCGACACTCGTTTTGTTAAGCAGTTCCGGATGTTTCTTTTGTATTGTTAGGTGCACTCACGCTAATTGTCGACAGACTAGGGCGGGCGGAATTTGTCGTTCTATTTGGCGCCACCACGTCGTGATGTACATTAATCTTTCAGTGCTACTAAACATACAGCACAACTTTCTTGAGCGTCATTGTAAGCTTTCCTGCAGCTTATGGAACTTCTTGTCACTTGAACCATGACTTTATTAGCACATTGTTGTCATAGATATCTACTTTCTATCACTTGTAACCAACTGCATCAGAAATGGCTCGAGTTAGATACGGTTTAGTACAAATTCCCAAATGGAAATTCAATAGTGAAAATATTGTTGAATCAAATCGTGTGGCACCCAATCGTTGAGCTTACTCTTCTAACCAGCTTCTCCCAAATGGTTGAACACTTTCTGCAGATTGACGTCCTGCGACGCAATTAGGCTATTTCTTGCCCGGGGGCAAGAACTCACATTAGCGCTCCCTTCCCAGCTGTCCAACCAAACCAAAACGCTCAACGACTACATCTGATATTGGTATCACACAGTAATTCTTCTATTCCAATTTTTCTTCAAGTGGCAACGCTTGATTTCAAAATTGCAGTATATATTTAATATTTACTATAAGATTAAACATGAAACTAATTAGTATTTGATTGCCAAATAATCTGAGAGTAGCATGCTTGACATATGTTTACAGTCTTATCATAATACCAGCAAATCACAATGTTTTTTTGGAATTATATCGGGATGTGAATATTTGTAGAATAAATTATCCCGCTTCAACACACAGTTTTTGCTTTAGAATAGAATATTAAATTATGGAAAAACATCAAGCTGTTGTCTCGAGTATTATGCTCGGACAGTTTGCAAATCTTTTAAATCGATGTAAGTTAAACGAAAACACAGAAAGCTGGAACTAAAATTTAACTTTGCGGGCTCTTTTGGCTGCAAAGGTTTTTACTCAAAAGATAGCTTTGAAGCTAACTTATGCTCTACGAATACGGTCCTACGTTTGGTGAGTCCTTGTAGTCCTGTTGTTTCTGAGGTATTTTTTTTATAATGATCCTTAGTTTTAACAAAATAAACTCATTTCCTTATAATGAAAATACATATTTGCCCCCTCCTATTCCGCTCCCGGAGCACAAGCCCCGTTTGCTCCCCCTAGTTACGTCACTGTTGACGTCTAAGTCATTGGCCATATAATGACTATTTACATGCTGCTCCTGCTTGCTTTTGGAAGAATATCATGCAGTTTTGTGGTTATCGTGCGCGCAATAAAAAATACTTGGACATCAAACATTTTAGACGAAATCGGTTTAACCAATTTTTGGCTGTTGTTTTTGGTAACATATTTTGGCCATAAACAGCTCAAATTTCTTCATGGGATTGCGGAGTAATCGCGCTTTTAAGAAATATAAAGTTGTGAAATGTAGCGTTTTGTGAAAAGTTTACTTATGTTTAGGGACAGCCGACTCGATGTATGTCACTTCGCTCTTAGCGGCCTCGACAATCGCGGTAGTAAGCTGAAATTGGACTCCTTCCAACTTTCACCGCATAGCGCTATACACAAAAGAATGACTGAAATCCCGATTCAGTCTCCCTTCGCTCTGAGGAAACACCTCAATAAACGTAATTCGCTTAATTTATATCAGTTTAAAAAATATTTTCTACAGTACAGAGTACACTGAATTTCGATCATATGCACAAAATTTGTCGCCTCGTAATTTTACAACATATTGAAATGAAGAAAGAAGAAATATATAGTCTGCATTTCACTAGAAAAACACTTGCTAATATTAAACTAAAATAGGTGTAGGATTCACCTTGCACTAATCTTGTAATTTCAAGTTCATATTCCAGTTAAAATCCACCTTTTTTATTTTATAGTTTCAAGATTTTCCGGCTTGTCTGGAGAAGAGATGTTTACCCAGAGCTAGTTTCTCACTTTGTGTTGTTGCAAATGTTATCCAGTAGCGGTCTATCGCTTTTTTTCTGTGATTATGCGAGAAAGTTTATTATGGTCTACTTTATCACAAATCACGCAATGCAGGAGAGGGCATTTTGAAACAATAATACTATTTGTGAACACAAAAGGTGAAGTACATTTTTGTTTGGGAAATACGGTACTGGTTTCTCACGAAAAGTAATAATAATTAACAGTATTTTCACGAAAGATGGTCTCGGGTAGTAGCAAAGAGTCCCCAAAGTCTCGAATTGAATGTAAATTCATTAGTGGATAACTACACATGTTCTCAGATATACTCTACAATCTCAACATGCGCTGCAGACGACTTTGTCAGTCACTGTTTGCATTATATATCCACCAACGCTTGACAGAGTACCATTTTTTAGTGTAGGACGTGGTGTAGCTAGAAAGGAAAATGCAATAATTATAAATATAGACCATTTTCAAATTTTATTCCACTTTCAGTACATGGACAAGACATTTGAAAAAGAACATTTAAAAATTTGCAATCAAAGCTCCGGGATAGATACTTTATTATTAAGGGGTATGCATTTTATATACTCCACTGTCTGCCCCGAAGTAGCCTAATTCATACACTCGGAGTACTCCAGGCACCCGAGTTATTTAAATAGTGCACACTGCACAAGATGAAATTATAATTTGATCATTATATTTGAAATTTCGAAATAATACCCAAATGTTCCAAGACCAAGGCCATACAAAATAAAGTCTTGGAATAAAGTTTGCTGTTATTCAGAAATGGCAAATATAAGGATCAAAATCTTGTGTAGCATTATGGTCTTGATCTTAGTCTTGGATATTCGGTCTTGATCATGCAAAAGGAAGTGGTAAAACCTAAACTAAGACATCTAATGCAAGACTAAAACCAAGACTAATATGCTAATCACTATCCATCCAAGTAAAGTTCAGAAATGTCGGTCATCAAATGATTAATCAAGTGATTAATCTCTTTCTCTTATTACAAAGTCTATAATCGGAGAGTAAAATGTTGATAAACTATATATGACAAAAATTAATATTGTTCAATGAATAAATCTATCTGAATATCTATTACAAAAATATTTATGCGCTCTAAGACTCACTTAGCTTACCTGCTTCCTGTAACAGTAATTCTTGCAAGATGTTCAAAGCTGAATCAGATAGTATCGATGTTTTAAGTTTTTGAACGGGAGCATGTGTGATGCTGTAATGATAGTTCTCAATATTGCTGAACTTAAAGATCGATAAAATCCCGTACTTAATGTTTTCTGCATGCTGAAGTTCAGTGTCCTTGCACATTCATTTCATTTGAACATACGGCGCAAAACACTGATCAGCGAATCAACATGATCACTAGCAAATGCTCGCGTAACAGCATATTGATAACCATTTTTCAGTAGATACTTTATGCAGAGAACAATTGATTTAGTTTTAAGGTGATTACTCCTACGTCTCATTGTTTAGGAATTGTTTTCGAAGCATCATGCTTGCAGATTTTATAGTACCTAAGTACGGTAGAAAATAATTTTCCAACCAATCAAGGTGACTATCATTTAAAGAGAGAACGATGTTTATCATGACTTCTGTTTTCCACATGGTGATGTATAATGCTTACATCATGCATAGAGAACCATTTGTTGATATTAGTCATGAAAAGAAATGTAGATTCAGAATCTTTGAATTTCTATGTCTGGGAATTAGTGGATGCATTGTCCTACAGTGTTCGAACAACACCAATTACTGACGGTGAGAATACTTCCTTCGCTTTTTTGATATTCATTTTCTCGAATGAACTAGATTCGATGTGCTTTTTGGTCAGATACCGAACAGGTTTAATAACCTCTACTTTCTGAATTTGTATAAGGGTTGCAAAAAGCTTTACTGAAATTACTCAGTACAGTCAGTAATTTCTCGTTCAAGAAATTTGGTCCTGAAGTTTTCCAGAATTCGACACTAATCGAAGCTTAGAAACAATTCCGTTTTCATCTAACGGATGTATAATCTCCGGTTGTTATGAACCCTCGTCGAAATATCTCATCGTTGTTTTTTCATAGTTGTCAGAAACAATTCTACTTACAACAAAACGCGTTCCTTTACTTCAGGAATCATATGCGGTGATCGGACATAATCCCTCTAAGGTTTTTCCTTCAGATGGGACAAAAGCGCTCCTACAGAAAATTCTTGTACGACATAATCCCCGGAACAGGATTTTTCTTTTATTTTAGATACATAATTTTTGTTGTCAGAATATATTGAACGAAATCTACTTTTATTTTTACTTTTAGAAGCTAGTTGTACGCAAAGTGAAAGGTGTGTAGGGGGAAATTAAGTTTATTTGTAGAAACAGTAAGGTGTTTGGGAACAATTAAATGTTTATTTCAGTTGCTCAGCTCCTGATTGGCTATTTAGAACCTATGAGAGATGGTAGGGTCGTAGTCTTACTATTTTGAAGAATTTAAAAATCTGTTGTCAAAGTGTTTTCACCTCATGTAAAGATTTTTTGAACACAATGTTTCGCTGTAATTTGTGGTTTCTAAAACGTGGGTGCAAGCTAATAGTTTATTATTAAAGGAGAGTGGAGAAAAAGAATCAGGAGAGATATCGCGAATTATTTAGTGAATTTTGAATTACTGTTCTCGACAAAGCCTGGAGGTGTTTCCTTCGTTACATGTTATGGACTTTGAAATTGCTGCAATAAACGCTGTTGTTGAAGTGTTTGGCGAAAGCATACGGATTCGGAGGTGTTTTCCTCTTTACGACAATCTACTTAGCGCATGTGCAAGAGTTAGGATTGGTGACTCATAAAAAGGATCCGGAATTTAGGATGTTTGTTGGGAAATTCGATGCCCTTGGATTTCTGCCAGAGGATGATGTTGGAATTTGAATGTAACACCTAATCGAAACTTTCGCAGAAGAGGGACAAGAGCTTTTACAATATTTTGATGTAACGTAGATAACTGGATCATTCTGCCACATCCCAGCAGATAATACTATCTTACTGCAGAGGATACCTTCAAAGTTCTCTACATATATATGAAATGTGTACGATGCCTCTCCAATGATAAAAATCCGAAGTAGATCTCAACCTAACTGCAATTTTTATCCTCCAATGAAAAATAATTTCTACCGAAACGAAATGGTCAATGGAGTTGTTCTTGACTAAAATAACTCAATTTTATTGACAAAAAGTTTAAAATAAGAACGTTACATACAATTTCATTAGACCACTTCTCATATTTAACATCTGCCAAAATATTAAGCTAGTACAGTCAATCCTAAAGATTTAGCAATAACTTTTTTTAAAAAAAAGTTCTTGCAATTTTTTATTCTAAACTTATCTTAATATATATATATATATATATATATATATATATATATATATATATATATATATATATATATACGGGTGGTCCGAAAGTCCCGAATTATACTAATGTGTATTGTAACAAACGTATATGGGTGTCAATAGACATGAAGACCGTAATGATATTTACGCCAATTTGGTATCTGAAACCAACCGAGATATGAACAATAGTAAAATTTGATATACTTCTTGAAATGTCTTATTTTTTATTTAGTTTGATTCAATAACATTACAACAGCACTATCTGGTAAGTGCAATTAGAGAGAGTTCTCGGAAACAGATAATTTTAAGAAGTGTTTTTTACAAATATCCTACTGGTTCTTTAAATGTAAGTTGCTATAAACACCATTGCGATCTCCACATTCATTAGAAACTATCTATAGAATTGAACAAGGTAGTTATATAAGCCACTTTTAAAGTAAATGCTTTTGAAGAGTCTAATTTTCAATCTTCTGTAACTATGTTCACATTCATTCAAAATTCGTTATATCGTGCTTATAGGATTAGCTACTAAATTACTTTAGATATTCATTCTCCCGTCTGTTTTATTTTCATTATTACTGCAGTACAAATCACCAGAATTTCGATGTTTGTGATCCAATAGTGTCCTTAATTTGAGAGAATGTAACGTATGGTATTATATTTTCCTCCCCAATGTAATTTGAAATTTACAAGAAGTTGACGTAGTGCTATTTGCAAAAAATTGAGTTGGCAACACCTACTTTTTGATATCACATGATATGCCAAACAATGTACCCTGGTGATATTTGCATGGTACAAAATTGACACGTCTCTTATTTATTAGTTTAAAAGTTAGATAAATACGAGTGACTTGGATGAATATAATGCCAAGCATCACTTGGGTGAAATTGAGTTATTAGGTAGATTAGCTTGAAGTTGACCCAAATAACGAGTAATTAGTTTTACTTTTTGAATGTACCTCCACGTGGGAAAGGAAGCTTATTTCGTATATGTCATATCACAAAATTGAATGGGAAAGTTGAGTGCTGTTTTATATTTATACGTATTTGTTGTTTTAGTTGTTGAGCACAGAATTTCTCGAAGGGGGATATTCTTTTTATATTATATATATATATATATATTATTGCGTTGTTGAATAAAATGCTATGGTGATCTTGATCTGTAAAACATAGGAACCGTGGCGTTTGTTTGCTGCAGAAATATCTGAACGTAAATAAACACGTAAAGAATTAGTTTAGTTGATTTGAAGCAGAAATATCTGAACGTAAATAAACACGTAAAGAATGAGTTTAGTTGATTTGAAGTTTAACGTTCGTTTTAGCAGCGAGGCTATTTGAAACGGGATCTACTGATTAATGTGGAATCCGAACCACACGAGCTCCCGCCGGGAATTGAACCTGGGCCTCCTACGCCAAAGGTGCGCACGCTACCCGCTTCGCCATGAAGATCACGTAAGGAATGGTAGATACAATTATCGTAATGAGGTCTCTAATAATTGGAATAACAAAATTATTGTTAGCGTTCCTGTCATGTTTTAGTGCTTTTTTGTTTGCATTGTAAAATGTCTGTATCACTTTGGAAAGAACTAATGCGTATTTGTTTTTTCAATGGAAGTTGAAGTCGTCTTAAGTTGGATATTATTAATTGGTCATAAGATTTTTTTCATTAAATAGTTTACATTTCTCATTCTATGACAAACTGTTTACAAAAATCTGCATTTATTTAGCATCACAAATGTGAATTTTATACCTGGGATAGTTGTTTTAGGCTTTATGTTAAATATAACAGAACAAAAAAGGTGTACTAGATTGTGGATCTAACGTTCTGTCAGTAGTATGGCTTTATGAAGCCTACTACCGTAATAATGCAAATAAAAACATGCTATCACCAAATGAGTTGAGATATTAATTTGGAGAATATAACACACATTGTTATGGGTAAATGGATTACTGGCAGTAGGAGTGAGTATATTACAGATCCTACGACGGCATTGCCTCTCATCTAACGTAATTTAGGCATTAAAATAAATTTGTACCTCCCGAAATATTGAAGTTCAGTGGCCACCGCGCGTTTGTGATCCTTTGAGCTTTATGTTAAGGTCCAGGTTATGGTTCCTTGTGTTTCGATTAACCCTCTATTTATTTCTGAATTATTAAACTTTAACATCCCTGTGAGTGTGGATATGACTATTTAAATTTCCTTTATGACGAAACTTGGCGCCACAAACCTGACAACTATGAGGCTTTTCTCCAGTATGTATTAAAAAATGTACCTGCAGAGATCGTTTTGTAGAGAAGTGTTTACCACATTCGTGACAGCGAAGGGATTTTTCGTTTGTGTGGCTTAAACTATGGATCTTTATTTGTGACTTTTGAGTGAACCCCTTACCACACACTTCGCAAAAATGATACTTTTTATCAGCGTGAGTAAGCAGATGCGTTTCTAAGTGATGTCTCCGAATGAATCCTTTGCCACATTTGTGACAAAAATGAGTCTTTTTCCGTGTATGAGTTAGCATATGAATGTTCAAACTTGACTTTTGAGTGAAGCTATTCCCGCACACTTCGCATTTATGAGGCTTTTCACCTGTATGAGAAATCATGTGGAAATCCAAACTTACCTTTTGACTATAACCCTTACCGCACATTTCACAAGAATATGGTTTCTCAGCCATATGTGTGTACAAGTGCTTTCCCAATTCAGATTTGCTACCGAATCCCTTACCACAATTTTCACAGTGATGAGATTTCACTTTTTTATGTCTTCGCAAGTGAGTTAGTAATTCAGATCGTCGTCTAAACTTTTTGCTACATTGTGCACATTTGTGAGGCTTTTCTTCAGTATGAGTTAAGACGTGTATTTTCAAACCTGATTTAGATGTGTACCCTTTTCCGCAATGACTGCAATAATGGAGCAATTCCTTTTTCTGCACTTTCAGGTTTGGTTTATGACTTAACTCTTTACCACAGTTAAAACAGTATTGATAGTTGTTACTAGAATGAAGAAAGTTATGAGCTTTCAAACTTGGGTTAGATTTGAAAATTTCGCAGCAGTTTTGGCAGTAATATTTCTCATCCTTATGAATGGCAGTGTGATTATTCAAATATAATTTCTTACTGAAACTTCTGTTACACTCCTTGCATACGTAACGTTTCTGCTCTGTATGTGTAAAGGAATGTGATATCATTCGTTCTTTTACAGCGAATCTTTTTCCACACTTGTCGCAAGAATAATGCTTTTCGTCACTATGTGTAAACATGTGCACTCGCAAACTTGAAGTCTGAGTGAAACCTCTCTCACACACTTTACATTTATATGGCTTTTCACCTGTATGCGTCACCATGTGTTGTTTCAAATCTGATTTAAAATTGAAGCCCTTTTTACATTCATTACAGCGATACGACCTTTCGTTGAAATGCCTGAGTAAGTGGTTTCTCAAATTTCCCTTATGACTGAACCATTTACCACAGATCTGACAATGAGTTTTCTTATATGTATGCGTGAATAAATGAGATATAAATTGAGATTTGTCACTGAAGTTTTGGCTACATTCTTTGCAGTAATGAGGCGGTATATCCGAATGAACTGAAGTACTACTTCCATGTGAGAAGAAATTAGTCGTTCTGAAAGATCAAGAAAAAACAGTTCATATTATCTTATTATATGAAGTATCTTCCGTGATTATCTCATCTAGTTTCCTTTAATGTCTACACACCTTTTTCTATATATTTTGCCGAACAATCGCGAGTTGGATATTTTGTTTAGAGAAATGCAATTTATCTCGCTATCTAAAAATATTTTTGTTAAAATAGTTAAACTTTGAAAATCTGATTATCGAAAATTCATAAATTTATATTAAATATTAGTCGTTTTGCCGCTTTCCACATGCAGAAATTGGAATGCTTTAAACACGTTCTATCATTAATTGCGCACGAAAACTACTGGCTCGCGAGAGAATGTATTAGGGCAATTGTTGGGGCTTTGTCAAAATTAAAAAATGAAATGAAATCTTTAAGTTTTACGTCCCACGCCTCTGCGGGTCAGTCTAAAGGAGACGGTGATGAGTTAAATGGTGGAATGAAGAAAGTGGGAGGAAACAAGAGAACTCCGAGAAAGCCATGAGCACGGTGTTTGTCCACCACAAAGTCCACACTGCGTGACATAGGATCGGACGATAGACCCCAAGCACCGGAGGTGAACGCTCTACCACTGAGCCACCGCCCCGATAAAAATAATAGTACTTTGTATCTAAAATCAAACTATCAATATTGGTTAAGCTGTTTCATATTTATAGTTATGGGTCTAACTTCATAAACAATCAGGGTCTAAATGATGAACCTTGAAAGACAATCATGTAAATAATTTTGATGTAATACATTACATATAGCATCGCAATTAAGTGAGATACTATACCCTACATTGCACCAAGGTCCTTAGAGAACCTCGAGTTAAGAGTACCGAACTATCATCTAAAAAGTAGATTTAATTTTCGAAGCCAACGAGTTAGTGACTGAAATTTATATACGGCGGGCATTGTTTTTCGTATCTTGCGGCAATGAATACAGTAAGAAGTGACAGATGATGAATAAATCAACAAGAGATTAACACTTGATAATCAGAAACAAAATAATCAATACCTAATAAATGCATAATTGTGTACCTTTTTCACATTACTCTATCACGATTTATTGAATTTTACAAGTTCTGCATCACAAAGTCTCACAGTGTATAAGTGCACTGCAATATAAGGCAAAAATCTATAGCGGAACCTTTTGGAGCGTATTACTACTCAGCGTAAATTAGTAGCACATATGTGGATAAGAATAGAACCATTTCCGGAAACAAAAGCCGTGGAGAAGAAACTTTAATGCTGGTGTACACAGAAGGAAGCTAAGTATATTTAGAGCTGAAGCATGGAATAAGGGAGTGCTTAACTCTGGAAGAGTGGTCTACTTTAGAGAAAAGTAAAATTGAAATTTGAGAAATAACACAATGACAAAAATTTACCGGATCATATGAAAATACATCTAATTACTATGAATCGCGTATACAGTACATGTTACACAATCTTTTATATTAGGAATATTACAGACTGACTAATAAGTAACGATAACAATCTTTATGGTTCTTTGAAATACAATGTAGCTAATATTATATGCCAATGTGTCTTCAAAGCACAAAAGAATGTACTGGAAAATAAGGTGCGATTTTCATTTTCCAATGAAAACCCAACAGCTGTATAGAAAATTGACATCGAATAATCAATGTAGCTGTTCATTCTGAAGAAAAAAATACCATAATTATCAGGCTGAGTGAACGCGTTCGAAAATTATTCCAAGTTGAATTTAACATTAGATTATATGACCAGAAGTACTTCTTTTTCGATTTTAAAAGAACGGCAAGAGATAGAAACGAAGTTCTTAGAAAGTTTCCAAGAGATGAAATTAAGGCACCCCCAATGGCACTAGAGCAGGTTTTCGGAAAGTTCCAGAACATTGCTTAAATCGGTTCATAATTTGCTCCAAAACCAATTCCAACATTAATGGGAAAGTCAGGTAAGACCTTTGATGAAGCATTTGCTTAAAACGTACAGCTGAAAAAATATTGTAAAGTAAAAACAATTTAGGAGGGAAAGTAAACAATTAAGTTAACAAATATTTAGGGAGGTACTGAGTCCGAGACTGATCTCGATCTCGTCTCGGACTCGGCACCATACTTAATTATAGGCCTTATATTTGGAGAATTACATATAGTGTAGACAGACTCAAACTATCGCTTAATATGATGTCCTTATTCCGTAAAAAATACGAAAATTCGATTTAGGGTCCGTTCAAGAATTTTTTGTGCTCTAATCCAAAAACTAATTATTTGCCAAGATCGCAATCTTTCGGTCTAAATTTTTTTTTGGAAGGGGGGACATTGCTAATACACTTGGTCAAGATCACATTTTTTGTTTTTTATCATTCCTAAAATTATTTTTTCTTTCAAACTAGTTCAGCAAATTCGATCCCGATTTAAGCAATGTTCTGCAACTTCCGCAAAGCAGCTCTAGTTTCATTAAATGTTCCTTGATTATGTCTTCTGAAAACCTCCCAAGAACTGCGCTTTTATCTCTTACCGTTCTTTTAAAATCGAAAAAAATACTTCTGGCCGTATACTCTAATGTTAAATACAACATGGAATAATTTTCGAAAGCGTTGCCTCAACTTGATAATTAAGGTATGTTTTTCTTCAGTACAAAAACTACTGTCGTGGCTAAAATTTCGATCCACCTTTTTGCGGTGTTTTTGCAAACACCCTGTACATCTACAAGTTCTCAACTACGTCGTACTTATGCCTCTGGCGAGACTTGTACTTGTAATGATTTGTTTGTTAATTCCTGGATCTCTTTGGCCTTGTTTAGTTAATTACGTGAACTGTGATATGTTTTGGCGAACTCTGTGTGATGCTGCAGCTACCATGTCCATATCCTACAAGTGGACTTCTATTTCCGTTTGGCCTGTAAGTACTGAATCCCCTCTGGTCCACTCACAGAGCCGTTTTCCTTTGTCAACTGTCCCCCTAAGCATTATTGAATTATTTCGCAAATTTAGAGATTTATCTCCGCACCGATCCTTTGTGTGCATTTAACAATCTTCACTATGTCGAATTTGATTTCTACAAGAATGTCACACCTACATCTACATTAATCGGTCTTTGGAAACCTGTGAACTTTGATCTTATTTTGGGACTTACAAGTAGTTCTTGGACACTTCTGTAATTACGGTCTGTAAAATAACTGAACTCTTTAATAAACCTTTATGCAACACATTCGCTCTGTTATTATTATGTTCATTGCTCAGTCAGACCGGTATTTAAATCCCAAACCTCACCGTAAGTACGTAGTAGGTAACGCCTTTACCTTGTATTACACGCTGCGAATTAAGTGTTAAGCCACCTTCTGGTGGGCTGCCATGAGAGTTGCTTCTGCCAGCTGTCTATTGTTTTAGAGTCCTCTTGACTTCCGGGGATATCTTTCATTATCGAGAGACATTACCTGCGTAAGTTACGCCGTTATTCTGTCTCGACTAAGATGCATGCAGTTAACGTCTCCTCCGCATCCACTTACAGGTTATAACTAAACATCCTTTTAGCAAATCCGCTCGAGCTACTAATAATCACTGCCAGTCTTCTTTAAGAACCGACTGCAAGTGTATGAGTAAATTCCCTCTACGATAATGAAATGTGTGGTATCAGTGAATAGTTTAGGAGGGCTTTGGTAGAAAAGTGCCTTTTAACGTAGATCATGTGTTTTCTAATAGTGACTTCCATCTTAACGCTATCGTCACCCTATACTTGCGTTTATCAATCTTGTTGTGATCAAAATTTATGTAAATGATTAAGGGGAGTCGCTTCTTCAATTGGCCTATTATTTCATGTGTAACTGAATAATTGTTTAGCTCGGTACGGTAAGAGAATGGTACGGTTTAGCTCGGTACGGTAATAAAAGAACGGTAAGAGATAAAAGCGCGGTTCTTAGGAGGTTTTCAGAAGACAATATCAAGGAACATTTAATGGTACTAGAGCTGCTTTGCGGAAGTTGCAGAATATTGCTTAGTTCGGGATCGAATTTGCTGAACTAGTTTGAAAGAAATATAATTTTAGGAATGATAAAAAATAAAAGATTGTGATCTTGACCAAGTGTGTTAGCAATGTTCCCCCCAAAAAAATTTAGACCAAAAGATTGCGATCTTGGCAAATAATTAGTTTTTGGATTAGGGCACAGAAAATTATTCAGCTTTCAGCTAAAAATTTAATTAATTACATTGATAATGTTCTTTTGTAAAATTGTTTTATCGTTTAATTACCGTACATTCTCAATTGCTCATTTGCTAGAATCCTCTCTTATGGTGACGGCGCACTCATACATTGTTGTTTCATCCACCCCTTTTGATGTAACTAGTAATAGCAAGATGTGTTTGAAATCCCTTTGTTGTACGAGAGCTGTGTGGTGTCTCCTATTCCCATCCAAGTGGCCCACTTATTTCTATTAATTTATTATGTGTTTAATTTACTATAAATGTGTAGAATGTGATAATATGGCGGGCAAGTAATTCCTAATTGTTCATTTTCGTCATCTCGTATTATGACTTCCGCCTGGGTTCGATGCTTTATTGCGCCACTCTCAGATTGATTGATTGAACTATTGTTTAGTCCTTAGCCTCTACCCTTAGAATCATAAATCACACCGTTCTTTGTTCAGGTCCAATGTTATTGGTGTGACAGCTAGATAAATCACCTAAATCATTTTTATTCTGTTGGCCATATTTGTATTGCCTATGAATCTCGTAGGCAATTGTGAGATTGAGGAAGCGACTATTCGACGAGCTTTTACCTTCAACGCAAGAGATAGAAGTAGTGCTCTTAATATCAAACATTAAAAATTCCTACCGGTGTCTTCGCGTCGGGCCCAGCCACCTGAGGGCCTGGGCGTACGCTACACTACGTTGCTTAGTCGATGTTATTTTTCTGTATAGCTGTGGGGATTTCAATGGTAAATGGAAATGGCTTTTTTGTTAAGAAGAAAATACATAAAAGTTTTCTAACTTGGCTAACCAACTTCTTGATACCAAACTGTTATTGAATGATAGTTCTAACTGTAATTATTAGAACTGGACAGTAGAAATGTTTTGGCAGTTACGAAATATTTACACCAATGCACTCATCATTTTCTGTTATCACCTCATCCTGTTCCGCCTAATTTTCAATTGTAAAAGGATTGTTAAAAGAATGTGATATATACATTCGAGATTTTAGAATATTAATTCAATGACCGATAAGCATTTTATTAATGATTAGGTAAATTGTCTTCTGGAAGAAAATAACGATGGATATTGCGTACCGAAATATCTACACGAAATGCTGAAGTTTCAAGTTTCGGCGCTATAAAGGTAACCAAGAAAGTTATGTCGTTTTTCACCCACTACCTTCGAACATCGACATGTCACCTAAGACGTACCTCAAAGATGAAAAATGATCACCATCGGCATCGACCACCTTCTGCAACGATCTAAAAGGCAACGGATTCCATCGCAGTTGAACTTGGTGGACCGTGAAGCAAAGAATTTATCAAGTGCATTTTGCACCTCTACTTGGGATTTCAATTGGCGTCCTCTAAGGTAATTGTACAAGAAATGGAACAGCTGATAATCGAACGGTACAATGTACGGGAGTATGGCGGATGCAATAATGCTTCCGATCCATGGCGTAGGATGATGTCCCGGGTCATCCTAGCCACGTGGGATTTAGCCTTGTTCTGTATCAGAAGGATCCCTTTGAGGTTCAGAATTTCATAGCTCCAGAGTTTTGAGTTTTCCTGAACACGGTTCAACTGCTGACAGCACACAACTACATTGATGCTCAGACCAGCTGGTAGCCGTTCTTGATGCACGATGCCGTGACCAGTCCACTAAATACACAGGAGAACGTTCTTTTGGTGCAGTCTGGTTTTGGTTGTTTTGGAACCGGTTCATAGGATGCTAACCAATGATTACGGCGCCATGGAGTTTCGCAAAGGACCCACTTATCATCACATGTCTACACCCTGTCCAGAAATGGCTACTTCCTCAGACCAAACAGCAAAGAAAGACAGGTATCACCTTGTTTTGCCTTCTGGCCTAGAGTGAAATTATGTAGGACCCACCCACCCAACTTATAGTACTTCCCAAGTTGATGGAGGTGCTGCCGAATAGTTCCTCCACTCACACTGAGCTGCAGTCCCAGTTCCTCACGTCTGATTACTATTCGCCTTAATTGCTGCCTAAAGATCTTCTGTTGTACATGTGTTGGTCTTCCGACAAGTGGTGCGTCTTCAAGTGTTTCTTCACCGTCCTTAACTCGTTGAACCGCTGCTCCATTGTCCGCGGGTCACCACATCCCACTGCAGCGCGTTTGATGCTAGTTTGAATCGTACATCATACAGGAACTTATGACGCTCTGTGGATGTCCCATATTCACTCTGTCCTTACGCAAGTTCAGGGTGTAACTTAACTGCCCGGTAGTGTGTTGAATATACCTACAGCAACAACTGACCTTCGCCTTACCTTCATTCGCACTGAAGTCACGATGTGAGGGCCAATTGAACAGACCTGCACAAAAAGCGATACAACTTTCTTGGGTACCTTTATATAACGATTTGAAGAACGTTAAGTAAAATGTAGCCATCAGATATTAAACATAATATCCTACACTAAAATACGCAAGCACCAAGGTTAACAATAGACTAGTGCAGTTCAATAGTAAGGTAAATCTTTAAACTTATAAGCATTTGCGTATCATGGTAAATGCTGGACCTCCAAACAGTATGGTTTGATTTACTTCCTCAGGGAAAATAATATCGGAATGAAAGCGCAAAATGTGCAATTAAATGGCGCTTCGATTTTCACATTTGCTTTCCTCAAAAGTGGAAACCTACTAAGCTATTGATATCTATATCTATCTATATAATATGGTTTACTTCAGTTTGAAAGAACTATTATAGTGTTAGTGTTACCCCAAATTTTAATCAGTAAAGTTTAAAATAGTCTAAAAGATAATTAGTAGAATAACGTATATGCATATAATGTGGCTAGTAGAAAAACTAGACTACATTGCTTTCGTTGCCTTTTGTATTTCAGATTTGCTGAAATCATCTAATGACAATCACTCTAAAGATATGAATTTGAAGTTTGTGCTGGAGTTTATATTCGATTACTATTTAGTGAATAACATCATTTTCCATCCAAAGTTGGATTTGAAGTATATGAGTGGTCCTTACTTTACAATTTCCGAGCATTTTTGTATCTCAAGCACTAAAATAATTTCATATTAAACTAAAGTAACCCATCAGAAAAATTAGTTCAGTTGAATATTATTAAATGGTATCCCAAACTTCAAGTTTCCAATGTATTTTCAAATATAATACAAGGCAAGGTTACTTTATAAGTTTTACGGATGTGAGCATTATATTTTGGATCGGGATAATCAAGATGAACTGTTTCAATTCCTGTAGAGCACCATTACGGTCGCATCTTCAAGTTCACCATCTTATATTCAGAACCAAATATTTAACAGCAAAAGGCCATGATATATATTGTTGTGGGGTAGCTAGGTACCATAAATATACATCTGACGTTATTTCTAAGTTGCATATAATTATTAAATAATTATTAACTTATTAAAATATGTTTATTAACTCAATTGTATTTCCAAACTTACAAGATACTTTTGTCTCAAAAATTCCTCATTCATTATACTTTAAACGCATAGAAAACTTCAGGTTGCTTGTGGCAAAATTTATTATTATTAAATTCAGGTAATATTTCTCATGTGTTAATTTGATCTAATACGAAATTATTTTAGGAAGCAAGACTCAAAAAACACTCGAAAATTGCAAAATCAGGGTCACCGAAAAAAATATATTTACAAACTATTTAACTTTGTTTTAATTTCAGATTCTGATTCTAGATATCTAACACTTCCGTGAGTTTTAAACGTACTAGATATGTATAATTATTTATTAAGAATTTGTATCGTGTAATTTCTCTGCCGCCTTTGTCTTTACTGACACAAAATAGGTAAAATGAATTTTGAATCGTATTTGAAGTTACAATTTAAAAAGGAAATAAATGTAATATGGGCAATTTATTTATTTGTAATATCCAACCTCTCCGGTTTCACGGATGTTTTTAGATAAGAATTTTCATTTTTGACGATTTGAATGTAAAATCATTCCATGTAGCATTGATTTATTGTATGGGAAATGGAAATTCAACACATATTCGAAGAACATAAAAATTTATTTCCCTCTTTTTGTATACATTTGATTTGATTTCTTTCCAAATTTTGCGTCCCTTTTCAGCAGCAAGAGTGTGGAGCTACAGCTGTGAGACGTAGATCTACAGCTTAAATTGGGATCTGAAACAGATAAGCTCCGCCGGGTATCGAACCGGTCTTCTACGCTTTCTTCACATCAAATAATATTTACCCTGAAAAGCACAAGCGCTTTAACGAAGAGCACAAATGTGTTTGTTGGAAAAATTTATTTTCGTATGTAAGCATGCTGTTAAAAATAGATGTGAAGTTCTTACTTGAATTTCAAATTGGAGCTGCAAGACGGACCAGAAGACCACACTTAAAATAATTTTAAAAATAGGACATGTAGTTACTTAATAATATTTTCCATAAAACAGATTGCCACACTTTTGCGATTTCTGTGAAAAAGTAACAAAGTTTTGAACATAAAGTGTCTCCTGCTTTTAGATTTTCTTTCATCCATACGCATCTGAGATTTGCCGTTTTTTCTTGAGTACTAAATGAAAACGACATGGTGAACTCTATTCCTGCTTGTGAAATTACAGAATAGAGACTACAAAATACTCCTTCAATAGTATACGTTTAATATGAGAAATTATTCAGAACTTCACTATATTTTCGTTGGTGATTGATGGGAAAAACAAACAGCGACAACGGCATTAATATTGCGCAAAAGAACTTCCGAGTGTGCTGCTTTATCTATGAAATTCGTTTTCTACAATAACACTGTTTTTCGCAGAGAATTTGCATTTCATCCCCCAGGAGGATCATACATGGATTAATCACATTTTATTATCTTTTCCAGGACGAAGTGGAAGCGTGCGAATATATTTGGCTACATAAACGTGAAAATCAGAATAGCACTAAATATTAATAGATCTCATTTAGTCTTTTACTATTGGAAGTGCCTAATAACTATGCTTTTGTGTGAGTACAAAATGCTGAATTTTCATCGACGTTTCTGGAAAATGAGGCCGTTCAGGGATACAGCTGTCTTTAGTTACTGAACATACATTATGGATGTGTGTTCAGTAAATGTTCAGTTTACCTCTTTTTATGCGTATATATTGATATCCGGAGTTCAGTTTTCTATGTTTATTGTTAATTAACTATTAGTGGTGGGCACAAAAACTGGTCTTTCGGTTTTTACAAAAACCGAAACCGGCATTTCAAAATTTTCAGAAAACATTTTCAAAACCGGTTCGGTTTGCACCGAAACTGGTTTCGGTTTTCTCCAAAACCGGTTCAGTTTATCCACGGATTGTTTGGGTTTTCTCAAAAACAGGTTCCGTTTTTCTCCAAAATCGGTTCTATTTCTCACAAGAATAGTGTTTCGTTGTTCTCCGGAAATTGATTCCGTTTCTACAGAAATAGTTTTGTGTCTCTCAAAAGTTTTCACCGAAAAGATTTTCCGTGAAAAACGAACCGGTTTTGAAAAAAAACGAAATGTCGGTTTGTTCGGATTTCGGCTTTCCTAGGAACTTCTTTCCAGTTTTTATAAAAAGCGGTTTTGCCGATCCCTATTAATTATTCTGTTATACAGATTTTTCTTCTCTGAACATCTCGGCAACCAAAGAGTATCTTACCTTATATCGGTGTTTCTTACGAGATAACGTATCAAGTGTCAAAGCGGGTTTGGACCCGAGACTATCTTAATTGTGCCCTATAGGAAACACATTTTAGGACTGTCAATGAAGTCAGTACTTTTCTTACGTAAAAATTTTATTTCAAAAGTACATTTTTTATGACACAAAGATTTAAGTTTATAATCTTGTAAAGGAAGCTGGTGATTTTAAACTGTGCATTAAAATAAAACAGTCGTGAGAAAATACGATTACAAATTAAACAATAAGGTTAGCTGACTCGGACTTCCAATGCTACTTTCCTCGAAGACTCTCGGCAAAGGACTTCATGAACTGAAAACTATACACTCACAAAAGTAATGTGGCGCATATTACATGCTCTAAGTTGATCTTTAACAAACTGAGGTAGCAAAGGGTTAAAGAAACTTCAATTACCGTTCTGCTACCAACATCCTAGAAATGGAATTTTAAACATCCAAACAAAACATATACTATGTCAAAACAGTACTAGCAACTCTCCCTAATTTCGTTAATTTGATAGCGACTATTTGCATAACAGAAAATACATTGCAGATATATTGCATGTGGATTACGGGCCACCTCACTCAGTCCAATGAACGCGATAGTGCAAGCAAAATTTAAATAATAATATACAATGTAAAATATTGCCTCGTGATTTGCTGAATAAGTTATTAGCTTATTCGATATGAAGTGTGTTAAGATAAACAGTCTCTATCCGATGATATTAGACAAGAAATTAAGCATAATGTGGGTAATGAACATGGGTAGAAAGTAGTACAGTTTTCACGTCATAGGCGTTGTAAAACGCACGAAAGCGCTTTTAAGAAAGCAATAAATCTCACGAAAGCGGAAAGCAAACATTATGGGAACAAAAAGTTTTATAGAAAGTAGACCCCATAAATGCAAGGCGTACAGATAGTAGGGAACATTTCTGCGCAAAGGAAACTCCTACTTACAGACGGAAAATGAATAGATATTGCCCATCTGTGTCTATCTCCGTTTAGCCTCCAGGGCTCCCTCCTCATATTTTCGTCACTGCAGTGTTTGGGTGCAACTTCCCGTCAAAATGGCTTTGAACCGACTGCGATAAATTGCAAATTTTGACTTGACTACGATACATCTCAGTATTTAGCGCCTTCATTTTTTGAATGCCTATCTCATTAAAATTATACCGCTTTTGATTATGCTTCATTTGATATGTTCGGCTTAATTTCATGTTTATTATCACCTACATTCGTCGTTTCATTATCATACTATCCTATGTAATTTCCTCATAGTACAGTTCTAAGAATAATCAAGTCCAAGGTAAATGAAAATTATAAGTCTCTTGATACTGAAGATCTATACAGAAAAGTTTAAGTCTACACAAAAGCATCTCGGTTTACAAGTATATTTCCTCTATATCTTAGCAGGATTATCGTTAATATCAGTAACCCAACACGAAATGGACGCTAAAAATGTATGCTAATAAATATTATATAAACGAGCCATATACACCAACGAAGAAAAATAATACAATCTTACGATATAACAAATTGCTACAATTAGTAAAACTCCAGTAAAATTATTTGTAACATTGGAGAAAATATAACTGATGATTTCTACATAGTTTGGCTATTTAATTAAATCAGCATATCACCTAATGTAGTTAAAGCTCATTCTCTTCATTACATATCAAAAATTTACTCAACATACATTATGAATGTAATCACAAGTGACCAAAGAATGAAAATACATGGTGGAAGGAAAGAAGATCAAGACCTCTGGAGGTGATTCTACACCTAAAAATAAGGAAAAAGTTGTAGTGAATATAGGTCCAACGCGGTGGCGTTTTCAAGCAGCAGTCGTGCGACGTTTCGCTGCCTCCTTCTTCTAAGTCCAATATCTACCGAACAAACAGAGATAATGACATTGGGTCAAAGGAAAGTAAAGAAAGTCACCCGACTAAAATGATGACGCAAACGAAAGGAGCTTAGCGAAATGCACAAGGGAACTCTCAAAATGAAGAATAGAATTCACCAAATGAGATGCAGTAGTGGACGTGAAAATGAATATGTACAAAAGTAAAATGACCTGGTTATTTTTAGCGTGCGTTCTGGATGATCGATTGGAAACGTTCAAATGGGGATTCCCCACCGCAGCGTCGGAGAGCAATGTATACGACAGAATACACCACGAATACGGTGCTTTGTTGGAACGATGGTACCACTTGCAAATTATTGTTTCCGACAGCGCTCAAAAGAGATAGTGACGGGATCTGGGCGGGTGTTGATTATTGCACAACTACTAACAACGTACATTCGCGAAGTGTCCCCTCAGGATTCATCTAAAATTGATTTAAATACCGCGGCGAAAAGTGTATTGTACTAATTTTAGCGGCCCATATGAGTAATTTGCATATTTATGGGTCTTCATATATACGGATTTCATACACAACTCAAACGCTTGGTCACAAAATTGCTTTTACTTTCTTTAGATGTAACTGAAAATGAATGTAGGCATATGCAAAACAAATTAGATCAAGTACTGCTCCTCAGACACGTGTTATCCACACCAGCCGCCATATTGGACTCAACTTTCGTTTCTTTCGAGCAGCAGTTTCTTACATGACATGTTCAGTAATTCTAATGACACATGTCACAAACGAATCTCATGAAACATTCTTTCCCTTTATCATGAAACCAATTTTCGCTGTTTCTAGCAAAATACGCACTGCTCCTCTTTAAATATGATGTTTGCTACACACTGTCATGCAGCAGTACGCTTTAAATATGGTAAATTATCCACAATGAGTGTACAATTTTCCGCCAGACATGATTTAGCAGACTAACACAGCAAACGTGGTAATTTTGTAAAACTTTGGAAGTCTGAACGATACACTGTGTTTGTGTCGTATCTGTAGGAATACTCTCTTGCCGCAGTTCTTTGATCTGAAAGCTTTATAGAAGCTTTTTTCGATGAAATTTCTCGTTCTCATGTCAGTTTTGTTTATGCGTAGTCTATCTCACAGATTTTTCGAAATTTTAAAACAGTAATCCCTTTTCTTGTTGCAATTGTAGTCTGTCTGACTGGTTTCTTTGTTTGCACCTCTTAATCAGAATAAATGGAACACGTGGATTTCAGGGCGAATGTGCTATTATTATTAGTAATTTAGAGACAGACAAGAAGAGAAAGAAAATAACAAAATGTTTAGTACTACGGGAACTAAAAAAACTACATATTAAATACTACGTTAAGTGCGATTATCTATGTGCACATGCAACAAGAATACATGTACTATGCAACAGCTTCGAGAGTCTTTTTGATAACTTCACATAACCAGCAGCCATGTTTGGAACTTGTATTCATTGTAGAACACCAAAACAAGTATTTGAAAAAAAAAAAAAAAAAGAAAACACATTGTAACCTCACAACAGTAAAATTATTCCTTTAAAATATTTTCTATTATAACATGAACCAACAAACGATAAAAGCTTCCAGGGGGACTTCTCGGGAACCTGTCATAATATAACGAATGAGAAAATCAACTAGAATAATTTGTTTCACTTGTTTTCGATAGAAAAATAAAACAGAACATCGACACAAAACCATAATCGTACTTCCAAGAAAATCAATTATGAACCCTGTGAAGACTATAAAATACATTTTTCCTCTGTCGCTACTTGATAGGTCAAGACGAAATTTTCAGTTTAAGTTGGACGTAAAATAGGAAATATAAATACATTTTATTGATCACCTAGTTTATAGTGTTGCCACGTAATAACTAAAAGAATTGTGAGAAGGGACTCTTTTCTAGGGAAATTTTCTTAAATATCCCTCAATTATTTTTCCATTAGACGCAGAAATGTGCTTTTCATTACGTAAACTGAAAGCCTACACTCTTACTATTCAATCGACGTATAACATATTCGAGTGTTGCACTGACGGTCGGAACATGTACACAAAGTCACACTCGTACTTCCATGAAAATCGATTATTATGAACTCTGTGAAAACTATATAATAAAAAAAAAAACATATTTCTTCTGCTACTATTCGACAGATGAAGATGAAATTTCTAGTTTAAGTGGGACATAAAATTGGGCACATAAATACATTTTATTATTTATCTACTTTGCAGTCCCGCCACGTAATAACTAAAAGAATCGTGAAACGAAATTTTCTTAAATATCCCTCAATTATTTTTCCTTTGTACGCAGAAATGTCCTGTTAATTACGTAAACTGAAAGCCTACACTTTTACAAATCGATCGACGTATAACTTGTTTCAGTGTCGCACTGACGGTCGGAACATGGTCACAAAGTCATACTCATACCTCCATGAAAATCGATTATCATCAACTATGTGAAAGCTATAAAAAAACATTTCTTCTGCTGCTGTTTGATGGATCAAGATGAAATTTCAGTTTAAGTTGGTGTTGCCATGTAATAACTAAAAGAACCGCGAGAAGGGACTTCCTTTAGGGAAATTTTCTTAAATATCCCTCAATTATTTTCCTTTGTATGCAGAAATATCCCGTTCATAACGCAAGCTGAAAGGCTACACTCTTACATATCGATCAAGGTATAACTTAATTCAGTCTTAAACTGACGGTTTGATCTACGGTCATTTAATGAGATCCCATCGATATCTGTAGATACACATGCGTGAAGAAAGGGTTAAGGGACCCAGTACCCTGGTGTTGCACTTATATGTTGACCAACCACTATTATTTGATTCTGAAGACCCTAAGAAACGTTACTAATACAGTGACGAAAATTCTCCAAAAGGGGAATTGACCCTTGACTCTTGCTCTAAAGATGACAAATCTACAAACACATTTGTTTATATGAACTGAAAACAAACTAGCATTACAAAGGTATAGAAAACAAACTACCATTACTTTTAACAAAGCTGAAACACGTAATGGAGAAATGTGCATATATCAATAAGAACAATGTCGAAGCTAATGTCACATCAGTAAAGACTGAGGTAAGTAACAAAAGTATTGCGTCAGCATGATTTGTATGTGTTACATGCCAAACATTGAAATAAATATTAATTAACATGATATTAAAAGTAGAAGGAAGACAGTTCTAAAAAAATACATTAAATTTACTCAGCAATATAAAAATATCGAAGAAACACCACTACTGGAATATAATCCTTGTCCATGCAATCCGAATTTTACTTAAGCAAATAATAACATAATTCCTTAAGGAAGAGGAAACATTCTTGCAACTTGCGTGGAAAGTGTATTTAATAAAAGGATAAAAAATGTGACCTAAACTGAAAGTGTTTCCTAGTAAGGTAATATTTTCCATATACATATACAGAGGTAGAGATACTTCACTAAATATTATTTCTATTCATACCATCTCGAAAAAATAAGTTGTTCTATACGACCATTTCTGTTTGAAACGTGCATTTACTAGCAAGTGCTGATTCGTATAGCACGCATAAAAATATTTGATTTTATTATTGTATGCTTCTTGTCATATAAACCTAAACAGTCTTTAAGTGTAAATGCCACACAACTGTGCATAGCTTTACTTCCAAAGATCTGCATAAAAAATGAATTTTTACTAGATTTTTTTCAAAAGAATAACATGCACAGTATATACAGAAGACGATTATCTAGATACTGCTACGAAATGGATATATGATCGACACTTAAAGAATATAATACACGTAATTAAAAACGAGAAACATGGTAATTCAAGACCTAACAAATTTCATTTGACAACCCAATTCGATGAATGTCGAGTAATCAAGAAACTATATTCTGTACAGGCATAGACTTCATGTACTGACATATTTTTCAGTATGGGTTCAAATGCAATCTATCCGAAATTATTTAGTTTTGCGTTAAGAATCTGCATTTGACAAACAAGTTGTACAAATGGAAAAGAAAAGAATGACAAAATGAGTGCCAAATACAGAGTGAGGCAAAAGTCTGGATACATCTCTATAAAAGTCGAATGGTGTGAGGAATCATACCTTCGTCTAGTATGGGGTGTCTATAGGTGGGAGCGCAACTTCTAGGAGCTATGGCGACAGCGACAGCAATCTTGGACTTGGGTCGCGTTTATCAAATGGGAACGGGGTTGTGGTGAAATATCATTTTGCATTGTCTTTTGCCGAAGAATACACCTGTGCAATCCGTTTTGCGATATCTTTATTCGTGTAGAAGTTATGACCTGTGGAAATTAGAGACAATTGTCAGAGTCGGCATTACAACATATGCTCAATAAGACCTCCACTGTGCTGTATACACAATTGGAGTCTTTTTTGCCAGTCCTGCTGCACACATTGCAGGGTCTGTGGGTCAACAGAGGCACACGCCTCCTCAATGCGCTGGCAGACATATGCTACATTGTTGATTTTTACCTCATGTACAATTGATTTCAAATGGCCCGATATAAAGGAGGTGTGATATCAGGGGAACGTTGTGGACTTTCCACAGGACACCTACCTATCCGGAGACCTGGAAACTGTTACAAGAATGTTGGGAAATCACCCTGCGGATTCAGCAACTTTGGAAACATAATCACGGAGCATGTTAAGATTCCTCTGTTCATCTGTTCATTCAAGGTTTCATCAATAAACACCGGACCTACGATTCTTGTGTCCCGAATCCCACACCAAAGCATCACCAAATTTGTCCGATAACTTGGAAACTGTTATATGTGAAATGTCATTTCTATCAGGATGCCGGGCACTGAAGTCAGCAGCAATCAATCTGGTACTTTGTCCACCACTCGTCAACACAATTTCAATGTGTTCCTCTGTGTAAGTTCCAATGTGGATCACCTGCAAGATACAAAAAATTGACCACCTCATTGCAATTTTAAATTTTAACAGGTTATAGTTCCTACACAAATAAAGATACCACGAAACGGATTGCACAGCTGTATTTCTCAGGGAAAGGCATTGTAAAATGATATGCGACATGACCTAATTCCCATTTGAAAAACGTAACCCAAATCCAAGAAGGCGGATATCAAGACGGGTGTCGTCATAGCACTGTAAGGTCCGCCCCCACCTATAAATATCTCATACCAAACGACATTATGATTTCTCACACCCTTTGACTTTTATAGGGATATATTTAGACTTTTGCCTCACCCTGTATATTTAACGTATTCTATTAGGAAACAGTATATAACTAAAGTAAAGTTTCTCTTGTTTCTAGTCTGCGCTACTAAACGCTGAAATACACCAGGATGTACGTCTTTTTTATCTAGAATTCCACTTTCATGCAACCAAAGAATTCCCCTAGCTATGTTTATAATCACACACCAAAAAAGTGAATAATTTCGAGATTCTTACAATTATTAAGTTAATAAACGGTCCATGACAGGTAGATATATCGTACTTTTAACCTACTTCGGGATACAATTTACGAATTAACATTTATAATAAAATTTCTTATTCAACCCTTGCCTCGTGTATCATTGTTATATGTTGTATGCATATAAACACAAGAGAACATAGCATTAAAATACATTCTATTCTTGATTCAAATTCCCTATTATTACAATACTACAAATTTACCTAAAGTAAGAAAATCTAATTAACGTAGTATTGCAAGTGTTGACGCCTATGGATACAGCTCACGATTAATCCTAAATGGAATAAATTTAACTGTACCTGAATTCTTCAGAATTCTCTTCCAGTTCCTGACAATGATCATCTTGAACGTCTTCTCCGCTCTTATCTCTACTACGGGTAGACCATTGATTATTTAAATCTTCATCCCTACGACAAAAACTCACAATATTGTAGTAAGGAAACTTATTTTACTGCGAAATGGTTAACACTTTACAATGAATTATATATAGACAAACGACTCATTAGATATGGCTATTGAACTCTCTTGACAAGTTGTTACTATATCATTTTTATTACCTTTTAAAGGATTTTAAAAATGAAATGAAATGAAATCTTTGAGTTTTACGTCCCACGGTTATGCCGGTTAGGCTAAAGGAGACGGTGATGATGAGTAATGAATGAAATGGTGGAATGAAGAAAGTGGGAGGAAACGGGAGAACCCCGAGAAAACCCACGCACACGTAAAGGATTTTAAATTTAGAATAGTCTAAAAATCTTTACACAAAAAAGTCAATACTATACTCACCTGTTAATTTTTTGCTGATCTAAATAATTCAAAATATCGATGAGTGTATCTAAAAGTGATTCTTATGCTCAAGGTCTTAGTATTAATATGGCATAGTTTGGAATTTCAAAATCAATTAGCTTTGTTCATCATTTCCCTTTGCGGAAGTGGCGTAATGAAATGACATAAAATGCTGAAATTTGTAATGTTGTAAATGACTTTCCGGAAAGAGAAATGAAATCATTGAGAATTAAACGATCACATAGAAGAGCACCAACATTTCGGACAGAAAAGTTCATCTGATTCAAGCTATATCTGTCAAAGGGTCAACGATACAAAATGGAACGCATTGGAGCTAATAGTAAAACCAGAAATTAAGTAACAAAATTTTTCACCTATAATTTATAATCATATAACCCCTTCTTACTGTGAATTATTTGTATAAAGCTTTCGAAATGACAAGTTACATGGTCTCGAGCCGGCTTTCTCCTCTGTCTAAAGTCCGGTGTTTTCAATCTGCAGCCGGCGATAGTATTAAGTTACTATTTCCACTACTATCAATATCACATGTGCTAACTGGAAATATTATATTACTATAATAATTCCCGTGTTTAGCGAGCAGATAAATGCATTATGCATATGGACGTGCAATCCGGATGTTTCTATATATATTAGTTGTGTTGATTCAGGCATTTATGCTTCCATATGGAACAATTGAGAAAATCTTTAAAATAAGTTTTTCCGCATGTAAATTTTGACTCAACCTTCTGCTTAATATTTCTTATTATAACAGTTGAGTTGACTTGATGTTAAGTTTAATGTCCCGTTCAGAAGCGAGGCTATATGAGACGTGAACCTACTGATTAATGTGGAATCCGAACCACATGAGCTCCCACCGGGAATCGAACCCGGATCTCCCACGCCACTTCTTATATGAAATCCAACTTGTACCCTATCACAGAATATTTAACTATGTAACTTATTAACTGTACTTCGGTTCTTTCTCCTGCTAGATGTATTTAAAATCTAAGTTTGTTTTTAAATTTCTATAGTACAATACGAGACAGAAAACAATAACATTACATTTCTTGTGTAAAACATTTTTAAAACTAACATCTTTATAAGGCACATATTGTTAACATTTTTAAAACTAACATATCTTTATAAGGCACAGATTATTTCATTATTTTTGCTCCGTGTTTACGATTGACTACTCATTAATACATTTTCCTTTCCCTCTTCCATTCTACTTATCTATCTATTTAAAAAATGCTGAACAAACGTGTAGGGATTAAAATAATACAATCAATTGTCACACGCGAAAGAAACTACACTGTTTCGAGCTAAGTAGGAATCCTGGTGATCTTACATAATAGGGCCGCGGCGTACTCTGAAGCTTGTTAATAAGGGGACTGAAGCTCTAAAATTTATAGGTGTTAATATACATACTTTAATATGGTAAATGTTCATTTGTTCATAATATCTTGCATAAGGAAGAAGTTAAAACAATTAACTCTTTTTAACATGCGACTGCAATCGGGCGGGAACATAACCTCTTGCCTTTACTCGTACAGCTCGAATTATTCTTTCTCAGTAAAAAAAGTTCGAATTTGTAAGTCGTAGAAAATGTTGTTAAAAAAATAATTATTACGGGTTTCAGAACTCAATTCATTTATATCAAGCGTTAATGCTGAAACAAGGAGTCCTCAGAGAGGATGCCTCTCTCATGCAAGGATAAGCTAACCACGTAAAAAAAGTACAGTGGGTGACTCTTTGGAGGCACGCATGCAGAAACTTACTTCGGTAGAGTTCAAATTTTCTAAATTTAATATAAGGTTTAATTATATTAGAATTTGTAACGTAAGAATAAAGTGACAGTCGACTTTAAGGAGAGTTGAACCCTCGACAAATACTTTTGCTTATATCGCTCATCTTTGAACGCAATGTAGAAAACTTACAAGAGAAAGATTTAAAGAAATAATTAACAACATTTATAATTAATGTTATAATTAATAAAGGCTCAGGTTGGCAGCGACAAAATACAAACTATACGGTGGTCATAGCAGGATGAAACCGACGACCCGGCTTCTAGCAGTTCTAGTGGAATAAATTGAAAAGTAATTACTACAGCTATTACTTACATTTCTAGCATGCACAATGAATATGTTAAATTTATTGGAACACCAATTTTGACATCACTAATCCTTCAATTTTATTTGCAATAACGCTAGATGAAGAGACAACAAGGGGGCTTGTTTTCGGCAACTACTCTAAATATTGCGTACCATTAGCTACTGCTCATTAGAGTGGAGCGAAAATATCGAATTTTCGGTTATCAAATTCTAATAGGGCTCAAAAGTTGCGTAATCGCATGGGAATGAATAGAAAAATAACAAAAAGATTCACACTCTGGATCTTTAGTTCGCGCAAACAGCTTAAAACTTAAAAAATAGAAAAAGCACCAAAATGCACCTTTATACAAGAAATATACAGATTACTTTTTTCATTCCAAGTACTTTATTCTAGTTGTGTGAGGTCATGTCTGTTAACAATTCGTACGTAAGTGGTTTTATACATTTTCATAATTATTTTGCAGCTCTTCGCCCATTTCTCAACTTTTTGTCTTGAAATGTCCCAGAACTCATCACGAGGAAGTGGCTGCAATTAGAGTTCCACCAACACCCTATATAGCTCTCCTATCAATTAGGGTGTGGTAAATTATGCTGATTTAGTCAAGGATGTTGTCTTAAATTCATATTTCTTTTTGAATCAAATTTTGGCATTGTGAGTCTTGAGAGCAGAGTTGCTTTAGTATAACCATCTGTTTTCTTGTTCGCACACTTTTCCTGCAGACTCTGTGACAAGTTCAATACAACTTTTAACTTCCTGAGTATGGCATGGAAAGTTTAAGAAGTCAGTCTCGAGCAGATTTGTTATGCATAGGTCATAAGATAGTTTGTGTTATCAAGCTTTCGAGCACTGAAGGGGGCGCAGCTTATATTTTCTCCAATCTACCAGCTCATTGTCGTCCGTGACATTACAATTTATTGATGGTGCCATAAAAGTTCTAACATATTTCTTGTTCGGATCTTGACTTCTTGACTCTCACACTCTCCTGTAACCCAATTCTCGTACGTGTTGTCTTTTATCCACTCTAAGCCAACAGTATGTTCTCTGGATCACAGAAGAACGCGTATCTCTCAATCACAGGATCGATGATTCTTTTAATGTTGTTTGGCGGATATCTAATTGTTTGAACTACCTTCAAAATATATTTATGTTCATATTTCGCGGACTGATATTTTTCTATGTCGAACCAGCTACAAGCATATCTCTTCATAATGTAATTTACAAGCACTTTGAGTTCGTTTGTAGGATTTGTCGGAGAAACTACAACCGGTTTGCACATGTCTGCCAACAAAAGTAACTGAGAGGTCTAGGATCACTTGTAGCCACATCTAGAGCACACTGGCATGTCTGAATTGCTCTGTTAGAACTTTTGTGAGACCTTCAATCAAAATGTTGATACTACGGACTACAGTGACCTGATAGATTGGAGAAAATGTAAGCTGTTGCCCGTCCAGTGTTCGAAAGCTTATCACTTATGCATGGCAAATCTGCTCATGAGTTTGACTTCTTAAGTTTTCCATGCCTTACTCAGGAAGTTGAAAGATGTGTTAAACTTGTTCCAGAGTCTACAGTAAAAGTGTGCGGACAAGGAAAAAGAGATGGCTACATTAGAGCAGCTTTGCTCTCAAGACTCACAATGCCGAAATTTGATTTTAAAAAATCTGAATTTAAAACAACGTTCTTGACTAAATCAAGATAATTTAGCACATCCTAATCGATAGAATCGTTGGATAGGGTATGGCTGGAACTCGAATTGCAGCCATCTCCTTGTGAGTTCTGGGCCGTTTTAGGAAAGAAGAAAAAGTTGAGAAATGGGCAAAGAGCTATAAATCACTATCACAAAAATGTATAAAATCACTCACATTAAGGAATTAATAAACACATTACCTTCAGGAAGTAGCCAAGGGGGGGTACGGACCCCCCCTTTGAGACCAGAAATGAAAAAAATTAAGGGAGGATGGAACAAAATGAAATGAGAAAAAGAAGGATCAGCGTTAAAAATAAACTACAGGAAGCTTTTGGTTACTCTTTCTTATGAGGAAATTTGTATTACTTGCAATACATGGCTGCAAGGTGAGCGATATCCTGGAAGAGTCAGGGAATTTGAAATTTCTAGAAAAGTTGCGGAATTTTCAGAATTTCTGCTACTAGTCAGGGAATTTTAAGTTTCCGAAAGCATAGTGCCGTGTGTAACAGCGTGGACATTGTTATCATAATTTTTCGTCATCGCATCATTGCAATATCAAACATGTTATTTCAAAAACAATTTTCTACTGCTCCTTTAACCTGTCATTTGAAACAGACTGTAGTTGACGGAATAATAAAAACAAAAATATATGTGGAAGGAAAGTTCTGTTAACATTTGATTCAACAGAAAAAGGAACGCAGATATTGTAAAATATTTTACAAGACATTATTGAGTATGTACTTTTTATAATAGTGAATATGATCATTTTATAACATTTGAGGTAATAATGAAAGGAAAATTGTTACATTTAAATAAACAGAGGAAGGACATAAATATTCTATAATCTTTTTCAATACGTTTTTTTTTTTAATTTTATTCAAGATTTCTACATAGTTTGTTAAAATACTTACCAACATATCCTCACAAACCAATATAGGTTGATAGTAAAGTAGTTTAGATTGATCGAGGTCCTGGGCCTTCAGAATTTCATGTCACCGCCCCCCCCCCCCGTTACGAAATCCTGACTAAACGAACCAATGTATGTTTCAGTAACATTGTTTAGAATTATCGAGCCCTTTGTGTAATGATCACAGTATTTCATATCAGGGACTCCCCCCCTTCACGAAATCCTGGCTACGTGCCTGTTACACATTTAAAAAAAATACTTGGACGTTTAGAAATGAAAAAAGCAATATATTTGTTGCACAAAGATAAATTTTGGTGTTATTGTTTTTTCAAATTCTAGGTCGTTTAAGCGAATTGAAGATTCAAAGCGTGATTTTTTTTCGTTATTTTTCAATTGATTAGCATGCGAATACGCAACTATTGAGCTTTATTAGAATTCGGCACTAGAAAATTTGATTTTTTCGCACCACCCTACTGCTCATGTCCCTTCTGATGTGAATAAGAAGTATAGGGCCCTACAATTAACTATTTAATAAAATAACCATAATAGGCGTAGGGAAATATCGTATTTTTTGCCCATCTCAAGGAAAAATTTACAAATAAGTTATTTTAAAGTTTCTAGTTGAATATTTTGCCACGAATCAATAATAAAATTGGTATGTAAAATACCACACGAAAATATTATTAGAAAGGTACTATCGTTTATTCATATTCCTTGCAGTTACATTAGTTTCTTTTCAGACTAAAACTAGAAAAAGCGATTAATAAGTATGACACGGTATTAAGCATCCAAATATTAGTATCATGCATGATTCGGAGAAATATCGTAAATATAGGTATACCTGAATTTCTCAGATTTGTTCTTCAATTCAGAACAATCACCGCCAGGAATGTCTTTTTCGCTTTCATTCAAATCTGTTCAGGTGAGTGAACACTGTACTCTTCAGCGCTACGACTAAAGTCTAAATATATCAATAAAACCTACTTCACTGTGAAATGGCTCACAGATAAGAATAAACTACGAATTGATAAGTACTTTAGTAATAGCTCTTGAACTTAGTTTTAAAGCTGCCATTAAGTCATTTTGTTATCACCTAATATGATTCTAGATTGAAGATAAAAAAATCTTCTTAACACAGAAACTTTAACGCAATTATATTGAACATTACTTTTTTTTTTTTTTTTGCTGATTGCTTATATTTCAAAATTGTAATGAACATGTTAAAAAATGATCTTTATATTCCATTCAGTTACTATTAGTATGGCATAGCTCGTAAGTGGAGTAATCTGTAATTTCGTTTATTGTTTTCCTTTAATCGAAGAAATTTAAACAGTATCGAAGGCATATTATTTAACTCCAGTGTTGCTTAAGCTCCAGAATCAGGTATACTCCAGAATGTGGCGTAGCGAACTCTCTATATTCAATGCTGCAATTTTAAACTCCTATATACGATGCAAGAAAATAAAAATGCAATTTCCCCATACAGTATGAACCGAGAGTCTATAGTATCAAATACATGAAATCCAATGTCTGAGAGAATAGCGCAACCAATTTAAGGTATATTTTTTTGAAGTGACAAGAAATAAAAGTATACCTATACACAAAGTAGTATACCTATACACAGTGGACATTCAATCGGTATACTTAAAGATACATTTTGTAATTTCAATGCACTGTAATTAAATGCTGCGTCTGAGAGCATAAAGCCATATTTTCTGTGTCCGCTTTCCCTAAAACAGTAATCTGATAAATTGAAAATGGTTCTCCCGTTTATGCATTTTGTTTAGAAGCTTAAAAAATGAAGTATTTTATGATTATATTCGACGATTTAGGGTGTTAGTTTCAACGCCAAAGGTGTAATTTGTAAACTCCAATGTTTCCTAAACGGAAATTTGTACCAGTGTAGTAGTAATACAGTCGTTTATTAACAATGGAGGCTCCTGAAGCAGAAGTGTCTGAATGCAGAAAGAGAGACTCATTAAAAACATCAGGCAAGAATGCATTACGAACGAAAAGTTAAGGGTTTTTCTTTTTGATCTGAGTGTTCTACTCCATGCATAAAATAAAGATCAATCGACACTTTCTGGCAGTTTGTTTTTTCTAAACAAAGAAGACGAATATAACCAATAATAGAAAAAAACATCATTGAAACTCGGCTTGTAAAACATAATCATTATCTATGTACTCCGTGTTTTAATTAAAAAAAAGAAACGTTCATAAGGTGATTTCACAACACACAGGAAGGGTTTTTGCAACTAACGGAAGAGTGTTATACACGAGGAACGAGAAGAATGAAAGAGCCAAAAGCAATTGAAGCAGCTGCAGTTGCATTCACCCAAATATTTTACTTTAAATTTTGATTAAAAAAAAAGAGAGAAAAGTGGTTTTGAAGGTTTTTCTTGTTTAGGAACTTGGACTAATAGCAAATTGTTGATTCATACGAGAAAAAGAAAAGATGTTCGTTATTGGTCTTGCACGTTCCCCATCACGAAACTCAGAACGTTATCAACAGTATGAGTCACACAAATGGGCACAGCTCAATCTCTATTTCTAGACTCGTATAAAAGTAAACGAACTTTTACCAGACTTTTCCCTAAAGAAAAGCATACACGTTATATAGAGAAGATAATTATCTGGACGTTGCTATCAAACCAATATAAGACCGGTAGTTGAAGAATATTCCCTCTAACGACAAGAATCATGAACAGCCTAATACTAAATAAAATTCAATACACACTACACAATTCAAAAAATGTTATGTAATCGAGAAAGGAAAATGTGGTAATGACTAAGTATACACTGTATTGTCACTATATTGCAGTACACACTATATAATAACAAATTTCTCGATAGTAATGCAATCTCCGAAAAATTATTTTTTGCTTAAGGAATTTGAATTTAGCAAAGACACTCTTGTACAAATGTAAAAAAGAAAATAAAACGTCCATCATGGGCGTTTAACGTACTGCAATAGAACACAGTATTTTGACTAAATTCAAATTTTTCTCTTGTCTCTAAGCTCAACTTGTGAATACCAAAAGTGTAAGAGGATCTTCGTCTTGGAAATTTGAATACGGAAGCTTCAGACAACATGAGAAAAAAAGGGAAAATAACTCACCTATATGTTTTATAATCATCTCTTGCCCACTGTAAGATATAATTTGCAAAATAGTATTTACGAAAACTTTAAGGGACAAAATCACTTTATATCGTCGAAAGCAGAGTGGAAAATACACTTCGCTATAACGATATACTCCTTGGACATAAGACCAACAAAACATATCACTTCTTGTCAAGCACACAGTTTCTACGGAATAAGAGTTGATGATATATATATATATGCGTCACACAGTATTTAAGCCAAATGTGATGATAAAGTGTTTTCTTTAATTTCTCACTTCCGTTTTGAGGTATTATCCTAGTATTTACCTGACATTTTTTGAGCAATATTGAAAGAATCTTCAGTCATAACGGCTGGCTGTTGAATCCTGAGTATAAAGAGGGAAAAGAATTTTAATTCTAGTTTATAATATAAACAACTACTCATCTCCCTGTTACTCTACAAAATTCTGTATTTCCTTCATTTTGTAAATCAAAATATAAATGGACTGGAGTTCAAAGTGAGCCCGACGAAACGCGATGAATCTTGATAAATTTCCTTTGTACGAGAAGAGATTCCTAAAATTTTACTTATATGTGTACAATAACACATGGATTCTTAGTGAGTAAGTAATTAGGAAAAAAAACTCAGTTTTTCACAATCCTGGATAATACAAATATAAACATACCTGAATTCCAGTAGTTTTCGATATTCACTTTCTTGAGTCTTCTTTTTTTTATTTCTGCGAACATTAGATTTGGAATTCTTTGATTCTCCAGCACTAAGAGTACAGTCAACAAGTTTTTTATCGAGAACTTCCAAGTTATAGTGAAGTGATTCGCTACTTGTAAGTAAAGTAGATAAAGGCTGTACTAAACATATAGCTTTTGAACTTAATTTCCAATCTGATATTATATCGTTTTTATTATTTTCAAAAATTGTTTTGACTTTAGGCATCGCAGAAACTTCAGTATTATTACATCCATTTGTTCCACTTTCTGTTGATTCCTCAGTTTTCAAAAATTTCACAGAACATGTTGAAATACAATTTTCAGCAGTTTCACTTTCGATTTTTATTTTAAGTGTTGTCGATGGGATGTTCATTCTACCAGAAGCCATCTTTTGCTACAAGAACTATTTTGTAGGTACTTCATTTGACAAAAAAAACTCCCTCAGTTGAAGAAATCACTCGTTCTAGAATGGGATAAAAAAAAAAAGTTGTTACTATAACACACATGTATCTGTTAATATGTAAATAAACCAACATACACACACGCACACGTGAATTACCTAAAACCTGCCTTCTGAATAAGTCGAAACTGTAAGATACTTTTGATGCAATGTTTTTACAGGCCCCAAGTAGATACAGAGGGTGTTATATGTAGTCTATTAAAACAAATGAACAAGCAAATGGAATGACGTTTAGTAAGAAACTTGCATTATGATGTGGTTTTTATTATCTGATAACACTGTTCAACAAATTTTGATGGAAAGTGTGTAAATTTTTGAAATTGCGATTTTCACATTCATTTAAGCATAATATGAAAGGAAATGATAATAGAAAAATTTTCTTAGCTCAGTTTGTGAAAAAAACGCCCTTGTACAACAGTAGCTGTATATATACAAATGTATTTTTATAGAAAATTTAAGCAAAATCCTTGTAAAAACCTACATTTCACTTTTCTATCTATTTCACTGTGATGTGATAAGCTGGGGAGTTAAGAAGTACCCTAACCTATAGCTTTCTATACCCTTGTACTTCCTTTTTCAAAATTGCGCAAATACCAGTTTCACAGCGATACAGAAAATAAAGTATTCGTGGTCAAGTTAAACATTAACAATTCCGTAATAAAAATCAGTATTAACATCAAAACATGAAAAATATGTACAAATACCTTTTTGTGCAAAGACTACACTGCAATGTAGACAAAAGTTTCAAGTGATCCCTTGTGCAGGATTATGTTTATTTTATTTTGAGCGTCTTCGCTTGGCTTGCCTTTTGTAGGTTACATCTGGAGCATCCGTTGCAATAATCCAACAGTAGTCGGCCAATATGTTAGAACTCAACTTTCCCTCATATCTCTTCTACATGGCTGCAATATCTTGATGGAAACGCTCACCATGTTCGTCACTTACTGCTCCACAATCTTCGGGAAAGAAGTCTAGATGCGAATGAAGAAAGTGGAGTTTCAGAGACATATTGCAACCAAGATTTTCGTAGCATAATAACAACTTTACTACCAGTTGTTCGTAATTTGTTGCTCGGTGTCTTCCCAAGAACTGTGAACAAACACTCTTCAAGCTTTCCCACGCAGCTTTCTCCTCACCTTGGAGAATTTCGTCGAACTTGTGATCTTTGAATAGTTGCCTAATCTGTGGCGCTATGAAACATCCTCTTTAACTTTGGCATCACTTAATCGAGGGAATTGTTCTCTTAGGTACTTATAGGCCTCATCCACTTGGTTCATGCTCTCAACAAAACTTTTCATAAGACCTAATTTAATATGTAGAGGGGGAAGCAAAATTCGGTTACGATCTACCAGTGGTTCATGCTGCACATTTTTCACTCCCGGCTGAAGAGTTTCTCTGGTACTCCAATCACTTTTGCGGTAATGAGATCCACGATCTCTACTGTCCCATTCACATATAAAACAACAATACTTTGTATACCCTACCTGCATACCTAGCAACAGTGCTATTACTTTAAGGTCACCACAAATGAGCCACTGAAAATCGTAATATTTATAGGCTTGAAGTAAACGTTTCAAGTTTTCATAAGATTCCTTCATATGAACTGCGTAACCTACAGGAATTGAAGGAAGTTCATTTCCAATATGTAAAAGCACTGCCTTTAAACTCAACTTGGACGAATCTATAAAGAGCCTCCACTCCGTAGGTTCGTAATTAATTTTAAGTGCACTCATGAGATCATTTACATCTGTACATGCACAAGTGTGTCTTCCATAGTAAAAAATGAAGTGAACATCATCTCCCTATTCCGATACACAGAAATATTTACTTTTTCCTGCAATAAATTCCATTGCTTTAAGCGTGACGCTAAAATTTCGGCTTTGCTTTTCGAGAGGTCCAAGTCTCTGATTAGATCACTTAGTTCCTCTTGAGTAAGTCTATGTGGTTCACATGGAGGTTCTTCTACAACAAACGTAGGGTCCTTCGAAGTACTTGATTCAGGGGCTTCAACTTCTTGATCATCATCAGAAAAAAGATCGTATTCTTTAGGTGGGTCAGAAACAGGTAGTCCTTCTCCATGTGGAACAGGTCGCATTGCAGAAGGAATGTTAGGATAGATCAAGGCCCGCTTCTTCTTCGTGGAAATTCCCTTCTTGACGAAAGGAACCATACAAAAATAATAGTCTCTGATGTGGTCGCTTGGCTCCCTCCAAATCATGGGCACTGCAAAAGGCATTGAGCGCCCCTTCCCATTAATCCAATTTCTTAGATTGCTGGCACAAGTGTTACACACAATGTGGGGTGCCCAAGATTTATCTTGGTCTCCAATTTTACAACCAAAGTAATATTGATAGGCTTTTCTTATTAGTGGTGTTATAGTCTGCTTTTGTGAGGAAAATGTCACTTCCGCACACACGTAGCAGAAGCTATCCGCACTGTTTACACAATTTTGCGGCATTTTTGTTTCTTGAAATACTCAAAATGTCATTTGAAATAGTTCCGACAACTGTCTAAAAATATACATTCGAAATACCAGTATTTTTGCGTACTCGTAGTTGTATTTTTATGTCCTGCATTACACAAACGTCACACCCAAAACGCTGATAACTACACTAAACCTGACTTTTCTAAGAATAGCAGAACACTACTGAGATAAGGAACACAATGAAACCAAGCGTTCATATTGTTTCTCCAGTGTTGCCAGATCAGTGTAACATTTTACCCCAAACGAAGCGAATATATTTATTTTTAAAGCGTTATTATTAGACATGCCTGTAAAACGAAAAGTAGAGCTAATATTCGAAAATAACTTTCAAATTGGTGATCAGCACCACAAAATCAATAAGAATTAGCTGATTTTGTTCAATTTACATTTTCGTTGTTGAACAGTGTAATTTATAGATTGCAATTCCAAGCAACAGATTGGGGAAACTGATATATACTAAATTTCAAGACAATTGCATAATTTATGGGATATGTTGAAGAAAAACAGACAGCCTGAGAGACGGACATACGACTACCGGTTGTGTTGTATGACAGAAGTTTACTACGTAGCTTAAAAAAAAAACTGAAATAGACTTGAGTTTACGAACAGTACTCACAAGACGGCTAACCGCTATTCTAGCAAGATTTACGAAAATCACAAAATTACTTGAAAATATTTAGAGTATCTTTCAATAGGACACAGAAATATGCCTGAAAAATCCCTTTTTTGTATATACAACCCTGTTAGTAAAACACATTGAATACAGTCTTGGGAAGTATCGCGCTGCTTCTTAAGTAACTTTTCCTAAAGTAACTACGATGGTAACGCGTTACAAATTTTTAAGTAACGTACCGAGTTTGCGCTATTTTTTGTGCATTACATTTCGGATGAGTAACTACAACACAAGTATATTATTTTTCGGAAAAATATGTTTTTTGCCTGTAAGTGAATTTCCCAAAATGGAGTGTTGGAACAAGAACTATGTCAGTGACCAACAATTAGTCACCGACACACATAGAAGCAGATAAGATCTTAGTGCCACATGCTGTTTCTGGAAGATGAGTAAAGCGTAAGGCAAATCACGGGTACTAAATGGAAACACTGGAAGATTTTGTCATAGATTTTGACAGCTCAAATCAATACATTCAGAGAATGAAATACGAATGTAATGGTCGTATAGTTTACGTTAATTGGTGTTGTTTTTATAAAGATGCAGAACGAAAATATTTTACTGTTCGCATGTTTAAAAAAAATACGTTTTCTTAAAAACTGAGGACGATGGTGGACAAAATTTAGAAGTAAGATGTCTGAAGTGCCCCGGCGGGAAATATTTGTCAACAGCCAGGCTTTGGTCCGTTTTTTTATAGGTATCTTTCTAGTGTAGGCCGAAACAGCACACACACACACACACACAAACATTAGGGATCAAGCTATTGTCCAAATGTTATCCGTGCATTTAATAATATTTTGTCAGTGCTTTCTACAATACGAGGCCTAAGATCTACTTGTCAGGAGAGTTAGACAGGGATGGGAAGATATACTTGTATCTAACCTTTGGCATACTATCTTGGAATAGCGCATTGTTTGTAGTTGCTATATACTTATTACTGTGGATATGTTTGACGGGTGCAATAATTATGATATACAGTAAGGGGTTAATATGAACTGATGAGAAGACGCATCTTATTACTAGAAAACAGTTTATCGATTTTAGAGCTACTGGTAAGTTTTGATTCACCTTCAGTTCAAATGTTCCCATTTTATTAGTTACAGTGTAATACTTTTTCATATTCTGTACTTTCAGTTTTACATAGCAATATTATTCTTCTTTTTATTATTATTATTATTGTACAATTAGTTTATTAGAAGAATAATAAGCAGACGTTCGATTTTCACACGAAGTATGGCATTTTAATCAGTATTACATTGTAAAAATATGTTCATACAGCTGTCAGATAAGAATTTATTCTTGAATCTACATAAAACGATTTAGAACGTGCAATATTGCGTTATAAAATCAGCAAACCACATCAAATTTCCTATAAATTATCTGTATAAAGTAAACAAGAAAGGATATGGGAACGCTACTATTATCAACCTACGGTTCTAAACATTTACGTTGATTTGGCACAAGTAGAATGTGCAATAATAATAATAATAATAATAATAATAACAGTGGTAGCAGTAGTACGGAAATTTGAAATAATATATATATATATATATATATATATATATATATTCAACGTTTAGGACCTAAAAGTTACGCGTTACACAACGCTACTTTCGAAGTAGGGTAACAGTTACTTTTCTTTGGAAAGTATCGAGTTACATTTGAAGAGAAAGTGAAGTAAGCTGTAACAAGTTACATTTTTACAAGTAACTTACCCAACATTGATTGAATAGTTACACCTGTATGAAATATTTCATATCGTTTTGTTTATTCGAATATTACCTGTGGATTTAAAAATTAAACTTCATTATTACATAAATGGATATATTTCAATCCGATGTCTAATACATAATTATGTGAAAATGGCCACTGGTTATATAAATCGGTGTATGATACAAAAAATTTAGTCTTGCATAAATAGATATACCCTCAACTTTATTACCTCAAAAATTAGATTAAAAATAATTAGGTCAAGACCACAGAGTTCCGATTTTGGTGACTGGGATGGAAGGTTAAGTTTCCGATGGGACTACCTAATATTTATGAAGTTATTGTGCTGTTTTGAATTCCATTTAAGAACTTCAACTACAGATATAGGCTCACTGCTGAAAAGGATGGAAAATTCAGTAAACGATAACAATGATCCAAATCACTCCAGGAAGTTTTGAAGAAGCATACAAATACGTGTTCATCAACGTCTTCAAGTATTTTGAATGATGATTTTAAAGCACGGTTCGTACAAAGGAAAGAACAAAATAGATGAGGTAGATTTCCTGAGTTGAGGTGATTTTGAGTTTAACGTCCCGTTGCGCAACGAGGCAAGGAGGCAAATGAGAAGAGGACCTATTGATTACCATGGGATCGGAACCACATGAGCTCCCGCCGAGAATCGAACCCGGGTCTTCACGCCAGTGGGCAATTTCTGTATTAGATGATGACATTATTGGCAATAATAATAACGATGCCTTAATAACTATACCGAAGACAACTCCACGTAGACAACTCCATATATATCACCATTTACTTTGGAAATACGGCCGAACGCGGTAGATTTGAATTATCAAGCACTTTGAAAAGATCTCTTATCATAGATTTATAGAATATAACATACATTTATTTAAAGAAAACTACATACAGTATTAGTATACCTAAGATTGCAGAGAATGAAACAGGAAATACGTGTGGGGTTTCCGCATCATTTAATAAAATTTCGAAAAAAACAATCACTGAATATTAAAACGAGTTTAGGTGGCAATTTAAACTAAAAGTAAATATATGTCTTCACTAATTACAGAGTGTGTCGGTTTCGTATGGTTCGCTTTTAAATATTTGAAAAAAAAAAAAACCTTATCATATACTACTAATGAACGTTATAGATTTTCACTGAAAATGCCAAGTCGATAACAATCATACTTAATATTATAAGTTGAAATAAATAGTAATATGGAAGATAGAACGGTTTCCTAATTACATGGTATACTATTTACAAAGACTGATAAATACACGGTAATTTTACGATTGCGAAAATTATTGTGAAGGTAGTCGATATCCAAATATCATATTCTCCGAGTTATATATTGTTAGTAATTCTTTTCTGATAATAGAATATCCAATTAATTTATGCGTCGAAATATAGATTCACGATTTTCAAACCTAAAAGAAATCGTAAAGTGCCACATGGCCTTCCTCGATTTGTACATAAAGTTGCTTTGAAACGTATGTTACATTTTTACCGGACACGTAAAGTTCTAACAGCTAATTTACAATTTAGAACGTTTTATACTAAATACACAAGTGTAAAAAGAAGAACGAAACGCTTGTATGTCGTGAAATTTTTCAATTGCACGGAAATTTTAATGTTATTTTCTAAATAGTGGTGGTTGAAGTCTCACTATTATCCTCTCTCCATTCCGCTTGTGTTTTTTTCTCGCAGAAAAAATAAATGAAAATACCGAAATATTATTTCAAATATATTAATCCAAACTGTACATATACGAGTTTATAGTATAAAGTGCACTAAATTGTCAACTCTAAAAGTGTGACTTGTTCTTTTGTCAGTCAGAAGTCTCGCTTATCTAAAATTTTACTGATATTTTTTTAATTGGTCATTAATTGATCAGAAAACTACGGAAAATTCCTTTCCTTCATGGGTTCATTCTAGTGATGGGCCATGGGAATATTCCTGGTGGGAAGGAAAATAAAAAAATGGGAGTATTCCCGGGAAGGGATTTATTTCTATTTTTTTACTTTTATCTTCCAAATTATAAGAATCATACGATTAATTACTTTATTTTCAATTATTATGATTTACTTCTAGGTTTTAAATAATTTGGAGGTTAAAAAATTTAAAATACGATGACTGTATTTTATATAACCAATAATATGATTTTTTAAGCTCCATTTTCATTTGCACTAAAAGGTAGTAAAGTACTAATTTGCAAATGATGAAAAGGAACCATTTTTTAAAGTAATGAAGAAATTACGTAGAAATAGATATGAAGTACTATTAATAAACCCCGAGCTACCGTTAGTAATAGACGTCGGGCTGTCTCCTCTCTCTGACTAGAATTTCTGAAGAGGTACTCGGACTTCTCTTACATGTGAATTAACGCATGGGAATTTCGAGAAATGGGTAGGAAAAAAAGTCCTGTGTAGCAATGTTACGTGCAAAATTTAAAAGCTAAGTCAAATATGTTGCAAATAAGTTATGTTGCAAATATTGTTAACATAAATATTTATGCGCAAATTTTGATAAAATGGTAAGACATGTGTCTTGTGGCAGTTTACCAACCTAATTTGTTTATAACATTTAACAATTTAGTATGTTTATAATGTCAATAGTAGAGTCAAGTTCAGAAAATCCACCTACATATAAACTTAAACTGTTTAGCGGTTTAAAAAAGTATGTGGACTTACTATTTTTTCTATCTATTTACTTGCATGGAACATATTGTAAATAAATATACATTTATGTGTATTATCTAAATATAATAAAATATTAATAAAATAATATAATACCGTTCAGAAAATACACTTTTTAAAAACTCATCTGGGGACAACAATAATAATATACTGTGATATAGAAAGGAATTTAACTTTCAAGTAGGAATATAGTAATAGAATGCAATTTTCTATGTGATTGTACATAAATTCCCGGAAAATTACCATCTTTGAGAGTTTCCTGAAAAATATGTTCCCGGGAATTTACCATCACTAGCTGATTCTAACTAGTCGAGATTTGCGATTGAATTTCGGTCTGTTACTCATGTACTCAAAACAATGACCACCTGTTCCTACGTCATCTGTTGGTTCAGGGAGAACTATTTGCGCTACTCAGTGGAGAAACGACTTAGATCATAATACGATGCATATTTATGAAGTGCCTACCCCGTTGGTATTAAAACGAAGAATAAAAAAGAAACAAAAATCACGTTTCTTCAGAAGTTAAATATTCATCTATTCGTTTATAAACAATTATTTCAATATATTCTATTATTTAAGAACAAGGTTAAAGAGTACTACTTTGCAAGATTATAAAACGAAAGTCAATCTATTGCATTTAGTAAACCACTTAAATATGTAACGTGTTATGTTCCTTAACAGTACAACACAATCAGTGCCCATGAACACATGTACTCAATAATTTTTGCAGTTCTTTTAAAAGCTGTTATCTATGCTACGCGTATAAGCATACGAAGGATGTTGTGACATTAATTTTTCTGTCACCGAACGATATTATGAAATGAACCTTATACATACTTAAGAACAAGCCTACGATATAAAGGCCCAATGATTTGGTAAATTGTAAATTTCTGGCATTAAGTTTGCCAAAGATTCGGTAGCGAACGTATTTAAAGTGATACTCGATGAAATTTATCCAGAAAAGACTTTTCCAAGTAAAAAGAAACGAAATTATCTATTGAATTCAAGACTAGAAAGAAGGAACATAATGGTAATGAAGTCGATGAGTATTTTGCAAATTCTTCAGAATTATTATTGATTTACTTTAATTTATCACATAACTTAACCGTCGTGTTTTTAGCCAATGTAATATATTCCTAAATTCTCTATATTAGTTCATAAAATGTATGTAACTGATATAATTTGTAGGGAGTGATACGTAGTGGTCGATGTGGAAAATTCCAGTTCAACTGAAATGGATTGAATAACCAAGTTAATGCTGTGATTACCGAGTGAAATTATTTATGTAATTGTCAATACGAATCAAATGAAGGAAATTTCGTTTGTTCGATAACTGATATTCATTGCCAAAAATCCCGAATTTTTACATATCCTTCGACCGTCCCTCTTCCAAACTCTACCGTGACTATTCACATATTTCATTTACTTAATCTTTTTTTTTTTTTTTCAAAAATTAAGGGGTTAACTGACTCAGATAGAGGCCTCGAAATAGAAAATTTGCGGAGAAATAAACACAATCAGACGAATTTTATAATGAGAGTAACAAATATTAAAAAGTTCAAAACTGTGGAGTGACTAATAAGGGAGGAAACGAAAGTTAAAGTGTGGACAGTATATGTTCGTGAATTGGTGCTCCGAGGTGAGAAAGCAGTAAAGCATAATCTGACAGTGTTTCAAATCCATTGTGTTATTAACTAACTTAGGATATGTATGCTGGTGTAATGGAGGGAAATATATAAATGTAGAGAAAAAGTTAATAAGAGGAGAGTTACGGCATATGAAATACAGTGAATTGAGGCAAATGTTTGGATAGTATTCAATGCTACAGTGGCATAAATTTGTGAAATCGAATTAAAAAGCTTTATATTTTATTTTATGGGTTGTATAATAAGATAGAATTACGAAATAGAAGGCGTGCTTTGTAAAACTGCGACACACAATGTATATGTTTTATGCATGAAGTGTTTTTTCATTATCTACATTTATACTAACCGTCGCTGACGTGCCTGCTCCCTATAGACACACTCTATAACTACTGTTCGGGACCTTTTGCTGCGCTCCTGCCTTGAGACGGTTGGAGAGCATTCATGCTTTTCAGTGGTCACCTAGCACAAGTTGGTTATTGCTTAATGCACTGTAGATTTTAGGCCACATATCGACACAGTGTATTTATAATCAGCCGTCGTGAAGACAATCTGCACCTATTAATGGAGTTCCTTTCTTAAGAACTTCTTTCTAAGGCAGTAAGAGTATATGTGATCTTGATAAGAAAGTTTTTTTTTTCCATGAATGTAGGTATTCCTCCACTGAAACAAGTATTTTCGTAAGCGTGTTGTACCTTTCTATGTCCTATGGGCATCCCAAAAATGAAGAATGACATTCACGAACTTCTAGTGCAGTTTCGCGCTGAGTTGATTTTCAGTTTAACGTGTCGTTTAGCACCGAGGCTATATTAGAAGTGGTCCTGCTGATTAACGTGGAATCCGAACCACACGAGCTCTCACCAATTTTTGAAGCTGTAGTCTCCATCACAGTGTAAAGTCAATTGTTCTAGTCATTAATGAGTACTCTGTAGTTTGTAATACTTAACAGTTCCCAGGTACTAAGTTTGCGCAGTAATAATATATTGATGGATACGGATGTAGGAAAGATCAAAGGAAGCTTCAAATAAAGAAATATTTGTGATTACCAGTGAATAACGAAGGCTATAAATGAAACAGCGATAATTATACTAAGGTATATGAAAGTAAGAACGCATATGTTGTACATTTCGCGCGGAAAATATTGACGCCTAACGCTTAGCGTCAATATTTTTCGCGTTTTTACACATCACCCTTGTATGTCCATAATGACGCTGCGTACACAGTTGTCACTCGCTGGCAAGAAACTCTCACTTCTTATGTTGCTTACTGTGGACTAACAAGTTTCAACTTGCTTTGGTCGGTCGACAGCAATACTTGGCGTGTGCACGTACTCTTGGTATTTCGTGTAATTTCTTTGTTACTGTGTTTTTTTTATCTAATTTCTTTGTGACAAAATGTCTTATTACATCCTGAAACCTGGTAAAACAGAGGCGGTGTTAAAGCTGGTAAAAATCCAAAGATATCTCCAAGTAAACGGGTCTTGTAGCTGAGAACAGTACAACGCTTTAAGGACGAAGGAGAAATCATAATGCCCCGTCCAAAACCAAGCCTGTTAGGCCTAGTAAATTATCTCAAAGGACGCTAAAGATCATAGAAAGGCAGCTCCAGAACCAACATTCTTTATCAGCTAGGGAATTAAAAGAAAACAATCCTTGCTTGGTAAGTGTCCCTTCGAACGGTGCAGGAGAAAATTCATCACGACTTGGGACTAGGAAGTTACAGAGCTCGCCGGAAACCCCTTCTTACGAAGAATCATCGTAAAAAAAAGACTGCTTTTTTGTATTAAAAAAAAGTATTTGAAATGTTAATAACTGGAGTGTTGTGGACTGATGAAGCCACGTTTTTTGTCAGTGGCAATGGTTGCCAGCGTATGTACTGTCCTTCTGTTGATGATCCCAACCTTCCTCAGTACACCTGCTCATCTGCAAAACACCCTGCGAGCATCATGCTTTGGGGTTCCTTTAGTTATGGTGGTGTAACGAAGAAGTTAGTTATTCTTCCTCGAAACCAGACCATAAATCAGTTTGTCTATTTCGAGCTATTAAACATGTATTGGAATCGTCATTTGCAAAAAGTGGAGCATTTCTTTTTTAAGCAAGATGGAGCTCCTTGTCATACAGCGAAAAGTGTGGTATCTTGGCTTAAAGATGCTGCTGTCCCATTTTTTGTAGATTGGCTTGGGCGAAGTCCAGACTTAAAACTCATAGAAAACCTATGGTCTGTCATGAAGAGACTTTTACAGGGTAGGGACATCTCTATATTGCCTCTGCTTAAAGCTGCTATCAGGCAGGTTTGGGATAATTTGCCACTCGTTACCCTCCAAAATCTCGCCTTGAGTGTTCCACAACGACTGAAAGTATGCAAGGAGAGGAAATGAGGTTCAACAAAATACTGACTATGAGATAAATATTCTAACTTTTATTTTGTAGTATGTTCGGTTTCTCTTTCTTTGTGGTTGTAGCTTTCACTTCTATCGCGTCAATCCGCGCAACGTGTAATACAACGGTGAAAACAATTGGTATGAGTCATCTCCGAGGCCGCCATCTGCGGCACTTAAGGTTACTGTGCACACCCCCTTGTCCGAGCATTTCGCCTTTTCGCCACCAGATGCTCACTTTTTCATTTAGCAATCACTGCTGGCACCTCTACTGGGAAGAATTGAAAGATCGTACCGCTCAGTTTAAATGTCCAGGATATCCACAATTGAAGTGGGCGGGGAGAGGAATCCAAAAGTTTTTTTTTTCCTTCCTGCACCTGCAGTCAGTCAGAGTCTATTTTTACAAGCCGTGTTGTTCAGCCGCAGGGCAAAATCTCAACCATTGACGGGTAACAGAAATCTTTTCTTTTTGCAGGTAGGAATAGAGTTTGTGTACGAAAAACGTGAATTAGGTTGCAGAGAAAATCATTCGCATCGCGTTGACAAATTTTCTTTCGTCCGTTTATCACATGAAGCTCTTTTCTTTTTTTTTTCGATTACCAGAATATGAGATAAAAAAACCTAAATGGTTCTTTGTATACAGAAAACAAACAATACCAATATTTTCTTACATATCAGTATTATATGATTTTTTTTTCCCTGAAGTGTATGATGCTTGAAAAATGGACAGAATGAATTTTGACTTTTCTATTTGTCCCTATCCTTCTGAGTAGAGAGAATGCTGTGGCGCAACTAAAGGGCCTGCAGGGCCCGCAACATTGAGAGGCCCAGAACAGAAAGAGGCCCATTTCAGTTTCGAAGTTAAACTTTATAATGTTAGGATGTTAAAAATGATGTGATGTTCCAACTATATCTCATTTTTACCTGTGAAGACGGTAACACCTGAGCGATTATTTAGTAAATTAAATGCCAACAAAACTTATACTGACCAGCGAAAACATTATGACCACTCGCTACTTTTTGAACGAAATCATTGTGCAGAGATAAGAGCTACAAGGCATAACACAACCGCCTCCAAACGTGACAAAAATCTCACTCGATTAGTCAGTGTGGTGCTTGTGCCTTGAATGGGGAAGGACGACGATATATCAGGGTGAGTAAATGGCTGGGAGCTTCATTTCGGAAACAGCGCGACTTGTCGAGTTTTCGCGATCTGCCGTGCTTATGTATTTCAAAGGTGGGAAAAGGAGAGTGAAACCAGCATCGAACCAAACAACAAAAAGTGGGACGACCACACCTCATTAAAAATGTCGGATGTCGTAGACTCTCGAATTTGGTACAGCAGAATAGACGAAAACTATAGCACAATATAATAATAATAATAATAATAATAATAATAATAATAATAATAATAATAATAATAATAATATAATATAATATAATATTTTGCATATGAGCAAGTTGTGACTCACTAGATAGAACATAGAAAGTCAAAACTGTTCTCTATAAATTTTACGTGACTCATGGATGTGGATAGAGGGGGGTCCGTTTAACATTTTTGCGGGGAGGCCCTTTCGTCCTTACTTACGCTACTGAGAGGTAAGGTAAAATAATAACACCAATATATATAAACTCCTGGTGCAACAGTCCCTTGTGATCTGAGTCTGCAGCGGGCTTATGTTAGTGGTCAGCACAACTACACCCAACGTAGCCGACTGTCTAGATTGAAGTCCGCTATCTCTTAGTTTCTCAACTTTTCTCTCGATGTTTGGTCAACACAGCAATGTTTGAGTGCCACACCGGGAATTAAACCCTGGACGACGCACACCGTATCACTTTCGCTAATCTTTTGGTAAAATTCAGGTTAGGGTTGTACTGAATTATTTTTGGAATATGCCATTTCTCATAAGGTAAAGTTCAAAAGTATTGTGACATAATTAAAAAGCTCATTATCAACCACGTATTCTTGCCTCTAATATCACTAAAAGTTTTCGAGATACGTGTCAGAAATGGTTGAAACTCTTGAAGTTAGTTTAGTAACTTGAAGAAGATAGTGGCCTTATACATACATAATTGCTCCAATTTTTATTTTTATTCTTCTTTCTCGTAAAGAAATACAAAATCATAATTTCAACCATTTTGGTACATTTTTCATAATTTGAAGGGCGAACAGCCGGTTTCTTTCCTTACGTTTTGAACTTGGGATTTATATTCTTCTTGTCACTTATCGTGAAAGTCATATAATGACATGGGTCCCAAAGCTAGAATATATTATGCGACAGAGGTAATGACAATTTCATCTCTCAAGATCTATTAAATTTGACATTTATTGAACGATAGCGGTTTTATAATACGAATAAATTTTTCGCAATAAGGTGCATATAGTGGTCGTAAGAAATGACAAAAGCTACCATTGACCTTTATAGTTTGACTGATGCTTTTTCGACCATGGTCTTCCCCTTAAATTTTGTAAAGGACAGTATCATTTTAATTATCTTGGCCTAATTTCCTAAAGCCTCTCATTCTTACGCTAAAAGAAAGATTTATATTTTTTATGTATAAGAATTCAGGGAATGCAAATTTATTCAAAATTCGTTTACAATTAAAGTCGGCTAAACAGATATTCCTTCGAGATTTCTGTATTTTGAAAACAAATTCACGATTTCAGTTCTTTGTCTTTACTTGTTTCCATGTTTTTTTTGTTTTTTTTGTTCTTTTTTTATCAATACTGTATGATCAATTCCAAGAATTATTTTAGTTCCCCGGTAAATCCATTTATAACAAGCTCCAAATACTGCTACAATTCTAATATGGTTTCAGGAGAATCTGCATATCTCATCCTTTTGTTACTCTCTATATATTCATCTACTATGTAAACAAACATCAGTGAAAGAAAGAGGCTGAGAACTAACACGTGCTCCGTGAGGAACGTTGTCATTCCTTTTACTAATATATCTAGAGAGTCTAGTGTTGCCACGAGACAAGACGAGACTTCTGGCTGTGTCGTCTCGTCTAGAAAAGATGTGCCCGTCTCGTCTCGTATCGAATGATTCTGTCTCGTCTCGTGGCAACACCAGAAAGGCTGAGGCCCACAAAAAGAGCTGTTATACCAAGTGGTTAAAATTACAACTTTTAAACAAGTTTTGTTTGGTAGCACAACACACAACACGACTGCAATCTTCCAGCAACAACTGCTTAGATTCGACTGAACCAGTAATTACTTCGATAGGAACATTTGTCAATACCGTCAGTACAGTCGAAAGGCAAGACTTCCCCATTTATTCTGATATCTTTTTTTCAGAACCCCTGACGCCACTTCAACAAAAAGGAGGCCTATGTAACTTTCCCATTTAAAAAAAAGGTTTAGCTTCGAATAACATCATAAAACAATAAAAAAGATAAATTTTGTTGTCATATCAGCATCTTTTCAAAACTCAGTATCGAGAAAGGCTGACACGTTTCTGTCTTGGTTCGGAACGAGAAAGACCATGAAACAATAGTTAGTTACTGATAAAATTGCGATTTCTACTTGTACTTCTATAACAGGATTTTTATACGTAGATATCTCCACCAGCCCCCGGAATAAAATCTTCTGAAACACTGATCTCAATGAACGCTTTACATTTGTATTTGAATCTGGAGCACTATCACAAAATAATTGAACTTGAATCGATTGAAAAATGGAAGTGAAAGCTGTTTGTAAGAATAATTTTTAAAAAATTCTTTAGGTATTCCCTGTTCTTTGTAGGATTTGAAACATTGAATCATTTCGATCATTTGAAATAATAAAAGATGGTATACATTTCGAAGGCAAATAATTTATTCCGAGTTAATAAATTTTTAAGAAAATTCAGAAACTGTGTTTGTATTTTTCGAGACACGAGACGAGACATTTCACAAAACGTTTCGTATTGTATCTTGTCTCGCTTCAAAGAGTCCTGTCTCGTCTCGTTGGAACACTAAGAGAGTCTTACGCATTCTCTTTCCAAGAAAGTGAAACTTGAAAAGCACATTCAGTCAATTGTTATCATAGAATATACCATATGCATAGCCACTGATGTGTAGAAGGTGACACAGGCGGAATTTGTTCTTATGGAGCCCTTGGCGAGTTGGAGCCGTAGGGCTCTATTATTTGGATTGGAAACATTGGTTCAAAAATATTTTACATTTAGCATACATATATACACACATATATATATATATACATACACACACACACACGTACATGTGTGTTACATATACTTTAATTAATGTGTGGACCTGCGGACAAGGTATAGTTCGCCCGCCCAAAAAACCGCTTTTGGGGGGTGGGTTCGAAGCGCACTCCTGAAACATAGAATTATGCTAATCGTAATCTTCTGAGATAGACTACCCCCCGAGGAATAAGTAAATAAATAAATAAAAATAGTTTCGTAACGTTTATCTTCCGTATACGAGTAATTGAAAAATTTTAGTGTCTCAACAATGAGAGCTGTATACAGGTGATCATGCGTTCCTGGCGGAACTTCCCTAGTTCCGGCCCAAAATTTCACACTATACCCTCTTTCGGCTCTCTCCCCCACGGTAGTTTTAAGATTTTTTATCTATTATCTACTCCCTTGGAGTAACTGTTGTTCTGTATTTTCACGGGCTTGCAACCGTCAGAATGAATATCCTGGCTGCTTTCCCAGCTACCTATTCAGCATGCAATAACAATCAAATCCCACACAAACTACTCTACCCATCAAATATTTTAGCATGGAAAGTTCTTTTACGCAACGTATTTCGTTTGTTTAAAATGGAACAGACCTAAATACAACTTTTTTTTAATGTTCTGGAAATTCGATAGCGAGATCGCTCACATCAAAAAATGAGAGAATTAGTGCTCTGATAACCTGGTAGAAATACAACATGCCATATATACACATTACTGTGATTACATTGCTATTTATTCAATGATTATTTTGCTTAGAGCTTTCTTCCTCTCCAGGGTACTCTTCAAGGGTATATAATTACTCTTCACTTATGTCGCGAAAAAATATTCAGCTTGCAAATTTATTTCGAGAACTTCTCATTCCCTAATACATGTTTATTCTCTGAGTTTGTACGTACAGCCGACAAACTTACATAGAATCTCAACAGAGTTCAAATGTGAGGTGTCTGCTGGGAAGCACAGGTCAGTTGTATGGGAGGGGCTTTTAGAGTGCAATTCTAGGAACACTGTGGGCTTTCAGAGTGTAATTCTACGAACGCTGTAGGGGGCCATCCCGTCCACCTGAGACAAAAAAAAAAAAAAAAAAAAAAAAAATCTGGAGGCACACAACTAGTTCACACTGGTTATAAAACAGGTGCAACAAAGTTCTGAATGAAATATGTTTATTTATTTATTTTTTTTTTCACTATTCCATTTTCCGAACAATAACATTTACCGATGACCTGTTAGCCCCTCCACCACAGCCACCATGAAAACAAATTCAATCGGAATTTGTCCAGCTCGTTTGATCACGAATAATTATCGTTTGATCCCAACGCATACTGATGTATTACACACAATTTGGCTAGGGCTTGTTAGCCCTTGATAATCGACATGTATCATTCCATAGATATTTCAATCGTAAATAGGTAAACAAATTTGCTTAGTTTCTGGTAGCAAGTATGGAAAATAGTTTACTGTTTATTTAAAAATTTAGGCCTCCAACAATGAAACTAACAACAATATGAGAAATCGACATGTACCATTCTCTAGATATCTGAATCGTAAATATGTCAAGTTTGGTCAGCTTCTGGTAAAAAGTATGGAAAATAAAGTGAATCGTTTATTTAACAATGGTAGTCTCCAACAACGTAACTAAAACAATATGTTAAATCGACATGAACCATAGGATAGATATTTCAATCTTACATAGGTACGCAAAGTTTGGTCAGTTTCTGGTAGAAAGTATGAGAGATAAAGTTTATTGTTTATTTAAGAATAGTGGCCTTCAACAATGAAACTAACAACAATATGTGGAATCCACACGTACCATTCCCTAGATACTGCAATCTTAGTTGGGTGTGCAAAGTTTCTTCATTTTCTCGTAGAAAGTACGAAAGATAAAGTTGATTGTTTACTTAACAACGGTGGCTTCTAACAATGAAACTAACAACAATATGTGAAATCGGCACGAACCATTCCATTGATATCTCAATCGTAAATGAGTGTGCCACGTTTGGTTAGTTGGTGGTAGAAAATATGGCAGACACAAGTTGACTGTATACTTAACACTGGAGAAATCCAACGATTCTGTATTTAACAATGGTGGCCATCAATAATGAAACTAACAACAACATGTGAAATCGACACATAGCATTCCGCAGATATTTCATCTTTTAAGGGGTATGCAAAATTTGGTCAGTTTCTGGTAGAAAGTATGGCACATATAGTTAATTGTTCATTTAAAAATGGTGGTCTCTAACAATAAAACTAACAACAATAAATGAAATCGACACGTACCACTCCATAGATATCTCAGTCGTAAATAAGTATGCCACGTTTGGTTAGTTTGTAGTATAAAGTATGGCAGATAAAGTTGATTGTTTATTTAATAATGGAGAAATCCAACGATTCTTTTAAAATGGTGGCCTCGAACAGTGAAACTAACAACATGTGAAATCGATTGGTACCATTCAGTAGATATCTCTGTGGTAATCCGATGGGTGTGCCAAGTTTGATCAGTTTGTGTTAGAAAGTGTGTTAGATAAAGTTGACTGTTTACTTAACAATGTAGGCCTTCAGTAATGAAACTAACAAGAATATGTGGAATCGACACGTACCATTCTTTAGATATCTCAATCTTAAATGGATGTATAAAGTTTGGTCAGTTTGTGGTAGAAAGTACGGCAGAAAAAGTTGATTCTTTACTTAGAATGGTGTCCTCTAACAATGAAACTAACAACAATATGTGAAATCGGCATGTACCATTCCATAGATATCTCAATCGTAAATGATTGTGCAAGTTTGGATAGTTTGTGGTAGAAAGTGTGGCAGAAAAACTTGATTGTTTATTTAACAATGGTGGCATCTAACAATGAAAGAACAATATGTGAAATCGACACGTACCATTCCCTAAATATTTCAATCTTAAATGCGTGTGCAATGTTTGGTCAGTTTCTGGTAGAACGTGTGATAGACAAAGTTGATTGTTTTTTTAACAATGGTGGCCTCTAAGAATGAAAGTAACAACAATAAGTGAAATCGGCACGTACCGTTCCATTGACATCTCAATCGTAAATGATTGTGCAAGTTTGGTCAGTATGTGGTAGAAAGTATGGCAGATAAAGTTGATTGTTGTTTAATAATGATGAAATCCAACGATTATGTATTTAACAATGGTGTCTTACAACAATGAAACTAACAACAATATGTGAGATCGACACATAGCATTCCGTAGATATTTCAACTTTAAGTGGGTGTGCAAAGTTTGGTCAGTTTCTAGTAGAACGTATGGCCATTAATGTTGATTGTTTGTTTAACAATGGTGGCCTCTTAACAATGAAACTAACAACAATATGTGAAATCGATCCATACCATTCCATAGATATCTTAATCTTAAATTATTCTGCAAATGTTGGTTAGTTTGTTGTAGAAAGTGTGGCAGAAAAACTTGATTGTTTATTTAACAATGGTGGCATCTAACAATGAAAGAACAACAATATGTGAAATCGACACGTACCGTTCCATCGACATCTCAATCGTAAATGATTGTGCATGTGCAATGTTTGGTCAGTTTCTGGTAAAACGTGTGATAGACAAAGTTGATTGTTTTTTTAACAATGGTGGCCTCTAAGAATGAAAGTAACAACAATAAGTGAAATCGGCACGTACCGTTCCATCGACATCTCAATCGTAAATGATTGTGCAAGTTTGGTCAGTATGTGGTACAAAGTATAGCAGATCAAGTTGATTGTTTATTTAATAATGGAGAAATCCAATGATTGTTTAACAATGGTGGCCTCGAAGAATGAAGCTAACAACAATATGAGAAATTGATTGGTACCATTCAGTAGATATCTCTGTGGTAATCCGATGGGTGCGCCAAGTTTGGTCAGTTTGTGTTAGAAAGTATGGCAGATGAAGATGATCGTTTATTTAACAATGTAGAAATCCAACGCTTGTGTATTTAACAATGATGGTCTTGAACAATGAAACTAACAACAATATGAGAAATCGACACATATCTTTCCCGAGATATTTCAATCTTAAATGAGTGTGCAAGGTTTTGTCAGTTTCTGGTAGAAAGTATGGTAGATAAAGTTGATTCTTTATTTAACAATGATGTCCTCTAACAATGAAACTAACACCAATAAGTGAAATCGACACGTACGGTTCCATAGATGTCTCAATTGTAAATGAGTATGCCAAATTTGGTTAGTTTGTAGTATTAAGTATGGCAGATAAAGTTGATTGTTTATTTAACAATGGAAAAATCCAGCGATTGTTTAACAATGGTTTCCTCGAACAATGAAACTAACTACAATATGTGAAATCGACACGTACCATTCGCTAGATGTCTCTGTGCTAATCGGATGGGTGTGCCAAGTTTGGTCAGTTTGTTTTAGAAAGTGTGGCACATAAAGTTGATTGTTTATTTAACAATGGTGGTCTTCAACAATGAAACTAACAACAATATGTGAATTCGACACGTACCATTCCCTAGATATTTCAATCTTAAATGGGTGTGTAAAGTTTGGTCAGTTTCTGGCAGAAAGTACGGAGATAAAGTTGATTGTTTACTTAACAATGGTGTCCTCTAACAATGAAACTAATAACAATAAGTGAAATCGACACGTACCATTCCCTAGATTTTGTAACGTCCATTAACCAGATTATATCCGTTTTTGCTTAATTTTTGAATTGTTCATTTTATTTTTGATTGTTTTAATTTTATTAGTTGTATATGTTAACATTGGTGACGGTGGCGCCATCTACCGTTTTAGACACAAACTATTTGGACGTAATGAATAACCTTAAGCCAAATTAAAATTCAGAAAGAATTACTCTCACTGTGGTTATTCCGTACAAATAGATTTAAGCAGCCTTCCAGTTCGTTCTATTTATTGATCGTTTACAATCTCTCTCGCTGGGCCGTTTACTTTGGAAATTTGTGAGAGGTGGCTACAGATGTAACCTGATAAACACATCACATTATGTTAATATTTTAAGAAAGAAATGGCAAGAACTAATGTTTAAGCAAACTTTCTTTACAGAAAATTGTCACCGTTAAGTATTAATTTCTTTTTAAGAAGACACAAAATACGTAGACAGATTCCAGAGTAGATATCTGTGCATAAACCGATATCCACATCTTTAAGAATAAACTGCAAGCTAGTGAAACTGGTGTAGTAAATTAAGTTAAATTAATTAGGATTAGTTTCAAAGTTGGTCGCCCGTTTCTAGTAAAATGTTCAATATTTACTGGGAGGTGATGGATAATTTGCCGTTTGTGTGCTTGGTAATACAAAGAGCGGAAGTAATGTTTATATACCTATATACCTATCTATCTATCTATTTATCTATCTATCTATCTATCTATCTATATATATATATATATATATATATATATATATATATATATATATATAAGCTGTTATAAGCATGGAACTATTTGGCAACCAGAAGGAACTACTTCGTGCAAAGTTACCGCACGGTTGGATTGTGGGAAAGTAACGGGCATTTGTATTCTGAACATAGCTCCAGCTGTAGAGATGCTCTAACGGAGAGACGAAAAATTACACTCTATTAACTTTTAAAAAAAAGGTCAAAACTTCCTAACCCTAAGCTGACCCGACACTACCCTATCCTATTTAACCATACTTCAATCTACTCTACACTACCCTACTCTCTTATACCTTTTTAAAGCGATCCGAAAAATTATTTTTAAATTTTCGTAGTTGTTATTCTGCTTTATGTCGAAAACCAGGATGGTGACCAACTTCGGAACAAATGCCAATTAAACATTTGAAAGTAATACTAACTGTACGGGTAGTAAACTTAAAACAACTAAAAATTTTCGCAGAAACGAAAAATTATACAAGTTTATAATTTAAACCTGAGCTGCTTATAAGTGATTGAAATATGTTGAATTCTTTTTTCATCTAATTATTACCATTTCATTCCGTGAAAATACATTTCTCATTGTAGTATATTGGATTGCACGTCAAAAATAAAACAAGCATTCAATTTTCCGTGGTGGTATACTTTGGCGCATCACTCGAAATACTTGTTAAAATTTCTTTCACTAATTTTCTTTTTATTGTTTCCTAAATGATTTGCGCTGAGCGAATGAAAATATTTCACATGGCACAGATAAAATTCAATGGGACCAGCATACGGAATCCTTGAAAAATTGCAATTTCCTTAATATTTTCGTATAAATACGGCATCTGTATGTACGCATAAAACACAGTGCGAGAAATATAAAACAATATGCTAGGTAGCCACTACAAACCACGAATGCTAAGTAACCACGCCAGAAGGCCCAAGCGTTAGCAAGTGGGTGGGTGCGTCCGTACGGACCAGGCACGTCAGCGAAGGAGGGTATATGCGTAAGCGAGAATAGAGAAATCTTCTGGGTTTTGGGAATGATACGAGTTCCAATAGCACTTGTCATTGTTTCATACTAGTAGCGCTCCACTTGAAAACATAACATACAGCTTTTGTACACTGTGTAGAATTACACCGTTACTGCAAAATAGTTTCTAATATATCTTTCATTTGCACTTACTTACTTCATCCGTCGCAATGCACTTGTAGTGATTTTACACTAGTAAAACTACACTTGTATATATAAAATATATGTATTAGTTTGTATGTAATTCTATCGCTTACAGAAATTTGTTCTTTATAATTATGTCTTTTCATGCAAACTATTGAATTTTACATGTAAACTTTCCAAAATGTCGTGCACCAAAAGTAAACCAGGACCCACTTCTCATCAATTAACAATTATTAAGAGGAAAATAAATCCAATAATGAAGCTTGGCTATTTGATCCAACGAAAAAGAAATATGAATCTCTCAATATGTCTCCTTCGTCTTCTTCAGTCAGTGATGCCAATTCCTTCAGAGCCGTTTTCCCTTCACAAGCTTCAGAATTTCCCTTTTCCGGGCAAAATTTCCCTTTTCCGGGCAAAATTTCCCTTCATCCAAACCGTTCAAGTACTGTATTTAGTAACCGTATTTTTAATCGTTTTCGCTTCCACCCCCTAACCCCAATCTTATAACCACATACAAGCAGATACCTGACAGCCTTCCTTTGAGCTTACGCAGAATTTGAAGTTGATTTGTTGTTTAGGTATCTAAAGCGTCGCGATAGAGGAGGGGGAAGAATATGGAAAGGTGTAGGCTAGGACCTATGTTAAAGGTGCAATCTCTGCATTTGCCTGATGTGACTGAGGAAAACCCTATAAATAACTCGGTCAGGACGGACAACCTAAATAAATCATAAAGAATATAAAATAAATATGTAAATTTAATTTTTATCCTAGATGTCATGATAGATTTTAATATTAATGTAACCTAAGGTACAAAGGAAATATTAAATATATATTTGGTATGCACTTACTTAAGAACAGCACTCTCATATTTATTTGAAACGAATACGAACAGTTACAAAGAAAACTCGAGCTGCTACTGTCTTTGGCTGTACACGAGGAATGTTCGTAACCACAATACAAACTAAATCAAAGTTTAGAGATGCCTAATTCTTAAGAATTTATAATTCTGTGCGCACAGTTACCAGAAAAGTTGTAAACTTACACAAACACACACACACTAATGATCCAGTATTCGCCCATGTATACATATTTACATTCACGACATGCAGATTTTCTTCTCTTACATCGATTAATTCTCTTCACAATCAATTTTCTGGTTGGGAAAACCAAACTGTTATAATAGTTGGAGTGATAATTTAATTGAGAAATATTTCATCTTATTGTATTGCATTTAATTCAGCAATGGGAAGATTAATTTTGATAAAAGATTTTAAATAAGCATTCTTGTAATGTTTCGAATTTAACTGAATATGTTGATCGATGTGTAATGTTGATAATTATTAACGAATGCAAAGCAAGATGACTTGCGAGAATTTATATGAAATATGTGCAACTGACTATGTTTGGAATAAATATGACGTTGAATTTTAATGAGATTATCAGATACGTAAATACATTCAACCTATAAATGATTGAAGAGAGGTTCAAATTTCCCTGCAATATTGAGAGATTACAAGCAATTTCCCTTTTTCCCTTTTCTCCAAAATTTACTCAAAATTTCCCTGCGCCAAGGGAAATTTCCCTTCAATTGGCATCACTGTCTGCAGTTGCTACTTACCTTCGCTGTCCCGGCAATTAACTTGTTTTATCTTGAGACCATTATCGGTCAGATAGGTACGTGCACATGCATTAAAGTCATGTGAACTAAATTTGTGAAATTGGCTTATGTGACCTCAAACGAACGATTTGTGATTCAGGAACAAAAGTAAATAAAATACAGGACACAATCGAAAAAAAAAGATAAAGTCTGGAAGAGGTCAAAATCGGGAAAGAAGTTCAGACAGTGAAAGAGAATACAAAGCAAATTTGAACAGGGCAAAAAGTTAGAGCAAAGTGGGAAGTTTAAAATGAAAAAAGGAGAAAGAGTATAAAAAAGAATGGGATATATGTATTTGGTCTAGGAATTAATTCGTGCGGGTGGACAAGAGATGGCGCAACGAACGGAGCGTCCCACAGTTCCGTGTATCCACACATGTGTTGCAAACCCCTGTCATCGCGTATCGTTCGTAGTATAGGGCAGTGGATTAAAGCGTCAACAACACCAGTTTGTAGTTAAGTGAACATGGCGCAATTTCTGCCTGATAAAGTGTTTTTGCGGGGTGTCCTGCTGCATTACTTTAACATGCAGAATAGTGCGACTGAAAGTCATCGTATTTTGGTGGAAGTGTATGGTGACCATGCTCTAGCTGAGCGAACGTGTCAGAAGTGGTTTGCACGGTTTAGAAATGGTGATTTCGGCTTGGCAGACCAAGAGCGAGCTGGGCAGCCAAAAAAAATTCAAGACGAAGAATTGACAGCATTGCTCGAGCACGATTCGTGACAAACGCAGGAACAACTTGCAGCAGCATTAGGCGTTGATCAAACAACAGTCTCCAAACGCTTGAAAGCCATGGGAATGATTCAAAAGATGTCACATTGGGTTCCACATGAATTGAAAGACAGAGACGTTGAAAGACGAAAAACCATTTGCGAATTGCTGCTTCAACGACAGAGCAGAAAGGGGTTTCTGCATCGAATTATTACGGGTGATGAGAAGTGGATCCATTACGAGAACCCTAAACGAAAAAAGGTCTGGGTGAAACCAGGTGAACCAGGTCCATCACAACCAAAACGAGATATTCACTGTGCAAAGGTTATGCTGTGCATATGGTGGGATATGAAAGGTGTGGTGTACTATGAGCTGCTGCAACCGGGTGAAACTATGAATGGAGAACGTTATCGACGACAATTAATGCGTTTGAAGCAAGCTCTGGCCAGAACACGACCAGAATGGGAGAACAGACATGATAAACTTATTGTTCAACATGATAACGCTCGCCCACATGTCGCAAAACCGGTCAAAACCTATTTTGAAAATGTCGGATGGGAAGTTTTACCCCACCCGCCGTATTCACCAGACGTTGCTCCTTCGGACTACTACTTGTTCGATTGCATGAACAACGATTTGATTGGACAGCGGTTTACTTCTTCGGAAGATATCGAAACATGGGTCTCTGACTGGATCGCTTCCAAGGATGAGGACTTCTTTCGCCACGGAATCCGTACATTGCCTGACAGATGGGCGAAAGTGGTGGCTAGCGATGGACAATATTTTTCTTAAGGTATTTATGTATTTTGTGTTTGTACTACAGCTTCAATGTGTGCGTACCAACCGCACGAATTAATTCCTAAACCAAATATGTGTAAATGTAAAAGAAAATGTAAGTGTAGTGTAGGTGTATAGGATATCACACACCACTCTCTTCCTCACAGAATCACCTTAACACACGAGGCACTCGACGTAACGGCCATTGTCAAACCTCCCGGCAATTATAGACGGTGTTTCAAAAGAAACAGATAATGAAATGAGATGAGTCTTTAGAGAAGCTTTTAAGATGCGAAATAACGTAGATCTTTGTAAATAAAAATAATAGGCACTAAGAACAGGTGGGGATAAGGTGAAAATTAACGAATCTACATTAAATGGACCAGAACCGTGAAATTTAAGAAGAATAGAGAGAAATGGCTGGTGATATTGTTGGTATAGAGGACAAGAGAAAATGAGATGGTTTATGAAGCCCGTATCGAGACCACAGATACAAACTGGAGATGTTCGTTTTCGGAGTAGATATAAACGTTAGGGAGTATACAGAATGTGGAATCTGTTACGGAGCAAAGTATGTTGAATGAATCATGATGGAGAGCGGAGAGAACAAGGAAGGTGCCAGTAACAACGTGTCTTTTTACATGGGGCATTATAAGAAGTCCAGCGTTGATAATGAAGTGTAGTAAGCCGTGGAAAAAGGTCAATAAGCGAGACTAAAAGATGTACGAGAGCGCTGTGCAGGGCACCGAAACACGCTGCGGCATCAGTTACAGAATTCCCGAGGATGCCTACATGACATTTGGAGCAAATTAACAAAATAGTTGAGGGAAGTCCGACGGTATAGAAAAAGACGAATTTCATAAATAATCCAGGTGGATTTCGAAGTCCAGTGGAAAGATTGTAGAAAATATTTAGAATCATTGGCGATACAGATAGGTAGATACTGATGCTGAAGAGAATGAAGAAGAGTCGAATAAGGCATAAGCTTCAGTGAGAAATGTGGTGACATAATGGGCAGTTTAAAGCTAAAACATTGCTGAAGAGAGGAATCGTAAAAGGCTGATCCCAAATGCAAGCCCTTGCCAGAACCTTCGCAGTAGAAATGCATAGTGTGCTGAGGAAGAAGAGGAATGGATGAAGTGAAACAATGTTGGTAAGAGACAGGAATGAAAAGGTGGGCGGGAGGGCATTGGGGAAAAATGATAGAAAAGATTGGAAAAAACTGGATAGTCATGCAAGTAGCAAGGGAGTGTATACGTGCGCTGGATGTGTAACAGATGTGGTGCAAGGTATAGGTAACTGGTGTATATGAAAGGGAGAGATGCGAGATGTGGAGAACATTTCCGGCCTGTATGAAGGTGTTGGAGCAGAGTGAGTTTAGGGAAGAGAGAGGATCGGGTAAATTGGAAACGTTGAAGATAGAGTTTGTCTGAGAGCTGTTTCAACTGAATTGCTAAGGGCGGAACTCGGGTCTCAGAATAAAGCACAGTAGCAGCAGTGGTGGAAGGAAGGCTAGGAGTACGGCAGAGAGTAGTATATTGAAGGGATTGGAATTTTTGAAAGGCCCTAGAAGGAGAAGGAGATATAAAACAACATACGTTGAAATAGGTAAGTAAATCTGTTTATATAACAGGAGGAGGAAACGGAAATCTTTAGAACAAGTAGAAGTGGAAATAGAGCGAATTAAACGTAAGAAGAATGATGTTTTTTGATGTAGAAGTCGATAATGGGGATCCAAAGTAAGAAGAGTCTAGGACGATTCCGAGGTATTTAACACAGGGACGGGGAGGAAGGGTACTACCGGTAAATGTAAGGGAAGGTGGGGCGGGAGTGCGTTTGCGGGTAAAAAGGAGAAAGGAAGTTTTGTTCCAGTTTATTATTAAGCCATGTTTGGAACACCACGTGGAGGATGTAGTGAGAGCTGCAATGAGTTTGGGTATAGCAAGTTGAGGGGCGGTAGAATATAGAAGGCTAAATCATCACAATAGGAAACAACCCATACAGTGTTAGTGGTTTGGCGAAGAATAGGGGCCATAAAGAAATTGAACAAGGAGGAGATAATACAGAACCTTGAGGAAGACCTTGAGAAGTGGTGCGACCTTCAGAGAGTTGGGAACCGAGGCGAAGATACAAGGTACGTTGGACCAGAAGGTTGTAGATAATACGGAGATAATAGGAAGGGATGCCTTGTTGCCAAAGTATATCTATGAGGTCATAAAGGGGGAAAGAGTCATAAGCCTGAGAAAGGCCAATGAATACAGCAAAAACAAACTGGGTACCGGAAAATTCAAGCCAAATATCGGAGATAAGCCCGGGCAGACAGTCGGAAACGCTGAAATCAAGTCAATAACCGTATTTTTGTTTGTAAAAAAAAAGAAAAAAAAAACAGGTGGTTTTCTGAGAACCTATGGAGGCGTTGTTTCAAGAGATGTTCGAAAACCTTTAACAGACATGAGGAGAGGGCAATAGGGCGTTAACGTTCAGCGATACCAGGTTGTTTTGTGAGTTCAGGATGGGAATAATAAGGTAGTCTTTCCACAGACGGTGAATTTGTTCAGAAGACCATACAGTGTTATATAAGGTGAGTAAGAATTGCTACTATAGTGGAGGAAAATGTTGTAGGTGTCGGTAATGTTTACCGTCTTTGCTAGATGAAAAGTTGGGTAGACGTGATAAGATGAGAGTTCAGACATGGTGAAAGGAAGATGGATAGGGGTGGATGGTTCTGGAGAATAAAGAGGGGAGAGCCAGAGAGGAGGAAAGAGGCGCGTGGATGCGGCTAATTGGGAATGGAATTGATGGAGCCAGGGAGAGGAAATAGACTCACCAGAAGGAGGACGACACGTCTTGTTACGAAGGGACTGGTAAAATTTCCAATTGGATTATAAAGAGGATCCATAACTTAGGGTTGAGCAAAATTTTCGCCAGGGATTACGACGGGTTGTTGAAGAACACGGGTCGTGGTGGCTTGGGTTCGTTGATATACCAGGAAATTGGAATAGGAGCGAGTGACGAGGTATGTTTTAAGGGTTCTACGCGGTCGGGAAATCCATTGCTGACATTCCCTAGTCCACCATTTAGGGTAAGGAGAATGCACAATGGAGGAACGAATTGAGTGAGAGGGATCAGGGTGGAAGTACAATACTGCCTGGGAAAAGCGAGAACATAAAGCAGTGTGAAGATGTAAAGGATCACAGGACGAGGGAGGGGAGAGAAATGATCAAAGCGAGAAAAATAAAGGGACCAATCGAGGTTAGTAGAATATGGGCGACCTGTAGGGAATAAGGAAGTAAAGGGAAGAGAAGTAGTTATGTAAAATGATGAGGAAGTGATCGCTGCCGTAGGGGTCGGCAGAAACATAGTAGTATTGGCGTGACTTGAGGACACTTTTTGGCCCCTGGGTCCCTGCCTCAGGACCCATGGTCCCTGGCCGGGGTCAATGACCTAGGGGTACATAGGACCACCCCTTCTAAATTTTGGCAGGGGTACCATGGCCCACCCCCTAAATTTTGGCAGGGGTACATAGGACCACCACCCTTAAATTTTGGAAATTGCCAAATCTAAAAATTTGGTATGGTAGCCTAGGACCATAGTATGTACCTCTATCAGTATTGGGTGTCTATGTCGTTCCCTTTCATGGGTAAAAAATTGCCAAAAAGTCAAATTTCGGGGTTTTTTGACCTAATTTATCCCCTTTGATGAGGTGTTATTACCCTATATAGTTATATGGGCGTATACAGGGGTCCATTACCTTTCATAACATATGGATATATTAATGCACCCCTTGAAAAATTTGGGAGGGGTACCTTGGCCCACCCCTTAAATTTTGGAAATTGCCCAATTTCAACATTGGGTATTATAGTATAGGACCCTAATATGTATTATGATAAATTTGGGTGGTCCACCTTGTTCCCTTTTAGGGGTACAAAATTGCCAAAATATAAACGTAAGCAATACGTAGTACCACGTGTTTGGTTTTTGGTCGATTTTATCCCCTTTGATGAGGTGTTATTATCCTATATAGTTATATGGTCATGTATAGGGGTCCATTACCTTTCATAACATATGTGTATATTGGTGCAATCCTTTAAAAATTTGGGAGGGGTACTTTGGCCCACCCCTTAAATTTTGGAAATTGCTCATTTTATATATTTGGTATTATAGTATTGGACCCTAACATGTATTATAATAAATTTGGGTGGTCCACCTCGTTCCCTTCTAGGGCTACAAAATTGCCAAAATATAAACGTAAGCAATACGTTGTACCACGTGTTTGTTCTTTTGGCCCAATTTATCCTCTTGGCCGGGGTCAATGACCTAGGGGTACTTAGGACCAACCCTCTAAATTTTGGCAGGGGTACCATGGCCCACCCCCTAAATTTTGGCAAGGGTACATAGGACCACCCCCCTTAAATTTTGGAAATTGCCAAATCTAAAAATTTGGTATGGTAGCCCAGGACCATAGTATGTACCTCTATCAGTATTGGGTGTCTATGTCGTTCCCTTTTATGGATAAAAAATTGCCAAAAATTCAAATTTCGGGGGTTTTTGACCTAATTTATCCCCTTGGATGAGGTGTTATTACCTTATATAGTTATATGGGCGTATACAGGGGTTCATTACCTTTCATAAGACATGGGTATATTAATTCACCCCTTGAAAAATTTGGGAGGGGTACCTTGGCCCACCCCTTAGATTTTGGAAATTGCCCAATTTCAACATTGGGTATTATAGTATAGGACCCTAATATGTATTATGATAAATTTGGGTGGTCCACCTCATTCCCTTTTAGGGGTATCAAATTGCCAAAAATATAAACGTAAGCAATACGTTGTACCACGTGTTTGGTTTTCGACCTAATTTATCCCCTTGGATGAGGCCCTATTACCTTATATGTTTATATGAGCGTATACAGGGGTCCATTACTTTTCATAAGACATGGGTATATTAATGCACCCATTGAAACTTTGGGAATGGTACCTTGGCCCACCCCTAAGTTTTAAAAATTGCCCAATTTAAACATTGGGTATTATAGTATAGGACCCTAATATGTATTATGATAAATTTGGGTGGTCCACCTCGTTCCCTTTTAGGGGTACAAAATTGCCAAATTTTAGTACAACCACGTGTTTGGTCTTTTGACCCAATTTATCGCCTTGGATGAGGTCCTATTACCTTATATGGTTATTTGGTTATGTATAGGGGTCTATTACCTATCATAAGACATAGGTACATTTGTGCACCCCGGGAGGGGTACCTTGGCCCACCCCCTAAATCTTGGAAATTGCCCAATTTAAACATTTGGTATTATAGTATAGGACCCTAATATATATATTACTATAACCTCGTTCCCTTTTAGGGGTACAAAATTGCCAAAAATATAAACGTAAGCAATACGTTGTACCACGTGTTTGGTTTTTGACCTAATTTATTCCATTGGATGAGGTCCTATTACCTTATATCGTTATATGGTCGTGTATAGGGGTCCATTACCTATCATAAGACATAGGTACATTTGTGCACTCCTTTAAATTTTTGGTAGGGGTACATTGGACCACCCCTTCAATTTTGGAAATTGCTCAATTTAAACATTTGGTATTATAGTATAGGACCCTAATATGTATTATGATAAATTTGGGTGGTCCACCTCGTTCCCTTTAAGGGGTACAAATTCGCCAAATTTTAGTACAACCACGTGATTGGTTTTTTGGCACAATTTATCCCCTTGGATGAGGTCCTATTACCTTATATGGTTATATGGTCATGTATATTGGTCCATTCCCTATCATAAGACATGGGTATAATGATGCACCCCGGGAGGGGTACTTTGGCCCACCCCTTTAATTTTGGAAATTGCCCCTTTTACATGTTTGGTATTATAGCATAGAACCCTAATATATATTACTATAAATTTGGGTGGTTCACCACGTTTCCTTTGATGGGTACGAAATTGCCAAATTTTAGTACAACCACGTGTTTGGTTTTGGCTCAATTTATCCCCTTGGATGAGGTCCTATTACCTTATATGGTTATATGATCATGTATAGGGGTCCATTCCATATCCCCTTAAATTTTGGAAATTTTCCAATTTAAGCATTCGGTATCATAGTACATGACCTCAACATGTATCATGATAAATTTGGGTGGTCCATCTTGTTCCCTTTCATGGGTAAAAATTACTAAAATATAAACATAAGCAATATGTTGTTCCATGCGTTTGGTTTTTGGCCCAATTTCTTCCCTTTGATGGGGTTCTATTACCTTATATGGTTATATGGTCATGTATATGGGTTCATTTCCTATCATAAGACATGGGTACATTGACGCACCCTTTAAAATTTTGGGAGGGGGTACCTTGGCTCATCCACTCGGTTTTAGAAATTGTTTAATATAAGCATTTGGTATCATAGTACAGGACTTCAATATGTACCACTATAAATTTGGATGGTCCACATCGTTCCCTTTCATGGGTAAAGAACTACCAAAAATCGAATTTCGGAGGTTATTGACCCCTTTGATAAGGATTTAGCACGTTATATGGTTTATTACCTTTATATGTTTATGTTCCCTTTTAAATTTGGGAATTATCAAATAACAAAATTCGGTAAACGTTTTCTAGGACCCATTGGTGTTCCTCTTATGGCCAAATATTCAAAATTTAAATGTTATTGACCGGCTTTATTATTGAATAAGTACAGGATTTATTACTTTTTTCATAAGACACAGGTGTATTTGTGTACCAATCTTAAATTTTGGGAGGGGGTACAGTTCTTATTGTCGTATCAATAATTGGTAATTGTTCTTAAAATTGGATAGTATCTCATTCATTGGGTAAATCATTGTCAAATATGAGTATGATCACGTGATCTGTTATTAACCTATGATGGGATTAGGAGTCCAGGACATTGGTACATTAAAACTTTGTAGTATAATTTGAGAATTGTCAAATGAAATTACGTCATTGGTTTTGATTATTCACACCAAATATAAACGTAAGCAAGACGTTGTACCACGTGATTGTCCTTGATGAGGTAGTGTACAGGGATTCATTTCCTTTGTTGTGGTACTTCTTAAGTTTGAGTACACACTTTCAGTTTTTAAGTTTTGTTTTACATTTAAAAACCTTGGTTTCGTTCAACATTTTGCACTCACTGATAAATATGATCAAAACCGTTTATTTGTTAATCGAATAGTTAAAAACCGGATAAAGTTTGACGGTGAACCGAGAAACGTAAAAATTTTTAGTTTGAAATTTTTTTTTGCTTGAAACATTTTGTTTGAAAATTCTTGCTTTCAAATTTTTTGCTTGAATTTTTTGTTTCAGAATTTTGTTTGAAATTTTTTTTGACAACTTTTGTTTCAAAATTTTTTTGTTTGAAATTTTTTCGTTTCCAAATTTTGTTTAAAATTTTTGTTTGAAATTTTTTTTCGTTTCAAAATTTTGTTTGAATTTCTTTCGTTTGAAATTTTTTTCGTTTCAAAATTTTGTTTCAAAGATTTTTGTTTGAAATTTTGGTTTGACATTTTTAAAATTTGTGCACTCATTAGTAAAGAACCGGAGCTGTTTAGAACTAAAACCTCTGGCAACATTGTGGTGCAATAGTACACGTCAGAACATGGGTTGTACTTGAAATGAAAAAAAAACACAATTCATTGAAATGGATCATTTTATTACACTCCACATACATCCATACCAGATAGTGGTTCTGGATATTGTCGATACAGTGTATTTTGAACTTCTTGCACTAGTTTGTCTTTAGCATATAATTTTAATTCCAATTGAAGTCTTTTAAGGTCTAATGCAATATCAATTGGTGGAAACTCAATGTCCATTTGATCACAAATAAACTGTTTATCAATACATGTATGCACCCACGAACGATGTTGACAACCATCACAATATCTAGATACATGTTGTACAATATGCATAACACATTTTCAAAATAGTACTTTTTCAGGAATATACTAGTTTTGTTGCACACTTCCACTGCATGTTTCACACACTGGAATACGTTTATAAATTTGTTCCATTCTGTTTCCGTTAGATACACCATGTTGCGAGGGACATGGAATGTACTCTTCTTACGTAACAGCACCATCTTCTCTTCGAGGACTGTACGCAGCACCACTTCATGATTTGAGCCTAATGATTTGACTATGGTCACATTTAGCTCATCATGAAAATAATCGTTCATTTGGTCGATTCGTGAACATAATATTTGCCATTCTTCACAGGTCAGTTGTACACCAAATTGTTCTGCTTTGCCCAATCGAATCACTGGTTCAAATGTTCTAGCACTGATACCAATCATCACATGTTTTGTTTGAAATATATTTATTGGATAATAGCTTGCGAAGATGAACTCTTTATCGTTAGAAGTACACATCTTTCCTTCTGAAACGCACTTGCTCAAATTATTTCATGGGCTGACACTGTATTGGTTGATTTATAGAACTACGGCTGACGTCATTGAAAAGGAATGTGCTGACGCTTGAATACATGGTTTCATCACAGTTGCTGACGTCATGCTGACCAACCACATTCATACAACTGTGTCTGACGTCAAAGGAATGTGCTGATGTTTGAATTCATGATTTCATCACAATTGCTGACGATTCTGGCTGTGTACTAAATTCAAATTGATGACTTCGACCCAAGAGTCTTTTATAGCATAAAGATACAGATCCAGTATTTAAGAAACGTAACAGTTCTTCTTGTTTTGATGCTTCCATGGGTAAATATCTTGCTGGTAAAATTATATACTTATCATTTTCAAGCTTCACTACGATTCTTAATCCAAACTTTGAAGGGATCATTTGGCTAGCTAAGATTCTATAAGGTACATTCTGTTGTAAATCAGTAATCTTGGTAAATGATCACATCACGTGTGTTTAGAAACTGCAGACAAGTACCCATGATGACGTTATCATGAATACTAACTCGAACGATACTTATATATGATGACGTTGCGTTATCATGTTCTGACGTGTACTATTGCACCACAATGTTGCCAGAGGTTTTAGTTCTAAACAGTTCCGGTTCTTTACTAATGAGTGCACAAATTTTAAAAATGTCAAACCAAAATTTCAAACAAAAATCTTTGAAACAAAATTTTGAAACGAAAAAAATTTCAAACGAAAGAAATTCAAACGAAATTTTGAAACGAAAAAAAATTTCAAACAAAACTTTGAAACAAAAAATTTCAAACAAAAAATTTGGAAACGAAAAATTTCAAACAAAAATTTTAAACAAAATTTGGAAACGAAAAAATTTCAAACAAAAAAATTTTGAAACAAAAGTTGTCAAAAAAAATTTCAAACAAAATTCTGAAACAAAAAATTCAAGCAAAAAATTTGAAAGCAAGAATTTTCAAACAAAATGTTTGAAGCAAAAAAAAATTCAAACTAAAAATTTTTACGTTTCTCGGTTCACCGTCAAACTTTATCCGGTTTTTAACTATTCGATTAACAAATAAACGGTTTTGATCATATTTATCAGTGAGTGCAAAATGTTGAACGAAACCAAGGTTTTTAAATGTAAAACAAAACTTAAAAACTGAAAGTGTGTACTCAAACTTAAGAAGTACCACAACAAAGGAAATGAATCCCTGTACACTACCTCATCAAGGACAATCACGTGGTACAACGTCTTGCTTACGTTTATATTTGGTGTGAATAATCAAAACCAATGACGTAATTTCATTTGACAATTCTCAAATTATACTACAAAGTTTTAATGTACCAATGTCCTGGACTCCTAATCCCATCATAGGTTAATAACAGATCACGTGATCATACTCATATTTGACAATGATTTACCCAATGAATGAGATACTATCCAATTTTAAGAACAATTACCAATTATTGATACGACAATAAGAACTGTACCCCCTCCCAAAATTTAAGATTGGTACACAAATACACCTGTGTCTTATGAAAAAAGTAATAAATCCTGTACTTATTCAATAATAAAGCCGGTCAATAACATTTAAATTTTGAATATTTGGCCATAAGAGGAACACCAATGGGTCCTAGAAAACGTTTACCGAATTTTGTTATTTGATAATTCCCAAATTTAAAAGGGAACATAAACATATAAAGGTAATAAACCATATAACGTGCTAAATCCTTATCAAAGGGGTCAATAACCTCCGAAATTCGATTTTTGGTAGTTCTTTACCCATAAAAGGGAACGATGTGGACCATCCAAATTTATAGTGGTACATATTGAAGTCCTGTACTATGATACCAAATGCTTATATTAAACAATTTCTAAAACCGAGTGGATGAGCCAAGATACCCCCTCCCAAAATTTTAAAAGGTGCGTCAATGTACCCATGTCTTATGATAGGAAATGAACCCATATACATGACCATATAACCATATAAGGTAATAGAACCCCATCAAAGGGAAGAAATTGGGCCAAAAACCAAACGCATGGTACAACATATTGCTTATGTTTATATTTTAGTAATTTTTACCCATGAAAGGGAACAAGATGGACCACCCAAATTTATCATGATACATGTTGAGGTCATGTACTATGATACCGAATGCTTAAATTGGAAAATTTCCAAAATTTAAGGGGATATGGAATGGACCCCTATACATGATCATATAACCATATAAGGTAATAGGACCTCATCCAAGGGGATAAATTGAGCCAAAACCAAACACGTGGTTGTACTAAAATTTGGCAATTTCGTACCCATCAAAGGAAACGTGGTGAACCACCCAAATTTATAGTAATATATATTAGGGTTCTATACTATAATACCAAACATGTAAAAGGGGCAATTTCCAAAATTAAAGGGGTGGGCCAAAGTACCCCTCCCGGGGTGCATCATTATACCCATGTCTTATGATAGGGAATGGACCAATATACATGACCATATAACCATATAAGGTAATAGGACCTCATCCAAGGGGATAAATTGTGCCAAAAAACCAATCACGTGGTTGTACTAAAATTTGGCGAATTTGTACCCCTTAAAGGGAACGAGGTGGACCACCCAAATTTATCATAATACATATTAGGGTCCTATACTATAATACCAAATGTTTAAATTGAGCAATTTCCAAAATTGAAGGGGTGGTCCAATGTACCCCTACCAAAAATTTAAAGGAGTGCACAAATGTACCTATGTCTTATGATAGGTAATGGACCCCTATACACGACCATATAACGATATAAGGTAATAGGACCTCATCCAATGGAATAAATTAGGTCAAAAACCAAACACGTGGTACAACGTATTGCTTACGTTTATATTTTTGGCAATTTTGTACCCCTAAAAGGGAACGAGGTTATAGTAATATATATATTAGGGTCCTATACTATAATACCAAATGTTTAAATTGGGCAATTTCCAAGATTTAGGGGGTGGGCCAAGGTACCCCTCCCGGGGTGCACAAATGTACCTATGTCTTATGATAGGTAATAGACCCCTATACATAACCAAATAACCATATAAGGTAATAGGACCTCATCCAAGGCGATAAATTGGGTCAAAAGACCAAACACGTGGTTGTACTAAAATTTGGCAATTTTGTACCCCTAAAAGGGAACGAGGTGGACCACCCAAATTTATCATAATACATATTAGGGTCCTATACTATAATACCCAATGTTTAAATTGGGCAATTTTTAAAACTTAGGGGTGGGCCAAGGTACCATTCCCAAAGTTTCAATGGGTGCATTAATATACCCATGTCTTATGAAAGGTAATGAACCCCTGTATACGCCCATATAACTATATAAGGTAATAACACCTCATCCAAGGGGATAAATTAGGTCAAAAACCCCCGAAATTTGAATTTTTGGCAATTTTTTATCCATAAAAGGGAACGACATAGACACCCAATACTGATAGAGGTACATACTATGGTCCTGGGCTACCATACCAAATTTTTAGATTTGGCAATTTCCAAAATTTAAGGGGGGTGGTCCTATGTACCCCTGCCAAAATTTAGGGGGTGGGCCATGGTACCCCTGCCAAAATTTAGAGGGGTGGTCCTAAGTACCCCTAGGTCATTGACCCCGGCCAAGAGGATAAATTGGGCCAAAAGAACAAACACGTGGTACAACGTATTGCTTACGTTTATATTTTGGCAATTTTGTAGCCCTAGAAGGGAACGAGGTGGACCACCCAAATTTATTATAATACATGTTAGGGTCCAATACTATAATACCAAATATATAAAATGAGCAATTTCCAAAATTTAAGGGGTGGGCCAAAGTACCCCTCCCAAATTTTAAAAGGATTGCACCAATATACCCATATCTTATGAAAGGTAATGGACCCCTATACATGACCATATAACTATATGGGATAATAACACCTCATCAAAGGGGATAAAATCGACCAAAAACCAAACACGTGGTACTACGTATTGCTTACGTTTATATTTTGGCAATTTTGTACCCCTAAAAGGGAACAAGGTGGACCACCCAAATTTATCATAATACATATTAGGGTCCTATACTATAATACCCAATGTTGAAATTGGGCAATTTCCAAAATTTAAGGGGTGGGCCAAGGTACCCCTCCCAAATTTTTCAAGGGGTGCATTAATATACCCATATGTTATGAAAGGTAATGGACCCCTGTATACGCCCATATAACTATATAGGGTAATAACACCTCATCAAAGGGGATAAATTAGGTCAAAAACCCCCGAAATTTGACTTTTTGGCAATTTTTTACCCATGAAAGGGAACGACATAGACACCCAATACTGATAGAGGTACATACTATGGTCCTAGGCTACCATACCAAATTTTTAGATTTGGCAATTTCCAAAATTTAAGGGGGGTGGTCCTATGTACCCCTGCCAAAATTTAGGGGGTGGGCCATGGTACCCCTGCCAAAATTTAGAAGGGGTGGTCCTATGTACCCCTAGGTCATTGACCCCGGCCAGGGACCATGGGTCCTGAGGCAGGGACCCAGGGGCCAAAAAGTGTCCTCAAGTCACGCCAATACTACTAACATGCGAGGTGGCTAGAGTAAGCTGGAGAGCAAAATGTAAGATCAGAAGCGGTAGGAAGTTCGCGGGGAAGGGGAAGACGTGCAGGAGTGCCAGTATTCAAAAGAGTACAAGGTAAGGTGGGAAGTAAACGATACAGGGCAGAGCCAGCTGGGTTGGAAAAGGGGGCCCCCCAGAACGGGTGGTTACAATTTACGTCACCGCCTACAATACAGGGAGGGGAAAGGAAATTAAAAAATAGAGCCAGAGATGATCAGGGAGGTGAACATAAGGGGAAATATAAAGGTTAACCAGGGTGAGAGAGTGAACGGTGGCCATTTGGGATTGAACTTCTGGGTATTGGATGGGAGGAAGGTGTAGAACGTAAGGTAAAGTGTTTTGAATGCCGAGAGATAGTCTCCCGTCTGGTCAAACATCATGAAGCCAATGGTAGGAAGGGATGTTAAAGCGGTAAAAATCTGTAAGCCAGGCGTCTTGGAGTAATAGAAAAGACGGATGGAATAGAGATATGAGGAGATGTAAGGCGTGCATTTTACTGCGAGAACTCATGCTGCATTGTAAGAGATTGGTAAAGAGTGAACCAGATGATGTTATAGTGAATGTGATTGTAATAACTTGAGTATGGTGATGCAAGATTTATAGTTCGGAGGAGAAAATTTATGTTCATATTTTTCTAAAATAGAAAGGATTGAAGAAATAGCGGAGGAAAAAGAAGGTATAGGATCTGCCGCATGTGACGCTTTCTGAAAAGCTGTGATGGTGCTGAGAAGGGGAGAAAATGCTAAAGGGGATCGTTCAGTTGGAAGAGATGGGGACCGGGCAGAAATGGAAGGCGAAGAGTAAGGACTTAGAAAGCGCTTTTTTCTAACACCGGAAGGAGAGGAAGAAGAATGAGAAGTGGAAGGCCGAGAGATAGCAGTTGAATATGAATAGGATCCAGAGGTAGGGATAGAGGACGGAGTAAAGCTAGAAGTGGTGAGAGAGGACGAAGTAGAATGGGGAGGTGGATCTCCCTTTAAGGAGTGTTGTCTAGGAGTCGTGGTCAAGTGCCGTCGTTTAGCATCGGTATAGGATAGATGTTCTGTAGCCATCAGAATATTAATTTGAATTTGTATGAGGCGTTCAGGATATTGAGAGAAGGTAGCCGTGCGGTCACCAGTGCTTGCACATAGGAGGTCCAGAGCAGGAGGAAGAAGGATGGCCGCGTAGGTCGCACGTGACACAAGATTGTTTACCACGACAGTGCTGCCTAAAATGGCCGTAAAATAGGCAGTACATTGCTTTATTCGGGGGATATATGTTTGAACGGGAAGGTGAAAATAGAAAAGGGTGCAATAGGAGGGCATCAAATGTATTGGCATCAAAAGTAACTACGATTGTTCCGATGGGGAAGGAAGAGGATGTAGAATCCGTAACAGAAGGGTGTGTGTGGGAGGTTTGAGGTAAAGAAGAGTCAGTTGTAGGGGGAACAGAAGAATCATCAGAGGAAGAAAGTTTACGAAACATGCGGTGGACATGTATAATTGGAGCTCTACATCGCACCGCAGTGATGAGTTCATCCTCCGTTAAGGACGGATTGACTCCTCCTAATATGCCCTGACAAGAAACGGCATAGTTCGGAATGTAAGCACGTCAATTATGTGCCATCAATAAAGGATGTTGAAGGAAGTCGTTGGCGGCTTTGCTGGTACGAAGAAAGACCCTTTTAGCCCTGAGGGCCAAGAGTACGAATATCAGTTACATCTGTTAGGTTATTATTGTACAAGAGTCTACCTAGTTTCATAGGATGCTGTTTGCTCAGAGCAGAAGTGGAGGAAACGTGGACGACATAACGTCCAAGATGGTGATCTTTGTAACTTATTGTTAGTATGTGCATAGGGCAGATTTGAAACATGAGAATTTAAAGAATTAATAGTCGGAGAAGTATCCATATTAGTGGATCAAAGCAGGTGTCCGTCTGATGAGGCTGCCATGTTAGGCAGCGACGAAAGAGAACAGAAAAAAACTTGTACTAATGCACTACACGGAGAAAATAAAAGGTGAAGAACACTACACAAGGCAAGTACACAGAAACAACACTTTGAATCACTCGGAATCTGCTGTAGTTCTTTCACAGGTGTACATCCTTTCGAAGCGAAATCAAAAGTCCAATGATATGTCTGCTAAACGTATACTTCACTGCTGTTGCGTCAGATATGACGCAGAAACGTTGCTGCTGTCTTGAATAAGAGCTATCGGCAATTTACAGAGGTAACAACAAAAAAGTAAGATAGGTCAAATAGGGTAGAGATTAAACTCTTTCAAATTTAAGAGAAAAGCGGCTGACAAGAGAGAGCACTATGAACTACAGGGAAACATGCGATTTTTAGAGAGATAAAAAAATTGAGAAGAAAAATTGGTGCCGTGAATAGAATAGAATCCAAGTCGAAAGGTCCCGAACCATAAGTTGCATACAAGAGAGGGTAGAACTGGGAACGATAAAGAGGGTAGAAAGGACGTGAAGAAAACCAAATGATTACCAGTACCAAGGTCCACTCCACAGTCGAAGCGGGAAGAGGGACGTTGACGGAAGGCGATAAGGCGAACGGGAGTAGGTGCGATATGAAGACGGAGTTGGAGTAAGATACAAATTTGAAAGGTGGAGAGGGTGGTGGAGAGAAACCAAGGAGGGGAAGTTAGAGGAGAAGGGTGATGCCAGTACCAATTAGCTGTAGGACTTTGGGAGTTATAATGTTTCCAACGTTGTAGATGACGAGAGAGGGAATAGTAGCGGTAAGACGAGGGTGAGAGTTTGAGAGAAATCGGATGACCAAACAAACTGCCAACACGTGCAGGCGCAGTCTGCTGACTCATTGCCCACGACACCCACGTGACTTTTCACTAATAAAAAGAAAGAAAAGAAAGTAGAAAATCCTTGAATGGCACGTAGAGCTACCAACGATATGATCTCTAAAATAATACTGTCAGTTGTAGAATTCCAAGGGTATGATTATAATGTGACAAGAAGGGATTTGGAATCAGTAACAAGATATACAATAACGTAAGAATGTTGAAGAGAGTGGCTGAGGGCAGCTACAGAGTAAGTTTCTGTTTGAAAGATAGTAGTAGAAGAGGGCAATTTGTAACTGAAATGTCGATTGAGAAAAGAATCGTAGAAACCTGAACTGACACAGTCACGTGATTCAGAGCCATCTGTATATAAATAGTAGGTATTGGAGGGTAAGTGAGAAAGCCAGGAATGGAAAAGCGAAACCTAATCGTTGGGATATTGGAGACCAATCGAAGAGAGAGTGTAAGGGGGAAGTTCGATATTGAGATCTAAGGGTGAAAGAAAATAATCATACAAATAAGGCAAAGGAGTCCGAGATCAAGAAAATAAAGAAAGGAGAGGGAAAAGAGTGGTATAACTGCTATGAATAAAGGGAAGAGAGGAATGATAGGTACGATGACGAGATGATGTATGTAGGTATGATAATCATCGGAGTTTGAGTAGGAAAACAGTGGAGGTACTGGGGAAACGAGAAAGACAGAAGGTATCACTGAAGAATTTAATATATATTATTATGGGAGGAACACGTGCTTCCGTAAAAAGAGCTGTGGCGGCAGTATTGGGAGGGAGTAAAAGGGAACGACAAAGGGTGCGATATTGAAGATATTGAATGATTTTAATACGTTTGACAGGCTTCGGTGAAAGGAAGAAAAGGCCATAGGTAATCATAGAGAAGTAAACTTGACGGAATAGGGTAAGGAAGTGACGAAAGTCAACACTCCAACGGGAGTTACTGATTATTCGGAGAAGATGAATATAACGGTCAGTTTTAGTTTGTAGGAATCGAAAGTGAGGAGTCCAACGCAAAGAGGAATCCAAGTTCATGCCCAAATATTTAACAGATGAGACTTGAGGCATTGAAACCCCACGGATGACTAATTGGAGAGGGGAAGGAAAACGTTTCTGGGTAAACTCCACAAAATGAGTTTTAGTCCAATTAACTGAAAAATTATATTAATCACACCAAAGGGCGAAGGATGTGAGTGCCGTAGTAAGATGATTTGAGGCTAGGGAAGGAGAAGAGGCTGGAGTATACACGACAATATCATCTGCAAAGCACAAAACACGAACAGTATTACCAAGATGATGGATTTGACGCAGGGCTTGCTAACTTAACATAACTATAACATAACGAAATAGACGGAAGTAACGTAATATATTTGTTAACACAATGCGTTATGTACCAATTGTAACTTCATATATTTGTTACGAAACACTAATGTTACTATACTTATCAGATAACTATAATGGTAACGTCTTAAAGGAGCAAACTACTTTCTGTTTATCACTAAATAATCTTATGAAGAGATTGATAGGTATATAGTATATTGCAATAACATTATTACTTTATACGTTATTCCCAAGGCTTACTGGAAAATAGGATTCTGCGGTGTGTATTTCCTTCTCTCAACACACATTAGTTTTTGGCTGCGTGTTCAGCAAATCGTCAAAGAAATCTTTCCATCTATTTAAGATGCTATCCGCATTAGTGAGAACTGTACCATCGGATTTCTTTAATATATAAGCACGAGGTTGATAGCCTTTCTTAAATTAGTTGATCCCTTATACATGTCCCCAATGTTTTTATTTTTACTATTATCTTCAAGTTCCTTAATTATAGCTTTCAAAAAATCACATTTTTTAGTTCTAAAAGATTTTGAAGTTTCCCGCCTGATGTCTATGAAATTTTCTGTAGTGCTGGAGCAAACAAAAGTGCTGGACCTTTTGTAATGAAAAAACAGCACTCAGGTTTCCAGATTTCATGGAGGTGGCTGTACCAGTGGTCACAACATACCGTACCTTGGATCATTCACTTCATATACGCGGAATTACGGGAAAAGAAACAATAAATTCGGCTTTGTTTCGTAAGCATTTTACATTACACACCTTGTTGCACATTTACCATTACACACTTTGCATGCCTATCTTTTAGGTACGTATGTTTTGTATCAGGTGATATGAAACTGTTTGAATTACACACCTTGTTGCACATTTACCATTACACACTTTGCATGCCTATCTTTTAGGTACGTATGTTTTGTATCAGGTGATATGAAACTGTTTGAATTGCATTTTTCATGACTGTAAGTCTATAGTGTTTCGTTTCTCCCCGTTTTACTTCGTGATATTGCTCTGCAATAAAAGGAATCAATAAATATAACATCATGTACAGGGCCGCATTTCTCATTAGGCCAACTAAACCCGTGCCTAGAGCGCAAATTCTTTTAAGAGCGTGAAATTTAGAACTTTCTTCAAAAAGTTTTGAGTTTAAAACAAAAACGTTGTTGATGCGAGGTCGTGCGTAGTGTTGTGAAGGCCTGAAAAAAACCTGAAATTTTGGGTTAAAAACAGTTTTTTTACTGTTTTTTTCCCGAGCTTGGAAAAAACGGAAAATTTGGGAAAAATTGAATTTTCGAACATTTTACTACATTATGCTTTTAAAATGGAACCTATTTTATATTTACTAGTTTAGATTTAAGATAATTGAATAGTTATGTTTCTTGTATCAGGATAGGGAAAATTTGTGGCAACAAATATATGTGCAGCACTCCCTTAAAGTCAGCACCGTGATAGAATGGAGTTATGGCCAAAACAAACTAAAATATAATCTTAGTTGGATTAATTAATATAGACGCATTTAAGTTATCTTAACCAATCTTATGAAGTTCCCGCTTTATGGTAGGAATGCCTTAAAAGAACGTGGCCAGAATCATTTTAGATAATATGTTAAAATCAAATATATATTTCATGGAGATACATATCTTCCTTGTGCTGTGTAAAATTTCCGGAAATTTTGAACCCTATAGAAAAAATATTTTCTTCAGAAATATTGGCAAAAGCTGAAAAATATAATTTAAAAACCATTTCTTCGAATGATGGTAAATATATTGGCTGTAACGTGTCTGCAGCATATATACAATGTATTTTGCTAGCAGGAAAAATACTTAAAACAATAGGTTTTAATTATATATTTTAATTTTCTGATATCTGGTAAAAAAAAACTGTTTATTATTTGCAAAAGTTTTCTAACAACTCAAAAATAGAGAGGATCTAATTTACAGATACACACATACTCTGCATAAGTGCGTAAATTTTTTCAGCAAGAAATATATTAAAGAATTTAACATGTGAAACTTTTGTTCATGATTATTAAATACTAGCAGAATACCCGTTCTTGACACGGGGAGAATACGTTTCATTTTGGACATAAAGGCTACCAAAACTGTCACCAATGAACTAGAGACCCCAAAAACTATGAATTCGACACTAATATCGCTCATTTTCAATTACTTTTATATATCACCCTCCCCCTTTAGAAGTACTAATGGAAGCTGAATTTTGATTTAAACGGCATCGGAAAGCATCACTGTTCATCTCAACGACCCCGAAAACTATGAATTTGATACTAATATCGGTCATTTTTGATTATTTTTAAACATCTACACCTTCCCCCAAGTTGGAATGCTGAATTTGGATTTAAACTACAACAGTAGCCTACATTGTATATTTGTAATTTTGGGCAATAATATTTTCTAAGTATGTACTAGGCTGGCTGATTTTTACTATTAGAAGAAAAGAAAGAAATGTTTTAAACAATATGATTGTTAATACATAAAGATATTCAAATGTTCAAAAAGTAATAGGACTTTGGATAAAAGGTTGTCAGGAGCAACCAGAAATATAATATAAAATAAATGAAATCCATAAAAGGACGGAGTGTATATTATTTAATGGCTCAAATTTTATACTAAAAGAACCAGTTATATATATTCAATCGTTGTAAAACGACATCGTAAGTATTACTGTTGATCTCAGCGACCTCAAAAACTATGGATTCGACACTAAGATCGGTCATTTTCGATCATTTTAATATTTTTCCCTTCTCCCCCGCCTCCAAGTTACGGGCATGAATTTGGATTTAAACGGCATCGATAGTGTCACTGTTCATCTCAGCGTCTCAGAAAACAATGGATTCAACATTAATATCGGCTATTTTCCATCATTATATATATCCCTTCCCACAAGTTGGACTGCTGAATTTGGATTTAAGCAGCATCGGAAGTGTCACTATTCATCTCAGCTACCCTGAAAACTATGGATTCGACACTAACATCGGTCATTTTCAAAATATATCCCACTTCCTTCCTCCAAGTGCACCTACAAAGTGAAATGATTGAAACCATCCCAGGTCCGAACCTCATCTATGTTGAAAATTTTATCGAGATTGGTCTGGTGGTTCAATAGTTGTTAAGTTACGAAAATATTCACTTTCATTTTATATATGTAGATACTTTACCACAATAGAAAAGAAGAATTTGTTTACATACAAAATTTTGCACATAAAGTTTATACAACAGTCAATATTAAAATATTAATAGCAATTAAATGTTTAGTGCATGAAGATTAGTGAAATTTGCCTACTGCTCTCTTTTTTTAAGAAGTAATTTGGTTAAAATTAACAAGATTCCACGAGATGGAGAACAATAAGAACTCAGCTTCATTCAAGAGCCCTATTTGTTGCAACAGAAAAACTTCATGATGGTAGATGTATATGCAATTGTAAAAGTTCTGTAATTAATGCACAACCAGGAGTAAACGAATAAAAGGCACATAAAGGAAATGAGTACAAACTATTAATTTTTAAGAATAATTACAACAGTTTTATTTTCAAATGCTTCTTATTTAAATATTCACAATATTGAAACTTCTCAACTTAAATTTTTCAAGCGTTCAAAAAAAAATAATAAAATAAAATAAAATAAAATAAAATAAAATAAAATAAAATAAAATAAGGGTTTCATTACTAGTAAAATTAACCTAATACAAAGATTTTTATTATTTCCTCAATTTTTCCAATTTTTCGGAAAGAAACCGGAAAAAAAGACAGTTTTTTGCCAACAGGTTCAAAATTTCCCTAAATTTTACAATAGCGTGCGCAGCACTGTTGACATGATTGACAGTAGAAAAAAATCTATGAAACGCATTCAAGATGGAATTTGACAAGAAACGAGTTGCTTTTGTACAGTTAGTTTGTAACATTATAAAGAAGAAAAGGAATGAATTCCCATTTCATTATGCTCGAAAAGCTTTGTTTCTTGATTTCAGAAAGGCCTACGACTCGGTCAGGAGGGAAATATTGAACAATATTCTTACCAACTCGGCATACCCAAATACTGTAGCTAATTATATTAGTAAAGATGTGTTTAAATAAAACTCAAATGTGACAAGAATGTAATAAAATGATATCATTAAATTGCTGAGATTCTGAGCTAATTTCAAGATTAAACCATTTTCTAAATCATGGACAATAGTTTTTCTTTTCTTGTCACATGCACGGAAGACCTGATTCGATTCCTAGTCGAAGCTCAAGTGGTTCTGCTAAAAACATTAAGCTATAGGTCACAGTTTTTGAATTTAGAAAACACACACACACAGCAAATGTAACTGTTTCGATGTTTTAAGATTATCTTTCTCGGACGACACATTAAGATGTTAGAACATTGAAACCGTTACGGTTTTTTTTTTTTTGTAATAAAGTTAAGTGTGATAGCTTTGTCAGCTTGTTTTTATTAAATTATTTCCTTATGTTTAACTTTTCGGCTGCTTCTAGTACACACTACATGATTTTCTACGATAATTTAAGAGGGACATTTATATAACTTTGGTTGAAATATAACTTTTGGTTCCATTGCATTTTATTGTCAATAGTCCAGATGTCTTAAATCTCATTTAATTGGGAGTGAGGAAATAAAATTTCTTCACATATTTGTGAACTCGAACCTCTGCCCTGCATGGCTTTTGTATGTGTCCCTAATCTTCGTTTTTACAATCGCATGTTCTGAAAAAATAGTAATAGAAATAAATAAAAGAACAGTAAAAGAAATAGTGATCCAACGCAATGCGGTGACCCAACGTGATACCATCTTTTGTGTTAACCCTAGGAAGTCCAATAATTTTTTTGTCTCAAGTAGGTCCCGGGGGGAGGGGGGCTGGGCTCCTCGAACCCACAGTATAACATACTATAACTCTAATTACGCCATCTAACAAGAAATGAATATAGAATAAGGATTCAGAACTTACTCGTGGCTGATAGCTGATATGTTGTTTCCCAACATAAGAACACAATCCTTGTTAAATACAAATGAAGGAAATCTAACTTCAGGAAATATACTGGTAGAAAATATGTCACATGGGAGTCCAAGGAGGGGGTTCGATGAACCCACTACTTTGAAATAATTTTTAACTTACAAGTTACTAAATAAAAATGCACATTAATGAAGTGGATTTATCAAAGAAGTAATAATACACAATAAATAAAATTCTCATTATTTTAATTGACTTACGACGGGATTTTTTCAAGAAATACAAACGAGTGAGTTCGAGAAGCACTCCCCCTTGGTCTTCCTAGGGTTAAATCAACAGAACGGATAGTGGTGATTTCGATAGTGGGAGAAAAACCGTTAGCTGTAGTGAGATTTGAACATGGATTACTCAGTTAGAAGTCGAGCGTCTTACCTACTTGGTTAATTCGTCAGACGGAAAGAACACTTGATTCAAACAGTATAGAGATAAAAGAAAAAGAAAAAATATTGCTGAGCACTAAACACAATGCTACTCTCACGACTTATACCATGATTTTATTACTTTTTCATTGGGCAACTAAGAAGCACAATTCCCCCTACCTTTCATCACACTTTTCATTTTTTTTTAAGTCAAACTACATGACCCACCGACGCGACGGCCTAAACATTGTCTTCCATCACTCTTTTGTTATTGTCTCTGGAGCTTGTCAAGGTATCGCTCTAGCGTCGAATCATAACAGTAAATACAGTCGTAATTTTAATAAGTCAAGTTCTATTTTCTTACTTCCCCTGTCAAAAACATTTTTATATTATCATATCTAATATAATAAATGTGTTAGGACTTAGGAACGATTAGTGAAGATTAGGAAGGTCACGTCTCCTTTTAAACCTTACCTGTCTTACGACCGTCTTTACTATTATAATTGGCGTGTGCTATTACTAGCTCCAGTACCGTAGTAGACCTGCCTATCTGATTTGACTCGCGGTTTTAGACAGTAAGGTGGGTTGTACGGAATAACATTTAAAAAAAAGTCTTAGTGAGTCGACATTGAAATCTTGAACACGTTTAGGCAAGGCCTGGCTTATTTCAATTCAATTTGCTATTTAAGGGAGCGCGGTGGCTCAGTGGAGGGCCGGGGGTTACATGCACAGAACCGACACGGCGGGCGTCGAGCATACGGGAGTAATGGACAAAAATAAAACAAATCATACTAAAGCTTTTATTACATGTTTATTTTGTCGCAAGGCGTTCTTTGCTCACTTAGACAGAAGCAAAGTTGTTCTTTAAGTTATCGAACTTGACAACTGTACTGATATAGAAAATAATATCCCGTTCAGGGACGTAAAAAAGATAAGTTAGACATTTAAGGCCTTATGCAGAGTAGTTCTGACGCGTGATTAGTGTCATACTAAAGAGTTCAACTAACATATGTTCCCTGCAGTAGTCAGGCCTTTAGTATGACGCTAAACATACCTCAAAACGACTCTGCATAAGGCCCTTCCTGTTTACGGCACTCGTAAACACGAACCCATACGACTCAAAACTACATAACAATATAATGAAAAGCAGTGCATGAAATGACTGAAATAGTTCTAGATTTTTTTTAAAGATCAGCCAGTACCATCACTAAGTTATCAAAATCAATAGCGACAAAATTATGAAGCTGGACAGCATTAGCAGCATCAGTTTTGAAATAACTTTCCAGATCCGTATCAGTCCTCCTTTTCTTTGCGTGAATCTGTATCTTGGAGCAGACAATAGGGTCAGATAGAAAAAGCATATGCTTCATCAGGTCTAAATAAGTATTGAAGAGAGAAGTTATAAGATGTAGCCTAGAGTGACGGAAGACTTTGTGGAGGGCTTCTAAAGCTTCTTCCGCATAACCGACAATCCTTTAAGTATTCGTCATTTCTTGGTGTATTTACTTTCATTGAAGATTCTTTGGCAGCAAAGGCAAGCTTCTCTGCCGATTTAGTCGCTACAAGAGGATCTAAGCGCCTTTTCCTTGTTTTTACTGAACACTCTGCGAACTGTTTACTGCTTCTACCGCGAGTAGAGCAAGCTACATCGGTCTTCACGTTGCTGTGATACCGAGCAGTGTCACTGTTGAGACATATTTCGGAAGTGTATATGCACGATCAAACCACTCTTTATTTTTAGCTAGGAAAGCCGACGAAACTCTGTGCGACATCCCCCATTTTTTGCTCAAGGTCATATTAATAACTTTCTAAATTTCTCTAAACTGTTGTACACATCTTCCGTGACGTCTTCAACTTTATAACGACTACATATAGCCTGCATAGTTTCCGCTTTCTTCCGACTAGCACTGGTGGTTGTTATCCATCTTTCAAAACTGTACTTGTTTCTCATGGTGTTTTCTTTCGCAATTTCACTAACTACAGTCAATATTGCGGACACTTGCACACACACTATTGCTGAATCCAAAGGAAATCATTAAAGGAAGATATTCCTGCAGAGATCTCAAGACATGTTTAGGCTTTTTTGAGATATTCCAAATATACCAGTAAAAAATGATTACCAACCGTTCGTCGTAAAGGAAAGAACGTACCTGTGCTATAAGTGCCCACTAGTGACAAAGGTCTCAACTTTCGCTTTGGTCTGAAACACAAGTGCGATCGCTGTGGAGATAATGACTCAGGTCGGTCTAGTATAGTAGTTATGCATGCGAATTGTTATCTGTAAGAGTGTCATCTCGACTCGGGTCGGTCTAATGTGGTAACTTTAAGCGCGCCCTCTGTGGGCTGACGGGTTGTCATCAGTTTGTGGCTAGGGATTTCTGTCTTGTGAATCATTTGTGCTTCATTCCGTACTATTTGCAAGTCCGAAGAAAATTGTTTCTTTTCTCATTTTTGTCCATTGGTCGACGCACTGTGCGGCGTAGGATCGACACGCCATAAGATCGACACGGCACAGAACCGAAATTGCACAGGATAGACAGCAGAACTTTCATACGATCGAAATAATAAAAAGATACATCATTTTATAGTTACGCAATATTAAGTAACAATTATTTTCTTAAGGATATATAGGAGAGAACCATCATCCGATCGAAACGGCATAGGAACGAAACGGCGTAAGATCGACACGGCATAGGACCGAAACGGCGCAGGGCCGACACGGCATAGGACCGAAACGGCACAGGATCGACACGGCACAGGACCGAAACGGCGTAGGATCGACACGGCATAGGACCGAAACAGCGTACGACCGACATTCTGTAGGGTGGTCAACACTTTCTGAATATATCAATATCGCATATCCCTTACCTTGAATTTGGGGATATAAAAAATTGTAAGGATAAATAATTCTAAATGGTCTATTTTTAAAAAAATTATATATATACAAATTGTATAAAAATAGTGTTCGTAATATATCCATGTCCCACACCTTTAATTTTGTGATATTAAAAAAAATGACGCTAAATAACTCCAATAGTTGATTCGAGGTTTTCAATACCGAATAAATAATATTATTTGTCTGATATTTTTATAATGTTGTAATTTTTTATGTATACTAAGTTGAAGTATGTACATGTAACTGCAATTTTAAAAGTGTAGGCTTAGAATTTGCGTTTGGAAATTTGGAATTTTTTAAGCGAATCAATGCACCTATGTGAAGTTGCCTCCTTTCAAATTTCGAATTAAATCGGAAGCCAATCGTTTGTTATTGACTTTTTTGAAGAAAAAAAATCGTAAAAATCGTATCTTTCTTTAAACATAAAGAGATGTTTACAAAATAAAGTTGGTATATGGCCAAATTTACCCTTGTCCCTTCACTTAAAATTTTGATTGAAAATCAAAATCAATTGTTTGATATGCGTATGCTATTAATTATTTTGAAAAAGAATAGTCTGTTTCGAAAAACATAAAGAGTCTTTTCAAGAGAAATGGGTGATGGAATTTCATATTGGCTCCACTTTAAAGTCTCGAATCAAAATCGAAGCCAAGCGTTTCTTATTGGTTGTTTTTAAGAGCAAATCGCTTGTTTCGAAAAAATAGAGAAAGAGATTTACAAAATAAATTTAGAATGTGATCAAATTCAATCTGATTCCTTTACTTACAAATTTCGATTCAAGATCAAAATCAATCGTTTGATATGGATTTGTTGTTGCTTGTTTGGAAGAAAAGTAATTTGATTCGAAAAACATAAGAATATAATTAAGAAATAATGTTGATGAAGGTGATTTGTTTCGGGGCGGGTTGCTTATTTTGAAGAAAACATCACTTGTTTCAAAACAACCAGTAAAATATATCTATTTGCAGGATACATTTGGTGGTCAACTTCATACTGTTTCTTCTGCTTTTAAATATCGATTCAATACTCAAGCTAATAACGTGTTTTCCTTTCTTATTGATTGGTTTGAGGAGAAAATATTTTGTTTTGAAAATTATTAAGAGGCATTTACAAAATAAGGTTGGGTGGGCCAACTTTTTGGTGGTATTTCAAATTTCGATTCAAAATTAAACTCAATCATTTATTTTTCGTTCGTTATTGATTGTTTTGAAGAAAAACTGAGAACCATTAAAGAAATTTTGATAGTAAAGGTGGTCACCTTCACAGAGTCCCTGCACTTCAAATTTCGTTCAAAGCATAAAACGGTTAAAATAATAAGAGAAACACAATCAGTATTCTACGCAAATGTTTAGGGGGTTCAGGGGCTTTAGGAACACAAGTTTATATAATATCAAGTGTTTATATATAAAAACGTGCTAATATGATAAACGTACTTAATTTTGCATAATACCTTGCTCAAGGGGAGTTTCAAAGTCCTTAATCCATTTCCTTCAGTATGCCACTAAACATCAATTATAAATCATTCGTTATCCAAATTGTACTTCTTGTACGGATTCAATTCTTAATTTCAAAGTTTAAAATTATATGAGCACTTATTATGCTATTGGAAAAGAGCACATATTTTATGACAGTGCAAGGAAGTTTCTTGTTTTAACAATTGAAAGAAAGGAAAACCAATAAAAGTAATAATAATACCTGACACGAATTCCGATAGTAAATCATATTTCATTATCTTATTTGAAACTTTGAGAAAATTGAAGCTCTACACCGAATACAAATTGGATAATAAGCAATGCTTTATAATTGCTTGATACATTTCAAATTGAGAACAAAGAGAGTGATACTGTTTAAAAGAAAGATTGGATAAAAACAAGAATTTTAGGAATGATCTAAAATATGGATCAAAATATTATGATCTTGGCTAATATTAATTTTTGGATCAGTTACCATAAAATATTCCAACGGTCTCTAAATCGAGTTTTCTCCAGATATGTAGTTCTCCAGGTATAAGGAGTACAAGAAAAATTTCGATTAATGAAATATTTTGGATTTTTTTTTTATAACGGGCCACAAAATTTTTGGACGGTCCCTAAATCGACTTCTCATATTTTTTACGCAATAAGCATATCACACTGAGTTAAGTGATATCTTGGGTTGGGTTACACTATATGCAGTTCTCCATATATAAGACATACAATAAAATTATTGATTGAATGAAATATATTGGACTTTTTGGATCAGGGGCTACAAACGTTTGGACGGTTCCTAAATCAAGGTTTCGTATTTCTTTCGGAATAAGCACATCATGCTGAGTTAAGTGATAGTTTTGGTTTGGCTGCACTATATGTAGTTCTTCAGATATAAGACGTACAAGATTTTTTTTATTGAATGAAATATATTTGATTTTTTGGATCAAGTGCAACAGAATTTTTGAATGGCCCCTAAATCGAGTTTTCGTATTTTTCAGGCACTAAGCACATCATACTGAGTTCAGTCATAGTTTAGGTTTGGGTACACTATATGTTGTTCTCCAGATATAAAGTCTACAAGAAATTTTTTGTCTGAAATATATTGGATCTTTTGATCCAATAATAGTCCTTCATCCTCCATTTATACATTAAGCAAGTAACAGTATAACGTGTACATTACGTGATACACTTTGTATTTTATGGTGTGATGTTTAATAATAAATTATTAACAGAATACTCGTTCTTCGCACGGGGAGAATAGTTTCATTTTGAGCATAAATGGCAATGGAATCTGAGTATGGATTTAAATTGCATCGGAAGTGTTACTGTTCGTCTGAGTGACTCCAAATACTATTTCATCGACACTAATATCGGTATTATTTTTTATCATTATATATATAGGGTGTAACTTAATTAATGTAATGAACGTCTGGAGGTGATTCCTGGACTCGGAAGATGAATTTAAATGAAACGAAGTCTTTGGCTTATCACAATTATAACTTCTATGCTAATGGCAACGGATGATCAATGAACGGCTTCCTGTTCAACTTAAGGGTGTGTAAAAATGGAAAAAATAACTTTGATCCAGAGTAGGTTTATAACGACTGTGCATAAGACAGTAAGGAACAAAAGATCATGTATGATGAACTAGAGTATAAGGGATTCTTCTCATAACAACAGTGATTCCCACAATATGCCACAATATGTGAATATAATTTGAGCCAAAGTAAGCTGCATTAAAATATTTCCTCCCCGTAATGCGTAAATCCGTGGAAGATAATAACTACGAGTACAGAAGGAATGAAATTCGACGATACTCAAGGTGTTGCGCGTGTTGCACAGAAAAGAAAGAAATACAATTTCAAATTATCTATTTATTCTGTTTCGTACAAGGTAGGATAACTGTGAAATACTCAGAGGTACCTTGTACAGTATTTGTGCAATGCAGTATGTGTACACGAGACAGCTATGAAGAATAACAGTTCACAGTCTGATATTGTCGACCGTTGACCGCATTGCAAAGATGACATCGGCGAAGCAAATTTTTCCGCGTGTGGTCAAGTACATCTGAAATTTCGTAGATGATTGCCGCAGCTATATTAAATCGAGCTACAAGTTCTTCGACTGTCATGGCCGGAGTTTCATACGTATCCCCGAAATAAAAAATCAAGCAGCGTGAGGTAGAATGAACGAGGTTGTCATAACACAGGTTTTTTTCTCCCAATCAAACGATCTGGGAATGTTTCATTTAGGTAAGTCTGCATATTCCTGTCAAAATGTGCAGGTGCACTGTCATACTGAAATCACATCTGCCGTCTTATGTTCAAGGGCACATGTTCTATCAATTTTGGGAGAAAATTACGTAAAAATAAAAGATACGTACTCCCACATAGGCAGGCCGGTAATAAATAAGATCCTACCACAAAATTATCCACCATACCACACCAAATTTCTGCTGCTGATCGTTTACTAGAGTTGCATGTGGATTTTTACGCCATACACATGATAGATTTAAGACGGTCTCTGATCATTCGACGTACGCTGTCTTCAAGTTCAGCTGTCCATATGGGGCTATTTCCTCCGAATTCACGTACGAGAAACTGAAGGGACCCATCTCTCGAAGTCGAATATGGAGGCGTGGAAAAATACAAGGAAAGTTACTCTCTTTTGAGGGCGACGGTCACGATATAAACGCCTCCCCTCTGGGCTATTGCCCCTTGCTACTCCATAAATGAGTTGCATATCTGCCAGCTTGTGGACAGGGTAACCTTCCATTGCGCAGGCGTGTACAGGTTAACACAATCAATTTTACTTAAACACCAACGTCTACACTTTTACACGACCTTAAATACCTGGACACAACCCTCTACCGTTGAACGCAACACTTCCCATCCTGTTATACAGCAATTACACGTGTAACAGTAGAGCATCTGACTATGTATATCACTCACAAGTTGCGTAGATGCTTATTACAACTCAGCCATGCTAATTGATGCCATTCCACAATAAAACAGCAAGACAGCCTTCTGCAAGCCATTCGCAATTGGCACACAAGGGACGATAGTTCCGTAGGTATTCCTCCGTGTAGGTATTCCATACAGCTCTAAGGTACGTACATCAGAATGTCGAAAAAAGACTATCTTTTTTTTTAATGTACTTTCAACGAGCTACCTTTTAGAAAATTTCTCCAGCAATGACAAAATCAAAATGTAAGTGGTCTACACTAGGATAGTATTTTGGTATATTCACAATAGCAATGAAGTTTTTCATAGCTCAGGGAAAAGTTGAGTTTGCCAACTCGAAGGAAGGGGAAAACGCCATCAAGAGTATTCCTGGGAGAAGGTTCACCTAACGGATAAATCAAGTATACTGTTCCAGCGCACTTGTTGGTATCGTTATGCAACGTGTACAACATCCCTTGTTTCTCCACTTTTGTTGCTTCTGTGCACAGAAGTACCATATTCCACGGAATTACATATTACGAGGAGGAAACCGTTTAATGCAGCTTACTTTTGCCCCATATGTATTCACACAATATTTGGAATCCCTGGGTCATGTGTTGAATTCCTTGTACACTCGTTCATCACATATGATCTTTGCATTTTTCGATGTTATATTTCTTTACATGCCGCCTGACTGTCCTATGCACAGTCGTTTTAGGGTCTAGGTCAAAACCCCCACACTCAAGAAATGTCAAAACGCCCACACAATCGGTCATAACCCCCACACAAATGGACAAAACAGCCACACATAGCAACGGCGATAATCCCCACATAAATGGACAAAACTCCCACACAAATGGTCAAAACTCCCACATGCATAAATTGTCACAAACTGCCACACAAATGGACAAAAACCCCACAAAATCGGACAAATCCCCCACACTCTGAAATGATCGTCATTTCACGTCTTTGTTGTGGCTCTTTATGACGCCCAAGAAGAATAGTTGCAACATCAGTTTAAATGGAATAAAAAATGTTATTAAAAAGTACAAGGGCAAGACATGCAACCAGGATCATTTCAGAGTGTGGGAGATTTGTCCGTTTGTGTGGGGGTTTTGTCCATTTATGTGGCAGTTGTGACTATTTCTGCATGTGGGAGTTTTGTCCATTTGTGTAGGGGTTTTGTCCACTTATGTGGGGATTGTGACCGTTGCTAGGTGTGGCTGTTTTGTCCATTTGTGTGGGAGTTATGACCGTTGGAGTTATGACCGACTACCAGTGTGGAGGTTTTGGCTGTGGAGATTATGACCGTTCGTGTATTTGGGAGATTTGTCCACTTGTGTGGGGGTTATGACCGATCGTGTGGGCTGGGCGTTTTGACATTTCTTGAGTGTGGGGATTTTGGCTGTGGGGGTTATGACCGTTCGTGTATTTGGGAGATTTGTCCATTTGTGTGGGGGTTATGACCGTCTGTGTGGGCGTTTTGACATTTCTTGAGTGTGGGTGTTTTGGCTGTGGGGGTTTTGACCGGTTCCCTCGTTGGTTTTAAACCTAATCTGGATCAAAGTTATTTTTCCTTTTTCACACACTTTTGGACAGAAAGCCGTTTATTTATCATCCGTTACCATTAGCCTAGAAGATATAAGTGTGATACGTTAAAGACTTCGATCCATTTAAAATCTTCTTCCGAGACTTTATTCTATACTGAGACAAAATAGATGAATCACACATGTGTATCTCTCTTTCTTTCGAATTCTGAGTGTTCTTCTAACTTGAACGATGCACTATTATTTTTTAATGTTAAATCTTGTACTTGATTGTTCATTTCTTCATTCAACTTTGATAAAATACTCAAAGGAATACTCCAGTTTCTTTCGAAGTCATCCTTGCATCGCCACTGCACTATATCCGTTTGTACACTAATCGAATCTACGACTAAAAATAATGGACATTCTTTACCTGACTTCAATCCGACGTTTTGTTCATGATTTATGGCGGTTTATACATTTTTCCAACAAATTTTCGGGTGTTACACCCAGGTTGTTTTATAGTTTTCGTTTTATTTCGGTGTCAGGAATCACCTAACGACGTTTGTTATATTAATTAAGTTACACCCTATATATATACGGGCGCCATTTTATGTATTAAAACCACCAATTTTTTTTAGGAACGTAAATAGCTAAACTATGAAAACGTATTTACAAGAGAAACACTTTTTAGTTCTTGTAATAATTTTCTCTCAAACAAACTGAAGGTAAATATATACCAATAAATCAATGCAGCTATATTTTAGAAAATGAAATGAAATCTTTGAGTTTTATGTCCCACGGTTATGCCGGTTAGGCTAAAGGAGACGGTGATTATGAGAAATGAATGAAATGGTGGAATGAAGAAAGTGGGAGGAAACGGGAGAACCCCGAGAATACCCACGCACACGGTGTTTATCCACCACAAAGTTCACTTGGCGGGAGCAGGGTTTGAACCCGAGACCCCATGCACCAGAGGTGAACGCTCTACCACTGAGCCACCTCGGCTACAGCTGTATTTCAGAAATACAATAGGCACTGATTATTCGAACACTGCTCTAATACATAGGAACAACAAAATTTGTAAATAGAGAGTTTTGTTTTTAAACAAAACAAACTGAATTTCTTAAACTGCGCTATATCGATTGGTTTTAGAATCTGATTTTTTAAAAAATAAATAAGTAGCAGGATAATAATAAATTCCTATATTATCTTCGAAAATAGACCTACATGTTAATTGCTTTACTGGCTTTATACTTTTTTTTTTGAAAAAGTGATTGTAGGGGAAGGTGGGGCTAGTTGCAACAATTTTCAGGTCTGTTTCTTCTTTTTTTTACTCGAAAACTATTATAGATATAAAAACTATATTGAGTGGACTAAAAGGTACATGCTTTAACTACATACCAAAAAAATAGAAGTGCAAAACATTGAACGGCAGTTTTGATAGCATCCACTTTTTGAACTAAGTCCGACTGTTGACACTTGCCCCACCCATGGGGTAAATTGCAACATAATCTGGGGTAAGTTGCAACAATCGGACTTGGTTCAGAAACTTAATGCTATCAAATCTACAGCTTCAACACAGGGGCGTCGTTTCAGACTTCGCTTGAGGGGGGCAAGAGCACCACCAACATAAGAAGACTTTCACGTTTTGTACTAGTATATTAGTAGTCAATCGATTAAAGTATATGTATTACTCAAACTCTTGGGGGGGGGCAATTGCCCCCTCCTGCCCTCCCTAAATGACGCCCCTGCTTCAACATCGGTTCACTCACTTTAACTGTCGCAGTCAATGTATATAATCTATACAGATGTAGTACGGATTTCTCTCGGAACACGACCAATGAGACCACTTCTCACAACATAAACACTGTACCCAGTCTTCTTCTGCATCCTGTTCTTTGTACGGTTCTTCAGAAACCAAACAGACGACTTGAGAATAAATTCTTCTCAGCTGATGATTTTACGTTTTCGGTTGCTTTTAGATGCTTCTTTTTCATTTCGAAAGTACTTTTTTCTAGAGTGTCTGTGAGAATAGCACATCTCTTCCTTTTCCGAGCTGTCAGTTTTCTAGTTCCAGATCTTGGATAGAACCATACATGTTCAGGAGGTCATCTGCAGGATTCTACACTATCTTCTTAGATGCATTTGCAGGTGATCCATGAAGCTCACTTTGACCTGCAGTCTGAAGTTCTGAGGAGATGAAAGGAAACAACTACTACTAGGCACTGCAACCAATAAACCATCACTGTTGTCCTATAATAATAATAATAATAATAATAATAATAATAATAATAATAATAATAATAATAATAATAATAATAATAATGACAATAATAACAATCATAATACTCTTAGTTTTATAACCAACAACAATTGTTCATATAACAATGCTTAACCGCAAAAATATCTATTTCAATGGCATGCGGCATGTTGCAACAGATGTTGCAAGTTACCCAATCGAAATATTTATATATAAAAGGTTTCCTCGCCACTAAATAGCAGGTAACATGGGAACAGAAATATAATGTAATTGTACTTCAACTGTTATACTATTTGGGTACTACATGTTATTTACTGTTGTTACATATATGTAAGGTGTAGTTAGTGCTCTCAAACGGGTCTGGTTGTCATGTCGGGTCAGTCGGGTCAGCTTGAGTCGGGTCGGGTCAGTCGGGTGAGCTCGGGTCGGGTCAATCGGGTCAGCTCCGGTCGGGTCAGTTCACTTTGGTCAACTGAGTTTAGGTTGAGCTTAAACTCGGCTGGAGTCGAAAGCTGCTGTTTTTCACTAGCTGCCTAATTAAAAATAGCAATTTTCAATTGATTTTATAGAAGACATAAATCTATTTTGAACACTTGCAGCTAGTGTTTTTATGGTAAATGCTTATTTTTGTACTTGTGTGTATTTTAATTTTTAAACGTGGAAGATTGATTTTACCAATCGACTGTAATATTAATATCTACGCCAATATGGAGTCTGGATTTAGAACAAAACTAGAAGTTGTTTAAGCAAGGCCAAAAGAAAGATTGGATATGGACGACCAAGCCCAAGCAGGGCCGCGGTAGCTCAGTGGTAGAGAATTCATCTCTGGTGCATGGTGTCCATGGTTCGATCCCAGCTTGTGCTAAGTGGGCTTTGTGGTGGGGAAACGCCGTGTAATGGGTTTTCTCGAGGTTCTCCTGATTCCTCCCAATTTCTTCATTCCACCATTGCATTCATTTCTCATGGTCACCATATCCCTTAGCCTCGGTGCAGAATCGAGGGACCTTAAACTGAACATTTCATTTTATTTCGCCAAGCCCAAGAACATCGATACAGGAATAAGATAAAGATTCGATATGCCTGACGAAGTGCATAGTAATCTTGCTCTTGGCCTTGTTTTGGTGATCACCAAGTAGCGATGAGTATATTTTCTTGCTTTCCGTATAGTATGAAAGACCATAATCAAAATCACACTTGGTCTTCATTTGTACCGATAAGGCGAGCATTCTTGGCTCTTGTATAGCATGAAAGACTAACAAGACTACGAAATGCAGGACCAAGACTTGACTGTGGGGCAAGACAAAGAATAAGACGCAGTATTGATGACCAAGACCCAGGGTGTTAATTGTTTGAATTTCATTTGTTGGGCTGAAAGGGATGAAATAAAATAAGTACTTTATAATTAATTATCATACTGTATTTTTAAATTTTAAATTATAAAATTCATATTATGTATCTTCTTACTTGCAACTATATATACTGTAAAATACGTTTTAATTACCGATAAAGGAAAATCAAATTCGCGCGGGTCCCGGAATCATAAGAACCTATTTTGAGTGAAAGTTGAAGGGTTGAAAAAAATCACAGGTGTTCTCCCGTTTCCTAAACCCTTTTCATTGTAGTTAAACGATTTCCTTTTGTCTCCGCCAAGAGACTCTTGCTACTGCCTTAGGAGAAGATCCCCTGCCGTCCGAGTAGATGAGAACACTGACCTTGAATAAAAATTTCGTCATATAGAACTAAAGCAAGAAAAAATAAATTTCTCCCACGTCGGACACTGGTATCAGTTATAAAAAGAAATAACCAAACCTCAAAAGTCCCAAATATTCATTAAGATGCATATACAAATTCCCCGCTTGATGTAGCTAGTGGTTAACGTGTAAAACTTCGGTACACGTGGTCTGGGTTTAATTCCAATTGGGAGTGCATTTTGGCGTTCACCCAGTGTCGTGACCGTAATGCTCTCAAACGGGTCGGGTCAGCTGGGGTCGGGTTACGGATCGGGTCGGATCGGGTCAACTCGGGTAGGGTTGTCGGGTCGGGTCAGTCGGGTCAGCTCGGGTCGGGTTATTCGGGTCGAGTTGGGTCAATCGGATCGGATCACGGGTCGTTTCAATCGGGTCGGGTTGGGTCAGTCAATTCTGGTCACGGGTCGGTCTTCAACCCGACCCGATCCGTTGAGAGCACTAGGTGTAGTAAAGAGAAAATGGTACCAGGTTATGCGTACGCTGATGATTTAAATTTAATAGGGGATGATGGGAGAATAATAGAAAGAAATGCAAAGGTCTTATTAAACGCTTGCAGGATAAGGGTTTAGAAGTAAATGCAGAGAAAACTAAATACATGGAAGTGGGTTGGGACCGTAATACGGCAAATTATGAATGCGTTAAAATATTAAATAATACTTTTGATAAAGTGGATACTTTTAAATATCTAGGATAACTAAAATCATATTCACGAAGAAATTAAATGCCGATTAAAAACAGGGAATTAGTGTTATTATTCAGTTCAAAATCTCTTGTCGTCCCGAATTCTGTCGAGGAGTTTGAGGGGTAAAATATATAAAACAATAATCATACCTGTTGTTCTGTACGGTTTCGAAACATGGTCGCTTACTCTGAGGGAAGAACATAGACTGAAAGTATTTGAGAACAAGAAGCTCAGACGAATATTCGGACCCAAGAGGAACGGGAATGGGGAATGGCGGAAACTTCATAACGATGAACTACATAAATTATACGGCTTACAAAACATTGTTAGGATCATTAAGTCTAGGAGACTTAGGTGGGCAGGACATATAGGCAGGCAGGGATGAATTCAGGGGTAGCCCGGGGGAAATCTCCCCCCGAAGAAAATTCATTCCCCCCGGAGAAATTAAAATAAATCAGTCACAAAATGTAGAAATTACTTAACCCACTTATTTGCTTTTCCTTCCATGCACGTGCAGACAAAATCCGATCTCTCAATATACATATAAATGACGCAGACCCATTCTATATAAGTATTAAGCATATAACATCTAAGATAGAATACCAAATAGCAGCGGCGGCTGGTACTATATGTTGCATGGTTGTGCAACCGGACATTTTTTTAATACTAAAAATATTTTTAAGTATTAAAGTAGTGTATCAGTAAAAAATAAACCTTTGATCTTGAGCGCAAAACAGTATTGATGCATTTCTGAAAAAAGTCAATTAAAAAACGGAAAGAAAGAGAGAAATTTACATTTCCAGTGACAGCGAACGTTGCCACTGGAAGCAGTAACATTGAGCATAGGCACCGAGCTCCTATTTCTTAACATGGAGAAGTGGATTTATTCTTGCATCGCTCCTATCTTCCCGTATTGCTCTTTTGCGATTGCATTTTCTCCCGCAACTGGTCAGCTTCTGTAATAGTTACGAATTCCTCCGCTTAGCAGCGCTTGACACAATTGATAGGGTGAGAGAGATACAGACGCTTGGAAGAAAGAAGTTATTCACAAAACATAAACTCGCAAAGTCTGGTGGTAGCAGGGACGTATCAAGGCTGAAAGTTTGGGGTGGAGGTTGTTCGAAGTCAATAAATTTTATTTAACATTTATAATACAAAGGTGAAAATTCTTGGGATGTTTTATTTTTAAAAAAATCCTATTTTTTGGGGGGGGGGGTTCGATGGAGTCTCGAAGAAGAAAATGTCTTACTACTGGTCTAATTCCTAGCTCTGTGTCTTTCGTGCACATGATTCCGTGTTCGAATTCCGGCGGAGATCATAAATTAATATCAAATCATTCACTTCCAATACTCATCTGTCTTCTTTAGCCTAATTTGCTGGAATGTTAAACATTTTTTTTTTCATTTTCGAAGGAAAACATCTTAGATTTCATGCTTCTTTACAGACAAAAATACGTAGTTTCTGAAAATGGACTTTTTGTGCCGTATATTTATACAAAGAAATGCTAACAAAATGCATATTGTCGGAGGAGAGAGGTGATTCTGGACTCGAAAGAAAATAAAGCGGAAAATATTTGCGGTAGCGATGCTTTCTATTCAGGAAAACTTGGCGAGTAGCATTTCAGATTTCAATAAAGTCATATAAAAATTTGAAGCCCAAAAGATCGAAGAAAGACCTCCCATTCTAAAATAATGCATAGTTTATATAATTAAATAGTTTTGTTTAACTGCGTGCATGCAATTTTCTTGCTTTTTTTCTTTTTTTCGGATAAACGCCATCATTCATGGCTTACAGCACATACTATATATTCGATTTATCTCGTGTTCAATAACATGAGTGTAGAGGTTTTGTATATAAATAATGTTAAAACGTACATTGATAGTGGTTGTTAGAAAAAAAAAAGAAATAGCTTATATATTAAATCAATATAAGAGAAATAATTTAATCAATAATATATAAATAGAGCTTAAAAGACTTTCCTCTTCATATTTCCTGAATTTTTTTTTTTTTTGGATAAGACTCAAGAATGCTGGGGGAGGGGAACACTTGCGCATACCTACATACCTTTGATATTCCAACATTGCAACCGGTGCTTGTACATACTACGCTCCGCTACTGCCAAATAGTCAATAAAACTTTTATTTCTTAACGCTATAACCGAGTTTGGCAGAACATGAAATTGTTAACTGTTGAAGAAAGGTTTGTATTTTAGTAGGAACTATACTCTCGCCCTATATTATATATTAGTAGGTAGCACTAGCACAGATTGAGATAGGAAAGGAAAGATAGGGAAGATCTTTCGATCATTCCATAGATCACTGATGTCAGCAGACCAGTTCTTGAAAATGTACAGTTCTTGCATTATTTGAAATAGAGCGCCTAAATTCCATTTCTCGCATCTGAAGTAACAGACGTAAATGTGTTTTACGATTGTTAAAGTAAACACACCTTTCTCTAATTAAAAATAAGTTAGTTAAAGGGTGAAATTCAGAGGGCGTCATTCAGAGGGATCAAGGAGGAACAGTTATCCCTGTTGGGTTAGATATTTACAGTATATAGAATTTATCAATATAATAGTAGTATATAAGTGAAAGATTGCTATTGAAGGTGATGAAGATCCTGCTCAGTGCCGTGCCATGGGGGATGGGCAAGCGGGGCGACGGCCTCGGGCGCCGAAGTAAGAGACGCAATATTCGGAAGGGAAAAAGAAAAGAAAAAAAGGAAAGAAAAAAAGAGGAATGAGATACATATGCACATGTGGGCATGTGCACATATACTGTATAAAATGAAAGGAAAAAATTAATAAAAAGTGCTCAAAATCAAGGAAAAGCAGGGTTTACTTTTGAGAATTTTCTCACCTTTTGCGGCTGGTCTGTCGACCTCAGTCATATATACGGGGGTGCCGTCGTATACTCTCGCGCCAAGCGCTGATTTTCCACGACACGACACTAATCCTACTGTAGATTTCGTAAACTAAACTATTGCAGTGCAGAAACCAAGACTAATATGTTTGATTTATAATCAGAAGTATGAGAAAGAATGATACCTATTATTAAGATATTTCTATGTATGTTTGCTTTAGGACAAAAAATGTTTGAGTTAATTTAAATCTTTTTAAAAACTTCTACATTAGCAACAAACAGTAACTACTGAATATAAGAAATAATAACAAAAATAGCTACTGTAAATAGCAGTTAAAGTTTAGTCTAAAATATTTTTGCCAGTCTTTATTTAATGTTTTAGATAAAATTAAACGATTGTTTTTTTTAAAAAAAAAATATAATCTCACATTGAATATTTATCACCAATTAGTCTCAATATTAGGTAAGATGTGCATGCGAATGGAATTGTTAAATACCTATATACTTTCTTGCAAAAATACAGAAAAACAGCGCTTCCCCCCGAGGAGTTGAAATCCCCCCCCGGGTGAAAATGTCTGAATTCAATACTGTAGCCAGAAAGAAGAAAGTAGGAACGCTTTCAAAGTGTTAGCGGTAAGATCAATCGGAAAACGACCATTAGGAAGAACTAGGCACAGTTGGGAAGACAATATTAAGATGGATCTCGCAAAAATAGGAATACAAAGTAGAAACTGGATGCAGTTGGCTAAGGATAGAAGTCAGTGGAGAGCTTTTGTGAACGCGGCATTGAACCTCCGGGTTCCCTACGCAATAGATTTAGTTAGCTTAAGAAGCATGAGTAGATGCCTAGGCTGACACTACAAATAGATTAAATGCGCATTTACTGAAAAGATGGGTTCTACCGACACTGGATAGTCTATATACTCTTCGTGTGCTAGGTAGTAGGAGAGAGGAGGAGATAAGATTTCATATCAGGTTACGTCACGCACAGTCGCACGCCTTCATTTTCATTAAAAATGGAAAAGCCAAGAGAAACAAATTTCATTTCACTTTCCTTTGTGGAAGTCGGACACAAATCATGACACTTATCTGCAAAAAAGCACTTTTCAAATCGGATTATTGGGAGAACCTCCAGTTCCAATGTTGGCGGGACATGTCTCCCCATTTCCCAGGAATTTGTGCCCGTATCTACAGCTGAGACAAGGGGAGCGGGGCATATCGTTCTCTGGCATTTATTGCAATTTGTACCCAAGTAGCGGAAGTGGAATTAATACATATTGACGAGACTACTAAACGCACTACAGCACGAAGTTCAGTTTGAAATACTACAGAATACGATTCATTTAAAAAAATGGAAAAGCCAAGAGAAACCAATTTCATCTTACATTCCTTTATGGCAGTCGGACACAAATCATTACACTTATCCCAAGAAGCATTTTTAAAGTCAGATTATTGGGGGACATGTCCCCCTCGTCCCCCCTGGGATTTGCGCCAGTGTGTAAAATTAAATATGATATATATGTATATTTATATGAATTGTAATTTTCAAGTATACGAGGTGCATTCGAAAACTCGAATAATTAACATGTAAAGGAACGGTCCAGAATTCTTTTTCTTTTTATTGAGTAAATAAATAAAAAGGAAAAGTCCGTCGAGCGCCATAATATACAAGAGTACGTTGTATACTTGTATATTTTTACTACTTGTAAATCCTTGTATATTTTTGCTACTTGTAAATCCTTATTTTATCAGGGCCTAAGATATTTTAAAATATGTACTAGGCTGATTATGTAATTCAAAGAAGAAAAAGAAAAAGAAATATGTTAATTATAATATCGATATAAAAAGATATTCATATGTTTTTATATGTTTTAAATAATAGGATTTTGGAATGTCGTTGTCAGGACAACAAAAACAATAAATAAATGGATTTTTATTCAACGGAGTTGGCATTTTAATGGCTCAATAATTTAACTGAACCGTTCTATATCGCCGTCTGACTATTTCCTTCCCAAAATTAAAATTGGCCAGGAAAGAACATTTAATGACAATGTTACACACGTGCAATCTACCGTGACGAGGGTCATTGAGGCCTTCCGAAAGGACAATACAAACTATACTAGCATTCGTTGAACGTGCCCAATGGTGTATTGATGCGGAAGTGATGTATTTTGAATAAATAAAGTACAATTGGTAAAATACCTAATTCATTTGGTTTAATTTAAAAAGTTCCGTTATTTTTCTAACATACTGTGTACATTTGCACACTTTCTTAATCAAATTGTAATTACTTGTATACAGTAGCGTAGCCAGGATGTGTGTTTGGGGGGGGGCCCAAGTGTTGTTATAGGTACATATAGAAAAATTACAAACAAAAAAATATATACACATAAAAACATATAAAAAATTACAAACATCAAAGTACCAAAGTACATTGTCGGACCTCTTTGGGGGGGGCCCGGCCCCTCCGGGCCCCCCCTTCCCTACGCCACTGCTTGTATACCAGAGAAATACTTGTCATAGACCAAAGATTTGATCTTCCTCATCATCTGTACTATTTTTTTTATGATAAAAACAATCTAATTTCATTATTTTACGTGAAAATATAGCTCTTACCGGGACCAAGTACAGTACCTTAGGAAACCCTATATATCTTCTGAAAGCTTTTGCATTACAAGTACGAAACAGTTTTCAAATCACGGGCAAAGCTGCAATCTGACCTTATAAGGGACGCGTTTGTTGGTGTTTGTGACCCTATGTATGTCATATTCGACAGAAGTAAAAATGAATGTTACTATCCATCACGCGTAAGTGCCTCAGCCCGTCATGATCCTTTTCGGCTAATTGCTAGAAAGTGACCCGGACAAGGGTATTTTAATATCGCTTTCTACCCACGCGTACCCATTCGATCAGTGTTGCCAATGAATTGTAAATACAATGTGGCAGATGGTTTCTGTGCCACTGAATGCATATCCATGAAATGTGTCATAAACATCATTCATCATTATTGAAAATATACTGTGAACGTATTCATCTCCCAAGAACTCCAGTTTGTCAGTGTTGCCAACCAATTTTAAAAATAAGAAGCTGTAAAAGAGGTTCCGTGCGATGAAACGTTTATACACCAAGCTTAGCAAAAACTACGCTATAACTATAGCAGGGCCAACAAAAGATAGTCTCTGAAGTATATTACCACATGCGGAGGGATAATGCAACTTTTACGTTGGTGCTAGTGTTACCAAACACGGTTAGTCTGTACACCATTAGTTAAATGGTCATTATAGATGCACTGAAAAAAGCCTTGATACGTGAGTAGTGGCAAGGCCGTTGTGAACTGTCGGAAACCTTCTCTTGCTGCCCCTGCTATAAAAGACGATGAATGTGACCGTCTCCCAACCATTCTAGGCTGTCAGTGTTGCCAAACAAGTGTAAGCATCACAATGTTGCAAATGACGTGCGTGTCATTGAAAGAATATATAACGAATGTGACAGAAGCAGCATTGGACAATGGAAAACATAATGTGAGTGTAACCGCGTCCTTAGCATACAAGTTTGGCAGTGTTTCCAACTAATGCAAACATTCAAGATTTTCGCATGATGAATCATCCCTAGTTAGCACTTAAAAATTACCGTTTTTTTTTTGCCTTTGAATAACACACATTAGATACTACCTAAACATAGTGTCTTTTATTATCGGAGCCTTCCTAACAAAAATTTCTGGGTGCGCGCCTATTACACTACACAGTTGGGAGTTGCACAATTTTTTAACAACGTTTCCTTTAGAACAATATCATAAAAATAAAAATAAAGCAACCAGATAAATATAAAATGTAACAAGCTGAGGTAAACCGAACTCAGAAGCTCTCGACGTAGGGTTGCAATTCGTCCCGGAAAATCCGGGACCGTTACAGAATCGAGATCTGCATCCCGGAAATATTTCTCGGGACGCTTAAGTGACCCGAATTTCAGTGAAGAAGAAATGAAGGGAATATTATAGTTTGTTATTTTCACAGGATTAGGTATATCATTATTCTCTTCAACTTCTGAGTATGACAATTCAAACGCTGAAAAAAAATGAATACATAAAACACTAATTTAATTAAGTTCACGATTTAACTACTTTGACATTGAACAAAGCATTCGTTTCAGTGGGCCATGGATCAAAGGTTTTACTGCTCAATCTTATTTTTAGTACTCTGTTTCAATCTGCATCTCGCTTCTGAAATATTTTAATCAATAATTCCTGACCAATACTTTTGGTAATTTTCCGCTGACCATTCAAGAAGAAAAGTATATTGTTTTAATTAATACAACTGAAGAGACAGCAATAGAAAAATTTTGAGAGTACTTTTTGAAAAAAAAAAAAAAAACAGAAGCTTATGAGGTGGAGAAAAACTTATTTTTTAAAATTATTTGCGGTAGTATTATTTTTCCTTCTTTTTACCCAACAATAGCCACGCGTTTCCGTTCCCCCTTCTGAGCCACCACTTCACTGAGCCTGGAATGAGCTAAAACAGACTCTGAAGCCATGAAACATAACAGATCCTGAGAAATCATCTGCTTAAGTTTGCTTAACCAGGAAGGAGAAGGAAAGTCTACTAAATAACTAAAAATGTGATTATGTAATACTTGAACAACTCTATCTAATGGAAGAAAGTAAATTAGTATATAACACTTCTTTCCATTTTAAGCATTTCAAAGATTTTCGTAATTTAGTAGCGTCCCGGATTTTCATTTTTGATATATGGTAACTCTATCCCGACGAGCAAAGCTATGGAAGACATCCTCTGTTGCCAGTGTTGCCACAGTCCTAGCTCTGGAGTGGGCTGAAAAATAGTACCAAATTGAAACAAAAAGGGCTGAATTCATTATTTTATACTATCGGGGGTAAAAGTGTTGGGGAACGCGGGAGGACGCCGTCTCCCCACTTTCAGAAAATATATGTGGCGTCCCCCAATTCTAAAACAATACAATGGGAAAAAATAGGCACGCGTGACGGCGTGACGTCATATATTCCCCTACTTTTTCAGATCCACTTTTACCCCTGAGTGTAATGCGTGGCTCTATAACATGAAAGTAACAGAAGTAAAGTTATATAACACTCCCCCCCTTTTCCAAGAGTTTAAATCAAGAAAGTTTTCTTTAAATTAATTTTTAAAAACATCCAAATAGGACGACTAAAATTTCGAGCACACTGCTTCTTTCTCGTCTCCTTTATGCGCGGCGCGGATGCGCTCATCTAGTGTCATTTGTTTTAAGGTATAGTTCGAATTACGAATTTTCTACACAAAGCTCGTAGCGTTATGCCGTGTAACGTCACAGAAATGAATGTTCAACAGCATTTTTTAAGAGTCCAACACACAGTATGAGTAACGTGAGATGTAGGAAAAGTTTTACTGACACTTTTGAAAATGTAACAAGTATTTGTTAAATGTGCTGAATCGGGTAGAATTGTACCAACTTTTTCACAAAAGGGGCTGAAAATGCCTGCGTGGTACCAACGGGCCGATGTATGACAAAAAGGGCTGAATTTGGTACAATTGTACCAAGTGTGGCAACAATGTCTGTTGCCGAGCCAAACCTGTATCTGACAGAGTTCAGTTATCAAATATATCAAGATTTAAGGTACATTTAGTTAAAGTGCGACATCTTCAAATTTGAATTTTAACTACCTCTGCATTTAGTTCATTTTTGTACCACCAAGAAAAAAATGTACTATTCAGATTAACGAAAAAGGCTCATTAAAATATTTGGGCCACTTTGATTGCTTGTAGTGCGACATCTTCAAATTCGAATTTTAACTAGCTCAGAATTTTATACAATTTTTATTCATTTTTGTATCAAAAAGAAAAAAAATTTGTACCATTCAAATAAACGAAGAAGTCTTATTTCAAAATTTTGGGGCTCCATTTACTTCTAGTGCGACGTCTTCAAATTCAAATTTTACTAGTTCAGAATTTTGTCCAATTTTGTACATTTTTGTACCATAAGAAAACATTTACCATTCAAATTAACAATGGATACTCATTACAAAATTTTGACTTCTTCGATCTCTTATAGTACGACATCTCCAAATTCGAATTTTAACTAGCTCAGAATTTTGTCCAATTTTTGTATATTTTGTACTACCAAGAAAACATTTGTACCATTCAAATAAGCGAAGGAGTCTCATTTCAAAATTTGCGGGTTGCATTTAGTTGCAGTGCGATATCTTCAAATTCAAATTTCACTAGTTCGTAATGTAGTCAATTTTTTGTACCTTTTTGTACCACCAAGAGAAAACTTGTAACGTTCAAATAAACGAGGGAGGACTATTTCTAAATATTAGCCACTTCACCGATGAATTCGATCACCTTTAGTGCGATGTGTTCAAATTCAACATTTTATTAGCCCAGAATTTTGTACAATTTTTGTACCTCTTCGTACCAGGAAGAAACAAAATGATGACATTCAAATAAACATAGGAGAGCCAGTTCAAAATTAGAAGGGTGCATTTAGTTGTAGTGCGACATCTTAAAATTCGAATTTTAACTACCTCAGAATTTTGTACCATTCTTGTACCTTTTTGTACCACGAAGAAAAACATTATTCCATTTACATAAACGAAGGAAGGCCATTCCAAAATTTTTGGGGCCCGTTTAGTTGTAATGCGACATCTGAAACTTGAATTTTGATTTGCTTAGAATTTTTTACTATTGCGGAGTTCCTACGGACCTTCAAAAATCAGGGGATGTCAGGAAATTTGATTCTTGCCAGGAAGAGTAGGACAAATTATTGAAAAGTACCTTAATATAAGGAAAGAATTTATAAGTTTCTTTTTAATGTTAAGGGAATCGTAGTCGCTCCCGAAAATTTAGGCAAAGTATACATCACTAAAAATTCAAAATTTTGGCCACTATGATCACCTTCAGTGTGACGTATTCAAATTAGAAATTTTACTAGACCATAATTTTGTTCTATTTTTTACCTTTTCGTTCTGCGAAGAAATAAAATTCGAATTTCAAGATGACGTTTTACAACTAAATACAGTCTCAAATTTCGAAATGGCCTTGCGGCGTTTATTTAAATGGTACAATTTTTTCTTGTCACAAAAGGCACAAAAATAGTACAAAGATACGACCTAGTTAAAATTCAAATTTCAAGATGTCGCACTACAACTAAATCGACCCTCAAAATTTTGAAATGGCCTCCTTAGTTTATTTGAATGATATCATTTTGTTTCTTCGTGGAACGAAGAAGTATAAAAATGGTACAAAATTCTAGGCAAGTAAAATTTCTAATTTGAAGACGCCATACTGAAGGTGATCGAAGTGGCCGATATTTCTAAATAAACCTGAAGGTGGGAGAAGTGAAGGTATTATGGTAAAGAAGTAAGGAATGGGTGGGCTAAGAGTAATGTATTTATTTATTTATTTATTTATTTATTACTAGAACTAGGACATTATGATATTTTCGATCATAATCATACTTGAATGGTGGATGTAGTTTTAATAACATAAGAGCAGTAACATAATAACGAGTATAATTGAATACAACATAAATAATAAATATTGTAATATTATAGTGGTTTTCAAAGCTAAACCAAGTTTTCTTATCAGCAGTAAAACTGTCATATGGTTGTTAGTAGCCACGTGCGGTTTGTCAACCAGTTGGATGTTGCCGGTATTACAAAAGCTTAGCCGCTCTCCCTGTCGCCAGGGTAAACAATGAAGTCTCGAACTATTCTTTCTGAGTGTTGCAAACCAATAAGTAGATACATAAAACCAGAATAACCATTTAAAATAGGGATAAAATACGTACAGGTCATTCAACAAGTAATTTTCTTTCCTATTAATATAATAATAATAATAATAATAATAATAATAATAATAATAATAATAATAATAATAATAGTAATAGTAATAGTAATAGTAATAATAATAATAATAATATGATACTTTTTACGTCCGAGCCATTTCGGGCTACTGTTCATTTGCGGTAATGCTCGGAAAATAGAATAGAAACTGGACCGCTCGTTGGACCGATATTGTATTTTTACCCGTATGAATCGGGTTTGCCCGATTGAACCGTATGAATAGGGATGACCTGATAATCCCGTTTTTATGAAAGCTTAGACTGTCATTATGGTAAATGATGTGTTGTTTCACTTTATTATCATAACACAAATTGTTCTAATTATCATGTACGAACTCATAACGAGTCTATCGGTACAAACGGTTCAAACAGGACAAACGCGGGTCAAACAGGTTTATCAGGTCTAAAAATCGAGTATACCAAACGCAATGGGTATCGGGCGGGTACAGTTTATCCGAAAAGTTCAAGCACTAATTATAGGTTAAAGTCAATACTTAAGAGCTCTAATTGTTTGCATTCACTTTTTTCTTTTTTCTTTTTTTAGGTAGCCGACCAACGAACTTGAGGATACATAAATATAAATGCTCAAATCTAAATTATTGTATTATATTATTGCAATGAGCATCACCGTGATTTACTATTAGGAGTTAAATAACGCACGCACTAATGTTAGTCAACGTGATGCACTAATGTTAGTCTTATAAATGTTATTATTATTATTATTATTATTATTATTATTATTATTTGTTTATGCCCTTCATGCAACTTAGAATTAATCTCACATAAAGTACTATATCAGACCTGATTGAACATTATTTTGAAAATTCTCACATAAATAGATAAAATAAACAATTGGAACTTAACACTTCAAGAGTTCAAAACATGTCCTCGTTTTCGTTTTCCTCAGTTTCTGAGGACGATTGAACTATCTCGATGACAACATGATCTTTGTCTCCAACAAAAATATTTTGCAAGACACGATAACTTTGTTCAATGTCCTGGGAAAACATTATTATTATTATTATTATTATTATTATTATTATTATTATTATTATTATTATTATTATTATTATTATTATTATTATTATTATATTATTATTATTCGACAGGCCATCTGTCTATAATGACAATTTAAAACTTTCTTTTTAAAAAAAGAAATGATTAAAAAGCATTCTATTAAGTACCTAAATCCTCTATGTATTAATGTATGCAGGTTAATATCTGAGTAATAAAGCTATCATTATTAATTTCCTGTGTATAGTATCCTAATTTGTAGTTTGTCCATTTTTTATATACGTGACGAATCACATTAGAAAGAAACTGATCAATTATATAATGACCTGTATAAGTATATCTTAAAGATAGAAATAATATACTTACAAGCAGAGCACATAAACAGGCAGAATCTTTATTAAGCCTATTACTAATATTACATATTATTAGCAATAATAATAATGATAACTAAATTCCTGGCGCAACAGCCTTTAGAAGGCCTGGACTTATGGCACTCATTTCTGTTGGGGTAATGTGTTTAGAGGTCTGCACGGGCTCGGGCTACTATGATAACCGTGTATGTTAGCCGCAGCTTTTCAAGAAAGTATTGTAAGGTCGGAAAGGTAATTTGGCGGAGTGTGCAATTAAAACAGTTATCGTGGGATATGAAAAGAACACGAGAAGCTGACTTCCAATACGAGGCCGAAACGTGTAAGTAGCCAGTAATGAAATTTAATGCATAAATGATAGATTTACTCTTAAAACAGTTCTAATCGATATAGCCTAAGGCTTATCCTATACCTGGCGTGTTATTTCAAATCATTTTGCTAATATGATAATCCTTCTAAGTCAAACAAAATATATATTATTTTAAATTCTGTTAAACTAACTTTTGTGACACACAAAGTTTGACCCTGGTTTAGCAGATACGCAGTAGTGACCAACAGATTCCCTTTTGTTGCATGTATACCTTATGTAAATAAACAATCATCATCATTATATATTATCTCTCTTATTCCATTTTGCAATTGTTAAATAAGATTAACAAAAGGTTGTAAGAACTAATAGCGTTATATTAACAAAGGTTCACCAAGTAGTTTATAAAATAATTTCGTCCTTATTTGTAATGGAATTGCAGGGGCTTGTCGCCCAGCCTTGTTAGGAAGAAGAAGCATATACAGTTTATTGCATTGCAGATAGCATACCCTACAGGGAAATTAAATCATACGTCACACTCTATCACTGTACTACCAAACCAAACTAGTAATATTCCAAGACAAGAACCATTGTCTTGTTCTACAAATAACACTAAACTAGTAAGTGATAACACAATACGTGTACAGAAACCAATACATAGTCATTCATTGTGTAGCCAGCAAGTTATTCTAGAGGGCCTTGATTTTTACAAACTAAAAACAAATCAAAAGTTTCTTTCAAGATTATGAAAGAATTAATAACACATAGATACATGTATTTCAGAAGTACATATTATTATTATTATTATTATTATTATTATTATTATTATTAGTAGTAGTAGTAGTAGTAGTAGTTGTAGTAGTAGTAGTAGTAGTAGTATAGTAGTAGTATAGTAGTAGTAGTAGAAGTAGTATATTTCATATATGCTACATTTCTGAGACTTGAGTCTCGATAGTACGTGAAGCTAAAATCAAAGGTTATGTTACGGACGGCAAATGATGGCTTAACACCAAAAACATATTCCTGGCCGGGACCGGGGGTTAGTCTGTTTTATGTTTATTGAACGTGTTTAATAATTACAGCAAATGAAGGATGTTTATAATAGAATATGAAAGAATACAGTTTTAAAAGAATTAAACTACGTCAACATGTTAAAATAATTAAAAGAACCTAATTAATTAGCCACTTTGTACTCTCGTTTGCTTAACTGGATGAACCGAGGCCTAAAGGAAAAGAGTTTTCTGCCCAAATCTCATAAGCAGTGGGATATTTTAATATTATAGAAATTGACCCTCCTTTCCCTTAGAAGTGTAATTTTCAAGACGCTGAAACATATAGTATTTTATTACTTTCAGTTAAAAGTTCAAATACCGAGTTTCACGCATCTAGCTTAAACAAATCCTTCCTTATTTTATTTACATATTTTCTGAGTAAGTAATGAGGAATTCGAACATAAAAATGTGCTTCCTTTGCTCTTTCCCTTTTATGTGTTCAATTTTCATTTTTTTTTTTTTTTTACAGGAAAGCTTATATGCCAAGTTTCATTTTACTAGCTTTAGAAACTTGCGAGATACACTAACCTTTAAATTTTTTTTTACCCCATCCTTTTACGATACTTATTTCCAAAAATTCTTTCTTATGTCCTGCTTTCATAAGAAAATTATATTTTATAATTAAAATTTAACGACTCTACTCGTAGTAGTATGCCCAAAAATCACTCATCTTTACTCTTTTATATAAGAGTACAGAAGATAAATACAGTCAAACAAATGGACTTCCATGAACAGTTTCCGATTTCTTATAACTAACATATTCGTACATTTCCCACAAGCTGTGGTTTTTAATTTACGCTCTCTCAAGGTCCAGGTTTCAAAAAGGAATTAACTGGAAATATAATAATATTATGTATTTATGTACATGTGTAATATGTATAAATTTATTGTCTTATTGAAGCTTTCGTAATCTGAAAATAAACTTTTGAATTGCTTTTAATATATAAAAATCATGCTCCCCTAGAAAAATTTGCAGGCTACACCCCTAAATGACTATGTAGTAATTTCTGCAAAAAATGGCACAGGACCTAAAATTTAGGTCTAGTGTCTATATTTTTAGGACTTGTGCCGTTTAGAACTTATGAATGTCACCCATTGTATTGCATAATAAATGTTCTTTTTTTCAATTTTAAATCTACTGCGTTCTTTATGTATACAGTTGGTATTTAATGTTCACTCGTGAAATGTCTAGTGAGCTTTTGTCCTAATTAAATAAATTTTGGTGGATTTTTGCCTTACTCTTAATAAAATACGCTCCACACAGTATATATTGCAATTCTGAATGTTTGCTTGCTTTCAGAAGTCTGGTAAAATATGCTTTTAAACATTTTTTTCAATTTTTTATTTATTAATTTTTGTTTTAGGAATTTGTCTTGGGATTCTCGTATCTCCATTTAGTCCTGGGCCCAGCCTATACCCCCGTAAAAATTTTTAGGTCCGGAGAGTTTGATTGCTGGAATGAGTTATACAGTGACCAAATATAATTAAAATTTTAGGTAGACATCTGATATCCTGTTCATTCTCTCTGGGCAGCCATCTTCCAAAATGGCCGCCGCTCATATGTAAATGTCTATATATCTCGTGAACCAAGGTACTTAGAAAGGTGATTTTGGTGTCAAAGTACATGTTTTCGAGGTCGCTGAATTCAAATATGGCATCATCGGTAATATTACTTAGAAAACTTACTAGCTGGCAACACTGTTGTCTTCAACGGCGAACTATAAAAAGCTACTGATGCATATTGCATAAGTATGTAGCGTGCCTCTTCCAGGACTACAGAAAACCAATTTTTGCTGGTAGTTGACATCACAGAGAAACAGATTTTAGAAATTAATATAAGAAAAAAGTGGCTTTAAATTCAAAATGGCGGCCAATATGGCGGCTACTGACCAGACCGCCAAGTAATGGACTTATTCAAATGCCTGCAAGGCAGTCACTTATTGGCCTAAAGAGTTCAAACAAGAAGCAGGATGTGCAGGAAAGGACAGATGTTCCAAGCGTTTGTGGTTTAGGCCCAGGGAACGAAACATATTCTCAGGGGGAAAGAGGGGCGGGGGCAGGCATTTTTATGAAAAATAGGAATTTCTTCTAGATAATTGTGCATATAACGCACAGTAAAGCAGTAAATGTTCCCTGAAAAATGTCTTAAGATTCAATTTCTACTTTGTCCATACTGTCTATAGTTGTCTGAGATAAGGAAGCAACTCATCTTTATTATATTCCATTGTATCGTTTCAGATGAACGGGTTTGCAAGGGGTGTGTTTCTTTTCTTATTTCAGATGGGAAACAAGGATGACTGATAGTTCTGCAATAAGTATTGCCCCAGGTGTTCAACTTAGTCGTCAACGCATGGAAAAGCCCTTCGACAGCAGCAGATGCATAATTTGTCAGCGGAATATATACAAAATATTTCGCTGGATACAAATATATTTCTAATGTATAATTATGATTTTTTTATTCATTATCAATCTCCTTTGTATAATGTAGTTTTTATGTTATCTCTGTAATGAAGCAGATTGTTTGCTTATCAAAATTTTCACTTTTTATTTGTCATTACACTGTGCACTATTACACTTACAGTAAGTCGTACAATTGTAAAATACACTTCTACAAGGACATCGATAATTGTTACACAACTTGCATCCACATTTTCGGATCACATCATTTGACAACGGGTTCATGAATTTCATTGGTCGCAAAACACCATTCAACTCAATCCATCCAAAAGTACACGGATCCAGTTCCGGAAACAATGTTTCTAATATGGTAAGACCTTGTCTAATTGAATAGTAGGCACAGAGAATGTGACCTTGGATTAACTTTGAAGTTGGGGTAATTTTGCAAGCGGAACATTTCTTATTAGTCTTCATATCTTAGTTCGTTAAAAGTTGAGCATTTTGTGCTAGGTTTCCAAACGCGCACTAGGTATTTTTCAACATTAGAGACTCCGATTGTGTTGTCGTCTGTCTCTGCAAACGTCTGTAAATACATTGTAGGTCCTGCACGCATAGCACCTTTCTTGGTTCCAATTTTGCTAACTTCATCATTGCCTGTAAATATATGAGCTTTTATAAGATTGCTGCAGAAAAGTGGACCAAATTTGGAGAATAGTGTGTGAAGAGGTAGGAAACGTCGTTTGTCGCCAGTTCCATAGCTTACCCAAAGTTCTTGCAAACCTAAGAGCAAAAACTTCTCAACAAAGCGAAGAAGGAATGCAACAACATCGGCGTCATTTGATAGAACAACAACTCTCTTCTTTTCGTAAATTATTGCTTGTATGTGTGAAGTACAATACGCAGGTCCGCTTCTTCCACGTTACTGTTAAGATCTTGTACAATTGAAGTTTCGTGATTAGAGATTTGGGTTGCTTGTAGCTCATCACCATCATTAAGTATTCTACCAATAATTACAGTAGGACCCTTAGCCATCATTGATGAGTCTTGTAACATGAAATCTCGCGCAAACATTTGCAGTTTTATCTTATTTTCTGTTGACGCCCAGAACTTATCTAATTGAATAGGAATGAGGGTTGAAGAGTCGATATATACAATTTCGATTGTTGAATAATCCGATGATATCCTTATCCGCTCCGATTGTTTCACTGATAAGGGAAATAGTTGTCGAAAACAATATGCAACTCTTGGGCATCACAAGTGGACATCACTGTCTGCAGAAAGCGGTGCATCACCTCTCCGGAATCTGTCAGTCATGACATTTTAATGGTTCGCAACTGAGCCATGAAGTCGACAATCAAAACTGTTGGAAGATGGGATGTTTTGGTAATCGTTCTTTGGGTCGATTGGAGTTGGCTTTCTAGCTCCGACACCAATACGTATTTTTGTGGTTTCGTCGGAGCGTCTCCTTCGAAAAGTGCGTTTGTGTCGAACAGGTCATGTGAAAGAATATCTTGCATAGGCACACCTCGCTCTTTCGCCACATCAATATCTCTCTGAGCTTGAGCTAACTGCTTATTGGATATGGTATCAACATCCCCAACTTTAGAAGCATGTGCTCTTGAAGCAAAAGAGTGGGCCACCCGGCGCGAGATATAGTGTCAGTGAGTTTTTTACTTTTAGTACAAATCTCTCCTCTTCAATTGGTTGTAATTCTCTTCTCCTTCCGCCAAAACATTTAACAAGCGTCGTGCAATTTCTTCGTCCACGCACTGCCTAGTTAGAAAGTTGTGCAGCTTTACTGGATGCTGCTGGTAATCAAATGGATTGCCTTGCTGAATCACAAAATCTAGCAAACGCTAACTTGCACACCAAAATTTTCACCTCTTTTCCCGATCAAGTCATGATGAAGTACAGTTTCTTGGTGATCCATTAAACGAAAATTTGTCAGTTCTCTAAATACGTTGGTTATTTCCAGAATTTCAGAATACACCAACTGCCATTTAGCAACGGACTCCACTTTTCTTGTTTGTCCAACAATCCCTTTCGAGCTCTTTTTGGGATTTTTGGATAGTCTGCTCAAGTTTCATATCCGGAGAGACTGCATTGAAGGAACTGTTCTTGTCTTTCACGATGAAGTGTCCATCTTTAAACTTGCTGTAAAGATACGGCAACTTCATTTCTAGGTTTCTGGCCATTTCCATGTACCACGAAGCATATCGTAGATAATTGGTGCAATCGAACTCTTGAAACAATGGCAATAGTTGTTTAACAATGGTGGGCCTGAATATGATCTCTTTCCCTTAAGGCATTTTGACACGATTTTGCTAGCTCTATCTGCGTTTGGAAAACTTTTTTGTCGTGCTTAGCCCAGAAGGCTTGCCATTGAAGAGTTCGTATAACTTTTGAAACGATATGCATACCTTGAAGAGAATGGACATAATGTGTTCCATGAAGCACAGTCTGTATTGCTTTATTTTCAAAAATTTCACATTCAATCATAGCCTCTTTCACTTCCACTTCCGATCAAGAAATTACCGGCACAAAGTAAGGCGAATTTTGCCATGTGGAAAGTGCCCATCATGGGATATATATCCTGAAACATCAGAGGACAAAAGAGTATTATGTCCGCCACAGTCCGAAAAACTGCTTCATCACAAGATACCGGAAGAATAGGTTGATCTTGAAACTGTCCACGAATATGTTGCGTACAGGTCGGCTGCAAAAAATTTTTCCTCACTTTCCAGTTCAGCAACTCGACAAAATACTTCGTCTTGAAATGGCTAGCTGCAACTAGAAAGGAGTTTGCACGTGCTGACTCACAAATTCTATATTTTTTCCCTCACAATCTCTCCCACATTTCCTCTAGTTGCCACGTTTGCGCATATGACGCACGTAACAGGTACTGCGAAACAACACTGCTAGGTTTTGAACGTTCTCGTTTTCCTAAGCGAAGCGATGATTTACGTGGTGGGAATAATGAATATTCTCTCTCTTCCACAGCCCTTTCAGTTACTTCAGTTTCCTTTGCTTTTCAAATAGCATCTACATTTTTTAAAATGTATATATCTTGTAACAAGCGTTGCCACTGTGGTACATTATTTTATCTCCATGATTTGCTTTTATACGTTTGCTTACGTCGTCATCACGAATTTCAGCAACTTCTCTTAGTCTTTTAATTCCAGCAGCTGTACTGACCAATCGTCCCGACGTATTCCGCTGATAAATTGCGCATCTGCTGCTGTCGAAGGGCTCTTCCATGCGTTGATACTAACAAGGAAGGGTCACGCAGTGGCTCCACTGAGATCCGAACGAGACAATTGTGTTTGCATTTGAAATGCTATAACTAGATGAATCCCAAAGTTATACGTGCCACCGGGCGGAATATCGTGAGTTACAACATACTTTGTAATGTAAGAACTAAAAAAAATTACCTGGCAGAATAGTTTGAACCGAGTCATTTGTTCGGAAACGGTTGTGTAAGTGGAAAACTCGGCCAACACGTATCCCATCATTTTCAACCACAAACTTTTTGGTGTACAAAAAGACTTTGTCCCAGGGTCCCCCGCAGGGTCCCAGACGGGGTCCAACTCAAAATTTTCAAATGGCAAGGGGTGTTAGGTGGCACATCAATTGAAAGCTGTTGTAAAATGAAAGAAAATGCAGCAAGTCTCGACTCTCTACAACAACCCAGTGCAAAATGGCGACGGGTCAAAGTGTAAATAAAAACTTAATTGAAAAGTCCATGGTCACCCCTATAAATCGGAAATGGTGAGACAAATGTGAAAACAGGAAAGGATGTGTGGTATTATTTTCAAAGTACAACAATTTAAGTGAAAACGTCTTGTCCCAGGGTCCCCACATGGTCCCAGGTGGGGTCCAACTAAAAATTTCAAATGGCAAGAGAGGTAGGACATCGTCTGAAAGCTCTTGTTAAGTGAAAGAAGATGGAGCACGTCTCGACTTTCTACGAGAACCCTGTCCAAAATTGCGGTGGGTCGAAATGTAAACAAATTGGAAAACAATCCAAGATGGTCGCTTAAAATGTATATCGCAAGGATAAGCATACCAAACTGCTGGAGCTAAGATAACAAATTTGGCATTAATGTTGATTAGTAAGTGACTAAAATATGCAAAATGTTCAAAAACGCGACATCGTGAGATCAAAATGCCGCACTATGTATCGAACGCATATTCAGCTCACACCATTGGTGTTGGAGAAGCGAACGTTTATGGTTAATAGTCCACAAAATATCAAAGAGTATAATCTGTAATCCAATATGGCTGGTAGCGTGAAAAATGAGTTTGTATATAAACATGTTATTTCTTGGAATACTGTGACCAAACCAACAAAGTTTGACGCAGTTCGATGTACTGAAATGACTTACATATGTTTGGTACTACAGTACTTGCCAATCTTGCAAATGATTTTTTTGTATATTTGGTATTGCTTGAAGTATTGAGCTCAAACCAACGAATGACATACAAGTGTAACCGTCACGAATACGTTATAATAGAGCCTCCAACCTACTGGTGAAGCAAGTTCTTTCTATATGAACTACGTATGACAAAATTAGAAAAATACCCGAAGGTATTCAACTTTTTTTTCACTATGAGTAGGAAGTCATAGTTGTGTGTTCATCGCATATTCGTTATATTCAAGTAAATAATGCCGAGAGAACCGTGACGAACGTGCATTAAGAAGAAATCATATATGTGTTGTTACCAAATGAAATAATAGTTGAAGTGAATCGAAATTATATTGTTGTTTAGTCTTTCTAGTATTTCTAAATACATAATAGAGAAAAATAGAGATTTAGGTTTGTACTGTTATGAATGACAGGTTTTAAGCACCTTGAGTTGAATGTGGCCATATTTTTCAATAAAGGTTTTATTTACATTTTGACCCGCCACAAGTTTGGACAGGGTTGTCGTATAAAGTCAAGACTTGCTCCATCTTTCTTCATTTAACAAGATCTTGCAAACAATGAGCCTCTTAACCTCTCTTGATATTTGAAACTTTTTAGTTCGACCCCACCTAGGACCCTGTGGGCACCCTGGGACAAGACGTTTTCACTTAAATTGTTGTACTTTGAAAATAATGCCAGACTCCCTTCCTATTTACATATTTGTATCACCATTTCCGATTTATAGGGGTGGCCATGGACTTTTCAATTAAGTTTTTGTTTACACTTTGACCCTCCGTCCTTTGGCACAGGGTTGTTGTAGAGAGTCGAGGCTTGCTGCATTTTCTTTCATTTTACAACAGCTTTCAAATGATGTGCCACTTAACACTCCTTGCCATTTGAACATTTTGAGTTGGACCCCGTCTGGGGCCCTGCGGGGGACAATGGACAAAGCTTTTTACCCCAAAAAGTTTGTCGTTGAAAATGATGGGATACGTGTTGGCCGAGTTTTCCACTTACCCAACTGTTTCCGAACAAATAACTCGGTTCAAACTATTCTGTCAGGTTTTTTTTAGTTCTTACATTACAAAATATGTTGTAACTCACGATATTCCGCCCGGTGGCACGTATAACTTTGGGCTTCATCTAGTTATAGCATTTCAAATGCAAACACAATTGTCTCGTTCGGATCTCAGTGGAGCCACTGCGTGACCCTTCCTTGTAAGTTAAACACCTGGGGTAATACTTCTTGCAAAACTATCAGTCATCCTTGTTTCTTACCTGAAATAAGAAAAGAAGTTGTACTTGTTAATTTTATATAGTTTTTGTCGCATGTAAGTACACAATCATGGTATGAATGTGGTCGAACATATATGACTTAGACCCCTTGCCAACCCGTTCATCTCAAAAGATACAATGGAATACAATAAAGATGAGTTATTTCGTTATCTCACTGTCAGACAACTATAGACAGTATGAACAAAGTAGGAATTGAATCTTAAGACATTTTTCAGGGAACATTTGCTGCTTTACTGTGCGTTATATGCATAATTATCTAGAGCAAATCCCTATTTTTCATTAAAAAAGTCCTGCCCCGCCCCAGCCCATCTTTCTCCCTGAGAATACGCTTCGTTCGCTGGGCCTAAACCGTAAACGCTTGAAACGTCCGTTCTTTCCTGTACATCCTGCTTCTCGTTTGAACTCTTTTGGTCAATAAGTAACTGCCTTACAGGCATTTGAATAAGTCCATTGCTTGGCTTCCTGGCATTAGCCACCATATTGGCCGCCATGTTGAATTTAAAGCCACTTTTTTCTTATATTAATTTCTAAAATCTGTTTTTCTGTGATGTCAACTACCAGCAAAAATTGTTTTTCTGTAGTCCTGGAAGGGACACGCTACATATGCATATACTACTGATGCAATATGCATCAGTGTCTTTTTATAGTTGGCCGTTAAAGACAGCATTGTTGCCAGCTAGTAAGTTTTCTAAGTGGCATTACCAATGATGCCATATTTGAATTCAGCAACCTCGAAAACATATACTTTGACACCAAAATCACCTTTCTAAGTACCTTGGTTCACGAGATATATAGACATTTACATATGAGCGGCGGCCATTTTGGAAGATGGCTGCCCAGAGAGAATGAACAGGATATCAGATGTCTACCTAAAATTTTAATTATATTTGGTCACTGTATAACTCATTCCAGCAATCAAACTCTCAGGACCTAAAAATAGGGCTGGGTCCTGGACTAATTCGAAAGAAACGAATTTCTTAACTAATTATGTAATTAATTCTTAGAATGAAATAGGTTGTATTATGTAATTCGTGTATAAGTACAGAACAGATAGTGATAATAATAATCTTGGTAGTACAAATATTGCTGTTATTATTGGAATTAGCTACGTTCGTGACATTATTGCCAACTAGTTGGTGCATCGTCGCAATTTCGTGGGGGTGGTGGCGAATTTCAGAACTAAAGCAAGTGAATGAAAAAGGGACAAGACCTAAAAGGCAGAAGTCCTAAACGCCAGAAGTCCTAAAATTCATATCGTGGCACAAGTCCTAAACGGCAGAAGTCCTAAACGGCAGAAGTGCTAAAAATCATACCGCGGCACAATTCCTAAACTGCAGAAGTACTAAAATTCAGGTCTAGTGCCTATATTTTTAGGAGTTCTGCCGTTTAGGACTTCTGGATGACACCCGGCACATCATGCTGCCTCAGTGATGGTTTGGTGGGGAGTGAGCTGCTCAAGCACAACCCAGCTGTATTTTTGCGAACAAGGTGTTAAAACGTCTTCCAAGGTATACCAGGACACAGTGTTAACACCTATAGTGTAACCACTGTCTGCTACCATGTTCCCTGGAGAAAGGAGGACCTTCCAACAGGATTCCGCTCCAGGCCACACAGCGAAAACAACTTAGGACTGGCTGGCGCGGAAGGTCCCTCACTTCATTTCTACCACTGATTGGCCTTCTAGCAGCCCGGACCTTAACCCGTTGGACTACAAACTACTTATCCCAACTTATCCCAACACTATTCTTGAACTGACAAATCGCAACTCTTTAAAAATGTAATAAATTTCGTAAACATGAGCGATGGCAACAATTCCACAGTGCCAGTTGGAATCTTACAGCATACGGTGAAAATAAGGAATGTTGCCAATTTGAAAGATCGAATAATGGACGTTTGGTTCACATTAGAAGTAGTCCTAAATTCATACTGGTTAACTATAAAACAAAAATAAGCACACCATTCGATTTTGGGGGAAAGTTGGTATAAAATGAGGTGTTACATGCTATAGTTTTCATGTACAACTCACGTACAACTCGGCGTCTTCTTTTCCAGCAAATAAAGTTCGAATTTGTAAGCTGTAGAAAATGTATTTAAAAATAATTATTAAGGACTTCAGAACTCACTTCATCTTTATGCTGAAACAAGGAGTACTCAGAGAGGGTGCCTCTCTCATACAAGGATAAGCTAATTACATAACAAGAGTAGAGTGGGTGATTATTTGGAGGCACGCATGCAGAAATTTACTTCGGGAGCGTTCAAAGTTTCTAAATTCAGTATAATGTTTAATTATGCTAAAATTTGTAACGTAAGAGTAAAGTGACAAAGTCAAAATTTTAAAGAAGAGTTGAACCCTCAGCAACAAGTTTTGCTTACATCATCGATCTTTGCATGCAATGCAGAAAACTTACAACAGAAAGATTCAAGAAATAGTGAACGAAATTTATAATTCATGTTATAATTAGTTAACACTTAGGTTGACAGCGACAAAATAAAAACTATACGATAGTCATAGCAGGATAAAATAGACGACATACTTCTAGCAATTCTAGTGGAATACATTGAAATATAATTAATTCAGCTGTTACTTATATATCTAGCATGCACAATGAATATTGTAACTTTATTGGAACACCATTTTTGACATGAATAATCGTGTCAATTTTATTTTCAATAACGCTAGATGGAGAAACAACAAAAAGGGTAAGGGAACCTTGTGCTCCAGCAACTGCTCTAAATATTGCGTACCACTTGCTACAGCTATGTCCCTTCTGAAGTGAATAAGATCTATAGGACCAAACAATTATTTAATAAAATAACCGTAATAGGCGTAAAGGAAATATCATTCTTTTTGCCCACCTCAAGGTACAATTTACGAAGTAGTTATTTTAAAGTTTCTAATTCAACATTTTTGCCACTAATATTAAAAGTTGTATGTAGAAAAGCCCACGAAAATATTATTAGGAATGAACTATTATTTATTTATATTCCTTGCAGTCACATTATTTTTTCACACTAAAACAAGAAAAAGCGATTAATAAATATCACACGGAGATGAATATTCAAATATTTAGTATCATGCGGATTCTGAGAAATAGCACAAATATATGTATACATGAATTTCTCAGATTTGTTCTCCAATTCTGAACAATCAGCTCTAGGAATGTCTTTTTCACTTTTATAACCAATCTGTTCAGATGAGTGAACACTTCACATTCATCGCTACGACTAAAGTCTAAATATTCTATCAATGAAACCTTCTTTACTGTAAAATGGCTCACAGAAAAGAATAAATTACGAATTGATACGTATTTTAGTATATGGTTCTTGAATTTACTTTTAAAACTGCTATTAAGTCATTTTTGTTACCACCACCTGAAGCGAGTCTAAATTGAGGATAAACAAATCCTCTTAACACAAAATCTTTAATGCAATTATATTCAACGTTAATCTTTATGCTGATTCCTTATATTTCAAAGTTTTAGTGAATATCTTAACAAGTGATTTTTATATTCCATTCAGTGGATACTCATCTATGACATAGCTGGTAAGTGCAGGAATCTGAAATTTCATTTACTATTTTCCGCTAACGTTAATCGAAGAAATTTTCACAACATGGAAGGCATATTATTTAGATCCAGTGTTGCTTAGGCTCTGGATTCAAATAAACTGCAGAATGTGGCGTAGCGAACTTTCTATATTTAATGCTGCAATTTTAAATTTCTATATACGACATCAATAAAGTAAAAATGAAATTTACCCACAGAGAACAAACCGAGAGTCTATTGTATCAAATACATGAAATTCAATGTCTGAGACAGAAAAGCGCAACCACTCCAAGCTATATTTTTCGAAGTGACAAGAACTGCAAATTAAAGGTATACCTATAGACAATGGACATTAAATTGTTATAGTTAAAGAAACATTTTGTAATTTCAATGCACTGTAATTAAATGCTGCATCTGATAGCGTCAAACCATATTTTCTGTGTTCATTTTCCCTAAAATAGTAGTCTGATAAATTGAAAATGGTTCTCTCGTTTGTGCATTTTGTTTAGAAGCTTGGAAAATGAAGTATTTTAAGATCATATTGGACCATTTATTGTGTTAGTTTCAACGCCAAAGCTGCAATTTGTAAACTCCAATGTTTTTAAAAGGAAATTTGTACCAGTGTAGTATTAACACTGTCGTTTATTTACCAATAATGGAGGCCCCTGACGCAGAAGTGCATGAATGCAGGAAGAGATGCTATTTCGTAACTGATAAAAGCACCAGACAGGAATGCATTAAGAAAGAAAAGTTCGTCATTTTGTTTTGAGCTGAGTGTTCTACTCCATGCATAAAAAGAGTTCAATCTAAACTTTCTGGCAGCTTTCTTTCTATACAACGAAGACGAATATAACGCAATAATAGAAAAAGCAATAAATAAAACACGGCTTGTGATATATAATCATTATCTATTTACTCCGTGTTTTAAGAAAAAGCAATATTCATAATGTGATTTCACAACACAGGAAGAGTTTTTGCAACTAACAGGAAAGAGTATTATACACGAGGAACAAGAAGGATGAAGGAGCCAGTAGAATTGAAGCAGCTGCAGTTGCAAGATGACCTTTTCCAAATACCCTTACATCGAAAGTTATATTCATTCACCCAAATATTATTTTACTTCATATTCCCCCTCCCAAAAAATGTTTTGAAGGTCGTTGTTAGGAACTTGAACTAATAGCAAGGTGTTGATTCATACGAGAAAAAAAATATATTGGTTATTGGTCTTGTATGCTCCCCATCACTAAACCCAGAACGTTATCAAGAGAATGAGTCATACCTGGCCACAGCTCAATCTCAACTTCCACAGGTTGTACACAAAACGAATTTTTACCAAATTTTTCCGTAAAGAGTAACATACACTGTATATAGAGGACATAATTATCTGAATGTTGCTACCAAATGAATTTATGAACGGTAGTTGAAGAATTGTCCCACTAACAACATGAATCATGAATAAACTATAACGAAATAAAATTCAATACAGACTATATAAATCAAGAGATGTCATGGAATCGAGAAAGGAAAATGCAGTATGACAAAGCATACAGTGTACTATCATTATACTACAATAAACACTATATACTAATGTGTTTCTCGAAATTAATTGTAATGCAATGTCCAAAAAATTATTCAGTTTTGCTTAAGTAATTTGTACTTAGCAGACACTCTTGTACAAATGTTTAAAAAGAAAATAAAACATCCATCATGTGCATTTAATATACTGCATTGAAACACAATATTTAGACTAAATTCAAACTTCTGACTCGTCTCCAAGCTCCACTCGTGAATACAAAAAAGTATAACAAGGGAAAAGAGGGAGATTGTATATCAGAGTGGAAGTTGGTTTATATACCAATCAAAAACACTAATGATGCCTATTACGAAACTGTAATAAAAATTTTCCGAATGTATATACTGTGCGAGTTATATGAATGTACAGAGTGTCCAGAAAATCCGTTTTCACCCCTAGAAATCGCAAACGGTGAGACAGGTGCCAAAACAGGAAAACATGTGTTCGATCGTTTTAAAACTACAACGTACCAAAGCAAAAAGTGTTATCCCAGGGCTACCCACAGGGTCCCAGGCGGGGTCCAATTCAAAAGGTAAGGGGCTCAAATGGAATAAGTCTCGACAATCTAAAGTTACCCTGTGGAAAATGGCGGCCAGTCAAAATGCCAGCAAAAGCGTCATTGTTAAGTCTATGGCCACCCCCAAAAACCTAAAACGGTGGGATAGATGTCAAAACAGGAAAACATGTGTGTGATCTTTTCAAAAGTACAATGATTGAAAGTAAAAATATTTGTCCCAGGCTTCTAGAGGGGATCCCACTCAGACATTCCAAATTGCAAGGGAGGTCAAGTATCATATCGTTGGAAAGCTGTTGGAAAATAAAAGAAGACGTAACAAGCCTTGATTCTCTAAAATTACCCTGTGTAAAGTAGCGTCTGGTCATAATGTACATCTGCATTTCGATTCTCCGAATGAATTCACTTTCCATTTTGCAGTCGGCACTTGTTGTCATTGTGAGACATTTGCACGTATTCACTGTTCCTGGTGAAAGAATTTTGTTGTTTGACTCATCTTATAATTGATGATTCAGACATAGAGCATACAGTAAGTACCACTATTGTATAGTCATAAACATAAATAAGTAGAAATAAAAGTCTTTATTTCTTATGGTTCCAAGCTCTACTTATTTCTGCTCGTGGTTGTACATTATATGTTATTCCTTTCTTCTCTTTATTTCTTAATTTTCTCTAATTTTATTATATTTTTTATTTAGATATTGCTGGGCCGAAAGAGCAAAATCCCACAGTAAGGGCATTTCCTTTCTTTCCGTTGAGTACAAGAATGAAAGTTAAATTAAACTAAAACCCGGCTACAGAAAGAACTAAAACGCAAGATGTTTTCACAGTGCTATCGTAGAGCGTCCAGACTTGTTACACCTACTTTCATTTAACAACAGCTTTAAACGATATGCCACTTGACACTCCGCTTACCATTTGAAAATTTTGAGTAGGAACTCCGTTTGGACCCTGGGACAAATATTTGTACTTTCAATCATTGTACTTTTGAAATGATGACACATGTGTTTTCCTGTTTTGATATCTGTCTCAACGTTTCTGGTTTTATAGGGGTGGCCATATACTTTACAAGGGTTTTGCTGACATTTTGAATGGAGGCTATTTTACACAGGGTAATTTTAGAGACTCGACACTGGTTCCGTCTTCTTTCATTTCCCAACAGCTTTCCAAGGATATGCTACTTGACCGTCTTGCACTTTGCAAGTTTTGAGTTGGACCCCGCCTGGGACCCTGGGCGACATCTTTTGCTTTGATACGTTGTACTTTTAAAACGATCAAACACACGTTTCCTTGTTTTGGCATCTGTCTCACCGTTTGCGATTTCTAGAAGTGAAAACGGATTTTCTGGACACCCTGTATACTCATATAACTTGCACAGTATACGCATTCGGAAAATTTTTATTACAGTTTCGTAATAGGCATTATTAGTGTTTTCGATTGGTATATAAACCACCTTCCACTTCGATATATAACGTCCCTCTCTTCCCTTGTAAGGGGATCTTCGTCTTGGAAATTTGAATAGGGAGCTTCAGACAAAATGAGAAAAAAAGAAAGGAAAAATAACTCACATCTGTTTTACAATCATCTCTTGTCCCCTGTAAGACATAATTATCAAAATAATATTTACAAAAACTTCAAGAGACATAATCACTTTATATCGTTGAAAGCAAAGAGTGGAAGATGCATTTTGTTATAACGTTATACAGTACTTCCTGGACATAAGAAAAAAAAAAACGCTTTGAAACAAGCACAGTTTCTACGGGATGGAAACTGATATTATACTATATGCTTCACGCAGCATTTGTGACAAATGTGTTGATAAAGTATTTTCATTCATTTCTGACTTCCGTTTTGACTGCTACGCTGGTATTTACCTTTTTTTTTTATTTTTTTAGCAATCTTGAAAACAACTTCAGTCATAACGGCTGGCTATTAAATCCTGAGTAAAAAAGGGGATAGAGGTTTTAATCCTAGTTTATAATACAGAGAGCTACCCACCTCTTCGTTTCTCTACAAAATTCTTACCTTCTTCTTTCTAGAACTCAAATAAATATAAGTGGATATAAGTGCAAAGGGTGTTCTACGAAACGCGATGGATCTTCACAGATTTCCTTTGTGCGAGAAGTAATTTCCAAAATTTTACTTCAAATGTGTGTAATACAACATGGATGCTTAATGGGTTCTAGTTTATTTTTTTCTTTTACAATCCTGGACAATGCAAATATAAACGTACCTGAATTCCAATAGTTTTCCATATTCACTTTTTTGATTGTTCTTTCCCTTCTTATTCCTGCGAAGACTACATTTCGAATTGTTTGATTCTCCAGCACTAGGAGTATAGTCGACGAGTTTTATTTTGTTTGTTTTTTATCTAGAACTTCAAAGTTACAGTGAAGTGATTCGACATTCCTAAGGATATTAGATAAAGGCTTTACTAAACATATGGCTCTTGAAGCTAATTTTCAATCTGATATTAATTATATCATTTTTATTATTTTCAAAAATGGTTCCGACTTTAGTCACCACAAAAGCTTGAGTATTATTACATCCATCCGTTCAACTTTCTGTTGATTCCTCAGTTTTCAAAAGTTTCACATGTTGAAATACAATTTTCAGCAGTTTCACTCTCGATTTTTATTTTAATTGTCGTCGATGGGATGTTCACGCTACCAGAAGCCATCTATTTAACACAAGAATTATTTTGTAGGTTCTTGATTTAACAAAAAGCAATCTCAGTTGCAGCGAAATGACTCGTTCTGAAATGGAATAAAATAAATATTACTAATAACACAAATGTATCTGTTAATACATAAATAAAAAACAACACACACACACATGAATCACCTAAAATTTGCCTTCTGAATAAGTCGAAACTGTAAGATACTTTTGATTGTGTTTCCACAGGCGTCAAGTAGATACAAAAAGTGTTATATGTAGTCTATCTAGATAAGCGAACAAACAAACAAATCGAATGCAGTTTAGTAACAAACTTGCACCATGATGTGGATTTTACCATCTGATAATTGATAGATTACAATACCAGAAACAGGATTATTTTGGAAAGTTGGGGGAACTGATACATATTAAATTTCATGACAATTGGATAATTTGTGGAATAGGTTGACGAACAGACGATCTGAGAGACGGACACACGTCTGCTGGTTGGGTTGTATGACAGAAGTTCACTACGTCGCTTAAAAAGAAATTGAAATGAGGTTGAGTTTGTGAACAGCTCTGAGTCACCAGATCACTAACTAATAGTCTATCAAGATTTACGAAAATTACAAAATTACATCATATTATTGAAAGAGTTCTTTCAATAGATCATAGAAATCTTCCTGAATAATTCCTTTAATATATATACACACTTGTTAGTAAAATACACTGAATACAGTTTTGGAAAGTATCGCGTTGTTTTTAAATAACGTTTCCTAGTAACGCGTTACATTTTTTCTGAAGTAAATGTACCGGTAGCGCGTTACAAATTTTAACCCTATTTATGCGTAACATCTCGGATGAGTAACTACAATGTATGTGTATTTTTTCGGAAACAAATGTTCCCTTCCTGTAAGTAAATTTCTCAGAATGGAGCTATGGAGCAAGACTATGTAAGTGACCAACAGTCAGTCACCCATACACAGAGAAACAGATAAAATATTTGAGCCACTTGCTGTTTTTGGAAGATGAGTACAGCCTCAGGCAAATCACGACTACTGATTGCAAGTACCTGGAAGATTTTGACACATATTTTAACACCTGCAAATCAACACGTTCAGTGAATAAAGTGCGAATGTAATGGTAGTCTAGTTAACTTTGGTTCTTGTTTTTATAAAGATGGAGAACGAAAATATTTTACCGTTCGAACGTTTGAAAAAATACCTTTCCTTAAAAGTTGAGGATCATGTTGGAAAAAATTTAAAAGTGTCTGAAGTTCTCCGGTGGGAAATATTTATCAACAGCCAGGATTTCGTTCGCTTTTTTTTTTTTTTTTTTTTTAGTTAACTTTCTAGTGTAGGCAGAAGCAGCACACATACATAAACATTTGGGATTAAGGTGTTGTCGAAATGTTAATAATTTGTTTACGTGTGTACTTAATAATATTATATTAGTGCCTTCTCCAATACAAGACCTAATATCTACTTGTCAGGGGAATTAGACAGGAATTGGGAAAATATACTTGCATCTAACTTTAAGGATACAGAGTATTATCCTGCAATAGCGCATTGTTTATAGTTGCTATATATTTATTACTGTGGATATGTTTGATGGGTGCAATAATTATCGATATACAGTACGGTAAGGGGTTAACATGAACTAATGAGCAGGCCTACTTTATTACTAGAAAATACGTTTGTTGATAGTATATGACAGGCCCGTAGCCAGCCCAAAAACTTAGGGGGGGGGGGCGATCCAGCCATATGATAGTTCATCACCATATTATAGTTCTTTTGCAAGCCTACTGTAAAACTTTTAGGGGGCCAGCAAAAATTTAGGGGGGGGGCGGCTCCCCTAGACCCCCCTGGATACGGGCCTGGTATGTGATATTGGAGTTCTTTCAGGACAGTTTGCGTATTCTAGAGTTCCGTTGATTATAAAGTTTAGAGCTAGCTTTAAAAAGTATGAATCAATTTTAGAGTTACTGGTAAGTTTTGATTCACCTCCAGTTCATGTGTTCTGATTTTATTAGTTGTAGTGTAATGCTTCTTTATATTCTATATTTTTAGTTTTATATAACAATATTATTAATATTATATAATTAGTTTAGCAGATTAATAGTAACCAGCCATTCATTTCTTCTAATGAAGTATGGCACTTTAGTAAGTATTACATTAAGAGAAAATGTTCATATAGCTGTGAAATAAGAATTTGTTCCTGCGTGTACATAAAGCAATTTAGAACGTGCAAATTAGCGTTTATAAAGTAAGCAAAGCACATCAAATTTCCTATAAACTATATATGTATAATGTAACAAGAAAGGATATAGCAGCGGTACTATTATCAACCTACAACTCTAAACATTTCAGTTGTTTTGAAACAATCAGAATGTGCAATAATATAAATAATAATAATAATAATAATAATAATAATAATATAGTAGTAGTAGTAGTAGCTAGAAAATTGAGTTTTTTTTTTTTTTTTTTTTTTTTTTTTTTACAAATTCAAAGTAACTTACCCAACATCGACCTGTATGAACTATTTAATATCGTTTTAGTTATTCGAATATTGTTACCTGTGGATTTAAAAATTATACTTCATTTCATTATTACGTAAGTGGATTTATTTCAATTCGATATCTGATACATAATTATGTCAAAACGGCCATTGATTTCATAAATCGGGTTGTGTATGATAAAAAAATTTAAAAGTCCTGCATAAATAGGTATGCCCTCACTTTATTATATCAAAAAAATGAGATTAAGAATAATTAGATCAAGACTACAGAGTCCCGATTTTGGTGACTGGGATGGAAGGTTAAATTTCCGATGGGATTACCTTAAAATTATGAACTTATTGTGCTGTTTCGGATTTAATCTAAGAACGTAACTCCACATCACACATAGGCTCACTGCTGAAAAGAACGCTAAATTCAGTAAACGACAACAACGTTCAAAATCTCTCGAGGAAGTTTTGAAGGAGCATACAAATACGTGTTCATCAATGTCTTTACGTTAGTATGATGATTACAAAAACACGGTTGGTACAAGGGAAAGAAGAAAATAGATGCGGCGGATCTCTTGAGTTGATTCTCAGTTTAACGTCCCGTTGAGCAGTTAGGCTATATGAGACGTGGTCTACTGGTTAACGTGGAATCGGAACCACATGAGCTCCCGCCGAGAATCGAACTCTGGTCACGAACGCCAAACAGTGGGGCGAAAACGCAAAAAGCTGGCCAAAAGTAAAAAAACGAAAGTTAGTAATATAGATTTTTTTTTATGTAGTTGGCTAGAGTTATGTTAGAAGGGCTCAAATCCATAAGCCACTCTTAAATAGACCCTTCAGCAGGTCAAATGCGTAGAGAACAATAGAAGAATTGTGACGCGTCCGTTTAAATGGTTGTAACTTTCGAACGTGTTCATAGTTTTTAAATCTGTAAAGTTTTCCTCTATCGTACTGGTAAGTAGAACAAGTGTATGAAGTGAAAAATTAATAATAATGATGTAATAATTTATAATTTGAATCGCAAGTCAGGCAAGATTTTCACATTGTTTATATATTTTATTAACTTAAAGTGTTGAAAACATTATGGGCACCCTCGTGCACCACGTTCATATTTTGTAGAATGGTAGTCTGAAAATTAATTAATGCTGTCGACAAAAACGTAGCTGCCAAAACGTGCCAATTACGAAGCGTGTTGATGTTAATTATTGCTCATTAATGTTATAGTGACAAGCCGTTGCAGTTATCATAACCGAATCAAATACCAATAATTTGTGTCATTTAAGTAATAATACATTTCTAATAAATAAGAGCGTAAGTAACAAATAATTGTTGATCAAAATATGTGAAAAAAGTGAATGTTGTTAAAGATACATTGTGAAAATTACGAAGTATGTTGACATTCTTGTTATTCCGCCATTTTGGATCCGCCATTTTGTTTTTTTCAACTTTAGTTGCAGAATCGTAATCAGCAACCTCAATAACCCCTTAATACTAAATTTCATTCAATCTGAATATAGTTATCATATTTTGGCCAGCTTTTTGCGTTTTCGCCCCACTGTGCGCCAGTGGGGGATTTCTGTATTAGATGATGACATTATTAGTGGCAACAGTAGCGTAGCTAGAGTTTTTCAGTGGGGGCAATGAAGGACCCAAGAAGATTTTGAGGGGGCCACCTCCAATGAATGAAAACTTGTATTCCTATATATATATATATATATATATATATATATATATATATATATATATATATGGTGCCTTCCATTTCAACTCAGGCAAAAAAAAAAAAATTGTACCATCACCATCTCAGATACTGTTGAAACTTTTTTTTATAGCAACTAGACATCTTTTTAAGAGACCCATATTTTTTTGTTTTGTCGAAAAAAAATTTCCCGCCAAGTAATGGGCCATCAAAGACGGGGAGTACAATTTATGAATTGTAGAAGACATGGAAAATGGTCAACTTCGGAGCCTCACCATTCGGCTATGGAGACAGGTAGAGTTATAATTTTTGTTGTGGTATGTACATAGGGATATAAATAAACTATATTTTATTATAGTATGGTTTGCGCATGCGTATCTTTTTGTACATAAATTAACAAATGAACGTCAATTTATCTGAAAAGTCGAAGTTTGCGAATTTTTTCGAGCACTTTCGGTTCGAATTTTAAAATTCTGTTTTCGCGGTTGGTAAGACCTAGCTAGCTACCCGGTTTCAGAGAAAATATTTGGGTCTCTTCTGTGTGCAAGCGCTTTGTCGCAAAAAATTCGAGAAATTGTAAAATTTTCAAAAATCGCCATTTTTGGGCGCCATTTCCTCGAAAACACCATCTTTTAAAATTCTGAAATTTTCTCAGATAGTTCAACTTTACATGAACAATAAACACACCAAATACCATTCTCGACCAATGCTTCATGAATTAACTGCAGCCTTTTAAAGTTAGCTAAGTTTCGTTAACTTTGATGTCACAGTTAGCAACACTGGGAACAATAAAAGTGTAATGATTTGATTATGTTTGTGGTTCATATTCATTAAATGAAGAATAAAAGATTTTCTTGACTGTTTTTTTTTTTTCATTATTTTGATCAAGAAGGCTCTCTGAAACAGTAAAATAAGCCTCCCCCTATTCCTCCGTTTTCTTAAACCGAAATAATCTGAGGTGGAAATTACGATTACGAAACGCACAAAATTTAAAGTTCAGTTACTTAAAATGGTCTTCAGAAACAAAATTTCACTGATTATTTATTTATTTACATGGACGAATCATTTGCTTGGTTGGTGTCTTCTTCGCTAATAGCATGTAACCGTGCAGGTGCTCCAATACGTGTTGGCTCACAACTCGTCCAGGAGTGGATCTAGGGGGAAGAAACTTTTTTTATTTTATATATAAATAAAACCGATCTCAGAGTTTGGAGCTCTTAAAAGTAGCTCTAAGTAGCAGTATTACCCCCCTTCTAGAAGTCCGTCCTGGGTCCGCCCCTGCGTAGCAGATTGTCGATAGTCATAAATGCTGAAGATCCATGTGGAAGCATAAACAGCTCTTCAACTTCACGTAATTCATTATTTGTTCATAATGTTTCTGCTACGCACTACTGGTTATCATACATATATGTATGTAACAAAAGTTCCTTTCTGCAGATTTCTTAAATCTACACTTTGAATTGCAGAAGTTCGATTTTGGGGGAAGCATGAAGTTAGTTCATGGTGACCCGTTACTGCCATAAGAACTTCGCCATTTTCCGAAAGACAAAGATGACTTCGTTGAATACCAGTTACCGGTCGCATACTTTCCCTTTTTTTCTTCCGGAAGTCGTCGAATTCAGTTCCAGGCAACAAAACGAGAGTAATACCCGGAGTTTGTACTTGCACTATACTCACGAATTCTTCTGCGGTTTTAGTGGCGGCGCGGTGGCTCAGTGGTAGAGCGTTCACCTCCGGTGCTTGGGATCCCTGGTTCGATCCCAGCTCGCACCGTGTGGGCTTTGTGGTGGACAAACACCGTGCTCGTGGGTTTTCTCGGGGTTATCCCGTTTCCTCCCACTTTCTGCATTCCACTATTTCATTCATTTCTCATTATCATTGTCTCCTTTACCCTAACCGGCATAACCGTGGGACGCAAAAGGTAAATATTTCATTCATTTTTTTCTTCTGCGGTTTTAATACTGTGTATCTGTTTTTGCCTAAGGTTATGCCGCGTTGCCACATTCTTTACACCTCCCCCCCTTCCTCAATACCGTCGCAGAGACCCATGCATGGCCGGTTTCACTCCAAAACCACTGCTTTATCGGACCTGTCTGCATCTCGAACATCTAAAAGCGATTTTTAAAGTGGGATGCAGCACCATCAAAAGTCACTGACACGGTTTGGGAAATTGTAGACACTTATTATCTCGTATTCAAACCTTTTTCTATAAAATATATTTTCGTTTTTCTTCGTGTATGTTTAGAATCTTGTCTATGGCTATGAGTACATGAGCCGAATCGTGTGTTTTATCGTCGTTTATTACAACAAAGCTGTCAGTTGTTTCATACACGTGTATACCGGTGATAACTCTGAATTTCACTTTGCAGAATAACCGTTCAGTTTTCAGCGAAGTCTATATGAAGTAAATTAGAATTTGTATCTTGAAATTTTATACGGTGCTTTTCGGTAGCAATTAATTCTCTTTGGATTTTCTTGATGTAGTCATGAATTACAATTCTTACAGTTAATCCAGCAATGTACGATACGAAAACAGAAAGTCGCACAGTTTTAACGAGATTATTGTTTTCCCATATGGCATACGTAACACTTTCATTTTCATCAGGATCAATAATTAAAGACTACACTTATTCCTTCTACTCCAGGACATTCACCACATTCTTGAAGAAGACAGATGTCATTTTCTACGGATGATACTACTAAAGGAAATATGTTACTCATTACAGCTTCAATACAGGCTGCACCTTTGAATTGTACCAACGCAGTAGCAGCTAACTTAAAATTTGCACAACACACACACACACACACATACACACTTTCTTCGCAGGTTGCGGACTGACACACTTTAGTCGAATACTGTAAAATTCCGAGTGACCCATTCTTATGTTGGGATTGTTTTGTTTAAAAAGTCGGTAAATTTCCTTGGAACGCGTAAGAAAACGTTTCGATTTTTTAAACTTTTTGTCCTTTTTCGATCACTGTAATGACATCGCACTTAATTGAGACTTTGTCTGAAGCATTCCAAATCATCACTGAGGTAATAGTTCAGGCTTTTTGTAGATCATCGGAATTTATTGCATGGTCAATTCAAGTAAACTTAAAATTTGTGTGTTTCGTAATCGTAATTTCCACCTGAGATTATTTCGGTTTAAGAAAACGGAGGAGTAGGGGAATATGAACCACAAACATAATCAAATCATTGCACTTTTATTGTTCCCAGTGTTGCTAACTGTAACATCAAAGTTAACGAAACTTAGCTAACTTTAAAAGGCTGCAGTTAATTCATGAAGCATTGGTCGAGAATGGTATTTGGTGTGTTTATTATTCGTGTAAAGTTGAACCATCTGAGAAAATTTCAGAATTTTGAAAGATGGTGTTTTCGAGATAATGGCGCCCAAAAATGGCGATTTTTGAAAATTTTACAATTTCTCGAATTTTTTGCGACAAAACGCTTGCACACAGAAGAGACACAAATATTTTCTCTGAAACTGGGTAGCTAGGTCTTACCAACCGCGAAAACAGAGTTTTAAAATTCGAACCGAAAGTGCTCGGAAAAATTCGCAAACTTCGACTTTTCAGATAAATTGACGTTCATTTGTTAATTTATGTACAAAAAGATACGCATGCGCAAACCATACTATAATAAAATAAAGTTTATTTATATCCCTATGTACATACCACAACAAGAATTATAACTCTACCTCTCTCCATAACCGAATGATGAGGCTCCGAAGTTGACCATTTTCAATGTCTTCTACAATTCATAAATTGCACTCCCCGTCTTTGATGGCCCATTACTTGGCGGGAAATTTTTTTTCAACAAAACAAAAAAATATGGGTCTCTTAAAAACATGTCTAGTTGCTATAAAAAAGTTTCAACAATATCTGAGATGGTGATGGTACATGCTCTGCCTGAATTGAAATGGACGGCACAATATATTGATTTTGAGTTTAACGTCCCGTTCAGCAACGAGGCTATATGAGACGTGGACCTACTGATTTACGTGGAATCCGAACCACATGAACTCCCGCCGGGAATTGAACCCGGGACTCCCACGCCAAAGGCGCGTACGGTAACCGCTTAGCCACGATATATATATATATATATATATATATATATATATATATATATATATATATATATATATATATTTGTGTGTGTGTGTGTGTTCAAGGTGAATGTTTCTATCTTTGTTGTTCATGATTTTACTCTTGAAAACAGTCAAAATGTAAGAATTTAGTACCTCAAACAACTTGGATTCATTGATGCAATTGATTTCTAATATAAGTAAATAGTTATTTAATCACGGTGTTTAAAATATGTGTAGCTGGTTGACTTAAGTGAAAGCAAACACACTTTTACAGGTAAAGAAAATAATTTATAGGTTCATGCCTCTACTTAAAAAGGATCTTTCTCTTCGTATGGGCAGCATCAAACTTATCCACACCTTGTTAAAGATCTAACGATTTAGCAATTTTCTTCTCAATACAAAGTAACACTATTGAATTGCGCATATAAGTCTTTAATCTTTTCAAAGGAGAGAATGACCTTTCACATGTAGCACAAGAAACTGATATACTCACAGAGATGATATCTAGCTTGTAGGTGTCTAGGAATGCGTTTCTGTAGACACAAAGAAGATCAACAAAATTCGTCAAGGAATCAGCTTTGGTTTCCTTCTCGTCTTCATACAACTTAATTATGTTTGGGAGAATTTTGAATTCTCACTTTAATGTTTGCAGATCACTCCATAATGCTGGGCCATAGGCTCGACAATGTTGTAATTTAAAAAGTTTTCACTTTTCGGATGTAGAGTGGTGATTGATCTGATGATTTTGCTTCATGATACAAAGCGGTTTTCCATATCAGTGATTGCCTATCAATAGTAGGCAGAAAAATGTCTCTTGGTTGATATATTATCTTTAGAAAATTCGTTTTCTGCATCCAATGAAAGAAGAGATTCATCCAAAATGAATTTGTGATATTTCGATGGCGGATATCTAGTTTGTTTCCACGAGGAACCCCTATATTCCATGTTTCCGGCTCTGGAATTCGAGACCATTTTCTTTGCACACCTCCAAACATTCTTCATAAATTAGTTCGAATATTGTTCTTTGAGAGTCATATTCACCAGACCTCATCTTGGTCAGCGTTTGAACTAGTGTATCTACAAGAATCAAACCTTCTGACATTTCTGCATCTACTTGAGATAAGGCGAAACTCAAAGTTACAGCATGGCACCAGTAATCTAAATTTTAGCAGCCCGAAAACATTCCCTCGTGTATAGATCACACTAATTTTCCGGATGGAATGATGGGGGTAAATAAATATCACAAGTTCCAGATTTGTTTTAATACCGCATGATAACAGAATGTGTTGAAAACAGATTTTATGAAAAAAAAAAGAGGAATAAATGGATATGATAATTTGTAAAAAAAAAGTGATAGTGCTTAAGAGAATTATAAGAAAAAACCTTGAAAATTAATCAGGAGGTACCATTAATATGCTTTACCTTTGTTATAATAACTTGTCCTAAGGGACAACGGTGATAGAAACTAATGAGACTTCATAATTGCAAAGAAAATCATAAAACACTTAATTTGAAATTAAAGACTGATAAACTTTGGTAATAGAATGGGGATTCAGGCTGGCAGATGGGGAGAGTGAAAACGGAGACAACAGAGACGTTCTTTTTTTTTTTAAAAGCCATGTGCAAAGATATTAACCTTGGACTTCGGGTGAGAGGTTACCATATACTCATGTGAGTTTCAATTGCTACCACTTGTAAAAGTTAGCTAAGAAAGACAGTCTGAGCTTTCTAGTTTTAGTTGTCTAGCGCAATTAGTTTTTGTGACAAGTAACTCAGATATGCAAATAGTATCATTAATATCATCTTGTATATGTTAGAATTCTCTTTGTGAAGACAAAATTGTAATTAAGCATTTCGAGGTAGAACAGGTTCTTTTACTTAACTTCTACAAAGAAAAGATTAGAACCTACCTCTTATGCATAGATACGACAGCGTGGGATACTGTCGGTCTGTAAATAATATAATCTGAAGTCATCTACTATATCTAACTAAATATAGTTGATTAATCATTTTCATTAATCAATAAATAGTTGTTTGGTAGATAAACTCTATTATTATTATTATTATTATTATTATTATTATTATTATTATTATTATTAATAATAATAATAATAATAATAATAATACCAAATTATTTAATGGATGATATGCATTTGTACTATGTCACCATAATCAATGGAAATTAATTACTTAGTGTACGAAGACTTCTTTCGTCCAACACAAGTGTAATGTTTTACTGCAGTGCATGTTATTTGTAAGTAAGCATACCATATTTTAGTATGACTTTCAACATTGAAGCGAATGAGAATACCGACTGATTTTGCTATTTTTCTGGTTCTTTTTAAAAACAAAGGAGATAACTAGATAAGGGACAGAGGTTAAAATGAATGTACAGGTGGTGAAGTCAATGCAAGCACCCCACAAATTTCTGTGAATTAGATCTTGCCGTACTACAAACTAAAACGAGTAGAGCTATTTTATTCGGAACGCAGACTATTGCAGCGGTATTCTGCAGTTCGTAACTTTGTTGTCGAGAGATGTTTTGGAAGTAGTTTCACTTGTAGCCACTGCCAACTCACCGTTTGTCAACCTATAGCAGCATCACTCTGTGTAGGAGAGCCACTAGGGGGGTCAAGAATTTGAGCAAGGGAGCCTGGCCCCCCTTGGCTCCGCCACTGATTGGCAATAATAATAACGATGCCTTAATAGCAACCCCGAAGGCAACACGTAAAATAAATCTATATCACCATTTACTTTGGAAATAGGGCTTAACCGGTATATTTGAATTATCAAGCATTTTCAAAAGATCTCTAATCCTAGATTTAAAGAATACGACAAATATTTCTTTTTTTTAACAGACTGCATATCAGGATACCTAAGGTTACACAGAATGAAACAGCGAACAAGTTTGGGGCTTCCGCATTATTTCATAAAATTTCGAAAAAATAATCATTGAGCATTAAAATTAATGCTGTGTATGATGACAACTTATTTAAACTAAACGTAAATACACGTATGTATTTACTTTTTCAAACTAAAAGTAAATACACATCTTCACTAACTACAGGATGTATGGGATTAGTATGGTTCGCTTTTTAAATGTTTGAAAAAAACCTTATCATACACAGGGTGATCTGGGAGTGGCCAACCCCTTTAGTTTCAACAGTATAGTGTTAGTTATGGTAGAATGTCTGTACACAGTTACCTTTAAGTCTTAAGAGTCTTCAGAGTTATAAACTTCAGTATGATCACCATCCATTTCGTAAAACAGCTGAATTTTGCGCAAAGTTCTCGCAGATGTTTTGCGGAGATACTCCGGAGTCACAAGGGTGAAGGCGTGTTCCACAGCTGCTCGCAATTCAAACGTTGTGTGATATCGAGTGTCTCTTACACGTTGTTTTATGAAACCCCAGAGAGCATTGTGTGATGTCGTTAGATCGGGACTTCTTGGAGACGAGGCAAAGGGAGCTGGTGAAGACGCATAACCTATTCCAATCCAGCAGGAAAGATCTGATTCAGGTAATTGCGCAAATGAATCGCGAAGTGCACTGGTGAGCTGGCATGGGTAGCAATGTTGCCAGACAATGCAAGACAATATTACCAAATAAATGTAGGCAAAATCTAAAACCGTCAGAAAACACCAATTAGGGGTACGCAGTAGAGGTCCCGGCGTTCATCCCAATGGGAAAATTTTGGCCGTGGGAACGTTCCCACGGGGCTTAAACCGGTGTAAACTAGTATGTTGCTATATGGTCATGCTAAAGGATGCCTACCAGATGTAGAAACAAGATGAAACATGCCTTTTTCGTGTTCTTGTCGTGTATTGGCTAGTTATTTGAATCCCCCAAACTCCCACTCCCTCCTGCGAAGAACGTAAGCGGAACGTATGTGCTTGTGTAGATCATTCTGTTAGCAGCTGTTGCAAAGGAAGAGATGTCAAATTTAAAGATGTCATCGTCAATGAGTTTATTAGATAAGCTTAATAAACCATCAATGGTACCCTTTACAAAAATGCGAGATTTGGAGATTGGAGTACCATTCCGTATTGTAAACTGTGAGATAATTACAACGGTATATGGCAGGAAGGCATGTGTGACATTTGAAGGAGGTGAAAAAGTGATTTTACCAGGACGTTGTACTGAAAAATTGGAAGCAGATAATGGTGCATTATTAACGTATTTACAAAGTGGAAATGTCTGTTTAATATATAAAGGAATGAAGATTAATGTATCTGGGCGTAACATGAACGATCTTGAATTTACTGAACTGGTATACTCATCGTAAGTGTATGGTGGCATGTAGAAACAAGATGAAACCTGAATATTCCTCTTCATGCATGCGCAGTCATCTGTATGCATAGTGTTGTTATTCTGTGTTGATCAGCTACTGGAGTAACATGCCTTTGAGTGCTTGTGCATCAACTATGGAGACGAAGAAAGAGTACTTGTTAAATATGGAATATGGACTTGATTCAATGAAAACCAAATTAATTTGTATTTGTCTGGATAGTGATACATTTGAGCCAGTGATTCGTGTTGGTAAAGGACTTGTTTTTGGATTGGAGTTAAATTTGGCAGAGTGGGAGAAACTTTTACATTTGACCCCGTTTGTTACGGACTATTTAAATTCTCAAGTGGAAATTACATTCATAAAATCTCTAGGTCGAAAAAACGAACTGGTGGTGCGAAAACTAATGGGTGAAAAATTAGTGATGTTAGAGAAGAAAGGAACACTTCATGCTCCTCGAAACACTGTGTACTTAACTTCAAGTGATTGGCTTTATTTCTTGGAAATATTACCGTGTATTGAACATGCTGTGAAAAACAGTAAAATTCGCAGTGTTGTGCTACGTGAATATTTTGACTTGTGTACAGATACTATTCGCAATCATGTACAATCGCAGTGTCTTACATGCAGAGGACTTGCCGGAATCCATACCTGTGTTGATGAACAGAGTATTATTAATGGTATGAACATCAGTTTGACAAGTATCTCTCTTGATAAGAACAGTGATGAGAACATTGATGGTGAAAGATTAAAATTGGAAATGAGAGTACTTTGCAAACAAAAACTCATAGACTCAATTATGGCTGATTTATTTGATAGTGTACAGACAAAGCCATGGTGGGGGAAACCGATACTCAACCTTCGATGGGTATCAATGAAGTGAACGTCTCTTCATAAAGAAGAAGAAAATTTATTTGTTGTTTCACGTATACTAAACAACGTAATAACAAATGTAATAAAAATATATATAGTGAAAGTGAAATGTTTTATTTTGTGTGTGTTATGTGTTCATTTCATACACCTCAATATGATAGGATTTTTAATTAATGTACTATTTTTTATGATAAGAAAAGATCCTAACATATTTTTCCTCGTATACTATAAGTGATATGTATAATAATAATAATAATAATGAATTCAAATTCTTGAAAACGAATGTTAAAATAAAAGTTAGTATTTGAAGTTATTATTATTATTATACAATTCTGTCTTAAGTATGATAGAACTTATTTATTTTCTTGAAAAGAACTAAAATAATTAATAAATTTTTAAAAACAAAGTCCTATCATAATAATATTGAATTCACATACTTGGTTTAATTTACGAAAGAATAACTGATTAAGTATTTGAATTCATTATTATTATTATTATTATTATTATTATTATTATTATTTAGTTATGTGATTACATCATTGAATTAAAAATCAGTTTTAGATTTTTAAAAAAAACAGTATGAAATTCTTTAATTCAATGAGTTAAAATTATGTTTTGTGAGATGTGTATTTAATTACATAATTGATCATAAAACATGTTCATTAGGAAATGGAAAAATAAGAAATAAAACATCTGTTTTCAGAGAAAAAGAATACAAGTATTTATTGATGTTGATGAAGATATTTACACAGTTAAAACGACGGTAAGTATAGTACATTTTTAAAAGACAGTACGTTAGATATTTTTATTATCCAGTTGATGATAACTTCACAGTCGTTATATACTGCTCAGTGATGCTGTCCATACACACGTACACAGCTGTGTTGTTTTTACACATACACAGTTCATTGTTCAATTAATGGTAACTTCACAGATGATACTACTGCTGTTAATGATGGTGAAACGTAGATAAACGTTATTATGTACAATGATGATGTCCATAGACACGTTGACGATCTTTTATTCTCTGAAATGAAAAAAATGAAAAACATAACTTAAAATTTATTTTATCTATAATCATGAACAAATAAAAAACAACAAATGATAATATATACAAACACATTATAATAAAGAAAAAGAAGGAGAAATGACTACCTGCAATAATAATAGCTAGAATTTTATCTATAGTAAAAAAGTATTCAAAACAAACGAAGAAGAAGAATGAAGACATCATGATATGTATACAGAAGAAATGATTACCTGTAAAATACAGCAAGAGGCTATCATTTTTTTCTGGAGTTGATGAGAAAGTGTAATGAAATTCATTGAAGGACTTTCCTTTAGCTTAGAAGCAAAGGAAAAGGTATGAATAATGTCCATATACGGACGATTTCAAACTTTGAATTTTTTTATTATTAAATGTATAAGAAATGGAATTTCTATGTAGAAATTGAATATGTTGCATTACATATGGAGGAAACCCAAATGTATCGAAGTAGTGGACACGTCCATCAGTATGAATATATACGGAAATCCAGTGTGTGCCAAATTTGTTCGAGGGATCTGTATTTATGATGATAGCTGCAGGTAGTGGAACATGTGTTGGTAATTGATTGGCTGCATATACGCCAACGAAATGATTGTGAAATAAAGAATTTGTTTGCAAAGCATTCAATAAATCTAGGGTAGAGGACATCATGTATAAAAATGCAGACATGTACATATATGATACGGTATTTAAATAACGTACCTTTAAAAATCCATGATGATGTTGCCCTGATGATCCACTTCTAAGAGAGATTGGAACTCGCCATATGTGATGCATGAGACAGGTGCTGGTAGAGGATTCTTAAAATGAACTTCCAGACGAACACATCCATGTTTGATGAGATTCCAATGCTGCGCAGCGCTGGCTTCTCCATCTTGAGTAACGTCGAAAACAAAGATAGTGTATCCTTGAGGAAAGGCAAGACGAGGAATATTGTTGCCATGATTGGAAAAGTGAATACCTGATCCACAGAATAAGGTATGATATGAGGAAACATAGAGGTTGTTTCCGAAATTCGGCTGTAAAGGTTTTGAGGGTACAGGTTTTCCATCAATGTATAGAGAGAAGAAATTGATGTCAAAATGTTTGAAATGAAATGGATTTGAAGTTATTGTTCCTGTATAGGCATCATTTTGAGTAAACGCCACAAGCACTCGAGTTGGTAATACTCCCATAAATAAATTATAAATTGTTTTTGATTGATGATCCTTTGGGATGACGAATTACTTCATTTGCACTCTTGTGAGAGGATATTTGGCTGTTGATTGTAGAAACTTGTTGTGCGCTAGTTTTATTGCAGCACTAACATTAATCTTTTAAATATGTAAAGCAGCGTCTAAAATAATCACTTTAGCCGCATCAGATGAATCACTAGCGATGAGACAAAAGTTTCGCTTTGCAGGAATTAACTTGATGCGTAATTCTACTCCTTGGATTAAAAATTTATCCTGATTAAAAATATCACAATGAAGATGTCGAAACATGTCGAGTTTTGCACTTTTTGGTAATTCATAATGTTGTTGAAATCCTGTTTTACCACTAGATGTTGCATTGATATGTCCAGCAGTATCTTGAAACCAGAATGCACATTGAAGATTGGTATTTTTAGCAGAATTATCATAATTTAACAGTTGTTCGATGTATGATCAATATGGATGATTATGAGATGGAAATGAAATCAGTTTGTTATTTAAATACACTTCCACTTCGCTCAACATAGAATTTAAAAAGTCATTAATAGGATCCACAGGTTTATCACTTTCAACAAATGCTGATCCATCAGGCTTAACAATTTGAGCTTCAATGTAAAGAAGACTATGTGGAAAATCTATGTATTCATCACTTGTTCCTGGCATGACAAATTCTATAGGGGCATTATCAGCTAGCGAACTGATTAGTTTGTATGTAACAACATGATTATCCAATATACTGGTTTGCGTTGGTAATTGTAGAAAAAATATCTAGTTCACTTTTTACACACTCGCAGGATTGATGATGTAAGAAAGCCATGATGGTGATGGTTTAATCAAAGATATCGTGCGATACTTTCCTCTTCTCATACTACTGATTTTTCTTTCTTTTCTGAGTACGTTTCCTCTTGCCCTTCTTCTTGCGCTTGATGATGTGTAATGATGAAGAGTTAAAGATGGAATGGTGTGTAATTCTTCTTTTCTTGGGTTGATATCCACATGCTAGCATTAATTTCAGTTTATTCTTTGCTTTGTCTTGCAAGACAGATCTCGCTTCACCCATTCGTTGATGAAAGGATTCGTTAATAGGTTGTTTATCGACGATGACATCAGTAATAACGTTTGCTCCAGATTTTAATAATTCCTTTGCTACTGTTTTATCTCCTTGTTTTACTAATGGCATGACAGAACGAAATAATCCTTCAAGGAAACTTCCAATACCATGTCCAAGTTGATAAGGAGATCCAACATAAACGTTTCCAGTTCCAGAAGGAGCTTGCTTTGATAATATTGTAAATATGGATTATTCATATTTATTGATGTTGACGCACTGGTCGAAAATGTAGTTTAACGCATACAGTTCCGAAAGTGAATGCCAGTGGAGAGCCTGTACTATCTCTTATATCTACTTTGATGTGTTCAAAATGCATCTTCTCTATAGGCACATAATGAGGAGGATTAAAAATTTCTATAACACTACTTTCAAACGTATGATTCACAGGATTCATATTTATGATACGTAATAATGGTGCTACTGTATCTCCAAGAAATACAGATTGAGTTATATCACAATACACATACATTATAGATGGAAGTCCTAAACGAAAATTTGGAATGCTTTATCCTTGTTGCATATCCTTTAAATCAACGTTTGGTTCAAATCCCAACATAGCACTAACACTTGGTGATAATACAACGTCTACATCTATGTCTTTATGAAGACGTCGTATAAAACAGGTATTACTCTCACGAGTATAGGAAATATGTAAATTTGTGAATCTGTTGTACGTATTAATTATCAATTCTGATATGTCAGTGTAATAACGTACAGAAATAGTTACAAATTTCCATTCATCATTTTTTGCAGGTTTGTAGAAAATTTTATTATTTTCTTCATTAATATTGAATGAGGATAATAAATTTCAACAATAGCCACTTCCCACTTTTCACGGAATTCCATTATTTGATGAAGTTTCGTAGTGTATGATGTTAAGGTGTTGTGAGGAAAATATTCCATAGAACTATTACTGGGAAGCGTAACGTAAAAATCTGTCAGGCTCCATTGTCTATCTCAATCTTCTTTACGGATGATGCAGTTATCCAGGAATCGAAAGAAGGATATCCTTTCCAATGAACAAGATATTCTTTTATGCTGCCTTTTCTTCATGTACGTATGACTTTATCTATGTAAAACGTCTTTGATAACGCCACAGGTTGTAATTCCTCTCTATAAAATAATCCATCCAGTAGTTCCTTGTTTAGATCTTCAATTTCTAAAACAGGTTAATCTCTTGGTATTATCTTCTTAACTTTAAATATTTAACACGTCCAGTTTTGCATGTATCCTTTTTCAAATGTACGTTTAGTTTTACTAATTCGTACTGTATTACCAATCTTAAGATGTTTGAGAAATTTGGATTCTTCTTCTTCTTTATTTTATTATCATACTGAGTATGCCATACTTGTAATAGGTTATTTTGAGAAACATATGCAGGTGACATCTTTATGCTTGAATAATAACTTTCATTGTATGATTTCACAAGAAGAGATAATAGATTTAAATAATTATACGTTTGATACTTTGTAAAATACTTCCACACTTTCTCTTTTAGAGTTTTGTTAAAACGTTCTACAATACTAGCTTTTATATCAGGATTATTAGTTGTATAATGTTTTATTTTGTTGTCCTCTAAGTACTTCTGTATTGTTTTATTAGTAAACTCACTTCCTTTATCTGTTCGGAATGTAATTGGTTTTCTGTCTTTGAACACAATTTTCAATGCTTTTAAGATAACATTTGTACTTTTAGATTTTAATGGCACAGCCCAGGCATATCGACTGAACACATCTATCACTGTAAGAATATAACGATATCCATCATTAAATTTATGAAGAGATTGAAGATCATTAATATCACTTTCCCACTTACCATCAATGTTATTCACTACATAGAAATCTCTTTTAAAACGACGACGTACTGGTTTGTGTAACGTATATGTTGTTTGTTGCAGTAACTATTTTCTTATACAATGTATAGGAATTTTCTTCTTTGTAGCTATCCACAATATTTTAACCGTTGGAAACGATGCAGGATGTGAAGGGTTGTAGTAAATCTTGTTTAACTGTTTGTTTGTGGTTTCCATCTTGACCATACGGGACGTTTACATGCACGTTTTCTTTTCCTTATAGGAGATACTCCTTTTTCCTTTTCTTCTGCTGCTTCTTCTTCGTCGTCTTCTGGAAACGATTTCAAAGGTATTTTCCCTTTGACGATGATGCTGCTGGTGATGCTTTAGTTCGTCGTAAAATATATGACAAACGTTTTGGATTTCCAATAAGTTCTTGAGATGTGTTATTAGAAGATAAATAATTACAAAATTTCTCTCATCCCGGTGGATTCGTGTGTTTCCGGAGTCGTAACACATCAGAAGTTAAATCTACAATGTGAGATCCTTCTAGTTTATCACCTTTGATGTAAACAATTCCTTTATTATCCCACGTGATATTATCATCATGTTTCATTCTATGTATTAGTAGTTCAGCTCTTTTATGAAAGATTTTGGGTATAGATAACAATATTTCTTCTACTTCAGGCTTCTCTGATTTTGTTGACGTAATCGAAAGTGTCACAGGTTCTTCTTGTTTTCGTATTAAATGTAAATATTTTTGAAGAATATTATTATATTGATTCAACTTTTCTTCATCACTAAGCGATGATAACTGTAAAATCTCGTGCATTTCTTGATCCAAATTAGATTCACGTTTATCTAGGGCTGATAATGATGATGCTGATGTTTATATACGATTAAGAACTTCAGGTTGAACTAAAATCATCATCTTTGTGTGTTCCATTGCACTAACGGAATAGTAAGCTTGATAATGCACCAGTTAAAATAGGAGCTAATAATGCCAGTAAGAATCCACCCTGCTGCTGTACTAATAAATGCTTCTTCTTCTTTTGGATGGAGTTTCCTTTCTTCACAAGATATGGAAGCGTTCTCTTGTATCGCTTTAATCTTGTTTTCTGTGTCTTTGTAAGAGGTACATTCCCCTTTAATACATTATAACAATATTCGCAAATACTACGAATCACTGACGAGTCTGCATTGGCCACTATAGCTTTACGTAATTTAGGATGTGCTTTGCTCAGCGTACGAAGAAGATCTCCAAGCTCTACTCTTCGAGACATATTGTCAGAATGAAAAAACACAGTTTAAAATTATCATTATAAACACACCTTATATTTCGTTGGAACATAAACGTAGTGATAAATATAACCAGGATAGATATTTGTTTGAAAACGAAGTTCATCTGGCGCATCATGTTTTAAATCAATACATAAATATCCATATGGTGACTTTGTTGCGACGTTGAAGCTTTCTTGAAGAAATTTTGGATTCTCAGGAGTTAGTTGATAACTCAAATGTTTGTGATTTATCTCTTGGATTTTTAAATAATACGAGATAAGAACAATTCAAGCTCATATCTCTGCTTCCTTTTCCCTGATGAAATATGTTTTGTGTAATAAATAGTACACTAAGACTTCTATGATGACAACCCTTTGTAAAGAAATCAACTATATTTCGGTTCACTTTATACATTTGATCAATAATAATAAGATGTGGTCCAGTTTCAGGTAAAAAGTCTTTTGTTCCAGGTAATCCTTCAATTAATTGTACTTTTGTAGAAATCTCTCTGTATGCATTTCGCCATTCTCCACAGTACCAATAAATACAGAATGACGAAATGATGTATTAACCATACGGGAAAAATTGGACAGGAATCGTATTACAAAGGAAGTTTTTCCACATCCACTTGGTCCGGCAACAATACATGAAAAGGGATGTTTCCACGTCGTATCCATGTTAAAGAGTATGATCATTTATTCTTCATACGTATATTTATAAAGGGCCTTATTACATTTCTCTTCTTCTTTTGTTACAAGTAGGTAGACATATGGAAGAATATCATATGAATTTGGTATTCTACGACGTTTTATTTAATTTACCATATAAACTTTTGTTTCGGGCATGCTGACGATAGTATGCTCTTTCCTGCGGCAAATTGCTTTCTCATTGGTAATTTTGACTTCAGTGGGACGAGATTCTTCTTCTTCTGCCTCCTCTTCATTATCTACTATCATTTCCTTCATTACATCAAAATTTAGGTGTTTTCCCAAGAATCATAGTTTAATGACAAGCCCCGTATCTTGCATACTAGAAATTCCTTCTTCGTACTGGAATCAAAAATACGTAACCCATAATTCTTGGGTCCAGCCGAGACGTATTCTGAAATATAGGCCTCTTTACCATACTCGAGTACTTAATTTGTTAAATCGCCTAAAGAGTCACCAGTTGGAATTGTACTTTCACCCGGTTTTTGCGTATAAATGAATGAATCAGTATCAAAATATAATACTCTTTTTTGTAGTTGTTCTAAATACTTGTACAATTCTAATCTTGCTTGTGCTGTTGTGTATACGGCTATGACAAGGTTTACTGTTGGTAGTGAAACAGGAATTTCATCTGTGTACTGCCAATATACATATATCATATCATCATTTACTGGAAATATTTGATGAACGTCTATATCATGAGATGTTAATTTTTCATATAATTCCTTGGGGTCATTAATAATGCTTACATGATCCATGTTCTAACGTTGCCCACATTTTCTCCAAAATGAATTTAGCATAAATTTAGCTAAACTCGTAAGTGCTGGATTATGTTGAATTTTATTTACATTTAGACGTATTTCTTCGTTTTCATAAAATTGCTGAATGTATTTCTCCTTTAACTCATCTGTTTCACACCATGATGGCCATCCACTAGCTTCCGTTTTTGCTTTTAGAAAGGTATTTATGTACTCTGCAAATGAGCCGCCACCTTTCTGTTTCTTCATCATATGACCAGATTTCATGAATATCTATTATTTTCTATCCTTTTCCTAATGCTTTTCTTCATCTGCTACCCACGGACCATGTAGAACTCGGTCTTCATCGCTGTGATTACAAGATGACTGATTTAAGTCATCACAACATGTACGGCAAAGTTGAAGCATCAATCTATCATTTGACTTGTAAGGGGGTACTGGTTGTAAGAGATTTCTTGGAGGTAGAATACTTAGTTTAACTAATCCTTCTACTTCTTCAATGATGGGAATATTTGAATCTCCAGGTAGATAAATAGTAGGATAACGAATTGGAAATGTCTTAGTCTTAGAAATATATGGGTACAGCGAAATAACATTCTTGTATTCGATTGTTTCTCCTTCAGATTCTTGTGCTTTATGATACAAACGTATGACATTCACGTCCTCCATAAAAACCGTCACGAGGATTTAGTGGTGTTTTCTTTGTATATGGATGATTACTAACATACTTCTTCATCTCTTCATTTCCTGCCAATTGTTTTTTAAATTCACAGCCCCATATTTTGTGCACTTCACAGCCAAAATCTTGTAATTTTTGAATTTTCTTTGTTGCTTCATATCGAAATTCCAAGGTATCTGTAGCATTGTTATAGATGGATTTATCTCTGTCGTTAGGGTAACAGAAAATGCAAGCATGTACTCACATCCCTCATATTACCACACGTGTATTGGTCCTGTGTTGAGATCTGTCCATACACCATCTACTTTCATTGATGTTATTCGTTTTTCCTTACTACGAGCAGCATTGGTAATTGGTATGTTTCTTGTGTTTTCTTCCCAAGGTATCCATTGTACTGCTTTAACTGATTGGACATCTCTCCATCGATACCCGTTCTTTGGTATGATACCAATCGTATTTTCCTTTAAGAAATTTCTTCGATACAGCAAGTTACATGCACTGGCGACTGTAATGCATTCAAGTAAGGGATTTTCATTTGTTTCAGATTCAAATATTCATAAAGGAAATACATGCTTGGCGTAATACTTCAACATTTTGTACACAATACTAGATGAGTTCTTCTTTCATTTTAAAGGTATCGTCTCGATGTTCAGTATACCATTGAAGAAATTTGCGTCTTTCGTCTACTTTTATGGTATCTGCTCCATAATATCTAATGTCTGGAAGTGTACCTTCATATCTTTGGTTCTCACGTAGATTGAAAAAGTGTGGGAAATATCCTTTGCACGATTGAAGATTAAATGCACCACTTAATTTACTTAAGGGCATAGGAAGAAAGCTTAGTGAATCAATGAAGGTTACGTTCCCTATTTGAAGAGATAGAATTTCGCCCCATTCATGATTATTTCTGGAGTCCAATTCATCTTCTCAACCATGGCCTTAATGATGAAATGTGCATCATAGCCCTTAGAGTTGTGTGAAATACATGTTACTGATTTAATGTTTGGACGGCGTTTTTGTAAATGTTTTAGAAAGTCTTCTATTACATTTTCTCTGTCAAATATATTTTCTCGTTTTCCACAAACGACACAATCATTTTTTATGTTGTTGTCTTCATAACGTCGATAACATGCATGCTGACTAACCAAGACATTAGGTGTATGCTCATATATGTTTGCGTCCTCATCTTCTATTTTCGTATCTTGTGTACATTCAATATCATAAAATACAATCATAGCTTTTTTCTCCATGATAATTTTTCCATTGGCTTATTTTGATTTTCTTCTTTCATTCACTTTCAAGTAACATTCATGATTACGTGGCACTGTAGTATAGCAAATATTGCAATACGTTATTCCATATACGTGAGATCCTTTTTCTTTCACTACATACACATTTCACAATGGAACATAAAGGCTTTCCATTTTGATAAGGAGCCGACTTGTGATAATCATATCATGACTGGCCATTAAATTCTCGATTACAATCATTGCATGTAATATGAGCTTCTCTAAAGTCACATGGTGGCTTCTGATGACAACGATAACAGCTGTACAATGTTTCAAATGTTCATGCTTATTTCATATTTCTTATGACAACTTTCGCAATAAAATTACAGGTAAAACATGCTGTCAAGCTTTCAACGACGTTGTAATGGTTATCTATGAAGAGTAAGTTTAAAGGTGTTCTCTCATTATCACTTGGTGGTGCTTTAAACATAACATCACTTCCTGAAAATCCCCTATACACTGTAATTTTATAATCCTTTAAGTATTCCTGAAATTTACCAATTTCAGGAATTTCACCACCATTATTGAGATCTACATCAGCAGATTCACATAGGTCTTCTGCTTCTTTTTCAATTATATATTTATATTATTTTAAATATCTTATGTATTCGGTTTGATTTCTTCCCTGGTATTTTTTTAATCCAATGGCCACGACGATTGCATGTGCTAAAAACCTTGTACCTTTGTTCTTAATTGTAACAATACCACGTTTTGCCTTTACATATTCCTCGGTATTCATAAAATGTTGTTTCAATCCACCTTTTCCTCTCGGCATGCGTACATGATGAAAATTCACGATGCAATCTTCAATTATAAGAAAAGCCGCATTACTTTGGAGTACTTTCTCATAACTTGCCCATAGAACTTCTGCTGAGAGATTTCTTGCTTCTCTGAACGCCAACCAAAAAGGACAATGTCCTTCTCTCTCATTTGAGATTGTTGTTCCTACGTAATCATGCTGGTCCATATTACGTAGCAAATAATCTATTAAAACCCGTAGACTTGTTTCAATTTCAGTAAAAGGATTTTCCCCTGCAAGCACGGGGGCCAGACGGAATGTTAGCATTGTACCCTCCATATTGTATCTTCTGTATTGTCTTCTGCGTTCTTCTGTTATATCAAATCTATTGTTTTCATCATTACGCCTGTTATTTCAAAATCCTACTTGTACATTTGAGTTTCGTTCTGCTTCAAATACGGATAGCAATTCGTCCATTCTTTTTTCTATTTTGTCTAAATCGATTTCTATTTTTGTATGTTCTGTATTAGCCTCTGCTAATATTTCCATAATTGATGGATATATTACTTCTTGTACTTCTTCTTTCTCAGGATTAGGAAATAAATTGTTAATCCATTTTTCTAGTTCAGTTTCGTAGAACCCATCTTCTTGTGTCTTCTTCTCTTTCTCATTGTAAGTCTGTCCTATTATTTGGGAAAACATTAGATTTAGCAACTCTTCTTCTTCTTCTTTTCTCCTTTCTTCGACGTCGTCTTCTTCTTTCGCTCTTTCTTGTAACTATTTTTAATTTGTTCAATACGGTCGGATGCTTCTTCTTCTTCAGTTATCAATCTATTACCTGCACTTTCCAATATTTCTAATAGTTCTTCTCCCTCATATTCTTCTTTTTCTTCTGCAATTTGAATTTCATTCGCTGCATATTTTTCTTCTTCGGTATTGATTTTCATCTCTTCTTCTTCTTCTATTTCTATGTCTTCTTCTACGTGTTCTTCCTTTTGAGTTCCTTTCTTCCTTTCATCTTCTTCTTCCTTCCTTTCATGATGATCTTCTATTCCGATTACGGCATCTATTTCTCTTAGAAGAACTTGCGTCTCTATTTACTACGATCTCTTCTTCTTCTAGAGCTCCCTCGTGGCTAAGCGGTTAGCGTACGCGCCTTTGGCGTGGGAGACCCGGGTTCGATTCCCGGCGGGAGCTCATGTGGTTCGGATTCCACGTTAATCAGTAGGTCCACGTCTCATATAGCCTCGCTGCTGAACGGGACGCTAAACTAAAAATCAACTCAACTCTTCTTCTTCTATGTCATTAATAAATGCGGTAATATCTTTTAATAAATCTTGTGTACATTTGTTTCCATTTTTACCTCAGATGTATATACGTAATGCAAAAAAGTATATATTTTCCAATATGTATATGTAAATAGGGTACTAGTATACATGAGACCGTCCCTGTTTTCGGTGCTCCAGGATACTTCTTACCCTTGTATTACGTAGGAAAATGATGGTATTTCGTGTAAAAGTGGTAACAAAACACACAGGAAACCCAGATCATGTTGTATTCAGACTCCAATATAAAGTGTGAATACAGACTGATCTGCGTTTCTTCTGTGTTCTATTACCACTTCTACACGAAATACCATCAATTTTCTACGTAATGCAAGAGTAAGAAGTATCCATGTGCACAAGACGTGCGTTAAATCCCCCCCAGCACACACACAGTCATACATAAAGTACAAGGGCACTACAATGCATACTTAAGTACAAGGGCAAAATGTGAGGAATGAAAGTAAAAAAAGAGAATAATGGGCAGAAAGCATTAATTTTGAGTCATCAAATAGTGGGAGGATATATTCGGGCTACTTCCAGTAGAAAGTTGTGAAACCGCGTTTCTAGGGATACTTTTCCCTGAACAGAAAGGAGGCAAGGAGTCCTACGAAATGGTGTCTTTTGTTTTCATATCTAGGAATGCTGTCCTTAGCGTCTCGCCACAACCGCTCGATATTTTGCGTATGAGCGCCAGTAACAGGATCTACGAAATTCAGGCTACGATTCACACTGAAGTGCTGAGATCCCACCTCAGCCAACCTATCACATGACTTCCAGCAGTCGCTATGAATGGTTGAACCAGGTTTCACCCACTGCTGAAGAACGGTCAACAGCTTTTCAGCACTTCTGTCCTTCACGACACACATGAATACATTCCCTGAACCAACCTCATAACCTCCAAAAACCCAGGTGCCATCGATCACACGACCGCAGTGATTTTTCCGTCTCCCGAACTTGGATTCATCTATCTGAACTGTTATTCCTGGACCACCAAGTTTAGTAGAGTAATCCATAGCCCAGCACACGCATACCTCACGGCAGAAATTAAACCAATCGACACATGTTTTTCTGCAGATCTTCAGATTCGTAATAGCATTACTGATGTTTAAATGACTATTCAAACACCAGTAACCCATAAGTCGCATCACCGTTAAAAATCGAGTTTAGATCTGGAAAAGAACGTTCCATTGAAAAGCGAGGAGGAAAAACTGCACCTCGTCTTCCTCCTCGAATTTCCAATGAAACGTGTTTTCTGACAGCGAAACATGTTCCTTTCCCTACTAAAAAAAAAGCATCCCTACAACATCCAGGGCACAATTTACTTACTGGTAGCAGCCCATGTTCCTGTAGGATTCCGATGCTTTCAGTGGCTTTTTCCTTCGTCGTAATTTCAACGATGTAGTATTCACTTAAAGAACAAGAAACGCAGCATGGCGTTACCATCACTATTCCGGCCATGTTTCCTTCTTTGTCGTACTACTGCACCATCCTGCTATCTACCGGAAGAACAACAACCGCTGCGTCTATGTGCGCAGACCCTTCAGTACGCAATGGCATCTGGATGGAGAACACACCTGTGGTTAGAGTTACAAGATATAATCGGACCAGCAAGGAATTTTCCTCAATTTATAAGAACAGCTTTTTGGAGAAGTAACCTAAAATATCATGACAGAATGGTGCTAGCAACCTTCGGTTACGTCAATGGGGTACACCCTGAACTGCTCATAGATGTAGTGCGGGAACTGGGACCGCTAAGGAGCATTGGCGTCTCTGGCATGTAAAATTTGGGGGGGGACATCAAAGGAAATGATCTAACTGCTAGTATCTCAGTGGAATTTTAGATTGTGTCACTTCAAAATATTGGGGGGACGCGTCCCCCCCGTCCCCCCGCCAGAGACGCCCATGCTAAGGAGAAACCCAGGGGCTGAAAGAAAGATAAGAGCCCTATATGACTACTGGGACGACGAAACCAAAGGCCAAAGCAGATCAAGGTTCTTCTCTTTTGACCTAACCATCGGGTGTGTGACCGACCTGACTGGTGTTCCAAAAAGAAGACCTCAGAACTCGTAATTCAACAAGTAAATACAAAGAAATATTTTTCTCTTACGTAATTCTAAGCATAAAAAAATAACAAAACTTCGCGTTGCGTTCTCTTCACGAAAACCTGTACGAAATGACCCCCAAAGTTCCTTTCTATCTGCAAACACCGCTAAGCAATCATGCTTGACCTGGTACTACTCGATACACCTCAGTCATTTGCACATCACTAAACTCCAATGTAAATAAGGGCAGAACAACAACAAACAGGTACGTTATTTTTTATTTTCGTATCACTCGAGAAGTAAATGGAAGTTGCTTTGTTACCCCCTTTCTAAGTTCGTAGATACTCAATGAATAATCCCTAAAAGTATGAGCGTCCAGTTCCTTCTGAAACTCTGACGGTCTTACGTATACTATATCCACCACAAAAAATGTATTTGACAGTAATATCGTCCGTTTTACAACTCAAGGACAATATTTGTGGGACGTTAGACTGAAATATTTCTCTCTCTCTCTCTCTCTCTCTTACAAGGGTATGATGTCTGAATGATTACGAATGCTATCACTTAACTCAGTATATTTTTATTCCGTAGCAAATACGGAAACTCAATTTAAAGGGGCGTCAACCCCCCTAGATGATGTGTTATTCAGTTCAGAGTATCATCATTGAACACAACGGCCCGGAAAACTATGAATTTGACATTAATATCGTTCATTTTAAATTATTTTTACGTGCCTCGATACCAACCCTGAAGACCCCAACTTCAACCCCCTTAGATGGTATACTAACGAGTTCAGAGTATAATTATTGAACACAGCGGCCCTGCATGAGTGTTGTGGTTTGACCTCTCTCTCTCGTTTTATGGGTCTTGGTTGCTCGGTGATAGAGCGTTCACCTCTGATGTATGGGGGTCACAGGCTCAAAATCCTGTTCCCACCAAGTGAACTTTGTGGTGGACAAACACCGTGCACATGGAAGGTCCCAGGTTCAAAATCCTGTTCCAACCAAGTGAACTTTGTGGCGGACAAACACCGTGTACGTGGATTTTCTCCCACTTTTTCCGCTCCAACATTTTATTCATTTATCATCATCACCGTCTCCATTAGCATAGCCGACATAACTGTGGAACGTATAACTTAAAGATTCCCATTAACATAATCGTCATAACCGTTGGACGTAAAACTCAAAGATTTCATTTCATTGTTTCTCTCGTTCCACATTTTTATTCTATCATCATTCACTTAGGGGGACACGATGTCTTAGTACTTGGGGGGTCCTTGAGGGCGTCGTTTCTGACCATATTTTAATACCTTTTCATCAGGGGTCTAGGTGGCTCAGTGGTACAGCGTTCACCTCTGGTGTATGGGGGTCACAGGTTCAAAATCCTGTTCCAACCAAGTGAACTTTGTGGCGGACAAACCGTGTACGTGAATTTCCTCTGGGCTCTAGCGTTTTCTCCCACTTTCTTCATTCCAACATTTCATTCATTTCTCATCATCACCGTTTCCATTAGCCTAGACGGCATAACTGTGAGACGTAAAACTTAAGGATTTCCCTTTAGCCTATTCGTCATATCGTGGGACGTAAAATGAAATGAAATCTTTGAGTTTTACGTCCCACGGTTATGCCGGTTAGGCTAAAGGAGACGGTGATGATGAGAGATGAGTGAAATGAAGAAAGTGGGAGGAAACGGGAGAACCGCGAGAAAACCCACGAGCACGATGTTTGTCCACCACAAAGTTCACTTGGCGGGGGCTGGGATCGAACCCGGGACCCCAAGCACCAGAGGTGAACGCTCTACCACTGAGCCACCGCGCCCGCATAACGTGGGACGTAAAACTCAGATTTCATTCCATTGTTTTTCTCGTTCGGGGGGTCACAGGTTCAAAATCCTGTTCCCACCAACTGAACTTTGTGGTGGACAAACACCGTGTACATGGAAGGTCCCAGGTTCAAAATCCCGTTCCAACCAAGTGAACTTTGTGGTGGACAAACACCGTGTACGTGAATTTCCTCCTACTTTCTCCGTTCCAACATTTCATTCATTTCTCATCAGCACCGTCTCCATTAGCATAGCGGAAAGAACTGTGGGACGTAAAACTCAAAGATTTCATTCCATTGCTTTTCTCGTTCGGGGGACGCGTTTCTGACCATATTTTGATACCTTTTCATCGCGGATCTCGGTGGCTCAGTGGTAGAGCGTTAGAACTTTCATTTGACACATCCTTGTAACTTCTGAACTAATTTTAAGAAAGTGCTGAAATTTTTTATTGTGTAAATATCAACAGGGGGATATTGTTTGGCACAACCTATGATACCGCAAGTTTAAGAGTGCTGCCATCCAGGATAGCGTTGCATTTTTCAGAGCACATTTGATTATATTTCAAATCTACATATTAGAGGCAGGCATGCAATGCCATATGTTATAGAGTGTCGCATGTTAAGAAGTATTTCAGTAAACGTAAAGACGTTCACAGGAATTTAATGTGTTAATAAATTGGGAAGAAATGAGACAAATTGTGAAAACTGCTCTTTTTCTTTTTCAAATGGCGTTTGGAATAATTACAATAAGTTTTCGGAGTTACATAATTTTAAATAGGGTTGAAAACTTTAATTATATTAACCATGTTTCAAGAATGGTTTGAGATTTGTAATTGCTGGAAACGGTTTTGTAACCTTCACATTCATAGGAAGCCGTCTATGCAATGGGTAACGTATTTATCTTAGCAGCTTTCCGAAATAAAGGTATTTGAAAAGAGAAATATTTCCTCTCTTGTAAGTTTGTCATTATTTATTCGAAATCCATCATATCTTGATCGTAATATTAGACACTACATTACTTCGGACGTGCATTGCATCTTGTATCTAATTTGAGTTTACTGCTGTGGAGGTAACCAAAATTTCAATGCTTAATACTGTGTCTTCCTTACTTTGCAACATTGCATAGCAAGTGTATCACTGTATCTTTTAGATATAAATTTAAAATATGTAATAAACATAGGTAGTTATATTTTATACGTTTATATTTGGATGGCAAATATCCATTCCAGAGTATAACAATATCATTTCTCCTAGGTAATTTTATTGCTACAAAATTTCAGTGGCTTTTAGAAGTTCAAAAGGCTCATTTGTTTAAAAATTACAAGTGCATCTACAGATAAATGATCCATTCTGTAATATACTGCATAAAATGGAAAGCTTCAATAGGTATTTCCTATTGGATGTTCTTTTTTTGTTTTTGGCATGCGAGAGGTTGAGAAATCTAGTTTCGAGTTTAAATATGATTTAAAGATTACGAACTGGAGCTAAAAGAAAGATGTATGATCTGGATTGTATATTAACATCAAATTCGGTGAAATGGGGGTAAGAATTCATAATTAGCGATATAATATAAATTTTTTCGTATGATCAGTTGTTACCAATATATTTCTAACGAAATTTATAATTGGAAGAGAGAATACAGAACCTTGAAAATTTATATTTTCTTTCCCATCTATTCATTGTCGCAGAGTGTAAGTTGGATCTTCCGTGATCTAGTAAATCCGTATTCAATGAAAGCCCTATTTCTTTACTTTCAAACTTGATTTTCTGAAATATAGTATGAAATAGTAACTGCAATTATATAAATTGAGCTATTCTCTCATTCATACCGTCGCGTTGTTCATTCACGTGCAAACGGTGATATTGAAATATAGAGCATAGCAACAGTAGTTTGCTTGACACAGAAATAATTTAACATAAATAAGAATACGAAGGGTACATACAATTATCATTATGTGTTCTGTAATGATTCGAACAATAAATGGTTTGTTTCCAATTCCGTAACGACTTAAATCCTTTTTCTTTACTTACCTTGTAAAATGTGTGTATCTTCTACTATTTTTTCGGAGAAAGTGGAAGTCGTTTTAAGATGGATACAATTAATTAATCATTGTTTTATTACAGTATGTATTTCCTGTTACATGACGAATACTGGTTACATACATTTGCAATTTTTTACTATTCTAATTGCGAAAGCTTTGCACCTGGTATAGTTACTCTAGGTTGCATAGCAAATATAACAAAAGAAAATATAAATATAATACCGTAATTTTGTTATCATCGAAGGTAAAGAAGTCACTGGCAATTAGGGGTCAATAGGTTGTATCTTGACCCTAGGACTCAAAACCTTTCCTCCCATTCAACAGAATTTTTGCAATAAATTAATCTCTAACAAAATATGGAATTTCACTGGTATCTGAGCATTTGTGGTCTCTTGCGTTTTATGTTAACGTCCAGGCTAGTTCTCCATCTTTATATATCTCAGCATTTAAAGTCGTGCAGTTTTAATAAAGCTTAGCGTCTATATGGGTGTTCATATGACTACTTAAATTTCCTTTATGACGGAACATTGCACCACAAATCTCACATTTATGAGGTTTGTGATCTATGTGTACTAAGAAATGTACCTGTAAGTTATTTTTGGAGGAAAAGTTGTTACCACATTTTTGGCAACGAAAGGGTTTCTCACCAGTGTGGGTTATACTGTGCGCTCTTAAGCCACATTTCTGAGCGAATCCCTTGCCACACACTTCGCAAAAATAATTTTTTTCGTTAGAATGTATCAGCAGATGCTGCTCTAAGTGAAATTTTCGAATGAATCCTTTTCCACATTTGTGACAGTAATGAGCTTTCTCACGTGTATGAGTTAGCATATGTGTGTTTAAACTTGACGTCTGAGTGAAACCCTTCTCGCAGATTTCACACCTGTAAGGCTTCTCACATGAGTGAGAAACCATATGTAAATTCAAACTTCCCTTTGTTGTATAACTTTTGCCACACTCTTCACAACAGTATGGTCTCTTGCCCATATGTAAGTACATGTGATTTCTCAGTGTAGATTTGCTACTGAATCCCTTGCCGCAATCTTCACAGTAATGAGATTTAAGTTTCGCATGTCTTTTTGTATGTGTTAGTAATTCTAATTCTCGTCTAAATTTCTTGCCACATTCTTCACATTTATGAGGCTTTTGATCAGTATGAGTTAAAACGTGTATCTTCAAACCTGATTTCGACCTGTATCTTCTTCCGCAATGATGGCAATAATGATACTCTTCCCTCTTCTCTTTCAGGTTTGGTTTATAGCGTAAGTCTTTTCCACAATTGAGACAGCATTGATTGTTGTTACTAGAATACACAGTTTTGTGAAATTTCGAAGTAGGTTTACAGGTAAAAGTTTCGCAACAGTTCTGGCAGTAATATTTCTGATTCATATGAGTAGCAATGTGATTATTCAAATATAATTTTTTACTAAAACTTCTGTTACAATTCTTGCATACGTAACGTTTCTGCTCTGTATGTCTAAAGGAATGAGATATCAATTGTGCTTTCGTAGCGAATGTTTTTCCACACTTGTCACAAGAATAAGGCTTTTCGCCGGTATGTCTAAAGACGTGTGTTTGCAAACTTGCTTTCTGTGTGAAACCTTTCCCACACACTTTACATATATGAGGCCTTTCACCAGTATGTGTAATCATGTGAAGTTTCAAACTGTAACGACAAGTGAAATCTTTTTCACACACTTTACATTTGTGAAGCTTTCCACCTGTATGCGACTTGATATGTTTTTCCAAATAAATTTTGAGGTTGAACCCTTTCCCACACTCATTGCAGCGATAACACCTTTCGTTAGAATGGATTTGTAAGTGTCTTTTCAACTTTGACTTAGAAGTGAAGCCTTTGCCGCAGATGTGACAATCAGGTTTCTTATCTTTATGTGTAATTAAATGACTTTTTAAGTCTGATTTGTGACTGAACCTTCGGTCACACTCTTTGCAGTAATGGGACTCTACATCCGAAAAGATTGACGTGTAACTTCCAGGTGGGGAAGAATTAGTTGCTCTGTAAGAAGGAAATACAAATTATGCTATCTGAGTAATATTTTATGTGATATTCTTACCTAGTTTTCCTTCATCTCTAAACAGTTTTTTATAACCAAAAAATGCACAATTCTGTAACTGTTCCATATTATTCTATCATCATTCAAAACGAGTTTTACAAGTTGGGTATTAAGAAGTGTCACAGTGTGTCAAAGCTGACTGCACTTTAAGGCGAAAACCTGCAGTGGAACCTCTTGAACCATATTACTACCCAACGTACACTACTAGTGCAAATGTTGAACGAGAACCATGCGAAGAAACACTGGGAAACAGACTTTAGTGCTGGTATATAGACACAAAATTAAACATGATAATTGCAGAAGCATGAAATCATGGACCGGCGAAATCTGATAGTCATTGCTTGGTCTTTATTACACGGAAGTAACATTGACATTTGAGAATTAACACAATAACACAATGTTACCAAATCATAAGAAAATATATCTCAATATGAATCTCATGTACATGTTACACTTTATTTTATATATTAAAAATAAGACAATGTATACCCATTTAATAAGTAACAATCATATTCTCGACATTTAATGTAGCTAATACTCTATGATAATGTTCTCATAATACAAAAAGGTTTACTGGGATGTAAACTTCATTACATAAAAAACACCGAACTTTACTAATGATCTTGTTCATAACAAATTATTATTGGCTTCGTAGTTCTAACTGCAATTATTAGAAAGAGGGAGTAGAAATGTTTCCAAAAGTTATGGGGTGTTTAGAGCAATGCACAGTGAAGCACGCTCCACAGCTTTTGTTCTTCACTTTATCCTGTTCCATTTAATTCTCAATTGTAAAATGATGGTTAAGATAGTGTGATATTGGAACTTAAAATTTAAGAACATAAATTCACCGGAAAAATATCACAAAGTAGCAATGTTATTGCCGATTAGAAATATTTTGTTCTAAGAGAAAATAACGCAGGATGTGATGTACGGAAGTGCCGTCACAAAATGTACGAATTTTAGTGCTACGACTTAAAAAACACACGGTAAAGATTACCCATCTGAAATTAGAAATTATACTCTACAGCAAAGGGAAGAAGTGCCAACGCTTTAAACCTTATAGTAACTCACATATAGAGGAAAATTGATGAACGTGTAGACAGTATTGTTTAATTTACTTCCTCAGAGAAAATTATAACGGAATCAAAGCGCATATTTGTCATCAACTGATGCCTCAACTTTTAATTATTTTCTTCAAAAGAGGAACTGTCCTAAATCATTGATATATATTTTCCTATAATTTGCTTCAATTTGAAAAAAAAAAACTTATAGCGTTATATTATACCTCCCAAATTTTAAACGATAAACTTCAACATGATGTAAAAGAAAATTAGTACACATAGAGCTTGCCTAGTAGAAAAATTAGATACACTCAGTTTTCTATATCTGATGTTTAAATTATAAAACTTTGAACAGTGGTAGTCACACTAAAAATGTCAATGTGAAGTTTATGCTGGAGTTCATATTTGATTACGGTTTCAAGAATAACAAGATTCTCAATCTAAATTTAGATTTAAACTATATAGGATAAAGTATATAGGTCCTTAGTTTTTGTGTCTCATGCTAAAAGGAGTTTCATATCAAACCAAAGTAATTAATAGAGAAATTATTTTAATTGAATAATATTAAACTGTGATCCAAACGACGTCAAACCTTCAATGCATTTATTAAGGCAAAGATGCCTTGTAACTTTGGAGCGGTTAAAAAGACTGACGCTACATTTCGGATCAGGATACTGGAAATAGAACTACACCAATTCCTTGCGGCAGCACTATCGTCATCATCTTGAACTTCGCTATCTTGGATTCCAATTCCAAAATTTTTAATAGCAAGTGGTCATCCGATATATCGTTTTGGTGTAGCATTCTACCATTAATACTCATTTTACGTTACTTTAACTGATATATAAGAATTTAATAGTTATTTCCTATGTAATCTATGTTTATTAAGAGGATGTCTACCCATTATCTGAGGCTTCAGATCCCAATGACATGTAAAATTTAATTCATAAATATCTTACAAAATACTACACTTACGAGCTTGCAATTTAGTAAACGAATGCAAAAAATCATTACAATTCAGATGATTGTCTCAATTTTGTACCTAATGACTTGGATTAGTTGCAGTCCTTAGTCCTGTAATGAGGGAAACACCATTGCAGGTAAACAGTCGAAACACCAATTGCATACCTCACAAATTACTACGGATGACATTCTTTGAAAAAAACATGTTGGGAGTGATGCATTTTGGCAATTTGAGAAGCGAAACTCGTGTCCACCACATCCGTTTTCATAGTCATTAATGCTTTGAGTAGCCTCTCTTGCCTCCTACTTCACTCCTATTTTTCTAGAACTTTACAACGGCAAGTAGCTTAATTTGCTTTCTCCACCAAAGCGGATATGACTGGCGTGTCAACAAAATATTTCGTAAAACAAAGATAACGATCTTTGTAACTTAGGTATCAAACACGTTTCCGATTGTTTTTCAACATCTTTTATTTCTTGTGCGCCAAAAGAACCCCTATGAAAAAAGCAGAGGAGCATTTGGACCCATGCATTTTTAGAGCAATCTTGGATCCTATTTAGTTGTGATTCCCCGTTATGTGTTTTCTTTGTGTTGTGAATAGTTCAAGAGAATGGAAGCCTCAAAGAGGAAGAAGATATGGTTCCCTTACTGCCAAGAAAAAATAGAGAAAATTGACGAAAAAGATTTTCTGCAATAGAGTACCTCTCAGGGGTCTCAAGAATAGCTTTCATCTCCACTAATCTTAAATTGGAACTGCAAGTCATAGAAATTAACCATTTGCAGTTTCAATAGTGATCTTCATAGTACGAGAATGGAAACAAGTTAGCGAGAAGTGTTTTCTTTTTGCATTTAATTCAGCGTTCTAAATACATTTGCCTTGTCTTAGGCCTCTATTCATACTGGCAGTAGTTGAAATTAACGACTTCCGGTTTTAACCTTGATGGCTGTAGAATAAAAGCTAATAGATAAGATGAAGCGAGCTTTTCTGTAATCAATTACTTGTCCCGTAGAAATCTCCTACGATTTCCAGTTTTGATATGAATTGTGAAAATGCTGCAACCAGAGAAACAAAACTCCTAAGCGTAAAATACACTGGCAGTACTATTTGTCTATTGAACTTTTTTTTTTTTTTTTACACTGTCGAGTAGCCGTGGATTGTGATTTTTGAATATGAATTAAGTCAAACTTAAGGTCATAGGTATGCTACGAGTTTACTACTAGATACACTTGTAGTTTTACAAATAATTTACAAGTAAAGCAATAGAGTCTTCCCATTCAGCACTGTTTAAGCTTGACTAAGCCAAACCGAGTAGCATGTGAACAAGGAATTCGGAGTTAGGGAAACTAATATATAAGAGTGTTCGAATGAAACTAAACCTATTTTAGATTTGTAATATATAAGAAGACATCGCAAAAGACCTGAGAGGTTATCTGGTTCACATACCTAAAGTTAAAAAAACAAAAATAGAAGAGTAAAATTGCGGTTGAATCTAGAAGTAATTCCAATAAAAGATATTTTTATTCTTTCTGATCCTATTGAAAGTCTTGAATAACATACCAAAAGTCTATCAAAATCTGACTAGGGGAAGGCCGCCATTTCTGATATTTTCGCAAACAATTTTGATCAACTTTTCTTATAATATCTGGCCAATGATTCAAATTAGGGACTTGGTTTCTGTCCCAAATCAAGGCTAGTAAACAATATAATAATCAAAATGTACAACTAGTATAATTTTATGCAGATTTATTTAAATATGGTTACTGTTAGGCTGAAAACGTTGTTGATTTGATCTTATTTCGTCATTTTCATGGCTAATATCTATGAAATCCTCAGATACTGGAGAACACCCCGGAAATGAAATTAACAGATCCTAGTCTTAACTTTCCATCGACTCCAAAGCTGTTTAACTATGTCTGAAAGTAAGGGAGCTACGTGGTTTCATGTCATGCAGGTATTGTATTTTGAGTCACTCACATATGTAATTGAGGAGTTTGATGTAATAATGGCCTAAGCGAATTTACACCCTTTTTGCATCAAATGCATTTGTGGATTTTCCTTACCTGTTTAGCCTACTGGTAAAATTTCAATTCAATATCGAAGTAAAATGCTGTATATTACATTGTTTTATGTACGAAAAAAAGAGTACTTAAATTTTCAACATTGTTTTTCTCCAACTGCATATTTTAGACTTGTATCAAACTCCTCAATTCAGGTACTGTCGTTAGACATCAAAACGAGAAGGAAGTTGGCAGAAACAATAAATAACCTTTTGGATCTCTTGGTGGAAAAAATGAACTTTAACTCCGATTCCTTAACGTCTATTTTCATCAAGTTAGTGCCGAAGTAAAGGGCATAAGCTATACAAGAACGGAACAAACAACGATTTTCAATAAATCATAATTACATGTGTAATTAAATGTTATATTTAGATTGTTTGGTACGAAAGATCATGTAGGAAACTTATATACCGTAATGGTAACCGTTAATCTTTACACGTATTTTGCATTTTGTGCAAGATAAAATTCGAAAAACATATACAAATTAACTGTTATCATTATTCTTGTAAAAAAAAAAAAAAAAAAAAGTATATTGCACTAGGAAGCTGACTAGTCTAACGATAACGTACGTTTATAATGACTACAATCATTAGCAATATTAATGAATAATTTATATACGGAAGATTTTTATTAACATGCAAAGTTGTTGTTAAATACACATAAACAACAAGAGAGCTTTCGAAATATGTTGAAATGAACAAACCAGTTTTTATGTTAGCTTTGAAATGAACCAGAAATTATAAAAGTAACTCAGTGAACATCAGGAAGAATAATGTGCAATCTATTCGTAATATATCGTGGTCGAAAAGGGAAAAGTACAATCAAAGCGAAAATATCTTTCTTCAATCACAACTGCTCGAAGCTGCAGGTGAAGCACTGTTACCAGAATTAGTCATCATTGCTTTCCTTTTCCACTCCTGTTGTATCTCTTATCTTATGACATGTGGTTGTGTGGCATTCAGAACAGACACTTGAGCAGTCGAGGCCATGTTTCTTCCAGTTGCATTGCATGATAGAACAAAGAGTTGTAAAGTAGCCACATTCTATCAACTCAGGTGCTGGGAGTTCGGCCATCTTCACTAGTGACAGATGTCCAACACGGAGTTCCCAATCCCATTGGAGTTATCAAGTTCGAGCTGGGCCTTTCCAGAATCTCTCATAAGTCCATATGAGTCAAATATTGATGACGGGTATGTATATAGCTCAAATCGAATTCACTGCTTTTTGCGCAAATGGTAAGACGCTAGAAAAACAGTTGAGGGTCTATGTAAAATGTCTCATCCCTCGTCCTAACTACCGGTACTACCCTCATTGGTTTCACCATATTGTTTCTCTTGAATGAAAATTGTGTAACCAATTTATCATTTATATGAACAAGAAGTCTGCCCACTACTTCACCAGCCATTTCAGAATTTGTTTCTGCAGAATATGTGATTCATGTAATTACGTTTCTCAGATTTCGATCAAGATAGAAAAAGATGAGCTGTTACACATTTTTTAGTGCGTCAGCGTTGTCGCTCTTCACACGGGATTTAGTCAGAATTCACAAATGATGTTGCACAGTCATCGCCTATTGAATCTTAGTGAACTCTTCCATCCCCTGGTCCAGGAGAGTAAAATGGATATCTACATTAGCAATACGAAGTACTGTTTTTGTGCCATCTCTTTATCGTGTGTTAACCCATTCTTAATGCCTTTTATGATCGTCATTAGCATCTGCTAAATTATTAAATCCGTGCAGAGTCCATGCCAAAACCTCTGCCTTAAACCATGTAGTGCACTCATGAAACCCGCTAGTGCGTTTGTAGCCACATCTTCAAGTTCTAACATGCTTAGTAAGTATATTCATGTTGAATATGCATACGAATTTTGGCAGCATGTTGCAAAAAAGTAAGCATTTCCTTTACCGTATCCAAATGCATTACCCAATTAGCTGTTCTTTCACCTTTAATAAATGATTTCAGGATATCCACCATTTCAATGTACACCATCAACAGTACAGGAGTTCTCCAGATTTTTCGATTTTTTATCCTGTACTTTTTATTTTGTAAAGCCAGTTGATGACGTCATTAGGAATTTCGGAAGCCAACATTTCTTCTATTGTTCAACTTAGTATATATATTTATTTTATATTTTATTATTACTCTCATATGCATATTATAGTTTATTATATTTTCTCGATTTTTTAATTTATAGACTTGTTATTACGGTTCTTAGAGTACCTTACATGTAATTGTAATAAAAGCTTACACCCTTTACTTTGGCACAAACTTGATCAAAATAGGCCTTATGGAAGCGGAGTTATAGTTACTTTTTCTAACCAATAAATCCAAAATGTCATTTGTTGGTTTCTGCCAACTTCCTTCTTGTTTTCATGTCTAACCATAGTACCCGAATTGCGTATGTGAGTGACTAAAATACAACAACCTGTATCATATAAAACCACGTACCTTCCTTCCATTCAGACATAGGCAAACAGTTTTGATGTCGATGGAAATCTAAAACTGGTATCATTTAATTTCACTTCGGGGTGTTTTCCAGTATCTCACGAGGATTGCATAGTAATTATTCATCAAAGTGACAAAATAAGATCAACTCAAAAAAGTTTTCAGCCTAACAGTAATCATATTTAAATAATTTTACATACAATTATACTATTTGTACATTTTTATGATTCTATTGCTCATTAGCTTCGATTCGGGACAAGAACCAAGTCTCTAGATTTATTCAATGCGAAGATATTATAAGGAAAGTTTATCATAATGGTTTAAGAAAAATCCTAAATGGCGGCTTTCCCGTAGTCAGATTTTGATAGACTTTTGATATGTTATTCAAGACTCTCAACAGGACTAGAAACAATAAAAATATCTTTTATTACAATCATCTCTACGTTACCCCAATTTTCGACCTAAATTTACTCGTCTAATAGATAAGAGTCTAAGACATACTCGGTTAGAGCCTAAGTTAGGATAAAGCAGTAAGTATAAGCATTCCATCACGCTATTTTTTATATCTGAGAGATAAGGTTGTATATTTCACAGGATGTGCCGGTGACCAGAGCGACACCTACCATTCAGACGCAAATCGTGTTAGAAATGGCTGTTGTCTCTTTAATACCAGGTGTTTCCAAACCTTTGTCCATCCCCTCTATTTTTAAGAGTAAACTACTCCGTGAATTGTTTGTAAAATAAATGAGTTACTCGGTAGCGTTAGGTTTATTTTGAAATATTTGTTTATGAAATACGAACAGAATGGCGTGCTTCGTTTTATTTTAAAAATCGTCCCAAAAAATTCAAACAGTAAACTACACTTTCTGTATTTTTAAATTAGTATGGCGTTGACGTATGAAATAAAACATAAAGAAAACCCGTTTGAAACGTTTCCGAGATTTTTTTTTTTTTTAATTTCCCCTTCAAGAAATTCCTCTTACCTTTAGAGGTAGAAGAAAATACAATCACTGTTCTGTAGAATTCTTGTAAACAGACACATTTCCTATGTTCATTGGTACATTAAAGGAATGCTGACTGAAAATAATCACTATGTTTTTTATCCAACATTTCGTTCTGGAGTTTTTGTTTTATTGTACCTTTACGACGAATTTTCTGCGCACTATACATGTGAAATACTGCATTTGTGTACCAAGATTGGTCTATAGGCTTTTTCACATTTTCATAGGAGAATTCAATTTCCACAGTTGTTTTCTAACACCATGTGCATATATTATACTTACTTATTTTCGAGTAATAAGAACCAACAAGAACAAGTAGTAACAAAAAGTAACAAGAAGTAACAAGAAATGTCTCAGTCCTAGTTCCACTTATATTTATGACAATACTATGAAAAAGTTAGAAAGTGGCCCACACAGTCTAAATTTTTGACATTGCATCCATCCTCCATTAGCCTGGTCGGTTTGAAGATCAGCATGCTTTTCTGCACCAATGATATAAGAGACGTGAGCATTCTATGGAATCCGAATCGTTAGTAATCCCTTAAAATTTCAAGACTTCCACTGGGCATCAAACCCGAGATCCGTGCTTCAAGGGTGTATGAGCTAGCCACGAAACCAACAGAAAAACTGAATTTTTGGAAATTACTTAGGTATGCTTTTTCAAGGAAAAGCTAGTTCATGGGGTTTTGTCCACTGTGTCTGTTCAATGGATCTTAAAATAAAGTTGACTTTCTCATTACTTCCAGAAAATTATCTGAATAATGTTGCCAGAGAATGGAAGTAATTACCCGTTACGAATTTCAAATCCCAGTAACTAAAAGAATAATGGAGTTTGAATTCATGTAAACGGCTCATTCAAACTTAGAGCTCCAAAGGAACTATAAATTTCAACCATAATCTGTATGGAACTATTGATCCTGCTCTCCAAAGTATATTTTGTACCGTTGAGGCAGTGTTATTACAAAGAGTCGGAACTTCCTAATATAAATTTAGACGCTAAAAATAATTACGACTAGGATTTAAATTTTTGGGCTTTCGGCATCTAGACCATTTAGCCCGTCAGGTATGAAGGATGACGTCTTTCGGCGAGCACACTATCCAGGGAAAAGAAAAGAGGAAGGATTAGGGAAGGAAGGAAGCGGCCTGGGACCCATAAGTTAGGTACCATACCGGCATTTGCCTGGTGTGGAAGATACCCCAGGAAAATCTCATTCAGGATGGTGGGTCTGTAAAACCGTTTTACACTTTTTCGACCGAGTGCCCTCACCAGAAATCAAACCCGGGGCCGCTCGCGCCGAAGGCGAGAGCGTTAGCAACTACTCTACGCGGGGCCATAGTAGCAATAATTTTCTAAGTAGAGATATTAGTAATGAACAAACTGAGGTTCTCTACCTGAAATTTACTTTCGCACTATACATCATACACAAGGAAATAACAAAGTCAAATTGTCGTATTCTTCCTTTGTAGTGTTCACAGAAAATCTTCTATCCGGTGTAGAGAAACGAAGGAAATAAATGGGATAAGGATGGCACCACATGACGTCCTGCCATATTCATTGGAAAGGACTTCAGTGGCGGAGGAATCCCTAGCTGTCAGCAGCACATATCTTCGCGAAGACCAAACTAGAGTAGACAACCTTCAAACAGTGTATAAGAAATAGTCCGTTACAATCATACGAAAAAAAAGTTCATTTCTATTGATTTACATCATTAAGCATAAAATTGAAACGATCGTCCAATTTTTATTGTTTTTCTGTATTCGTATGAAGAATTTTAAGTTGCTGAGTATCATACGTCGTTAGATGTTCGTGAAAAAAATCTTCACATGTTATCTTATGGCACTGAGAAACCAGTGGTGAAAGGTATATGATCTCCTTAATTCATAATTGTCTTTCCAAACTTATAAGGATCTTTCGGCTAAAAAATGCCTCATTCAGTATACTGTAAATGCATTGGGAAATATAGGTCGTTTGCGTCACCACTTAATATTATTGAATGAAATTAATTTTTTTCATGAGTTATTTAGAACTTATATGGAATAATTTCCGGAGCTGAAATAGAGCGGATTCCGTATCTCAGCTCCCACAAGAAGTGCTTTTACTAACAGTAGATGTAGAAAGGTGCGAATGATAATGAGGACTATTAGGGAACTGATGATCAGTCCAGATAGGAATGCAACAAGAAAGGTAACGTATGAGTCATCCCTTTGCTTGAGAAGGGGAGTTCCCGACTTCTTTAAAGAGAAGTATTAATTTTCTTGGTATTAAAAGCACAAGAATGGCAGTTTTCTTTCCATATAACAATAGCAAATATACACAGTAATGGCAAAAAGTAATAAGTAAAACACGGCCTGTGTAATATTTGTACTTGCAATTCATACTCTAATCTAAGAAAACATTTAATGAACCAGACTCCATTAGGAAGAGGAAGCATTTTTGCACCCGAAGTTAAAAGTGTGTAGAAAAAAGGGAACGCTGATGATGAAATTAAAAGTGCTACAATTGTAAGATAATTTTTTCCATATACACATGCATGCACACACCTTCAGGTAAATAAATTTACACAAAATGACACTGTCACCTTGTTTGTCGAAAAAAAGTAGTGTTGATAAATATATTTGTTTAAAACACTCATTGCTAGGAAGTAAGGATTAATATGACGAAATATCAGTACAGTCGGTTTTCTTGTACGCTCCTCGTCACAAAAATCTGGTGCATATTCAAGAATTTAAGTAAAACAACTTAGCATAATTCAATTTCTATTCTGACACATCTGCATAAAACAAACTTAGTTTTCTCTACATTTATCTGCAAAGTCTAACATGCACAATACATAAAAGGAGACGACTATCTGGACTTTGTAGCCCACTGGATTTATAATCAGCAATTGAACCATAATCACTAGGAGCGATAGGGAACAACAAGTAAAGAAATGACATACTTCTTTACACACAGATCGATTAAACAGATGCCATGTCATCAAGGAAGAAACAACAACAAGAAATATTGAGCACTGAGTATCGTGGATTAACAGTGTAGTAAATGTCTGATGGCTTATATACTGCCGTTCTCAATATGTGTTGAAATGCAACTATGAAGAAAAATTGTCACAATCTAACTGAGAAAATCATTATTGTACAAATCTAATACGTGTATCTGTACATGTACTGATCATGTGTTTTTAATGTACTTCATTAGAACACATACATTAACTAACTGAAATTTTTACTTTTGGCTCTAATATATATATATTCTTACATATAAAGTATCTTTGCCTTGTAAACAAGTACACCCATATTTCATGCAAAAGGAGATACTGAGAAGAAAATAATTTACCAATATATTACTTTATAAAAATGAACAACATTTGGTTTTGAGTCATTTCTATGTTTTTTTTTTTTTTTTTTTTTTTTTTTTTTTTTTTTTTTTTTAAGGCCAAATTGCTAAATCTAGGAAGTTAAAGCTGAGGAGGTAGATAGAATTTGTGAAGAACGTTACCACTAACGAATGATGTAAAGGAATGAAATAGAGATTGCAGTTCTTATAATATGAGGTCTATATTTCGGGAATGCAGGCAACTCGTTTAAAATAGTTAAACACATGTGTCGCAAATTTTTATATTTGTCGGCCAAGGAAATAAGGGATGAAAAGAAACCTGAATAAATGTTATTCTAACAATAATATATCTAGAAATTCTTTAAAGACGGAGGCATAAAATTTTAAATTTGGACTTTTGACTTGAAATTTTTAAAACGTTTTGTAGTGTTTTTAGATTTTTGATTTAAAGTGAAAGATAAAGAGATGAAGATGTGTCATTTAAACGCACATATAAGGCATTACAACTTCGAAAAGTTGATTTTGAGTTTAACGTCCCGTTCATCAGCGAGGCTATATGAGACGTGGACCTACTGATTAACGTAGAATCCGAACCACATGAGCTCCCGCCGGGAATTGAACCCGGGTCTACCACGCCAAAGGCGCGTACGCTAACCACTTAGCCACGAAGGAGCTCTACAACTTCGAAGAATATTTGGGTTTCACAAATTCTAAATTAAAAGTGCAGAAAAGAGAAAGCAGAACTCTCCGGAGTAACAAGTTGGGTTTGAAACTATTTAATATACGAAGCATCAGAGGCTATATATAAAAAAGTGATGTTTACCTACTCAGTCTAGAATATCGCTTACAAACAGTAAGAGTGGGGCTTCAAGCTATTTTATAAAAGAGGTATCAGAGGTTAAAAAAAATGTAATCTTTACTTACCCAGTCTAGAATATCATTTACAAAGAAGCATTTACGGTGTTTCTTATTGATGGCTTATACCACGAGTTATTACCAAATGTTGTAAAGAAAAAAAAGCGCAACATTACGTTCTACTATATTATTTGTTCAATTTTCCTGTAATTACATCAATTTGTTTTTACAGCCAACAAAAAATGGCAATTAACGAAATATTGTAAAGAGCTGAAGAGCCAAATACCAAATGGAGAATTCCGAAGTAGCATAAACAAATCTCAATCCCTCAGAATTTTCTTTTATTATTCGACAATACCTGTCAAATGTTCTTTTCGTTCTCACCCCTAACCGTGCACGATGATTGCTCAACTCTTTAGCGCTACGAGTAAAGCTGCTCGAATTTATACCAAGAAATTCAATATTACATTTGACTCGAAATAAATGTTCATTAAACACATCGAAACGTTATTCAAGATGCTTTTAAATTATTTGGATTCAAAATTAGAAGTGGTAAGGACGTTAGCAATAAGTCAAGACTCTTGAAAACATGTTAGGGGTAATCCAAATTAAATCGACCAACGATGGTTGCTGACAAAATATTGTTTTCTATTAATTTTCTACCCAAATTTGTACGACATTCTGGGAGTTGAAAATGGGTATTCTTTTTGTTTAGACGCACAGGTTTCGTCGTAGCGGCCATTTTGTATAGGCATCTGAGCGCATTTTTGAATCTTTTAGTGCATTGCGTTAAACACTGTAGCTTGTTAGGTTTTAAATATAATGAGTTGAAACCAAAACCATATGAAAGATAATGGAATGGACAATATTTTATGTTCTGTGCACATCGAGACGTGTTACAGAAGGTCAAGGAAGAAGATTTGAACATTGAGGTTTAAAACCCAAAAATTCCAATTTTGGAATGTACATCTTGAAACGAAATAAATTATAATCGCCTTCAATTTTTTGTCTACACAGAGACTAGATAAAAAAAAAAAAAAAAAAAAAAAAAAAAAAAAAAAAAAAAAAAAACAATGTCCCAAACAAGTTTGAGATCTGAGAACTATATACTTGATTTTTGGAAACTTTTAAAAATTACGAATTTTCGAAAATCGTGTAATTTCACTATCAACTATCCGAAAGAGGACAGAAGTGAAAAATCTCAAATTTACACAAAACAGACGATACTTGAGCTTTACCAAGTGGGTAAAATCGCATCTCTGAGACTCAAGAAGTTTGTGAGTTATGTCTTTTTTCACTGGGACTTAATATCATGAAGCGCCATTGAAGTGAATATAAACATGGCAAAAGTCAAAATAACACGACAGTAATGTTAAATGGGAAAAGTGTGCATAATTTATGAATCATATCTTGTACAAAAAACGAAACTAGTCTGTTATTTCTTTTCTGCCAATAGCGCTACTGTTAAGACATCAGTGAGGTAAAAAGTTTACCAATTTGTATATAGAGTTTGGCACTGATACCTGTAGGAGTTGTGAAGTCAGCGGGTGTGAGTTTCCGGTGGATCTTAGTGATTGGCACTCACACGTCGTCATTCGTACATAGTTTAAAAGAGGTTCTTGCGCCATGGGGATGCAGTGATCAAAAAGATCTTTATTTTCCTGACTGATATCTTCAATTCCCCCAATTCACAAAGTCTATCATAAATACAGGCTACGGTATCATTAGATGCAAATGAGAACATGCTATGCTCTGTAAGTACTGAAGTATTGCAATCAGTAAATTCATCTGACTGCGAGTATTCATAAGATCTGATTTGTGTTTCCGTAAGAGGTACAAATCTATATGATTTGGTATGAATATATTCTTTTACAAGTAGCAAATCTCTAATTTCTTGCTGTTTGACTGCACGTCTTCTGATGAAACATAGATAAATTGTATGCCTGAGATACTATATCAACACAAAACCTGTACATTTGTTCAGCTTTTAAAATCAAGAATTTTACATCACTGCAACAACTTGTAACTCAGAAATTACTCAAGTCTCAGTAATGCAGTTTTACTCTCTTGTTACTGCACAACTATCGTCTATTTTGTGCAAATTTGGGATTTTTCACTTATATCCTCCCTGAGATATTTGATGGTGAAAATACACGATTTTCGAAAATTCTCAAAGTTTAAAAAATTCCAAAAAATCAAGTATACGGTTCTCAGATCTGAAAATTGTTTGGGATGTTTTTTTTTACTATCTAGTCTCCATAAAGACAAAAAAATGAAGGTGAGTCTTATTTATTTCGTTTCAAAACGTACATTCCAAAATGGCCATTTCTAGGTTTTCAACCTCAATGTTCAGAGCTTTTTTTTCGACGTTCTAAAGTACGCCTCAATGTGCACAAAACACAGAACGTTGTCCATTTCACTATCTTTCACATGGTTTGAACTCATTATGTTTAAAACCTAAAAAGTTACAGCATTTAATGGAATCCTCTGAAAAGTGCAAAATACGTTCAGGCGCGTATACGAAATGGCCGTCACAAACCTGCGCGTCTAAAAAATAAATGAACACCCATTTTCAACTCCCTGAATGTGGTACAATCTTAAATAAAAAATTAAGAAATAAATTTTGTCAGCAACCTTTGACCTGGAAATTGGTCGATTTCCTTTGGATTGCCCCATTACTCATATATACTCTCCAAATTCGAATACCCTGCTGCAATTTAAAATCCCTCGCAATAAAAATAACAACAACATATTGAAGAAGTTCAATCAAAAAATCTTAGGTACTTAGTACACAAATTAATTGAATTTACCCCTTACTTGAAAACCATAGTACACTCGTAGAGAATTTTAATATCTACGCATTAGAACAAAAGCAGAATATTACCGATCTCGTATTAATCTAAAACGTAGTTCAAAATGAATTCGATTGCTCCAACTTTCCATCAGCACTAAACTTCCAAGTTCCTTCAGTTAGAACAAGAAATAAAGATACAGGTATCTTCTATTGCAAAAAGCTAGGACCAACATAATCCTGGAGTTACCAAAATGGAGAATATGCACTGTCTATAATAAATTATGTCAAAAAGTGATAAAATTCATATATGCACGATGTCCTGTAAGGCACTGAAAGAATATTGTAAAATTGTATTATGATATTACTACATTCTAATTGGACATCTGTCAGTTGTGTTAATAAATAAAGAAATAAGTAAAAGGGTCTTATTTTTAGGAAAATAAAACATTGATGACTGACTAAACATATGGCTGCAGAAGTTAGTTTCTATCTCTCCTACATCGTTTTTATTACCTTTAAACTGATTTCAAATTTTGGCTACACAATATGTTTTAAAACGGAAAGTTTCATTGTTACTATATATCCACCCATTATATTATCTGCTGATTCTTTACATGTCAAAATTTCAGTGTGTATGTTGAGAGATGATTATGTTCCAACCCATTGTATTACTATGACATAATTTGTACTTTCATATTCAAGCTTTATTTAAAAAAAAATACTCGAAGCAATTTTTATAGAACGGGAAGCCATTTATTTAAGTTGATAATTGCTCGAATAATAGATTTGAGGTATGAGAAAAATTCAGTATAATACAGAATCTGGCACCGGAATATCTATATTGCATGCTGCAATCTTGCAACACAACAAATCATTTTATGAAAGTAAAACTGAAATTTCCTAATCAGAAATAAAACAAGGAACTATGTAAGTAGATCTCTAGTAAAAATAAAACAATAACCTCAAGATTCGTGTGTGTGTGTGTAAAGCTTACAACGCATGAATAATAATAAAATCCATTGGATTTTATAATAATTTTGGGAAGTTAGGATATTTCTATTATTCACACAGATATTATACCTCAATCCATGCAGTGGAAGTGTAAGTATTTCAGCAGACAGAGAGACAAATTTATTACGGCAAAAGTTGAGAAAATGCAGCGTTTGCTTCCCGACGTGAAACCAACTGTAACCTTTGAGCAATTTTTTCTGGAAGTAGTCAATCACCGGAACTATCTTGAAATATTGAAAAAGAATTCGCAAGAAATTTGGGAAAAAATACCTGAACAGTGGGAAAACGAACCGATTTTCCACCAGAATACTGTATCAGCATATAAAGCTCTGTCTGTCATGCAATTTGTGGCGCGTAAATGAATGATCGTCTTCTTGTAACTCTGCTTTGCTGGCTTTATCCGGCGTCATATCACTCTTCTTCGTTCCCTTATATTAAAAGCTGGTCTAAAAAGAGCATCTAGTGTCTTACCCCAAGATGTCAAATCGACGAACACATCTTTTACGCGAACTCAAAAGAAACTATAATTACCTTTAATAACGGTGAAAGCATCTAACACAGAAATGTGCAGATAATAAAAGGAACAGTTTCGGCGCTGATATTGCGTTAGACGAGAATGGGGTAAAAACGAAATAATCTGTTGGCACGATTTGTGATGTGTCACCCCCTCAAAATTCAGATAAATATTAATAAATATTCAAAATTCAAACAACAAGGACGCCAAGTTTACTCAGCAATTTAAACAAATCGAACAAACACGACTAATGGAATATAATCTTTATCCATGCAATCCCTCTTAAACTTAAGAAAATAATACGATGATTCCATAAGGAACAGGAAACTTTCTTGCAACTAACATTAAAGGTGAATTTAATAAAAAGGATGAAAAGCGTGACCTAAAACTAAAGTGGTTTTAGTTGCAAGGTAATACTTTCCATACACACAGAGGTAAGGATACTTCACCGACTATTATTTCTGCTACATACATTTTCGCAAAAAAGTTCTAATTTTTTGTTTGGAACATGCATTCGCATCAAGCGGTGATTCGTATAAGAACGTACAAAAAATATTTGATTTTATTATTGTATGCTTCTTATCATAAAAATCTACACCGTCTTTAACAGTAAATGCAACACAGCTAAGAATAGCTCTATTTAGACAGATCTGCATAAAAGAAAACGAATTTTCACTAGATTTTCTCTAAAGAATATGAACAGTATATAGGGAAGACACTACCTACATGCTGCTACGAAGAGCCTATATGATCGGCACTTAAAGAATATTAACACATGCAATAAAAAGAACCTTGGTAAGTCAAGAACTAACAAACTTCATTACGGACAGTCCGATTCGATGTATTCGAGTAATTAAGGAACGAAGAGAAACAAAACATAGAGTATATACTTAGGAGCATACAAAAGTAGAAACCATATAGTTCCGTACTACTCAGTGTGGGTTCAAATGCAATCTATGCGAAATTATTTATTTTTGTGTTAAGAATCTGTATTTGAGAAAGAAGCTGTTGTGTAAATGAAAACAAAAAAAAAAAAAAAAAAAAAAAAAAAAACGCACGACAAAATATGTGAGAAATATATTTAAGGTAATGTGTTAGAACACAATATATAACTAAATTAAATTTCTCTAGCTTCTAGCCTGTACTAATAAACAATGAAACGAACTACGTCTTCTAAACTAGAATTTTAGACTTCCGTGCAACAGAAATTATCCAACAAAAGAATTCTTTAGCTAGGTTTATAATCACTCAGCATCTTCTTGCTGTGAATAACTTCGAGGGCCTTATATTTACTAATTTAATAAACGGTCCATGATAGACAGATATACAATGTTTTTAACATATATCGGGATACAATTTACCAATTAACATTTATAAAGTTTGTTATTCGACTCTTGGCCCGTGTACCATTATTAAATGTAATATGCATAAAGACACATGAAAACATAACACTAGACTGTATTCTGTTATTTGTTCAAATTCCTTGCAATTACCATAGTACACATTTACCTAAAAAAAAAAATCGAATTAATGAAATACTGCAAGTAGGTGAACGCCTAAAGATATACACCACAATTAATCTTAAATGTGATATATGTAACCGTACCTGAATTCCTCAGAATTGTCCTCCAGTTCTCCAGAATCATCTTCTTGAAAGTTGTCTTCACTCTTATCACTACTACGGCTAGAGTACTGATTACTTAAATCTTCATCCCTACGACAAAAATGTCACAATGTAGTATCACAGAAATTGATTTTACTGTGAAATAGTTAACACTTTACAATGAATTATCCATTTTTAAACGACTAATAAAACATTTAGCTATTGTACTCTCTTTACAAACTGCCATTACATCATTCTTACCATTTTCTAAAGGATGTCCTAAATCTCTTAACACGGAAAATTTAATATTATTTAATTTTTTGCTGATCTTCAATATTTCAAAATATCGATAGATATACCTAAAAGTGATTCTTATGATCCAGGTCATTAGCATTAATATGGGATTGTTTGGAACTGCAAAATTAAATAGTCTCGTTTATTAATTCCCTTTTGCAGAATGTGGCCAAATGAAATGACATACAATTCTGAAATTTTGTAATGCTTTAAACAAACGACTTTCTGAAATGAAAAATAAAATTTTCAGATCGAGAATTAAACGAGATACTATGTACACTCATGTCCAAAATTATTGTCGCATATCTATAAATATGTTGTTTTAGGAATATAATTTAATAACGAATTCGTTCGCTATTTCTTAAATTGTTACTGTGTATAATCGGCAAAGACATGTATGTGGCAAATTTCAAGTCAAAAGAGCAGTATATAAGAACAATAAAACGAAAATAAAACTTTCTTGTCCATTTAGCAATATTTTGTTTTACTCATCCTAATTTTGGTATTTATAATTCTTTTCCTATGAAATTTACCACAAATATACATTTCCAGATTATACACGTAGTATCAGTATTAAAAGTACCCTGCAAAATCAGTATCAAATTATATTCTTACAAGAAAACAGTTATAGATATGCGACAATCATTTTGGACAAGAGTGTACATAGATGAGCACCAACATTTCGCATAGAAGAGCGTAACGAATTAAAGCTATATCCTTCAAATTGTTAAGGACACAAAAAGGAACATATTGCAGCTAACTGCAATGGAAGAAATAAAGCAACAAACATTTTCACCTATATTTTATGATCATATAAGCCTTCTCGCGGTGAACAACTTGTATATAGCTTTTGAAGTGACAAGTTACATTGTCTTAAGCAGGCTTTCTTCTTCCTCTAACTGGAGTTATCAAATGGCTTCAAGTTGCAGCCAACGAGAGTATATAGTGATTTTTCCCACTACAGTGAATGTTGGCAATACCAGATGTGCTATCTGCAAATATTATATTACTATAATAACTCCTATGTTTCGTGAGTGGAAAAATGAATTTTGCACATAGATGTGCAATCCAGATGTTTCTATGTCAACTAGTTGTAATCATACACGTTTTTAAATGCAATTTTAAAGAACTGCAAAAATCTTTAAAAGAAGTTGTTTCGCGTGTAAATGCGAGTAGATTTGGACTTAAGCTTATGCTTAATATTTTCTTCTTACAGTGAAACCTCTACTAACGGACACCTCTATAAAGCGGACACCTCCCTTAACGGACACATTTTGTAATCCCCAAACACTGTAATAAGAAAAAACATATTGGCAAACCTCTCTAAAGCGGGCACTTTCTAGTACGGACACGGACAGTCTTTTCTCTCTTTTATACGTATTATTTACCTCCGTATTACAGACACATTCCCTAGAAATAAGTTGAAAAGTGTAGTAAAAATGCATTTTTAGTAATTCATACATGTCACCAAGGAAGCATTGTGACAATATTTTGCCTCCTCAACTGTGCTCAGCAACCTAGATGAAGCGTCTCTGTTTAACAACACTCTTATGTCCTTTGCTTGCATCCCACTCTCACCCAAGCTCTTTTAGACAAAAAAAAAAAAAAAAAAAAAAAAGTAATTGACAGTTGCCCGCCGTTTGGGATGACACGGTATTCTACTGTCCCGTTGGAGTCTATAACCAACCATAAGATAAGTTTAGTATTTTTTGTCCTCAGGTATATATATTGTCTCAAAAAGGACACTTCAGTACTGCAATTACCCCACAAATAAAGCGCCATACTGAAAACGAAGGAAGTACTGATAAGTGTAAAATGCAAAGAACTATAACATGTTATTTCCATGTTGTGCCTCGAACATAGAATATTGGATGACAGAGGATAATGCAGCTAATATTTGTAAATACATGATTCATGCAAAAATATTTTTCTAACTGTATATTACCTTGCTCACTAATTAACATAACAAAATACTGAAACCTCTTGAAGGCGGACACCTCTCTATAGCGGACAATTTTTGATTCCCCACGACTGTCCGCTTTAGAGAGGTTTCACTGTATAAGAAATCGAGCTCGTAACTTATCAAAGAAAAGTGGACAAAATAACTTCTAACAGTACTTCGATACTTTCTCCTGCTACATGTACATAAAATTGCATTTTTTAACATTTTCATAGTATAATACGAAACAGGAAGTAATAACATCATACTTTTTTTTCCTGAAACACTTTTAAAACAAACACACCTCTGTAAGGTACAAATTGTTTCCTTTTTTTGGCTTAATGTTCACGATTGGCTATTCAATAATATATTTCCACTTCACTCTTAAATTCTACTTAACTATCCATTAAAGAATGTTGTTGGGCGGCGTGTACAAGAAATATTTCTGGGAAGATTCAAATCTCTGGGGCTTCAAAATCAATATAAGATTTAATTCTATTACAATATGTATCAGAAAAAAATATACAGTAGAGAATTGTGGAGAAGTTACACCTCAGGATCCACTCCTGCTAACTAACATCCTTTACACTTTACATACCATACAGAAAAATTACTAGAGAAAGATTCCAAAAAAAAGTGGAAACAAGATGTAAAACGCAGTTAATTTGAGAGAGACTGAGAGAGTGACAAAGTACAAATTAGACGGTGGTTATAGTAGGATGAAACAGATGACCGCTTCCGGTAGCTCTAATGGAATAAAATATAATTAATTTAGCTGTTATTTATATTTCTAGCATGAACAGGTATATTCTAAATTTGTTGCATCATTCTTGACATGAATAATCCTGTCCATTTTATTTGAATAACGCGTGATGAAGAAACAGCGAGAATGGAAAGGGGAGTCCGTTGTTTGGCAACTGCGCAAAGTATTATGTAGCATTGGCTACTGCTCATGTACCTTTTCTTGTGAGTAAAAACTGTAAGACCATACAATTAATTATTTAATAAAATGATCATAATAGGCGTAAGAGAAATTCGGATTTTATTGCCCATCTCAAGATACAGTTCACGAAGGAGATCTTATAAAGTTTCTTATTCAACGCTTTTTCTACGAATCAATATTAAATGTTGTATTAATAAAGCCCACGAAAACAGTATTAGCCAATACACTATTATTTATTCATATTCCTTGTAGTCACATTAGTTTATATTGTAATATCCTATGTGATGTCGTAAACAAGCAGTTCCACGCTTCAATGTTTACAAACAACACCACATGGTTCGGCAAGAGGATCTTCCACCAGAGGCACCTGCTATCACCTGCAGACGACGTTTAGCCCCTCCTACGGAGCAGAAGACGAAATCGAAGCAGAAGCGCCACCGCCACCCAAGGGACGCTATAAATTGGGCAGAAGAATCCAGCTCAGTACCAGTTTTCTGGTGACCCTCCTACTGTCTGCTTCGGGACTTTAGGAGTAACCTATCCCAGGGCCTCTAGTCTGCTACGGGACTACGCCTATTCTTTCTCCTGGCTTTGCCTGCTTCGGGGCTCTGTCTGGGAATCCAAACCTCAGCCACTTTGCCTGCTTCGGGGCTCTGTTGGCCATCTAACCTACCCACTGCTTGCTTCGGAGCTTTGGGAACCTAATTTCACTCCACTTTGCCTGCTTCGGGGCTCTGTTGGAGATCCTGTCTGCGACCTTACGGTGAAAGACTACCTTTCACTTACCCTTTTAAAGTAGAGAACAAATTGTATAGTATTTTTGTACAAATACTCTTATAGTGGATTTTTATAATAAAAACTGGTAGTGGGAGTCGATTCCGGACACTCTTTTTATTAACTGCTCTACCTCTTCCTTATATGAGACGAAATTACATAAAGTTTTACAATATTTACATTAAAAAGAAAAAGGCGATTACTAAGTATCACACGCAGTTGATAATCCAAATATTTATATCAGACATGATTCGGGGAAATGTCACAAGTATATGCATACCTGAATTCCTTGGATTTGTTCTCCAGTTCTAAACAATCATCTCCTTGAATGTTCTCTTCGATTTTATAACTAATCTGTCTAGACCAGCGAACACTTAAATCTTCATCCCTACGACTTGAAGTCTCTAAATATTCTATCAACAAAACCTACTTTACTGTGAAATGGTTCACATATATGAATAAAACACCAATTGATAAACGAATATTTAACTATACGGTTCTTCAACTTAGTTTCAAGATTGCAAATACGTCATCTTTGTTACTATCTAAAGCGATTTTAATTTGAAGGCAAAAGAAAACTTCTTAGCACAGAAACTTTATTGCAATTATATTGAACGTTGGAAGTTTTTTAATGTCAAAATTTTAATGAACATATTAAGAGATGGTCCTTATGTTACATATCATTAGTATTACTATGACGTAGGTCGTATATGCAGTAATTTACAACCTCGTTTATTGTTTCCTCCATTGCTAATTAAGTAATTTTCACAACATCGAAAGCATATTACTTACCTCGAGAATTGCTTAAGCTCTAGATTCAAGGCATGGGAACAATATGGTAGAATGTTGCGTATCGAACTTTCTATATTTAATGCCGCAATTTCAAAATACTATATACAATATCAAGAAAACAAAAATGAACTTTCTGCATAGAGAATTAAGTGGTATGGTAGAATCAAATAGATGAAATCCAATGTTTAAGATAAAAAAGTGCACTTAATTCAAACTACATTATTTGAAGTGACAATAACTCAAAATTAATGGTACACCTCTAGACTATGTTCATTTAATTGGTATACTTAAAGAAACAATTTACAATTTAAAGGAACTGCGATTAAATGCTGCGTCTGGTAGCGTAAATCCATGTTTTCAGGTCTCAAAGCTCTAAAATAATAAATTTTTAAATTGAAAATAGTTCTCTTCTTTGTGCATTTTGTATAGAAGCTTGGAAAATGAAGTATTTTACTTTCAATGCCAAAAGTGTAATTTGTAAACTCTAATGTTTCCTAAAAGGAAATTAGTACCAGCGTAGTAGGAATACTGTCGTTTGTTTATCAATAATGGAGGCTACTGACGCACAAGTATGTGACTGCAGAAGGAGACTATTTTGTAACTAATAAACACTTCAAAGAGGAATGATTAACAAACAAAAGTTCGGCATTTTTCTTTTTCCTTTTTTTATCAGTGTTTTACGCCATGCATAAAAATAAAGATCAATCAACACTTTATGGCAGTCTTCTTTCTAAACAACGAAGACGAATATAAGACAATAACAGAAAAAGCAATGAATGAAACACAGCTTGCAACAAATAATCATTTTCGAGGTAATCCGTGTTTTAATTAAGAAAAAACGTTCATAAGGTGATCTCACAACATACAGGAAGCGTTTTTGCAACCAAGAGAAAAGAGTATTATACACGACGAACAAAAAAGATGAAAAAGTCAGTAAAATTGCAGCAGTTGCAGTTGCAATATGACTTTTTTCACAGAAGCGTACACTGAAAGGTAATTTCGTTTGCACAAATATTATTTACTACATATTTTCAAACAAAAAAAAAAATTTTTGAAGATCGTTCTTGTTGTTGTTCGGCAAGCGGGCTAACAGTAAGTGTTGAACCGTACAAGAAAATACAAATATACTTCTTATTGACATTGTACCATAGATGGCCATTTTTCATTGGGCTCGCTCGCGCTCGCGCTCACTTCTCTCAACTGAGCTCGCACTCACTCGCGCTCGCGCTCACCCGTCTCAGCTGGGCTCGCGCTCACTCGCGCTCGCACTCACTTCTCCTAACTGGGCTCGCACTCACTCGGGCTCGCGCTCATCTCTCTGGACTGGGCTCGCGCTCACTCGCGCTCGCGCTCACTTCTCCTAACTGGGCTCGCACTCACTCGGGCTCGCGCTCATCTCTCTGGACTGGGCTCGCACTCACTCGGGCTCGCACTCACTTCTCCCAACTGGGCTCGCGCTCACTCGGGCTCGCGATCACTTCTCCCAACTGGGCTCGCGCTCATTCGCACTCGCGCTCATTTCTCTTAATTGGGCTCGCGCTCACTCGCGCTCGCGATCACTTCCCTCAACTGGGCTCGCGCTCACTCGGGCTCGCACTTACTTCTCTCGATTGGGTTCGCGCTCACTGGGGCTCGCGCTCACTAATCTCAAGTGGGCTCGCGCTCACTCGGGCTCGCGCTCAATTATTGAGCCCGAGCCCGGTTGAGCGTGAGTGCCGAGCTCACGAGCGTCGGGCTCGCGAGTTTGGACACCTATGATACAGACACGGACAATGACACGGAGAACCAGTCGTATTAACAAATGCTGAAACAAATCTTCAATTATGCGCTTATTCACCTAAAAATCACCTTCACTAACATGTCTGCTCACTAGGAGCGAATCCCCAGCGTGTACGTTAACATATACTTACGAGAGAATACCTATAACGACGAATGATGTACTCAGATTTTGAGTACAGTTTTAAAAGTTCATTTCCGTAAGCTGTAAAGGCAGTAATTGCTATGCTATCACAAATTGCTATCACAAATTAATTGCAACTTTTGAGTTGCATACACACAAACTACTAGGGAATGAAGAGCATGTACTAACAAAGAATACACTGGAAAATGAAATAACATGTTATAACAAAAATTAAAATAAGATGATAATCGATACAAATGTAGAGGATGAATATGGCATGTCCGAACTTCGCCAAGTATGGTGGAAGAAGCTATTTGTTTACTTCTTCTTGACCAACCGCTAAGAACATTTATAAATCCATATGTGGCTTTGTTATATGCAATTAGTACATTCAAATTCACGAACGATGACGAACTGAAGGGTACGAAGGTACAGTTGCAAGTAACAACCATAGTCATAATAATATAGTTCAACTAAACAACGTTGAAAATAATGGACAATCAGGTTTAAGTAGAAATGACCAAAACTGAATAGTTTTGCATCGATCATTCCGAAGAAATTTGGAGTTATACTGAGCATAGTTTGGGGGAGAAGCGAGCATCCCCGGTGGATATACTTCAGCTGACTTCTTTGGGGGGGAAGAAAATGTGATTGAGGGGGAAATTCCCCTCATCCCTCCCGGTAATTTGCACCCTACATACATATATATATATATATATAGATAGATAGATAGATAGATAGATAAATAAATAAATAATTAATTAATTAATTGGCTTGGGGCAATATAGTGCTAAGCCGCATTTGTAAAAACAAAATCTACCCGTTGCTGTTGACAAATTTGCAAAAATTGAGATTAGATGGCAGTAAATATCGTAAATGGTGTTCTTGCCTTCATTAATTTGTATTGTAGTGCAGCGATAAATTTCGTTGCACAATACGTATAAATGTGGCTTAAAGTTATATTACTCCAAGCCCTTCATATATATATATATATGCAAGTTAGTTGGAAACCTGGGGCCCGTAAAATAGTGTTTCTAATCGAGTCCCACGTCTTGTAATTCCATTAGGTTATCTTTTCTCTCTCACTTGAAGAAAGAAAACTAATTTTTTAACGGTGACTTCCCTCCGGAGCAGCCTCTACTTTTAATTATGTGTTTGCTGTTTGAAGGCATATTGTCCTGTTACAATACAGTAAATATGAACATTTCTTAATTTAAGTCAAATTTAAGAGTATTAAAACTGAATTTTTGAAATTGTGCGTTGATTATAGCCTGTAATTTGTTAAAACAAAACACCTATCAAAGAAAATTACAAGTTAATGAAAGGTCAAGCAAGATGTTTGCGAATATGAAACTTACATCATAATATCACTTTGAGTCAAGAAGTTATATATGATAAGCATAATGATAATGATAATGATAAGCATAATGTGGTTCTAGTTTTCGATTCATCTTTACATTTCTTTAAGTATATAAATGCCAGTTTTTAAATCGCATAACATAACGGAAAAAATAGTAGCTACATTATATAAAATGAGGTAATTTTACGAACTGCGTTAAAACAGGAAATACAATTATGTTAAAATATTGAGGTAGTTTGGAACCTCTTGCCTGTCAGATGTCAATTAACAGATTAATAATTTCCTTCTATAACAAGCAAGACTTTATTTTACATGAATTAAAGACCAAAATATAAATTCAGATTACGCTCTTTCGCAGGAGACCAATCCGACAAGCTTGGAGCCTTATATAAATGACAGCGTTTTGGTACTAATGAAAAATACAACTTACGGTATAAATGTTAATTTTCGACCCATGTTGTGTAGATGCTGGTCGATTACTCGACGAGATGCTGGTTGGTTGCTCAGATGATCCTTGGTCCTCTCCCTTACCTTTTTATATTGTATAAATTTCCTCAGTCAGACCCTGAGGTTCTCCATAACAGCCTTGTTTGTTCACTTAATTACTTTTTACGCTACGTGACTGCCGGAGAACCTCATTAGTCCACGATAAGTGTGACTGTTTATCCAAAATTCTTTTGTAACCTAATTTAAGTACACATACATTTTTTACATATAATTACTAGAAAACAGTGCTAGTTATTTCACTAAACTTTTTTGATATATTCCTTTTTGCAATATGTTGAGCTAACTTTTTTTTTTCTCAACTCATGTCATAGTTCCATTACAGTCCCCCACTGATGAGGAACTGTTCCTGAACATCACCGTAGTGTGTGTCACTCCTTTTTTTTCCTCAACTCATGTCATAGTTTTATTACACAACTGTGAGTTGAAAAAAAAAACAGAAGTGACACACACTACGGTGATGTTCAGGAACAGTTCCTCATCAGTGGGGGACTGTATTGAAACTATGACATGAGTTGAAAAAAAAAAAGTTAGCTCAACATATTGCAAAAAGGAATATATCAAAAAAGTTTAGTGAAATAACTAGCATTGTTTTCTAGTAATTATATGTAAAAAATGTATGTGTACTTAAATTAGGTTACAAAAGAATTTTTGAATAAACAGTCACACTTATCGTGGACTAATGAGGTTCTCCAGCAGTCACGTAGCGTAAAAAGTAATTAAGTGAACAAACAAGGCTGTTATGGAGAACCTCAGGGTCTGACTGAGGAAATTTATACAATATAAAAAGGTAAGGGAGAGGACCAAGGATCATCTGAGCAACCAACCAGCATCTCGTCGAGTAATCGACCAGCATCTACACAACATGGGTCGAAAATTAACATTTATACCGTAAGTTGTATTTTTCATTAGTACCAAAACGCTGTCATTTATATAAGGCTCCAAGCTTTCGAATTGGTCTCCTGCGAAAGAGCATAAATTGAATTTGTATTTGGTCTTTAATTCATGTAAAATAAAGTCTTGCTTGTTGTAGAAAAAAATTATTAACCTGTTAATTGACATCTGACAGGCAAGAGATCCCTAACTACCTTACTATTTAAACAATTATGTCAATTGACGAAGCTATCGTAAAATTTAAAATGTTTTGCGTTTTTTTTTTTTTTTTTTTTTTTTTAGCAATTAGTATATGATACCTCATTTGTCCGGAAGACGAGAATACATACCACTTAATCACATTAAATCAATATGAATATAAATGCCTGGTAACCCTTAGCTGTTTCGTTAGGTATGTGCTAAACTTCACTGTAATATGATCTGATAAATCCGTATGAAAATATTGTGACAAACAACACCAAAATCGAGTAGTGGCAAACTGAATGCTATCGCTTCAGAGTAATTTCGAAAAAAAAAAAAAAATAAATAAATAAATAAATAAAAAATAAAATAAAAAGACTTTAAAGGAAGGAAGTGTGTATGTATGTATGTATGTATGTATGTATGTATGTATGTATGTATATACAGGGTATCCAATATACAATGCAACGCGGAGTTTGGGATAGTAGAACTTTTGAACCTGAAGTGATACACGAATAATGGTTATACCAAAATGAAGCCTTGTTCATGTATATACTTTTAAACTAGGAAGCATAGATTGAAGTACACTAGGAACCACACAGTGTTGCTACATGTAACCGAAGGTGTAAATCAATTTTTTTGCAAAATATGTTAATTGAATCATAACTTATACGTATGGATGTTCTGTCATTAATTTTCAGTTTGTTTAGTTGGAGTAGCTTGGAAAGTATGGAGCAGAAAAAAGAATTTTTCATTTCCACCGATAACTAATCGGATGAGGCCCCTGTAAGGGGTTACTAGGGAAATCGTATTTTTCATAAATTAACACACTGAATTGGCAACTGCTGATGTTTCAATGCATCAAAAGGTGTGTTAAGGATCTGTCTACGTTATTCAATTCCTGAAAACAATGAAAAACAAACTTTGAAATTATCGTGATAAAACGTTTACTTACATGCACCCGGTAACGCTGCTATTATCAGAAATGAGTTACCAGCTCTACAGCGGATGCTGGGAGTGTCCTCTGTTTTGATTCAAACACTGGTTCACACGTTTCACCAGGTTGGCAACAACTTTACGAAGATTAGAAGTGTTAATGTTCTCAATGGCACCGCGAATGTTCGTTTCCAGGTCTTGAATAGTTCGAGATTTGTTCTTGTATGCCTCTTGCTTTAAATAGCCCCATAGAAATGAATAGCAGTGTTGCCGGATGCATATAAGTAAAAACAAATTTCATTATAATTTCAAAGTTTGTTTTTCATTGTTTTCAGGAATTGCATAATGTAATTAGATCCTTAACACACCTTTTGATGCGCTGAAACATCAGTAAAGTTGCCAATTCAGAGTGTTAATTTATGAAAACTACGATTTCCCTAGTTACCCCTTACAGAGGCCTCATCCGATTAGTTATCGGTGGAAATGAAAAATTCTTTTTTCTGCTCCATACTTTCCAAGCTACTCCAACTAAACAAACTGAAAATTAACGAAGAACATCCAAACATATGAGTTATGTGTCAATTTACATGTTTTGCAAAAAAAAAAAAAAAAAAAAAAAAAAAAAAAAAAAAAACCTTTGGTTACATCTGGCAACACTGTGTGGTTTCTAGTGTACTTCAATCGTTGCTTCCTAGTTTAAAAATATATGCATGAACAAAGCTTCACTTTGGTATAACCATTATTCGTGTATTACTTCAGGTTCAAAAGTTCTATCCCAAACTCCGGGTTGCATTGTATATTGGACACCCTGTATATTTCTCCTTCTGGTCTATTTAAGTGTCCCTTGCTTTCAAATTTTCTAAAATATAAATATAATATTGCTTCAGTTTTTTAAAAAATAAATATTAAAATTACATAGTGCAGTAATTAAATTTCGCGTAAAATACATTTAAAGATCTCAAGAAGAATTCAGTAAAATTAACTTGCTAAAACTGTCGTTTTTTTTTTTTAAAGAATAAATAAAATGTTTCGTAATATAAATTAATAAGCTAAGAAAAAATTATGTTACATGTATTTAACACTATTAAGAGCTACTCTTGTTTGTTGAGATTTAAAGAACCTACAATTAAAATAATACATATTTCGCTCGACTTTTCTATGAACGTAAGCTTCACATTAGTTGCTATATATAAATTTCTTACCTTGTAGGGTCAAGAAGTTTCCTTACTCTATGATCTATTAGAAAAAGAAAATGGCCATGGAATTTGCAAAACAAAAACAAATGCCAGCCTCAAACACCATTGATAATAAGTATGAAAAAATGGGATTTCCATTCCCAAAGATGTTTCGACAATGAGATCACAGGTCAGATGTCAAACATTCGTCGAGTGGATAAATATAATACACTTCAGATAGTACAGAATGCACTTTTCCTTCATTTTCGTTTGCATAGCGGTTAAAATCTTGCAGGTCGTTATAATCTGGACTTGGAATACATTTCTTATATTTTATTCCTGAAGCAAACACCTGTTTAATGTCGGTCTGCAACATAAGCTCAGCTATACACTACCGTATGTTTACGCGCGTAAACTAACGATGTGAGTTTATGCGCGTCATGCAGTTCATGCATTGTGCATGAATTTACGCATATAAGCTGAGGAAAGCAGTTGCAGAATGGATCGATCGAAAGCAAAGTTTTAAGGGTGGGTACTACCAATGTTATATTGTTGAGAAAAAGAATAAAGAAAAGACGCTAAAGAAATAGGTATGTTTGGACAAGGAATAGGATTTTAATATTAGACAAGGAAGGATAATCCAACTTTCACAGATTATATCCAATTTTTATTTAGATTGTGATGGCTCAGTAGTAGAAGGTTCATCTCTGGTGCGTGAGGTATCTGGTTCGATCGCAGCTCGTATCAAATGGGCAGGGGTGTAGCCAGCAGGTTTGTGTAGGGGGGTCCGTCGTTTTTGAGGGGGGGCAGCTACAATGTACAAAGCCAAAAAATGTGTTGCTGCTAGTGTTTTTGAGGCCTGAAAGAAAGGAAAATTTTGGTTTCCTTCTGGAAAACTAAAAACACTATTTTAGCTTCTTCTTCTTCTTCTTCTACTTATTATTATTATTATTATTATTATTATTATTATTATTATTATTATTATTATTATCCATAAATTATATTCAAGATAGTTTTTATTATGCTTAATCAAGAACTACTGTCCGGGACCAAACGCTATACTTTTGTGCATAACTATAAAGGTAACCAAGAAAGTTCTGTCCCTTTTCGTGGATGTCTGTGTTCAATTGGACCTCACACCGTGTGTTGAATGCGAGTGGAGATAAGGCGAAGGTCAATTGTTGGTGTGTATATCCAACCATACTACCTGGTTGTGGCAATTCAAATACACCGTAAAGACAGAGGGAACGGCTTGGGTACAAAACCTCGCGGCCAGAACCTCGCGGCCCAAAACCTCGCGGGACAAAATCTCGCCGGGCCAAAACCCCGCCTGGACAAAACCTCGCCGCCCAAAACCTCGCCTGGCCAAAACCTCGCCACTCAAAACCTCGCGGGCCAAAACCTCGCCTTGCCATAACCTCGCGTCCCAAAATATTGCCATACCCAAAATCTCGCCTAACCAAAACCTGGTTGTAATGATCGCGCGACACAGAATCTCGCCTGGTCTAAATTAAGCGAGACGTAGTGTCGCCTGGGAAGAAATGTTGTCAGGATAAAACCTCTTCACGACGATTTCTTCAATGTAGAATGTTCTATCGCCAGATTTACAAAACTTATTAGGTTTTGAAACTTGACATTTTGTATAAATCTTCTTGCTCCACAAGGGCACTAGCTCCAGATAAGACAATATTTTGCGAAATGCATGCCCTGAGGAGGAATGGAATGGAATGCCTTGAATGAATTTTGCCGTTCTCCAGATCTAAAAAAACTACTAAGCATAGAACCTTTACGTTTTGGTACAAATCTTCTCCTTGTACCATAAGAAGGTATGTTGCAAAATGCTCCTCGTAAGGGAGTGTTGAAGTTTGGATAATTCTTGAACGTTGGCTTGATCTCAGGACCCACGAGGTTTTGGCGGCGAGGTTTTGTCCACGCGATGTTTTGGGTGGCCCCGTGTCATTTTCCTGTTTCACTTTTTATTATGTTTATTTATCTCCAACCGTTTTCTGTTGGACTTCGCTTATCAAAATATTTCTAAAACTGGTTTACTGGTCCCAAAATCTAAAATTCAGAGTGGGGGTGGGGCGACTGCCCTCCTGCCCCACTGGCACCTCTGTATAGCGGCTGCAATATGAAGCTATTCCACGCCCTTTCATATGGTTTTAGTTACATTTACTTCGGACTCTTGACTGCGAAGACATTAGGTTTTTAAATAAAATTAATTTGCTGAGCAAAATTGAACTTTATTGAAAATGAACTTGGATTCATTGTCCTCTGAACGTCCTAAATATTACTTTACTTCAATAAATTATTGACTTAAAAAACAACCAATTACATAGGCTTGCAGAAAATATTCTAAAGTTAGCACAACATGAAGTGTCCTTCAAACATTACTTTTGAAGCAATGGTTTTAAATGCAGGTACTATCAATGTTGTGTTGTTGAGAAAAAGAATAAAGAAATAGACATATTTGGACAAAGAAGTGGCTAATATTTAACAAGGCAAGAAAGAATAATCCATCTCTCACTGATTATATCAAAACTTTATTTAGATCGCGGTGAGTCAATAGTAGAGGGATCATCTCTTGCGAGTGGAGTCTCTGGTTCGATACCAGCTTGTGCAAAATGGGTTTTGTGGTTGACAAACACCGCGTGCGTGAGTTTTCTCGGATTGTCCCGTTTCCTCCTATTATTTTTACATTCCTCCTCTTTAGTGATGAGCGCAAGTCTTTGTCTTGCAGTTTTTACAAGAGTCTTCACCAAGACCAAAACCAGGAATCCCGATGCAAGACCAAGACCAAGACCAAGATCAAGTGTGCCAGTGCAAGACCAAGACCAAGACTCGGTGTGCAAGACCAAGACCACCTGGGTCTTGGTCTTAGTCTTGAATTTGCTCATCACTACACCTCTTCGTTCATGTCATCGTCGCCCTCTTCTGTACCCTACACAGTAGCCTATAAGCGTGGAACGTAAAATTCGAAGATTTAATTTTCTTTTATTTAGAACATACAATGTAACAAGACTAATTAACATATGTAATTTTTATACTTGCGAAAGTCTTCTATTCTGTACTTTCCTCCTGGAGATGTATTTTGGCGAATAATCTTCGCAAGAAATACTCAAAGTTTACATAGAAAATATAAAACTGGGAGTAGGCGGCTTCAGCCTTTAATCAGGGGTTACTTTCCACCGGTCCAAAATATAGCTTAGAGAGGAAATTATTACTACTGGCACCTCCTACTTTCTAATTTTAGGTAAATATCCTATAAAGGCAGATGCTGGAATTAATTTCTTGTCGGAAAATAAATTGCGAACAATGGCGGATCCGCTTCATTCGCTTCACTCAGTAAGGCTTAGCTTTTTCTTTCTTTCTTTTCTTTTTTTCTTTCTTTGTTTTTTTTGTTTTTGTTTTTGTTTTTGTTTTTAATCTCTGGACGTTTTGGGGGGCTTGAAGCTTACACACATAGGACTTACTAACATTATTTTTTTAAAAAAAGAAATCCTGAAATTTGGCTAGGCTTCAGCCTGAAATCCCCAAACCCCGTAAACCTTCCAATGATTACAGTTGGATGATATTCTTGGACACAAAGAGCTACCAAGGGAAATCAGTTCACGGGGATTTTTTTTTTCGTTCCTGAGTTGACATTTTTGTTGGATATATGCTAAAAAATCAGAATGTGGTTCCTGTGCCGGTCCAGAAAATACACAATTTTCTTTACAAATATCGATAAATCATACTAAGTACTGATACCAGTACCATGATTCTAATATCAATATTTGTAGATTTCATACAGTTTTGTGTAGGAAGTGAAATGTATAAATACTGAAGGGAAAACATTGCACAGAAACATTATGTTCCTATGTTCAACATATTTTTTGTATGTGGTGCAAAGTATCCTGACCTATGATGTTACTTTGCACCAAAGTTTATATTATAGTAATCACGGTCATCGTGAATGTTTACAAATGCACTTGCACGAATGTTTTCCTTATATATCTAGCTATTATATGTTTAAAATATAATGTTCTAAATCATTACGTTTATCAGTTACATGCGATTTTCTTTAAAATTCATTACATCTGCTGCAAAGTAACCCCGTCTTACGGTACTGGATGATCTTTGTCTTAAACAATATCACCTACTCACGAAGCTGTATACATTTCTTGGAAAAGCAATCAGAACGAACATAATGTTTCTGTGCATTCACTTTACGGTACCCAAAGAAAACCTTTTATCTGCAGCTATAACGCCTACAGGTAATCTATTATTGAAATCTAGGCCCTGATCTAGGACGGGCTCCTGGGAGGGAGGGGCAGTGAAAGATTTCTGCGATGGTCTGCCAGTGGGGAGCGGCGAATGACCCATCGTCCCGCGCTGCAGAGATTTCTTTGAATTTAGTGCAGGTGTCTTCTGTGGTGCGTATTGTATTCAAATTTTAAAAAGTGTATCAAAGAATTTTCCACATAAAAAATATATACCATATAGGCCTATTACAAAGAGTATTATTGCTGGAATTTTAAACGAAATTTACTAAACTAATTTCGTGCAAATTACTAACTCAATCCTTTATATAAATTTTATATCTCTCTTTATTGTTAATAATTATAAGAAACAATATGTTGAAAGTTACTGTTGAAAATAACACTTTTTGAACCTCGTCACCGTTATCACTCTTACAATTTTCTCTACGAGACGAGAATTTTTTCGAGTCTGGTGAGCAACACTAGTTCATCCAAGTCTTAGATTTCAAACATCATTTCAGTGCTAAATGATCCGTATATAAAACCTATAAATTATAAAAGTAATTATACGATCACAATGAATAGCATATAGGAACGCCTAAGATATTCAAATCATTACACAATATACTCCAATAAGAAATATGGTTTAAATATTGTTAAATTACATCCTTCTTAGACTTCTCTCTTGAAGCAGAAGGATTCTGAGAACTATTAGATAAGGGAATACATTTTGTACTTAAATTTACAAAACGAGACGAGAAGTGAATCCTCGAGAATCCAGACAAGAAAGAAGTTTTCGAGAATTTATACAAGACGAGACAAGACTTAGGGTTCAGGAGAAGTGGTGTAATCACCAGTGGGAACTGGCAAGTCATCTAATTTAGATTCCAAATTAATATAGAGGTTTCCCTTTCATAAACCTCGTTAAACTTAATCAGTCAACTAAGCTTTATTAAGCTGAACGAATGTAACTTATGCGTCCACATGTAAACGTTTATTTACAGATATTTCTCTCGAAGATGGTTTGAATTATGTTGTCCAAATTTAGCGCTATCATAATGATCGTGTATCTGGTTTCAAAATTAACTAGATAAAAGGCCCATTTAAGGGCTGTATGTCAACTTGACATCGAACAACTTGCACCAAATTTACTTAAAGCTGGCCATTTTTCACTTCCATTCTTGGCAATTTGCCGAACAGGTAATTTTGTCACCGAAAATTTTGTCACAGTAATTTCGTCAGTGGTAATTTTTTCACCAAAATATTAGCATATAGGTAATTTCGTCACCGGAAAATTTTACACAGTAATTTTGTCATCGGTAAATTTATCACCACAGCATTAGCATATAGGAAACTTTGTCACGAAATTTTTTCCCCTTTGCTGAACTAGGTATAAACAAAGTAAACGACCAAAACAGCTTATTTATCTTAATCAAACTTGGAAAATAATTTAGTTGGTGTTATATTGTCATTTTGAATTTATTCCTACATGCATATTAATATATGTATCTGTATACGAAAAACAACGTATCAGTCTCGGTCTTGTTTCGATCAATATTTGCAGCTCCTTCCTGACAAAGCGGTTAGCGTACGTACCTTTGGCGTGGTAGACCCGGGTTCGTTTCCTTGCAGGTTATGTGCTTCGGATCCCACGTTAAGCTATAGTTCGCATCTGATGTGGCCCCGCTGATATAGTCGCAAGAGCCTGAGCAACAGGAAATTTGTTTGAGATATCCTCGGTACCGAAAACCAACATTAAATCCCAATAAATAAAGTCCAACACTTTGCATTACATTATACTTGAATAGCCAGAGCACATGTCTTTGAAGCATGGGGTTCCAGGTTTGAATCTTGGTGGGAGATCATTAAAAAGTTTCAACTCATAACGGTAGCTTACATTCCATCTTAAACCGTAGGTCGACATCTCGTACAGCTTTGATGTTGAAAGGGACGCTAGATTCCAAGCCAACCAACTATGCAATTTATATTTTGATATTTTAACAAATACTCTGGTTTAATCTGATAGTTTTCCTTTTCCCATGATCTTGCCTTATACTGAAATTCTAATCTCTACCAATCGCTGCTCTGTTGAGTGAGCTGTCGGCTCGACTCGATAGTGAATGAGCTGTAAGCCGACCCGCTCGAGCCGTTCAGAACCCTAAACCCGAGCCGAGCAGTTTTGAACTTGTTTGGCCGGCGCTCTCTAACTTGTAACGATTTTTGGTTCGAGCCCAAATACTTGCTCCTCCAGAAATCAGACCCAGAACCACGTGAATAATGCCTTCCCTCCTAGACTTCACGACTACCGAAGTCAACAGTCAACTCGCTTTTAGTATTTAGATACAAATCGCCTATCTTTCATGTATATACACGGTGTTGTAATAATAATAATAATAATAATAATAATAATAATAATAATAATAATAATAATAATTTGTAGTAGCAGTAAGTATCATTAATAATAATTATATTGTCAATGTAGGATATCTGAAGAAAGTATTTGAAACTACACACAACATTGGGCTCGATTTGGCTCGACTCGACTCAAATTCGAGTCGAGTTTAGAGCCGAGTTGGAGGAAATTTTTCGATCCGAGTTTTCGAGTCGAGCTCAAATATGTCTGTTTCGAGCCGAGTTGAGTTTCAATGAAAACTCGCTCGAACTCGCTCGTGCCCATTCTTAACTGTCTCTCGTTCACGGTTTTGTTTAGGACTCTCAAGTAAGGCTCGATCGATATGTTGTATCTCGGTCTAGTTTCGATTTACTAAAGTCTGTCTCGTCTCGAAATTTAAAGAGGAGAAACATGATACTTAGAGTAATCTCGGTCTCGGCATCACCATTAGAATATGTTACGTATGTTCAAGTTTAATTCTAGAACGCTTGGAGCAATTTCAACAAAGTTTGATACACATATGACATACAATCACAATAATATTGTAGGGCAAGATATCTCCGGTCTCCCTAGCGGTGGATAGAAGGGTGAAGTATAAATAATCGAGAACGACCTACATTCATGTCGAATACACATTTTTAAAGAGTCGCTATACTTTGTTGAGAGTCCAGATGACATTTAAGCTCAAGTTTAGTCTAATAGAACAATAGATCTCCGTAGAACCTTATGCTAACTGTTAGAAATGAATAGAACTATTGAACCTACTAGAAATTTTGAAAACAAATAAATTGCACGTCAAATATACATTTCAAATATTTTGAATAAACTTTTATTCTTCCGTCTATACAGTTCAAAGACTAAACCATATTCGATTACCGATTAAAGAAAGAAAAAAAAAAACGAAAAAAAAATCATAATTTAACGTCAAACCATTAAGGTCTTTCGGCTGAAGGAGGTGAATGATTAATGAAAGTGAATGATGATGAAAAATTAAACTTTGTGCTCTCCTACTCTGAATCAAACCTGGAACCACGTACAACAAAGGAAATACGCGCTAGTCACTACACTAGCAGAGAAAATTGCTTATTGCACTCTTTCGAGTACAAAGGCTATATGACACGGTGACCTTCAATTTAAGGTAGAACCATAAGCACCGCAATACGATCAAATTTCAAGGCTCTCCTCATCAGGACTCCAACCCAGGACACGGTGTAAGGAAGGCGCAAGTGCATGATTGTAAATATTTTGCCGTAATTTAAATGTGTTATACGAAGTATTCATATAGTTTTTGGCCAAGAAGAAGAAAAGAAAAGTTGTAAGCTGTTGTAGTTTTATTCATTGCTTATAGCATTGTTTCAAATTCTTTAGAAATAAATAAATAATAATAAAAATAAAAAACTTCCACTGAAATCTAGTTTCATACTATCCTTCGATATGGACAACAAACCCATGTGCAAAAATCCTGCTGCTCTGTAACAATAGATAGCAATTTCCAAGAATTGCCTCACTTCCCTCTATGCTCTGTACCTTCAACCATAAAATACAAGCATCATATGATCTCTGCATCTTTCGGAATGATGGGAGAATTTTGAAAACGCTACGTCTCATTCAGAGCTTACGAAGCAGAGATGGGTATTTTTGCTAACTCTCACTCACACTCACCTACCAAAATCTTCCTTTTCAATGCTGCACATGGAATGCGTTTCTTATGTTCTTGTCTCTGAAGCAAATGAGTCCACGTAAGCGCGAAGCGAGTGCGGGCTCGCGATCACACTCACTTCTCTCAACTGTGATCGCGCTCACTTGGGCTCGCGATCACACTCACTTCTCTCAACTCTGATCGCGCTCACTTGGGCTCGCGATCACACTCACTTCTCTCAACTGTGATCGCGCTCACTTGGGCTCGCGCTCAGTAATCTTAACTGCACTCGCGCTCGGTCGCACTCGCGCTCACTAATCGTAACTGGGCTCGCGCTCACTTCTCTACTGGACTCGCGCTCACTCGCGCTCGCGCTCAGTTTTCGCAACAGAGCTCGCGCTCACTTGGGCTCGCGCTCACTTTTTTCAACTGGGCTCGCGCTCACTCGGGCTCACGCTCACTAATCTCAAGTGGGCTCGCGCTCACTCGGGCTCGCGCTCACTAATCTCAAGTGGGCTCGCGCTCACTTTTTTCAACTGGGCTCGCGCTCACTTGGGCTCGCGCTCTCTTTTTCAACTGGGCTCGCGCTCACTCGGGCTCACGCTCACTAATCTCAAGTGGGCTCGCGCTCACTCGGGCTCGCACTCACTTTTTTCAACTGGGCTCGCGCTCGCTTGGGCTCGCGCTCAATTATTGAGCGCGAGCCCGGTTGAGTGCGAGTGCCGAGCTCACGAGCGCCGGGCTCGCGAGTTTGGACACCTATGCATTGTACACTCCTTATCACGATACCCAGAACGTTATCAAGAGTATAAACCACATAACTGGGCATAGCTCAATCTCTATCTAGTTCCACAGACCTGCATAAAAGTAAATGAATTTTTACCAGACTTTTCCCTAAAGAGTAACGTACACTGTATACAAAAGGAGATAATTATCTAGACGATGCTACCAAACGAATATATGATAATTATTCAACAAACCGAACAAATATTATAAAATTTTAAAAAAATAAATAAAAACAGACTGTACAACTCCAGAGATTTGGAATCGAGAAACGAAAAAGTAGTATGACTTAGCATACATCGTATTGTCATTTTCTTGCAGTAGACACTATATACTAACGTATTTCTCGATATTGATTGTAAAATTCCTAAAAAAAAAAAAAAAAAAAAAAATCAATTTTGCTGAAGGAATTTGTATTTACCAAAGACACTCTTTCAGAAATATTAAAAAGAAAAAGACGTCCATCATGCGCATTTAACATACTGCATTAGGACACAATATTTTGACTAAATTGAGAGTTCTCTCTTGACTCTAAGCTCCACTTGTGAATACAAAAAAAGTAAGAATATCTTCGTCTTAGAAATTTTAATACAGGTTCTTTGTACAACAGGAGAAAAAAGAAAGAAAAATAATAATTCACCTCCATGATTTATAATCATCTCCTGCTTATTGTAAGATACAATTAACAAAATGATATTTATAAAGTTTCGTATTTACCGTTTAAGCCACGAATCATTGTTAAATGATGTATGTAGAAACCACACAAACAACACTAGACTACATATATTATTTACTCGTGTTGCTTACAATAACATTAGCACGCATAAAAAAATCAAAGCGATTGGTGAAGTATCGCCAAGAGCTAAATATCTACAGATCTGTAGTGTACATACTTCCAAAGAAATAGCAAGAATATATAATTTCTTTAGATTTGACCTCTAATTCTCGAAAATCACATCGTTGAATGTCTTCTTGATTCTTATCACTATTCCGGCAAGAACTGCGATTTCTTGACTTTCTATCGATACAATAAAAGTCTCTGAATGCTGTATTGAAAACACACAAATAACTATATATATAAAAAAACATGAAGTGACATAAAATAACGGGTACTTAACGGGAACTGAAAAATCTTCGTTATCATAACTTAAGTAAATCACCAAAAATAAAAATGTCCAACTCTCGAGTGGTTTTACGGGCAATCGAAAAATCTTTCATATGTTATTTATATGGAAAATCTTCTACACCCCAGAATTACTGAGCACTTTTTGTAGGGCTACAATGATTAAATTTGGCAAGATTGTAGCTTTCCGAGATCAACTCACAGAAAAATTGTCGAAAAGAAATATTTTTAATATTTAGGGCGTCTAAGGGGCGGGATGAAGAAATTCTACATATTATTTAAAAGTACTTTTTTTTTTACTTACAATCTCATATTTTACGTATTTGGGATTGGAATAAAAAATCTTGCAATTCGGTATGCTTGTACGTTTTTGTTAGCGTTATCCAAATAAATCTACAAAAACAAAAATTTTCATTTTTAGTGATTTTATAGGGAACTGAAAAATCTTTCCCATGTTGTTTACATCGGAAATTTTCTACGACCCAAAATGTTAAGGCACTTTCGTCAGAATTATAATAATGAAATTTGGTACGATTGTAGCCTTCAGGGAGTAACCCACAGGAAAATTGCTCGAAGTGGTTATTTTCAGTTTTTAAGGGTCTAAAGTGGACCTTCCAACTACAACCTTATTAAGCTATAAAATGATTATTTTTGAAGTCGAAAGCAGGATATATTCTTGTTTTCATTAAGTTTTTCTTTGGATAGGGTCACAAACATTTTTTGGAGATGTATTTCCTTCTTTCACTGTCCTTTCAACGGCTTGAGTGTATGTTGGTACTACAAGAATTAAATTGAAAGGCAATATCAATACTTTAATTTCTTATTAACTTCCGTAAGTCTTCCTTGGTTAAACGTTTTGTCAGAGGTGGTACAGCTACATCCAGACCTTGGCAACAAATAAAATCTATATAGTCAGAAGCAATAAAGATTATAGCACGAACCTCAAATCATCTTATTTCAGCACTATTTCTTTCTTTCTCTGGCTGAATTTGTTCGTAGTATTACAAGTTTTTTATTATGTTCTCTATCATCTGCTAAGATTTCTATAGGGAATTTTTTGGCGGTGTACAAATTATCCATCATATGACAAGTATTTATATACAGTTTTCTTTTACCGTTGTATAAGTAAGAACAAAGAATCGCTACCCAGAACTTTGGAGCTCCGTTTTTAAATATGGGTTACAACTAATTATAAATCAGCAAAGGATAAAAGGTTAACAAAAAAGTTGCTAACCCTTTTAGTGTTTTAGAAAGGCTTTCCATTGCTAAATACCATCTCAATATCCTATTAGCCGTTGTTACCCATGAAACATGAGAGAACTATCCTAGGAATTTATTTTCTATATCGCTAGGACACTTTCCACTTGAAACAGCCTTGCCAATGCATTGTTGGTCTCCAGTTAAACTGTTCATATTTTCAAGAACAATATTATGCATACTGAACTCAATAGGCTCAAATTTTATAATTTTGAAAGTATGACATGTCAAATATCTTTAAACCCACAATAAAGCCCTTTGATTTATTTGTTGGTCCGACTAGTTTTTCAAATAAATGAATTAATGGAGGCTCAGTAATGTGCAACTGACAAATATTCCACTGCAAAGATCTCCCTGGCCTTTCCTCCAGCAAACATACAGAATTGTACATAACACATTGTGTGTACATATATAACACAATTGTACATATTTCCCAACATTGAGATTCGTCGGACGAAAGAAAATCAAACTGATATTGTATAAAGGAACGGAAGAAGTTTTGTTGCCTCCTGTGGAGATCTGAGTTGAATTAGTCCTCACGCCGTGAGTTGAATGCGAATGGACACAAGGCGAGAGTCAGTTCTTGGTGTGGGTATATACAACATAGTACCTAGTTGTGGCAGTTCAGCTGCACTGTAAACTTGCGTACGGACAAAGGGAACATGGGACATCCATAGAGCGTCATAAGGGCGTGTATACTGTATGAGTTCAAACAGAGGTAAACTCCGCTTCAGCAGGGCGGAAGATATGCGAGGCCTTTGGTGAGGGTGTCGTGACTACGAGGACGGTGCAGGTGTATTTAACAGGTTTAAGGCCGGTGAGAAACTCTCGAAGACCCGCCGCATGCCGGAAGACCAATGCATGTAGAAAAAAATGAAGATCATCAGGCAGCAATTGTGGCGAACAGTGGCCACACATGTGAGGAACTAAGACTAAAATTCAGTCTGAGCGGAGAAACGATTTGGTAGCCTCTCTATCAAATTGGAAAGTACTACAAGTTGGATCGATATGTCACACATAATTTTACTAACGGCCACAAGGCAACGCGAGCAGACACCTGTGTTTCTTTGGTGTCTCGTCTGAGGAAAGAGCTATTTCTGGACAGGGTGCTGAAATGTGATGAGAAGCGGGTCCTGTATGAAGCTCCATGGCGCCGCAGTCATTGGTTAGCATTTCATGAACCTGTTCCGAAACAGCTGAAACTAGCACTAAACCCGAAGGTCGTCCGGTAGACTGCTTGCGGCATCGTGCATCGGGAACTGCTACCAGCTGGTCAGAGCATCAATGCAACTGTGTACTGTCAGCAGTTGAGTCGAGTTCAAGAAAAACTAAAAAATTTGGAGCCAGCACTTCTGAATCGCAAAGGGGTCCTGTTACAGGACAACGCTAAGCCCCACGTGGTTAGAATGATCCGGGACACCATTGTACGCCTTGGACTGGAAACACTACTTCATTCGCTACACTCCCCGGACATTACACAGTCCGATTATCACTTGTTTCATTTCTTAGACAAACACCTTGGAGGACACCAATTTAAAATCCTAACAGAGGTGCAAACTGCATTTGATACCTTCTTCGCTTCACGGGCCACCAAGTTCTACTGCGATGGAACTCATGGCCTTCCAGAACGTTGGCAGAAGGGCGTCAATGCGATGTGGGCTATTTTTGATCTTCCAGTTACGTCTTAGGTGACATATCGGTGTTCTGAGATGGTGGGTGAAAAAGCGACAGAACTTCCTTCGTTACCTTTATAATATTTTGTCAGAGATGAATTTCACAATTGAACTAACATTATTGAGAGCTTCTCCCGATCTATGGGTCGTGTAACTCTTAAGTCGTGTTTGTGGCTATTATACAAGTGAAATATGCTGTTCGTTAATAATCATTCTGAGCACTTTACCATCTTTGTGTTCTTCAATGTGCAGTGTCTCAACAATTATACCATCAAAATGAACGGAATGGGAACTAGAATTTTCAACACTATTTCCCTCTCTCAGTACTTTTTGCAGAACTTTGTACCTCTCGCTTCTTACTTTGCTTCTGTCAATGACCATTTTACCACTATTGTGAATAATAGTATTACATGAGAAAGTGGATTTCATATCGTGTAAGAGAGCGGAAGCTTAAGCTGATGTGGTGCAATCTGTTACTCATATCTGTCACACACTCTGGGAGACAGTTTTTGTACCCTCGTTTGAGAGGTTGAAATATCTACAGAGGAGAGGTCTGGGATTAGGGAAAATGAAATTATTACGAGTTATGTTTTGCCCGAATCATACTTTTCAGTCTGGCTAAACTCCTATATCGAAAACTCTGGATTCTAATTCATCATAATATTTCTTACTAATACATAGTTTTTGTTCTTCCTTATCATCGTTTCATTCTTCCTAATCATATATTTAGTTTTGTCGTTGAACGGACCAGTCGCCATATGCCGAACTGTTCTTTGATCTCCCAAATGGTTGCGCTCAAGAACGGAGACTGACAACTGAAACAAAAAACTGACGCCACGGCTGTTGGTTTGAAAATATATTAAAGTTTTAATTTGCTTTGTTAATTGTAAGTTATCCATATTTTGTTCTTTGAAAGAGTTTCCTGTAGCTTTGTCATTAGCCAAACACGTTTTGTTATTTTCAATCCTGGGAATTTTCTTTTTAAGAAAATCACGATTTTGAGCAAAAATGTCAAACTTTAAGCCTAAGACGCAACCTAAAGACAACTTCCATAACCATTAAAACTTTACAAGGTTATAAGGTGTGTTATACTCAAATATTCATAGGTGTCTGTTACCGAAAATTTTGTTTCTGTATTTCTCGCCCCAGCCTGCTGGCCATTCAATGTACTCGCTTTTTTTGTAGCATAAAGTGTTTCGTTCCTGTTACGAGAGCGTTAGTTCTCAATATGGCATGTAGTTCAATAAATGAACTTTATTTGATAAAGCATTTGTTGCTGACCAAAGTTTGCTTATAGAAACGTAAAAAAAACTATAATGTAAATAACAAAGTGTATTAGAATATGTGTATTAACTAAACAATAAATCCCTTCCCTTTGTCACTAATGCGAAGGGCATACTCTAGTATTTGCTTACTTATGTGTTTAATTTTTTTATTCCATTAATTTACATGCCTTCAATGTAGTCTTTCTGCTTCTCAGCATACACCTAGCTTTAGTATTCCATTCAAGACGCCAGTTTTTCAACTGTCAAATGGCTGACGTAAAGTCAGTAGAAAGCACTTCTAGAGATCGGTAACAACGTCCATGCATAGGATATTTCAATTTAAAGGTAGGCGGGAGATTACTGGACTCGTGAGGTAAGACTTTAACATCTCTTTTCGTGTAGCTTTTCCCTTACTTCATTCCGAAAGTGCAGGGAGTGTTTCGGAAAACAAGTGTCCAAGCCACAAGCAGATAAGATCAGGCTTTGTGCAATTTTCTGTGTAGTTTTCTCAAGAAGTCACAATAATACACTGTTTGATTACACTGCCCTATCGCATAGAATTCTGTTATTGCGTTTTCTTGATCACAAGCATAAATTCTTATTTGTTGGTTAAGAACATGAAGTTTTCCACTTATTGCCTGTAACTCCACTCCGGTTCAAAATCTCTGTTCATCAATAGCAAGAATAAAATTAAAGAATGCCTCACCTTCAGTGTGGACATTTTCTCTTAGCAGAGCTGCATTGCTCAGGCATGTTTACCTCTGTTCAGCACTCAACAAGTTAGGACTTATTCAGCACATCTTTTTAAATCACTTGTTGTTAAAATTCGGTATACTGATGTCACTGGAATCATAGTAGTTTCAGAGTGTTCCTAACATGTCTTCAAGCACATTTGCCACAACTTTTACACCTCGTTCCCCAGTTGACAATTTCAACCTTCCTAATCTTACATGAATGTAGATGTTCACAAGGCTACTAGGTAACGACTAATTAAACGACAAACTGTATTACGATCCGATGTACAAAGTCCCAAATTTCACCAAAAGCACTGTAGATTTCGGTCGGGTTTCTACCACGGAAATATTCAATCTTAATATACAACCTCTGATCGTTAACAGACAGTCCTTGAAGATACTCCTGCAATCTCAATTTTCAAACCTGCCTCAATCAAGGTGTATATGGCACACCGCTGGCCATACGTGGCTGGCCGTGGCACAAGTTCTTGCATTTTCAAATAACGGAAGGTTTACTGCGTTATGTTATTCAATGCGATTAACCCTTTGGGGATCCTATGGTACAATTTTGTACCATACGCGTTTTTCATGGTACATTGCGTTATTTCTCTTCTATTTGAGCTTTTTCATCCGGGGTTTTTTTGTTTTCCAAGTCCAGAGGCCTTGTAGAAGACATTACGTATGGTTTCAGGCCTTCCTGCGTCCAGACATAGGAGGCGATGACGTCAAAAGTCAAAAATTTATTTTCTCATTTTCTAAGCCTATGTTCAATATTTTTTGGCGGGCTTATTTTTCCACGTAGAAGATTGAAATTTTGCACATACATTCAGTCCACCGAGTAGTATTTACCAGATTTTTTGTTCCGATGTCAGTGCTAAAACAGGGGGGAACCAGAGGGGCAAAGGGGTGAAAAAGGGATATTTTTACCCCCAAACTCCAGTTTCTCGTCATTTTCCCGCCTCACATACATGATGGGGACACGAAAGACATACCGTCTGAAAGGCAGTTATATTCTGAAGAGAATGACGGTCGAATCATTGTCCTAGGGTAATTACGGACGTCTCGGGGATTTTTTGAAAAATATACTTCTATATAGGGAAAAATGGGACGTGGTGAATATTTTTTTTTTTTTTGGCGGGCTTACTTTTGCACCTACAAGATTGAAATTGTGCACAAACATTCAGCCTACCTAGTAGTATTTATCAGATTTTTTCAGATCTCAGCGTTAAAACAGGGAAGGAGGTCTAGAGGGGGAAAAACGGAAAAAGGGATTTTTAGACCCAAAAAATCCCGTTTTTCAGGATTTTCCCGCCTCACATACATGATGGAGACACGTGAGTTATACCGTCTGAAAGGCAGTTCCGTTCTGAAGAGAATGACGGTCGAATTTTTATTCTAGGGTAATTAGGGACGTCTCAGTGAATTTTTTCAAAATATACTTTTGTATAGGGTAACATGGGGAAATTTCTGAATTTTTTTTTCTGGCGGGCTTATTTTTGCACCTAGAAGATTGAAATTGTCCACCGAGCAGTATTTAACAGATTTTCTTTCAGATTTCTGCGTTAAAACAGGGGGGGTCCAGAGGGGCTAAGAGTTGAAAAAGGGAAATTTAGACAAAAAAAATCCTTTTTTCTGCAAATTCCCGCCTTAGATACATGATGGAGACATTTGAATGGTACCTCCTGAAAGGCAGTTCTATTCAGAAGAGAATATGGGCGACACATGACCCTAGGGTAATTAGGGATGTCTCAGGAATTTTTTTCCCTGAGATCATAGTGTTTTGTGGTAATTTGTGGCATGGTGGGAAATTTTGATAAAATTTCTCCCTCCCTTACTATTCAAGATAGAAACTTGAAATTTGGCACACACATTCAGTATACCAAGTACTATTTCTCAGATTTCTTTTAGATGGCTACGTTGACACAGGGGGGGGGGGCAAATTTCGAGAAAAAATATTTCCCTCCGAAACTTTCACTTTGACATTTTTTTCCCGCTCCTGGTATATGGTGTGAGCATGCAAGTAATACCATTTGAAAGCCAGCTCTATTCTGAAGAGAATGAGGTATGAACCATGATCCTAGGATAAATAGTGTCGATACAGTAGCTGCTTGACTGAAAGGCTAAAAAATAGCCCAAAAAGCCAGGATCCGGAAAGGGTTAAACATTTTCCCCAATGTATGCATTGTTTGTAATATGACCCAGGAAACTAAGAAAGTAATATAAAGCATATTTATCTTACATAGTAGGACTCTAGATTTTGCGGAAGGGATGTCACTAAACAATTAAATTATAAACCAATATATTGTTCTATCAATACATACAAACATTTTTCTTGGTTGCCTGAACTCGAAATGAAAACTTTTACGTCCCACGATTATGCCGGCTACCAAACGGAAATATGATGATAAATGAATGAAATGGTGGAACCAAGAAAGTGGGAGGAAACGGAACGACACAAAGGAAATCTACGCACACGGATTTGTCCACCACGAAGTTCGCTTGGCGCGATCTGAGATCGAACCAGGGATCCCATGATCAGAGATGAACGCTCTACTTCTGAACCATTGCGGTCTGCCTGATTTCGGGTTTAGCGCTCCGTACAGCACCAAGGCTAAATGAGACGTTAATTTACAGCTTAACCAGGATTTCAATCACACGAAATGGCAATCGAAATGTCTCGTTGGAGTTTTTACTTGAATTACTTACAGGTCTTAGTAATTCTGAACAGACAGAATATAAGATACTCACGCGACATGTTCTTTTCTAGCAGTTTTGCAAATAAAACTAAGATAGTTGGATTTACGACGTTTCTTAACGATACTATGTGAATCACCATTAATTGTTATAAACACGAAACCCACAATAATTAAGCATTTGCCTTCCTTATAATGCCAACTAAAGTTCTTACAACTACATAATTGGAGGTAACAATGAAATATCGATTATCGAAGTAACATAAAGTACATAAAAACAAAATGTTGTCATCGTCATTGATTTTGGAGAAATAATAGCACGACTGTTGGAATTATCTCAGCACTTTTTCCTCAAAAAGTTTAATTTTAGGGCAAATCACACCTAAAAATATTATAAAACACAAACAACATACCTCACAATACTTGGATTGAAATGATGATTAGATAACAATTAGGTATTTTTCAGTCCTGTTTCTCAGTGCAGGTGTAAAAAGTTTGAGAATTGGCTTTCATTATGAATATATCAAAACATCTCAAGAAAAGGATACTATTCCCAGAAATATGTTTAGAAATCATGCATAACGAATTATGATTGCACTCGATGAAGTTTGCTGCAACGGTATTCAAATGTAATTTAGAACAAGAAATGCGACTACCCTGCTTGTGTAGTACAAACTCAAGTATAGTATTGTATGAACTATCTATATTATGTAGCTTCTGTAATTGGAGATTCTATTCTCTATTGAAGGACAATAAATAAATAAATAAATAACTACAAATCAATAATAAAATGCCGTTTTATATATGTTAGTTAGTTACGAATTGAAAAATTCTTTATTTAAATAGGATTTGTCAACACTACATTTCGATAATTGGACATACAACCGAAAAATGTGCCATTAAAAATGAAACAGAATTCTCTTATAATAATTACAAATGAACAAAGCTGACTCTTTTTATAATGTTGTAATTTGTCAAAGACACAAAAAATATATCAGCTAAAAAATAAAGAAATTACTTATTTAGCTGTTTTTTTCCAACACTACATCTGGACAATTACAAAAATTAAAATGAAAAGTAATTGCATTGAAAAAGGAGATCGGGAAACTCCGAATTTTTTCTTCCGTATCTGGTGGAAGACGTGACGTATAGTATGATTATCGTATATTACAAAAGTCTTTTGATGATACAATATATTGCATGGAAGAAAATTGGCAATTGAAAACGAAGTTGAAGAAAAAAAAAAAACATATTTCAGTTCATCCAAAGTAAACAAGATTTTTATTATTTTTTATTACTTTATCCAGTTAACCAGTTTAGATTCGTGCATTTTTCAGAAAAATGTTGATTTTCTGTTAAATAGCTACTGCTAAGTATTAATCACCTCAGTCTCACTGCTGATATGTCACTCTCTTCACAATAAAACACGGATTTAAGTGGTATCATGCACATGTGTGCACGATGTACAAGAAGGGAAAGCTTCATCTATTATTTTCTTTAATTTCGTACTCTTAACGCTGCCTTGGGTTCAGGTTTCCTAACATAATCTACCTGGGAAAAATCTATACGTAATACGTGTGAGGAGCTTTATTGCAATATGCACAATAGTTACGAGCTAAAATATTTTTACTAATGTGTGACAATCTCGAATTTCATATATAAATAAGCAAAGGATGGTATACTAAATAAATGTTTTCGAATAGTATACTATTTATCAGGAAATATAGTTAATACGGAATTCTTGTCACAACAAAACAAGCTTCAAATAGTAGAATAAACATGTGTTATATTATACACAAAAGGTATTTTGGTATTAATAATATTTCCGTCTCTTTTAGTTTATTTTAAATTTTGTTCGTCCTTAAATGGTTCCAGCAACAAGTATCCGAATATATCTACCTTTAAAAATACTATGGCCTATAAGTAATGCGTATGGCAAGTTTCGGTGCAATATCTCGAATAGTTACGAAGGAAAAAATATTTCTCAATCATATTTGACAATAAAATGAGATATTATAGGAGACTCGAAGCTAGTAACAACATTCTTCGAATATGCAAAGGCATTACAATCACATTACTCCACTCAAATTCCAGTCGCTGATAGAAAGACAATGAAGTCCTTAATAAGTATCTAAACCAGGGTTTGAAAAAACCCAACCCACCTGGGCCCATGTGAGTTTTTTCGGGTTTAATCGTTTTTTTTTTTCGAAATATTTCAATGTCTTCGGGATAAAAGTGTTAAAATGTGATTTATATTTCAAGACTGTCATTGTCGCAACTTGCAACAACTTTCTATTCACTACTGTTTTGAAAAAATGGCCGCCACTTTGAAATTTTACATTGGATCGCTGAGAAAATCTATACAGCAAATTTAGAATGTCTCTTGCTTCTACCCTCAAAATTTCAACTTAAAAGTCCGAAAATTGCAACCTGAAGCGTGGATATCCGCTAGTTGAAAAATGGCCGCCATTTTAATGTTTCACGTTTGATAGCCGCCAAAATATATATACAGCTAATTTAGAGTCTCTCGTGCTTCTACTCTGAAAATGTATGTTTCAAAGACCGAAAATTGCGCTTTGTAGCGCGGATACCCGCTATTTTGAGAAACAATGGCCGCCATTTTGAAATTTTACTTGGTATGCCGCCAAAATCTATACAGAAATTTGGTGTATCTCGTGCTTATACTCTGAAAATTTAAAGACCAAAAGTTGTGCCCTGTAATGTGTATGTGGTACAGCCAAACGAACAAATGTAGATCGAGTCATCCCAGGAGCCTTATTAATGTTTGCCGAATATGAATCTAATATAAATAAAATAAAATGATTGTGTTTTTGTCTGTCTATGTGCGGCCTGGTGACCAGAAAAGCGGACCGAGATTTACCAAATTTTGGTGAGGGGTACCTGAAGTTGAAGCCCTTTTTTTAAATTTCGAACCAGGGGGTCTCAAGGGGGGGCGTTTACCGAAACCGGCTTGCGAACCAGATAAATTGACCGAGAGTTACAAAATTTTAGTCACGAATACCCTGGTCCAGGTTCCAGACGAGTTAAACGTTTTTGTCAAAATTCGAACCAGGGGTTCTCCGGGGGGCGTTTACCGGAACATGTATAGCTAGTAGAAAAAGACCGATATTAGTGTCGACTTCCTAGTTTTCGCGGTCGCTGAAATCAATGGTGAAACTCCGATCGCACTAACTTCCCAATTCACGCTATTCGGCTCCGGGCCGGGGGTCACCGGGGGGAGGAAGTGAGACACATAAAAGTAATAAAAAATGACGGATATTATTGTCAAATCCATAGTTTTCGCGGTCGCTGAAATCAATGGTGACACTTCCATTAGCGATGACTTGCAAATTTAGTTACAATTGTATGCGCGCCGGGAGTCAGCGCGGGGTGGGAGGTTCCGAGTCATGTGAATAATAGCCCAAAATGACCGATTTTAGTATCAAACCCATAGTTTTCGCGGTCGCTGAGATCAATGGTGATACTCCCACAGACGTTGACTTCCAAACAGCCCTCGTGCGAAGCATGGGTATATTCAACTAATATATTAATTTAAAACAAAGATATAATTCATGTTTAATAAAATAAATATTTCAAAATTTCTTACATGGCAAATATTTTCCAGCGCAAAATAAATGGTTTTATTGTTGAAGTTCATTTCGGATACTTTGCGCGTTCAATCACGGGAATTTCCCTAGCACTGGCCAGGCGATTCTTTCCCGAAAATGAATTTAAAACAATTAACAAAGAGAGAATTCATATTTTATAAAGTAAATGTTCCAAAATGTCTTAAATAAAATTAAATATGTTCCAGCTTAAAATAAATAGTTTTATTGTTGAAGTATTCACTTCCGATGCCTTGTGTGTTCAATTGCGGGAATTTCCCGAGCACTTCTTTCACGACGAGTTTTCTCCAAAAATGCAACTTTCTTTACTGTGCATAGAAATTTCCACTAGTACGGAAGTTTAAATTCAGCATTTGAACTAGTAGTGTTACATAGCCTTCGGAACTGCGAGTATTAAGCTTCTTAAATTTGACAAGAATTTTTACGTTATTGCTGGTGTTGACTTTACAGAATGCTTATTTGAAGAGTAGCAACTAATGACTGAACTAAACTAATGTTGTTGGAAAACAAAATTTTACTGAAGAATACTTGTGTTATGATTAAATGTATATGAAACAACACTAACAGTTTTACTAATTTATTTACATATTTACTGGTGATACAGTCATCTACGGCTCGAACTCGTCAAACGTACGAAGGATAACGTCCCCCAACGTCGTCCTGCACATTATTCACGGAAAGTATTTTATTTTTAATAGGCTATAAACAGAATCCACACAGTAATTTGTTCTGTAATTATTTCAAGCTAAGATAAGCCTTGCTGTTCATTCAAAACTTTATATAGGGCTTACGTTGAACATACATATAGACGTTATATAAGTTTAACATGAAAGCATATAATTCGCTCAAGGGAAGTCCAAAATCTGATAATAGTCTCTGTCAATGTGCTCACCTTAGTTGTACCAATAATATACTAACAAAAAGCTCAAAAACCCGCCGGGTTTTTTCGGGCTGGGCCCACTTCGGCAAACCCTTATCTAATCCGACATTCACTCCACTTGTTTGTGTCAGAAATAAATCATTTAGATTTTCTGGATGGAACGAAGGGAATGGAAGACACAGAGGGAGAAAAGCCTACAATGTTACTTTGTAATACATGTGCAAGAACTGTCGACTTAAGATACCAATAAACTCCGTTTTCCTAATACATTGGCAAAGCAAATACAGACAATTCTACGATACCACTAAACACGCGGCTTTCGAGGGAAAATTTTAAGGGACATAATCACCCTATATCGTCGAAAGAAAAGAGTGCAAAATATAATCTTTAACGATATGCCCTCTGCACATAAGACCAATAAGGAAAAGAAAATACCCTGAAACAATCAAACAGGTTCTACAGGATGATAATTAGTGACATGCATAATACAGAATTTCTGCGGAACTAGTTAATACAGTTGTTTACTTTTATTTCTGACTTCCGATTTCAAGTACTATCCCAGTATTTCCCTGGCCTTTTTTGAGGAATGTTAGAGGCGTCTACCATCAGAACGGCTGGCTCTTGAATCCTGAGTTTAATGGAGAATTTAATCCTATTTTATATTAAAGAGAACTGACCACCACCTTGTTACTATACAAAATTGTTTAATTCCCCCTTAGAATTCAAAATATAAGCGACTGCGAACTACAAACAGTGCCCCCGAAACGCCATGGATTTTCATGGATTTCCTACGTGCGACAAGAGAAATTCACAATTTCACTCCAAATATGTACAATAGAACATCGATACTTAAGGGCATTTTAAGTAGGAAAACTGCTTTGAATGTAATACCTGCCCAATTTTGCCCAATAAAGCCTACTGGGCTAATAATTAAAAATCAGGGTTCTTTACTACTCTAGATAATACAAGTATGAACATACCTGAATTCCAGATAATCGTTTTCTGGTCTTCGATATTCACTTATTTGAATGTCCTCCTCCTTCTTATTTCTCCGAAGACTACATCCGGAATTGGTTGATTCTTCAGTACTAGGAGTATAGTCAACGAGTTGTTTAACAACATATTTCAAATTTGAACCATGCGAGTCCTTATTTGTAAGGAAATCGGATATCGATAAAGGCTTTACTAAACATATGGCTCTAGAAGTTAGTTTAAAATCTGATTCTGCATCAAATTTATTACATTTTGAATTGATTTTAAATTTGGGCTCTAGAGAATCTCTAAGCATGAGAAGTTTAATATCATCATATCCAGAACTTATATTTTCTGCTGAACCAGTTTGCTGAACATTCTTTTCCTTCTTGCCCGTAACAAGTCTCGTAAATTGATTACTTGAATCTTTAGCATTACTACAGAAATCACTCAATTCTGAATCCATTATATTGTGAAGCTCATATTTTGCGGACAACTTAGATATTGACAGACGCTCAACTAAGCATATGGCTCTTGAAGCTAGCTTCCAATCTGGTACTATATGATTTTTATTACATTCTAAAGCGGTTTTGAATTTAGGTAACGCAGAAATTAAAATATTACATTTATCCCTTCCACTTTCGGTTGACTCTTTAAATTCCAAAAATTTCATAGAACATGTTGATATATGATCCTTATGTTTCTGTTGATTATTATTACTACGATATAGATCGTAATCACAATATTCAGTAGTTTCATTCTTTATTTTTATTATGTCTGTTGTTGATGGGATGTTCATACTACCAGTAGCCATTTATTCAACACAAGAAAAATTTTTAGGTTCTTGATTTGACAAAAAACACTCACTCACTGTTGCAGAAACACGGTTGCACAGTTCTGAAATATGAGGAAAATGTTATTATTACATAACAAATATGTATCTGTTAATACATACACAAACATATATATATATATATATATATATATATATATATATATAAGGTGATTCAGCTAAAATGTGATTGCAAATAAGTTGAACCTGGAACATAGTTTGATACACATACAAAGAGTGATATTTGTAATTATTACAACAAAGAAACAAATTAGTCGGATGGAGTATAGTGGCTACAATGTAATTTCTTTAGATAGAGGAATCTCTAAGAATGCCATGTTCAAACTGGCATCATCATGTGGATTTTATCTTGTGGTTAGACTCCTCTTTCTGATTTAAAAAGATAATAGAATAATCCTGCTGATTAATATCTAAAATATTTCAAATGTTCATTAATTAGTAGCTATAATAAATGTAACAAAAAAAAACCTTGCTCTCTAAACCCCGCAAATCACAGACGAGCGGGCACTAAAACACTTGCAAAGTGGCAATTCTATATTAATATATGCGGAATGCGGAATGCTAGGCAGAAGTGCAGAATTAGTCCTGCTTAAAGTAAATTTAAAAAACAGTGGATTTTTGCGATACGAAATGTCAAATTGTGGAATATAATTGTCAGCAAGGACGAGGTAAACGACTGTGCATTTCATACAAATGTGATCTTTAAATGATGATTTCGTATAAATCAGTCATATATGATTATTATCTATATGCAATTATTATGCTGCAATGATATTCTCAGTAAGTCGTCTTCCCAAATTAGGTAGAATTTCCTAATACTTATAATGATAATCGAAGTCGGCAGCAGATTTGGGGAAAAATATCCCTTTTATATTTTTGGCCTCTAGTATGTACTATATGTACTATAATGTCGATAACACACTTAGGGGGAACATCATATGCATATTCTGTCAACGGCTTGGTAAACAACCCACTCGTTTAAAACTATTGCAATTGAAGCTGATTCATTTGCTGTTACGAGAAATTCTTCAGCAAATATCACTTTCAAATTTGTGTTTAAAAGTGCTAGGAACTCATAATTTATATCTGTAATACTGGTTCAATCAATTCCATTTCTAATTTAGTCTAGTACTGTTATTCAGTTGAGACTCGTTGAGAGTAGACGTGCCGTTTCATTAGTTGAGTTTCCTAGATTTTCATCTACTCATAGAGGGAAAAACTGAAAATGAATAGAACGAAAAGTAATGTTTTGAGTGCACATAATGTACGAAGTGATAAATTACTAAACTGCAAGTACTCTGGTAAAAACTACAAACTAAACTATAAACTAAGAGATGAATAAAATGTCAGATCATGTGAATAAATGTTTAAGTGTCCTCAAAGAATGAAGAAAACAAATATAAAAGTTTTATAAAGGAGAAGTTCGTCTGATTGTTGGCAAAATAATGGGATGCGACAAGTGACTGAAAGTGAATCACCTACCCAAAAATGTATTACCAATAACAGCATTGATGCCTCTTTAGTGATGACGGTGACTAATAAAAGTTTGATGCGAGTTTCATATAAGAAGAGTTCCCCGACGAATGAACAAACTTCGTCTAGTAGCATTGCCACTTTTATTGATACGACAGCTGATGAAAACGTTAAGTAGATATGTACAGCATAACACGTGTAAGTTAATGGATTAATGATCTCATACTCATATCACATATCAAGGTACCTCTTGGGTTGGGCGGGAAAAGAGTAGTTTGCTGGCTCACACTTCTTAAAACTTGTCTCAAGAGTCGGATAGAAAAAGCAAATGGCGAAGGACACTTAACTACTTACTTATCTAATTAATGTAATAATGTTTTCTTATACACAACGTTGAATTTGCCGTAGCCCAGTGCAAGTGTTTCCTACTAGTGTACAAGTACTTTTGTTTGACACAATACAAGAGATTGTCATATGACCTTCTAAAACGAGTTAAAGAAAACGATAGGAAAAAAGAAATGGAATCTTTCAGTTCTTCATCTCACGTTTATGCCGGTTAGGCTAAAGGAAACAATGATTATGAGAAATGAATGAAATGGTGGATTGAAGACAGTGGGAGGAAACGGGAGCACTACGAGAAAACCTACGAGCACGGTGTTTGTCCACCACAAAATCCACACGGCGCGATCTGGGATCGAACCAGGGACCCCAAGCACCAGAGGTGAAGGCTCTACCACTGAACTACTGCAGGCACACTATCCGGGAAAGGGGAAGAAACTAGGGAATTAACACTAGAAGGACCGGATGGGTCAAAATGACCCATCACCATATTTTAATATTCTACTGTAAACGTATTTGAAATACTAAGTGAATAATATTTTATGAATTTGTTAATGCTATTGGCCTGCAGCAATACTAAAATTCAGAGCATTGTGGGTTCACAAACTAAGGCAAATTTTATAGTTATACCTAAAATGCCCGCAATGGGTCATTTTGACCCATGTTAAATTCCATACATTTTTACGGTATATTTCTATTTAAATATTTGGTACGAACTAAACACATAGCAACATAGTTTGTACTATTGTGTTTTACAACTGTGTTACACATAACTAGACGTACCTCATTTTTACTGAAGTTATTGATGTGTCTGACAGATGGCGCGCAAGGATAAAATACATGTAACTACCAAGTGGAATACATAATGCTACCTCTAGATATTATTCGTTAATGCTGTAATCATGCATATAAAAAATCTTCTTTCACTACGTCTGTTATTTTTTATTCCATATTTATTCATTTCCAATCCTTGTCAGTAATAACTAAATAAGCTCCAATGGAGAAATGGTCGCTTGCTTTCTAGAAAAGCATCTTGATCTTCTCAAAACTTACTCAATATTTACAAGTTACTTGTGTTATTGGTGACGGGTGATGTGATGAAACAGACTGCTTTGTAGACCAAGATACAATTTTTATGTGATCATTCTGGAAGCATGTTACAGGAAAGATCGAAAATTGTACGTAACAACGAAGAAATACTAGCATAATTGCAAAGTATTCCGTACCACAAACACATAATCTACCAAGATCTGTAACTGCAGCTGATGGAACAAAATGGGAGGTTATAGATTCATCAGCTCCATCTCAGGGTAGAAGACAGACGCATAACATCGTACGTATTACTCAGGGTTGATATGTTTAAAACAAAATGTTTAAAACAAGTGTTTAAAACATGTTTAAAACGAGGGCTGTTGTTTTATTCAGTTTGTTTTAAACGTTTTAAACAAAATGTTTTAAACGTGTTTTTTTTTTCGATGGTGGTTGAACATGTTTAAAACAACTAAAATATCAGATTGAGTAAGCTAATTTAATTTTCTATCAAACAACCCATCCTCTGCAGGATTTGTGCATGGAGTAAATTACAAGCAGAGTTATATTCTTATTATAACAGCAATTACTGAACGAAATTCTGCACATCAATGTGTGTATAACTAAACCAACAGAAATACAAATGAAGTATTTCAACATTTCTTAATTTCCCAGAATAACGGAGGTTAAACACACTGTACACTATTCTAAGATCCAAATTCACAAATTCAAAACTTGTGGTATTTTTTGATCACTATCGTTTCCATAATAATGAAGAGTTCTCACATCATAAGCTAGAAGAATTGCTCTGACAAATACAATACAACTCATAGAAAAGAGCAGTGAGCAAATGACATATTTTAACTAAACAGTTTTCAAGATACATCTCTATCTGCAACATGGATAGGTAACAATGATTAGTGCCTATGGCATAACAACACAATTAACTTTTAGAAGCCCCGCCAGGGATTTTAACAAAATGGTAGACTCTCATGTTCGGGGCTCTGGTGACCTCCCTAATTATCACAAAGTCATGAGTTATACACCATTGGAAAGCCTATAGACCACAAATTCCAACGAAGTAACATTCGTGAAATTCCCGCCGTATTCGTAGTAAAAAAAAAACAGACATAAAAAACATTAACAATATGAAAATATTGACTTTGTGGGGCCTTGGCAACCCTTGCAGGCCACCCTACGCTGACAAAATGATGAATGCGTAGGCCACATACTTGTGACAATAATGTAAGAAATGGTAGCCATTGCTGCCATTGCGTAATGAATTCGTTTTATGTAGGAAATATTTTCCAAAAAAAAAAAAAAAAAAAAAAAAAATATGCGCAGAAAACATTTATTGATATTTTTATAAAAAGGCCTTGTGTCCATCTTAAACATAACTTTCTTACAAGGCTGTCTATATTCTTTATTATAAATCAACGAGAAATGTTACAGTTTCGGAAGTATATCACTTCCTTCTTCAGACTGCTATTCCAACTGAAATCATAGATAACGTAACATAATTTGTTATCTCTACCCATCAAGAATCATTTTTTTCTCCCATTAATATTCAAAATATATGTCCATTGTTGTGACAATTTTAAACTCTTAACAGAAATAATACATTGTTAATTAATCTTTATATTTCTTTTAACATATATTAACTGAATTAAATACTAATTAACTATCTAAATATTGAAATTTTCTACCTAATATTGAATACTAAATTTTCTACCTGAATTTACGTTCTACGTAGATGAAACAGGCCACAAAGTAAACTGGGAAGGAGCGAAAATATTGGAATATGAAGGGAGACAACTGGTTAGGAAGTGGAAAGAAGCGAAGAGGATAAAAGAAGTGTACGTTAAAGCTATGAACTTGAATAGTGGTTTGAGTATTAATGAAGAATGGGAGGACATTTTGAAAAGGGAAGAAAGAAGAAAGAAGAAAAGTAGAATATAAGGACAATATAGGATTAAATTTTATTTATGTTTTTCAATATTCACGTAGTTAATCAGTAATCAATATTCAGGTAGAAAATTTAGTATTCAATATTAGGTAGAAAATTTCAATATTTAGATAGTTAATTAGTATTTAATTTAGTTAATATATGTTAAAGGAAATATAAAGATTAATTAACAATGTATTATTTCTGTTAAGAGTTTAAAATTGTCACAACAATGGACATATATTTTGACTATTAATGGGAGAAAAAATGATTCTTGATTGGTAGAGATAACAAATTATGTTACGTTATCTATGATTTCAGTTGGAATAGTAGTCTGAAGAAGGAAGTGGTATACTTCCGAAACTGTAACATTTCTCGTTAATTTATAATAAAGAATATAGACAGCCTTGTAAGAAAGTTATGTTTAATTTATGTTTAAAACATTCATTGAATTAGACATTCTCTCTCCTCCCCCACTAGTACCACGTCCATATGCAAATCATTTTTGCTGCACACATCATGTGTACGAACAAGAATTATGCTTCTAGACCACTTCAGTGAAATATATCTTGTGTTATATGGGACCGTCCCGAAAATAAATGTAAATTAACCAAATTTGACTCCCTCTTCCTCTATAAACAACAAATACACATACAGGTTACTATCATGTAGGGGACTACCTCATTGCTTCACATACCAATTTTTATGGATGTACCACAAAGGGGGAAGGAATACCCGCCAAAACCTGATGAAAAAAAATTTGATGAAAAATTAATAAACGAACTTCATCCTCCCTTTCACGGCCGTACATATGTATCCCATATAGACATAAAATGCAACTGAATGAAAGCTTCATCCCTCAAAAATACTTTGGTGCCAAATCATCTTTCTAGCTTAATTATAGGCTGAGCTATTGATGTTTGTTTTAAAAATAAATGTAATTTACGTCAAAAAACTTAAACTCCAAAAATTGGCTAACTTTGCCCCCTCCCTTCTCCCCCCATATAAGCAAGAAGTACAAATACACGATATTACCATGTAGTGGCCTACTTGATTGCTTCACGTAACAATTTTTATGAATCTATCCCCCAAGAGGGGGAACGGCCCCCCCAAAAAACTGTTGAAAAAAAACACAAAATAAACACGATATTTACCCTCCTTCCATATACATAAAATGCACAACAGCAAAGCTGCATTTTACAGGAATAAATTGGTAGTAAAACCATCTTCCAGCCTTAATTTGAGGTTTAAGACTGAGCCATTGAGGTTTAAAGCCCTGACATAGCAGTTGCGTCAATGGGCGTTTAAAGATTAAGAATGCAGACGACCAGTAGAACGTAACACAAAGAAACTAAACTACATATTCCGTGAACGGAGATCGGGAAAATCCCGATTTCTTTATCCGGAATTGAACATTTGGGCGGATCGAGATTAGGGAAGTTCCCGAAATTTGATCTAGCGGCTGTATATAGGTGGCAAGCAATACGTAAGAGTGTAAAAGTGTAATATATATGCGTACTTAGATTATTGTTTTAAACAAAATAAACATTTTAAACATGTTTTTTTTGTTTAAAACAAAGTACTTTGTTTTAAACGTTTAAAATGTTTTAAACAAAAAAAACATGTTTTAAACATAAAAAACGTTCTTTTTGATTTTTTTAAAAAAATCATGTTTTTTTTCAACCCTGGTATTACTCCAGGGCCAACACGTTATGCAAAGCAAAATATAACCGAGGATTCGTTGTTTAGTGCATTTCGACTGATTATCAATGGTGAATTCTTATCAATTATCAAAAGATGTACCGATAAAGAGGCGGAGAAATAAAAACCTAATTGGACAGTAGATAAAGATGAACTTCTAATTTTCATAGCATTGCTCTATGTTAGAGGTGCGTTACGTCTGCGGAATATGCCACTGAAAAGTGTTGGTTCAGCAAATGGGGAGTAGCTCTTTTTAGAGATGCAATGCCTAGGAACAGATTTATTGAAAAAAATGAAATGAAATCTTTGAGTTTTACGTCCCACGGTTATGCCGGTTAGGCTAAAGGAGACGGTGATGATGAGTGATGAATGAAATGGTGGAATGAAGAAAGTGGGAGGAAACGGGAGAACCCCGAGAAAACCCACGCACACGGTGTTTGTCCACCACAAAGTTCACTTGGCGGGGGCTGGGATTGAACCCGGGACCCCAAGCACCAGAGGTGAACGCTCTACCACTGAGCCACCGCGGCCCTCAGATTTATTGAAATCATGAAGTACATTCGATTCGATATACGTGCAGAGAGAAGAATCAAGCTACAAACTGACAAATTTGCCCTTGCATCTTCAATATGAGACATTTGTGAAAAATTCGTTGAATTGTTTCAACCCTGGGGAAAATGTTACGTGTGACGAACAACTATATCCCAGAAAGTGTAGATGCAGATTTTTGCAGTACGTTGCAACGAAACCGGATAAATTTGGAATAAAGTACTGGCTGTTAGCTGACGTCAATACCAAATACTATCTTCACGGGTTTCCTTACCTAGGAAAAGACGAAAATAAGCCTGCAGATCAGCCTCTTCCCGAATATGTAGTTTTACATCTAATGGAATCATATAAGAAAACCGGCTTGAACCTTACATGCGACAACTTTTTTACTTCTGTTTCGCTAGCTGAGAAGTTGAAGAAAGATGATATCAGCATTGTTGGCACAGTACGGAAACAACGTAGAGAATTACCAGTCTGTGTCAAGAAAGTGGAACCAAATCGAGAGCTATATGATACAAAAATATATAAAAACCAATATGGCCACACGATGACAGACTACCTCTGTAGAAAGAATAGGAACGTGCTAATTTTGAGCACTCTGCATCCTGATGTAGAAGTACCAACAACAAGGAAAAAGAAGCCTGAAACAGTTGTCTTTTACAATCACACGAAAGTGGGTGTAGATGTTCTGGACCAAATGGCGCGTAAGTACTCTGTTCGAGCTGGTAGTAGACGATGACCAGTTCATATTCTTTATAACATATTGGACTTGGCAAGAATAAATTCTTGGATAGTTTACAAAGCAGTCACTGGAAGACGGATAAGCAGAAGGAAGTTCCTCTTGGATCTAGCTGACGAAATCATAAAAGAAAGGAAAGGGAATCTACAACCCAAACAATATCTTCCACAGCAAACTAAGGGTTCTACAAAACGAAAGCACTGCCAGGTCGCACCAAAAAGTGCCAACAAGTCATCTGCATGCTGCCCATCATGCAAAAGATTTGCCTGCGGAAAGTGCTCATCGAAAATGTTGGTATGTAATGAGTGCAAGAAAGACGTGTAAGACAGTTTTCTCCTTGCACCATTTTCATGAGTAGGTGAAGCTCTATAGCTCATTGTATTCTCAAATTATTTCAATAAGAAAGGAAAAATGTTAACTAAAGTGTTCATCTGTAAAATAACAGACTGCCTAGAAACAATTTTGTGTTCAAAAAAGAATAATAAAAGGAAAATTATTAGAAACATCATTTTGTAATAAATCATTTATTTTTTTCAACATTTTAATTCTCATACAAATTAGGAAAATAAATTGTGTATTGTTTAAGCATATATCATTTCCATATATCCTGTAACTATCTATCTATCTATCTATCTATCTATCTCTCTCTCTCTATATATATATATATATATATATATATATATATATAAGTATATCTGTATATATAAGTATATAAGTATTTCTGTTTACCCCTTAATGTACGTAAAAAGTACTTCTGAACTAACATTTACCATAATTCGCGCTCTCTAGTGCATAAAGACAAGAACCCAACAGAAAAATCCATAATATCAGTATAAAAATTAATATGGGTCAAAATGACCCATTGCGGGCATTATAGGTAGGTAGAAAGTGCGGTCCTTCTAGTGTTAAGAAATCGGCCTGGGACCTGAAGTTAGGTACCACCCCGGCAGTTGCTTGGTGTGAATAAGGAAAACATCAGTCAGAGTGACTGGCCTGATAAAGTGTTTTACACTTTTTCGACCAAGTGCTCCCACCGGGAATTGAACCCGGGACAGCTCGCACCGAAAGAGAGAGTGTTAGCGACTACGCTACACGGGGCCAGCACACACGTTGAACCTTGTGTGCAGTGATATATTAATGTGTTTTTCAATTTCACAATATATGGCAAATGTTATAAATGTCATTAAAACGGTTACAAATAAACAGGTCGTAAATACAATTTCTCATGCAATTAACAGTGATAGAAACATACTGCCCTTCCTTTTCCACGCAAAGCTCGTTGGGGATGCTATTTAAAATTTCTTGAAAGTTTGAAAGCTACATAAGTCACTCTAAAGAACTTAGCTGTTCATGGATCCACTGCAAGATATACAGCAGTTATCAAGGACTACAAAGCAAGATTACTTCACGATGAGATTTTGTGGGTGACAGTTGAAATTTAATGTATGTTCTCAAGGTAATAGTATCCTGGATATATACATTACAATCCGATGAATGTAACATAAAACGAATTTTTCCTGCTCTCAAAGAAATCGAAGAACAACTAAGAAAGGATATTTCCGAATTCCTGTATTCCAAATAAAAAGAAACAAATATTCTTCATAACTTCAGAAGCAGAAAAGTTACAGCACTACAACTGATTTACTATACCGTTGCATTGCTAGATCGATCATCACAAGGGTTCGACTTGACTGCAGAACACCATGTTGATGGATTGGATTTTATAGGCAAAGTTGAACATTGAAGGAGATCTTGTAAATGTGATGAAGGATTCGGCACACTAGAAAGCAAAAGAAGGGTTGTGGAGCAAGAAGTTCAGTTGGACAAGTCCTGTTGAAGTGACCCCAGTAATTTGTGCGAAAGTACCACCTAGTTGAAATCGTGCAGCGGATTTCAACAGCTTTGGTATCATCAGCCACCACAAAATGATCCTTTAGCACCTGCTCAATAGTCAAGGAATAGACTGACTATTTCCAGAGCAGTGAAAAATTACGTATAGAGCTTATAACTGGAAACTACTTCACCGGGAACAGAAATCAAACCTGTTAACATACCGTGATGAGACAGAGAAGATTGCTGAGTCAGACCAGCAGAAGGACTTAGAAAATACGTTATCGGAGACGCAAGTTCATCACATTCGAAGTGCACCATGCTGCCAAGAAAAAGGAAAAGCTTGAAGATAGTGAAACTTCTTCCGTGTGCGAGATAGATGAAACATTAGCGGCACTGATTCCATATATTCATTCCATGTATCAGATGAATCTAATGAGTAATCTTCCTAGAAATGCCACTTAATAACTAGATAACGTTTTGCTCTTATGTGTATAGATTATTTCGAGAACGATGCTAATTCTTGAATGGGTACTATAATTTATTTGTCCTTTTATTAGCTTAATGATAGAAATAGCGTGGATGCTGCTGCTAATTAAGAGTTTTGAAACCAGAGTGAACTAACTGCATTTTGCCGAATTCTGAATTAAAGCATAAAATCATATGAATTAGGCGTATGGATCTGATGCCACACAATCAGAAACATATTAAAGAAACTGAAATGACCGTCATAAAAAGCACATTTTCCAATAGAATTTTACATATTTTGTTTCCGAGAATCCTAATTCCCCACAAAACAAGAAATGCACTTACTTCAGTTTGGCTATAGGAGGTGAATTTTTATTACGTTTTAATGTGTAGCTAGCAAGTAAAGCGTAGTTGTGAAAGGCCCTCAAATGTTTATACTCCTCCTGTGTTCATTTATAGTTCTTAAAGTATGTACGATGTAATATAAAATATATTGCAAAACATGTCAATTTTAATAACTTGACGATAGTCACGTATAGAATGTAAATTAAAAGAAAAATATCCGTGTTCTATGTACTATTTTAACTCTTTTATTTGTAGAAAAGTAGTTTCTTTCAGAGCCATTACTATTGATAAGCAGAAACATACTTGCTTTTTATGCTACTATCAGAAACGACAATGTAACTCATTTGCATTAGCGAAAAAAAAAATACCTGTTCTTGATATTTGTTTTAGGTTCTTCTGAATCTACTTTTACTCTTTCAGTACTATTGGATAATGCGAAAGAGACTTGTTTTACATATAGGACTGAAAAAAAATATATTTACCGATTTGCATAAATACCTGGGTATTTACAGAATGTATATACGCCTACCCAAGGAAGATTTATCAGTAATTATTCTATTACTAACTGTAGATAAAGTATATGAAAGTAAAAACAGATAAGTTGTAATACAACGTAGAAAACAGACGCATGTACCTCTTATCCGGAAAAGACTTCTGTGGTAGTTTAGCCAAATTAAGATCTCGAAAGAAGTACTCTAAATGTGTCTATTTCGTACAAACACAATCAAGCAGCCTTCCCCTTTTTTAAATAAAAAAAACAAAGGGGAAGGCTGCTTGATTGTGTTTAATTTATTAATCATTTATACTGTCTCTTTTTAAGCCAGGAGTGTAGCCAAGAGGAGGCCCATCGGGGCCAGGTCCCAAATGATTTCCTGGCCCCCCAAATGACCAGGTTTTAAAACATCATAGTAAAATTATCTCGCTTCAGTCATTTAAAAGTAAAAAAGTTTACTGTCAATTATTAATTTACGGTAAAATATGGAAAAATTTTGTTTTTCCATACCGATCGAAAAATAGTATGGTATATCTTCCTTATAGCGATCGAAAAACAGGATACTTTTTTGTGACAGCAGATTACACAATTTACTGTGATTTATATTGACAGTTCGAAGACAAACGTTTAAACAAGGTGATATAAATACAACCATAAAACATAAGTACTAAACTGATTTGTAAGTACAGTATATTTTTATATGCTTTAACAAGTGTTTTAAAAGACATAGAGGATGGAAAATTTAGTGAGAAACGATGGTGTTATTCAGTTTGGATTTCAATCGCTCTCTCTTTTATTTCTACTCAGTGTAATAAAATAATTGTCTTTTTTCGCGAACAGTAATAAAATATTTTTGTCAGAAAACCTAAAGAAATCAAGTGATAGGTTCTGTATACAATGTCTTAAATTTAAATATAAAGTTAACCAAGAAAAGTTTTGTTGCTTTTTCACCCACTACCTTCCAACATCGATATGCCACCTAAGACATATCTGGAAGATAAAAAGTTGTCCCCATCAGCATCGACGACCTTCTGCCAACGTTCTGAAAGGCCATGGAATCCATCGCGGTAGAACTTGGTAAGACGTGAAACGAAGAAAGTATCAGGTGCAATTTGCACGTTTACTAGGGATCTGAACTGGCGTCCTCTAAGGTGATTGTCCAAAGAATGAAACAAGTGATAATCGGACGGTGCAATACCCGGGGAATATAGTGGTTGCAATATTGTTTCCCATCCAAGACGTAGAATGGTGTTCTGAGTCATCCTCACCACGTGGCACTTAGCGTAAACGAGGACCCGTTTGTGATTCAGAAGTGATGGATCCAGAGTTTTGAGATTTTTTGAACACAGCTCAACTGCTGACACTACAAGATGCATTGATGCTAGCAGTTTCCGATGCACGATGCACCGAAAAGCAGAAGGATCTTCTTCTGCTACAGTGCTGGTTTCGGCTGTTTGAAATCGGTTTTTGGGATGGTAACCAATGATGACGGCACCCTGGAGCTCCGTATAGGACCCACTTTTTATCACATGTCAACACCCTGTCCAGAAATTGCTCCAAAATAGTAAATAAACACAGGCGACTGCCGCGTTGCCTTCTGGCCCGGAGTCTAAACATGTGGGACCCATCGACCTACCTTATAGTGCTTCTCAAATTGATGGAGGTGCTGCCGAATGATTTCTCCATTCACACTGGATTGTAGTCCCAGTTCCTCACATGTCTGGCCACTGTTCGACTAAATTGCTGCCTGAAGATCTTTATTTTGTACATGTGTTGGTCTTCCGGCACTTGGTGTTTTCGAATCTCGCCATCGTCCTTAAACTTGTTAAACCATTGCTGCACTGTCCGCGTCGTCATGATACCCTCACCAAAAACCTGGCATACCTTCTGTCCCGCTGCAGCGGCGTTTGCCCTCCTTTTGAACTCGTTCAGCATACATGCTCTTATGACGGTCTGTGGATGTACCATGTTTCCTCTGTCCTTACGGAAGTTCACGGTGTATCTGAATTGCCACAACCAGGTAGTATGTTGGATATACCCACACTAACAACTGAACTTCGCCTTATTACCACTCAGATTTAACTCGCGGTGTGAGGTCCAATTGAACACAGACCTCGACGAAAAGGGACAGAACTTTCTTGGTTAATTTTATAGTTATGCACAAAAGTATAGCGTTTGGTCCCGGGCAGTAGTTCTTGGTTAAGCATCATAAAAAATACCTTGAATATAATTGATAGAGAATAATAATAATAATAAGCTAAAGTAGTAAATAATAAAGTAGTGTTTTGTTTTCCTGAAGGAAACCAAAATTTCCTTTTTTTTTCAGGCCTCAAAAACACTAGCAGCAACACATTTTCTTGTGCTTTGTACATTGTAGCTGGCCCCCGTCAAAAACGACGGGCCCCTCCTACATAAACTTGCTGGCTACACCCGTGTTGGGCCATTAATTCCGCAATAGTGATGGGTAAATTCCCCGGAAGATATTTTTTCGGGAAAATTCCCAAAATGGGAATTTATCCGGGAATTTATGTCCAATCAGAAAGAAAATTGCATTCTATTACTATATTATGATTTCAAAGTTAAATTAATTTTTATATCACGGCGTATTATTACTGTTGTCCACAGGGGATTCTTTATAATGTATATTCTGAACGGTACTATGTTACTTTATTAACACTTTATTATATTTAGAAAGTACGCATAAATGTATATTTATTTACAATATGGTCTATCATTTAAATATGTGTGAAAAAATTAAATAGTAACAGTTTAAATTTATATGTAAGTGGATTTGCTCAACTTGACTCTATTACTGATATTATAAACACATTAAATTTATAAATGTTATAATTAATTACATTGGGTAAATGCTAGAAGATACATGTCTCACCAATTTATCAACATTTGTGCATACATATTTATGTTCACAAAATTTGCAAGTTACTTACTTATTCTTATATTTTAGCACATAACATTGCCATACAGGGCCTTTCATTCTACCTATATCTCGAAATTCCATACGTTAATTCACATGTAAAAGAAGTCCGTGTACTTCTTCAGAAATTCGAGTAAGAGAGAGGAGACACACCGACGTGTATCACTAATGGTGATTCAGGGTGTATTAATAGTACTTCGTCTCTATTTCTACATAATTCTAAATTACTTAACAAAATGGTTCTTTATCATCATTCGTAAATTAGTACTTTGCTAATTTTGGCTGTTCTTTAGCATTCGGGGACAGGGTAAGTCTTTACTTTGACTCCAACTATGACTTTAATCGGTTCTTATAGGTTCAGTTACTTCCTGGAACTGTTCGTGCCTTTGGTGTGACGTCTTAGTTCATATTTTTCCCACTAGGTGTTTGTGTAGTCATATGGTAGTTTGTTAGTGTGACGTCACATGTTCTGTGTGCATGTATGTGCGTGCTGCTGTTTGTGGCATGCGGGAAGCGCGTAATTGAATTGGTTGAATTGAGTTAGAGAAAACCTATCATAGTTGTGGTCTAAAGCTGAAGATATTTTCGACGTATTGTAAAAGTGGACATTTATTGGTTTCTTGTTTGTAATAATAGCAAGTGTGCTCGGTTTAATAAAACGACGTGTGCGGAAAGGAACATTTTTCAGTAATGTTGAGTATTGCGCATGTGTTCTTGGTATCTTATTTTTTCGTGTGGAATCAGCAGTTATGAGTTCATTATTCATGAGTGTTCTCCTATGGCGAAATGGTGTTTTCTTTTTTTAATTCATATTATTTTTATTCTTGATTTGTTTTGCATTTGAGTATTAGGCAAAGTATTTGGTTTCCTGCTTCTTGTCCTATTGTCTTGTTGAGATGTAATTTATTTTCTTTGTCATGCACTTATTTATGATTAGAGACGAGTGTTTTTTTTTTAAATTTTTCCCTTTTATCTTAGCTTTATAGTAGCGGTGTGATTATTTATTATTATTTTGGATGTTTTTATGGTACTTGATCGGGGGGTTTGGGGGGCGGTAGCCCCCCATTTAGATCTGAATATTCATAGTCACCGCTTCACCTGAATTGATGTTTAGTAACATTGTTGCCCTTGTACTTATAGTATAATTTTTAACATCGTATAGTAACATTGTGGCCCTTGTACTTATAGTATAATTCTTAACATCGTATAGTAACATTGTGACCCTTGTACTTATAGTATAATTCTTAACATTGTACATTACTTTCACTGTGTTAGTAATTGTAATCGGATCACATGAATCGGTTGAAGTCACTGTTTGGCTCAAAGTAAAAATTTGCCGGGGACAGCTTTGCACCTACTTTTTTATTCTATTCCGATGCGTTTGTTTTATGGTTTCATGCGATAAATTACGTTACCAACATTAAATTCAGTGTTGCAGAGCGAGCGTTAGCGAATGAGGGCGGGTTAGAGCCCCGCATAGCACGTTGCTTTCTATCTTCGTTACCAACAATTCACTTTCTTTTCTCACATACATCACTTCCACTTACCTTTCCGTTATGTATAAATCCCCTACTGCCCTAAAAAAAAATGTGTTTTATATTTTCTTGACTATTTGAACATCACTATCAACTCATTTCTTCCATAAATCATCCTACATTTTGCCAGTTTTGGTCCCCCAATTCTAAAGAATTATCTTACTTTTTAGTGCGAACGGAAATGGAACTTTAAAAATCATATATTAGTTATATAAATTACCGTCGAATAATTTTAAAATTTTTAACCTCCAAATTCTTTAAAACATAGAAGTAAATCATAATATATTAAAATAAAGTAATTAGTCACATGGTTCTTATAATTTGGAAGATAAAGTAAAGAAATGGAAATAAATTCCTTCCCGGAAATTTATAGGCCAGGGAGAAAACCCGGGAATATTCCCATTTTTAAATTCCTTCCCACCGGGAATATTCCCACTGCCCATCACTATTCCGGAAATTGGTTTAGGCTGCCACAAATGTATCCTTATAAAAACACATCACATTTTTATGCTTTAAAGAAATAATAAAAAGGACTACCGTTTAGCAAATTTTCTATTTAGAAAATAATCACCGCAAGTATTAAATTTTTGTTACGAAATCTATAAAAATTTGTAGACAGACTCCGCAGTAAGCATCTGGAGTTATGTTTAGCAGAAGGTGTACAAAAGGAGGTAGAAAACATAAAATTTACAGAAGAAATGGATGGTGCAAGTACTTAGAGTTAACATAACCTAACCAAATCTTACCTAATCTAGACTAACTAAGTCTGAACTAACCTAATATTAGTGGCAATGAACTAAATTCTATCATTTTTTTTGAAAATTATGCTGCACCCCTACACTAACGAAATGCAACATACACTAACACGACCTAAACTATTCTAAACTTACCTAAAGTAACCTAACCTAAATTAATGTAACCAGAAATTACCGAAATTGTAAGTTCTTTTTAGAAACAATTGCTGGACCCCTTTTACTATTCATTAGCTGATATCCGTGCAGTAATATCTAAAAGTAAAGTGTAAAGTAGTAAAACTGGTGTACCAGGTAATCTTAAATTAGACACTTGAAAGTAAAACTAGAAGATAGTAAAATTATAAGAATGGCCACACTTTACAGTACCAAAATTTTCGCAGAAAAGAATAATAAAAATATTAAATTGAAATCTGAGTTGTTTATAAATGATTGAATGGTATTAAACGTGGCACGGCGAATTCTTTTGAATTTTTTTCATTTATATTTTATCAATTTCATTCGGCAAAAGTACATTTCTCCATGTATTTCATTACACATTAAAAACGAAACAAGAAAACAGTTCTCACCAATTAACAATTACCAAAAGAAAAACTAATCCAATAATAAAGCCTGGTGACTTGATCGAATTCGCGTAAGCATCAACAAAAATATCACATAAATCTCTCAATCATGTAAATATCCTAAACATATAGCAAAACTATCTATAATAAAACCATCTTAAACCACACAACAGAAAATTATTCTACTTCAGTATAGCGTCTTGCACTGTTGCCAGGGTTGCCTACAGATATTAAAGCCTGTCTCAGACGGGACAGAAGTAAGGCTGCAATTCACGATCTTACTTAACGATCGTGTGAGAGGTAACTTGCCCTTAGGTCAGGTTGAAATTTTCTGCTGTCTTTATTTGGGTCCTGACTTGGAAGAAATAGAAGCAGTTTCTATTTTCTTCTGGACTTCCATACAACTAACAATCAGAAAAGAGTGGCGCCTGACGACATTCAACTTTATTTCTCGCTGTAGTTCCAAAACAATGCTGTCTGGACAAGAGAAACATTAATAATATTAATAGACTCATATGAAAAATATGAATTTTTAGATCATGTGAAGCACGATCTATATATTTTTTTTTTTTAAATCCAAGAATAAAGACCTTAGAGAAGGTATGCAGTGAAGCAAGTAGTGTCCGCCCAAACACAACAAGTGTGAACAAATGTAATGACATCTTTTAAAAGAATAAAAATAGGTTATTTAAGTATGTTGTGCAACTCGTATACCAAAAAATGTAACATGTTTTAAAAAAGCGTGCAGGTTTACTTTTGGCGCATCACTCGAAATAATTGTTCAAAAAATATAATTCTTTTACTAATTTTCTTCTTATTGGTTTCTAAATGATTTGTGCTGGCCGATATGAAAATATCCACAATGGATACTTAAAATTCAAGGGGGTATCATAAGCAATTGTTGAAAAATTATAATTCTTTTACTCTTTGCCTATAAATACAGCGTCCGGACGCATGTATAAAAACTACAGCCCAAAAAAAACAACCTGCGCTAAGTCGCAACTAAAAAGGACGATGATATCTAACCGAAGCTGGAAAGCCCGAGTGTTAGCGAGAGGGTGCGTCAGTGAAGTTGGGTATCCGAATAAGCGAGGGTACTGGAAACAAATGGGTTTTGGCAATCAGACGAGTTTCAATAGCATTTGTCATGGTTTCATACAAGTAGCGTTTCACTTGTAAACAAAATACAACTTCTGTACACTTGTGCAGAAATTCACTGCCTGCGAAAAATAGTTTCTATACAGGCATCTTTCATACGAACTCACTTATTTTATCCGACGTAAAGCATTTGTAATAACTTTACACTCGTAATTCTACACATATAAACAAAATTCAAGTGTGGTACGCGAAAAGTAAACCAGCAGCAGAAACAGAAACAATGAGAGTTAATTGTCATCAATGTTGTATGGCCTTCGTGCAATTTTAAGGAACAGTTCTACAATGGTGGCACAACACAAAAAGTCCAGGTGTAGTTCATGAGAGGAGCTCCCGGCGCGGTACAAGTTTACTTTATGGGTTACGTGGGCATTTTTGTTGGTAGTGAGCTGAGCGGATACACTCAGTATAGTGTGACACAGATGAAAAATTCGACGGAAAATATGCGAACTAAAACAAGTGTTGCAAATTTATGAACTCTAGTAGTTACTATTGTTATAAGAACTATATTGTGCTATTAACTACTATGTATTTAATTACTATTTAAGATCTCTTAATCTATTAATCACTCTTTTTTAATTTCGCTTAGTATGTTTGAACAAGAGAGAGAACTGAGCGAGCGTTGGCGACGTAAGGCAGTTTAACTTAGAAGTAGAAAATATAAGCTCCCACTGGAAATCGAAACCAGGCGTCATAAAAAATGTGAGAAGACAGAACCATATAACCATGATGGAGTATGTTACTTCTCTGAAAGATTTATTTCAGTTAGCACATCTCTCGTATGTGGAGTTCCTAGTTCGATTCCTACTCGCACCAAATCTGTTTTGTGTAGGCACGGGTGTAGCCAGCAGGTTTGTGTAGGAGGGGCCCGTCGTTTTTTAGGGGGGGCCAACTACAAAGACAAAAAAATGTGTTGCTGCTAGTGTTCTTGAGGCCTGAAAGAAAGGAAAATTTTGGTTTTCTTCTCGAAAACTAGAAACACTATTTTAGCTTCTTCTTCTTCATCATTATCATCATCATATTATTATTATCCATAAATTATATTCAAGATAGCTTTTATTATGCTTAATCAAGAACTACTGCCCGGGACCAAACGCTATACTTTTGTGCATAACTATAAAAGTAACCAAGAAAGTTCTGTCCCTTTTCGTGGAGGTCTGTGTTCAATTGGACCTCACACTGTGAGTTGAATGCGAGTGGAGATAAGGCGAACATCAGTTGTTGGTGTGGGTATATCCAACATACTAAAGCTCGTCCAGCGTTTGGTCTGTACTGTGGCTGCTTATGCGCTTTTACTTCTGCGTACTTACCCTCTTAAAGAGAACAGATTTCACTACTGTAGTTTATCTTTAAAAATGTTAAATATTTACCGACGATACAAAAATAATTTTCATAACTTCTCTTTTCCTTATAAAGTATTTAATTAGCTTTTAATAGCTAGTTTTTGCTTTTTAAACTTGAAGGGGGAAGACACGATAAGCGTAATAGCTGCTAGAACGTTGCCACTCCATTTGTACGTGACTAAAACTGTCTGCTCAAAGATAGCATTTCCAACTGCCGAAAAATTTCACCGTAGTGTCAACCTACATTCGTGAGCTCATTAGTATTGTCACTTCCACTGATTTCACGTAGCTAAAAAGAAATAAAAGTACGGTCAGAAAGAATTGAATGAAATCTTTCTGATTTTTGGAAAAAAGTAAAATTTCTTTCCATCTCCTTTTCTTTCTTTTTTTCTATCTCAACCAAAGAGAAATATTTTAATCAAAAAGGAAAGAGAGCAGAAAAGGAGTTGTAGCTTAACGTGAGATTCGAACAACTTGTGTCCGCACCTGGAATCGAACCCGTGACCCTTTCCTTACAAGGCGACGAGCGTAACCACTCATCCACAGGGGACACTGAATAAGAAGGCAGTAATAATTTCAGGGGATGATCTGCAGGATGATTTTTCAAGTACGAAATTACCATCTCAGGTAGTTCAGTTTTATTAGGTCAATATTATTATTATTATTATTATTATTATTATTATTATTATTATTATTATTATTATTATTATTATTTAACAAAGCTACAGCCATAATCCATATTTTTCCAAAACTATTAACTTGCATTGTATTAAAAATAAACGCTAAGTATTAAACTTTTTAGGCCTAGCACTGATCCATGAAATTTTTCTCGGTACATCTGAGTTCGATTATTTAGATATATTCCTCGTCGGGAAGGAATTTTTTAGCGAGAATTACTGTAGGACACATTTCATATTTCTTCTTTCATCTTTCTTGTATTGAAATTTCTTTGGGAGTTCGAAACTGACCGATGTTTGTTGGGTTTTATAATAGTATAGGTTTCAGAAACTACACCAGGAAATAGGGAGACGGTTTGTTGCGGTGGGTAGGACTAATTGCTTACCTACTGTATCATCTATTGTCGCGCTAGATGACTCATCTGACTCCAGTCAAAATTCTTCTCTGTTGTGTCTGCTATTGTGCAGTGTGTGAGGGAGTGTGGTCTCTGAGCATTCGGCATTTTGTTGATTGTGTTTATTTACGTACTGTGCTGTTCTGGGAACAAAATCGGGTGTGTCTGTGTGTGTATAGGTGTGTGGGTGTGTGTTCAAATATATATCAAAATGGAAGAAGTTACAGCCAGCACCTCTTTTAAGCGTAACAGTGGTCAAGTGTTGAAGAGCTAAGAAAGGGCTATTGTGATGAACGTGTTTAATTACTTAAAGCAGAAAAACCCGGGTAAAAGTATAAGCTGGTTCGCGAGTGAAACAGCTGAAGCCACGAAAACTTCCAGGACAACTGTTTTCAAAATTCGAAGCGAGTTATAACGTGGACCTTTAGTAACACCGAACAAGAAGCGATTAAGAAAGAAAATTGCAAAGAACAGTCGATTTGTAAAATATAATGAATTTGTTAACAGTGTGATCAGACAAAAAGTCCATAAGTTATTCTTTAGAAATTTGCCACCAACACTCAATTCCGTTCTCAAGCAGGTGAATTCAGATCAGGGGCGGATCCAGGACCGACTTCTGGGGGCCGGTGGGTTGTCATACTGCTACTTTTAAGGGCTCCAAACTTTGGGATGGGTTTTATTTATATATATATAAAAAAAGGAAAGTTACCCCGATCGCCCCCCCCCCTTGATCCACCCCTGATTCAGATCCCGATTGGCCGAACTTTGAAAGATCCACGTTCCATGTACGTTTAAAAGAGCTTGAATTTGTTCATGAGAAAAGACAAAGTAAGGCCATGCAGAGAGGATATTGTGTCGTTGCGTCACAAATATCTACGGCAAATAAGAAAATTTCGAAACCAAAATAGAAACATAGTATACATGGGCGAATCGTGGGTAAATATTGGGATTGCCGTAAATAAAGAGTGGAAAGACAAAACATATCGAAGGAATTGATTCTTTGGAGTGCAATTGATTCAATGTGATAAGTTGTTTATTATTATTATTATTATTATTATTATTATTATTATTATTATTATTATTATTATTTATTAATCGTCGTGGTGGTGGATATTTTACTACGTGAGTTGGCAACATCAGCCGGCAGTATAATAGAAGCGCGATCTGTTCTGCATTTGCTTTTAAATCTCAACTTGGCATCGCTGTTCCCATAAGACAAACAGTCCACTCTTAACTCTGGATAAGCTAGTGGATATACCTGGTTGTGGCAATTCAGATACACCGTGAACTTGCGTAAAGACAGAGGGAACATGGGACATCCACAGAGCGTCATAAGAGCATGTATGCTGAACGAGTTCAAATGGAGGTCAAACGCCGCTGTAGCGGGACAGAAAATATGCCAGGCCTTTGGTGAGGAGGTCGTGACGACGCGGACAGTGCAGCGATGGTTTAACAAGTTTAAGGACGATGACGAAACAGCCGAAAACACCACGTGCCAGAAGACCAACACATGTACAAAGCGGAACTGGGACTACAATTCAGTGTGGGGAAACAATTCGGCAGCACATCCATCAACTTGGGAAGCACTACAAGTTGGATCGATGAGTCCCACATGTTTTGACTCCGGGGCAGAAGGAAACGCGGCAGTCGCCTGTGTTTATTTACTGTTTCGGAGCCATTTCTGGACAGGGCGTTGACATGTGATAAAAAGTGAGTCATATACAAAGCTCCACGGCGCCGTCATCATTGGTTAGCATCCCATGAACCGATTTCAAAACAGCCGAAACCAGCACTGTACCAGAAGAAGGTCCTTCTGTGTGTTTAGTGCATCGTGCATCGGGAACTGCTACCAGATGGTCAGAGTATAAATGCAACTGTGTAGTGTCAGCAGTTGAGCTGTGCTCAAGGGAAAACTCAAAACTCTGGAGCCATCACTTCTGAATTGCAAATGAGTCCTCGTTTACGGGACAACGCTAAGTCCCACGTGATTAGGATGACTCAGGACACCATTCTCCGCCTTGGATGAGAAACAATATTGCAACCACTATATTCAACTGGGATTGCACCGTCCGATTATCACCTGTTCCATTCTTTGGACAATCACCTTAGAGGACGCCAGTTCAAATCTCTAGTAAAAGTCCAAAATGCACCTGATACTTTCTTCATTTAACGGCCCACCAAGTTCTACCGCGATGGATTCCATGGCCTTCCAGATCGTTTTCAGAAGGTCGTCGATGCTGATGGGGACTATTTTTGATCTACCAGGTTAGGTGACATATCGATGTTCGAAGGTGATGGGTGAAAAAGCAACAAAACTTTTCTTGGTTACCTTTACATTTAAATTTAAGACCTTGTATACAAAACCTATCTACATAACATTGATTTTCTTTGAAATTTCACTTAGTTTGTTTACGGTTTCCTGACAAAAATATTTATTTATTATTCGTGACTTAAAAACATAATTATTTTATTACACTGAGTAGAAATAAAAGAGAGAGCGAATGAAATCCGAATTGAATAAAAACATTGTTTCTCACCAAATTTTCCATCCTCTATGTCTTTTAAAACACTTGTTAAAGCGTACCTTGTTAAAACGCTTGTCTTCAAACTATCAAATATAAATCGCAGTAAATTGTGTAATCTGCTGTCACAAAAAAAGTATCCTATTTTTCGATCGGTATAAGGAAGAGATACTATACTATTTTTCGATCGGTATGGAAAAAATATTTCTCCTTACTATTTTACCATAAATTATTAATTGTCAATGAACTTTTAAAAGAATGAAGCGAGATAATTTTACTATGATGTTTTAAAAGCTGGTCATTTGGGAGGGCCTGGCCCTGATGGGCCCCCCTTGGCTACACCTCTGTGTGTAGGACGCACACAAAACACGATATGCGGTCTTTTCTCATGGTTCTTCTGCTTCCTCCCGCTTTCTTTATTTGATCATTTTTATTAATTTTTATCATTCTTCCTTAGTCTCGGACGATAATCGTGAAACGTTAAACTAAAATTTAAAATAACTGATGCAACTAAATAGATATAAAATAACCTGTTTATTATAATGATTTTTTCTGAGTTGAGTAATATATTATTTTCAGCCTTATGTTAGGAGAGGCACGGCAGATCAGTGGTAGAGCGTTTACTTCTGAATCATGCTGTCCCTTTTCCGATCCCCGGCCAAGTAAGTTTGTGGTGGACAACATCGTGTCCGTGGGTTTTGTCGGAGTACTTCCGTTTCCTCCCAGATTCTCATTCCACCAATTCTTCTAACGTTATTCCTTTGCCTAAACCACCGTTATATATATATATATATATATATATATATATATATATATATATATATATATATATATATATATATATATAGGGCTATATTAGCATTCTTGGTTCTTTATCTGATGATCCCATGTTCAAGTCCATTTATCGTGTCTGTGGTTTTTCAAGATGTTTTCTTCAAGCTTCATTAGACGAATGAAACGTTTCACTAAGTAGTGACCAACTTTCTTCCACGTCGTTTTATGCTGTTAATTGTTGGTTTTTTTCAGTATAAATGACCGTCTCAGAATGTATCAGGAACTTGATTAAGGATATAAATAAACATTAGTGTTCGATATAAGCTCAGTGTATGCAAAAAGATATGAGGTGTTATAGTCAACTCAAAAAAAAAAAAAATTACTTTGGTGAAAGTGCATTTTAAAATGTCTTCATATGAGCATATTCAACAAAATGTTCATCTATCAATTAGTTATTATTATTGGTGGTGATTTGAGTTTAGCGTCCTTTTCAGCACCAAAGTTAAGTGAAACGTGAACCTACAATTTAGCATAGGATGAATATTACATGAGCTTCCACGAGAATCGAATTCTGATCTACCGCGACAAATAGTTAATAGTATTGTTTAAGTTCTGTTTTTATTAATTCTTTGAGTAAATAAGAGGGCACGGTGGCTCAGTTGTAGAGCGCTTACCTATAGTATGTGAGGTCCCTGGTTCGATGCTCGCACAAGTAAGCTTGTGTTGAACAACATCGTGATCTTGGGTTTCCTCTGGGTACTCCCGTTTCCTCTTACTTTCTCATTCAACCAATTTTTCCATTATTCATTTCCTTTAATCATAGTCTTCCTTAGCCTAACAGGCATATTCGCGGGACGTTAAACTTAAAGATTTTATTTCATTTCATTTTGAGTAAATAAAAAAGCAGACCCAATGTTGTTGGCCCTTCTACCCGAAACACATTATAAGTACAAAAGTTGTTTGAAATTAAAATAGGCCTATATTGAAAATAATTGTCCTTTTTAGATTTCATAAAGATTATATGTGTAAATAAGAAGTTTTCTTAAAATACCGGTCAATGCTTAAATGTACTATGAAATTCACCATAAACTTAGTAGCTATGTGAGTATCACTCTATATCAGAGTAGTGAAATGTTCTCAGTTATTGCAACGCTCTTCTTCAAGACGACAAGAGTTTCAACCAATAGGGGTTGTCAACACATTACACACCCCCAGAGCGACTGTCAACAGAGCTGAGTTGCCATAGTTACACATCTGCCACCGAGAAGAAATCCCATTCATATTCTTCATTTCTTAAGATTCGCGCGGGCTGAAAGGAAGTTTACCTCGCGCTCTTCTCAACAGATGAAAAGAAAAGAGAGAAAAAATGGGGAGAGAAGTGGAGAAAATGGGGAGAGTGGGGACTCCGTAACCATAAATACGCTTTATCCAAGAATATTAATTTAAAGTTTTTACTATAATCATTTGAACATAATGCCTTATAATGATATACAAAGGAACATGCAATTCTAACAAACAACATTTTTTTATTATTGAGAAATGAAAAATAAAATGTCGTGGCGACAAACTCACTTGGTGTACAATGGATATTAATCTTCATCGTCTTTTCCATCATGGAGAGCTAATATTGATATAATCATCATCATCATCATTGCTGCTGTCACTGTTTCCTAACAGTGTGACACATTTGTTGACAATTTTTAAAAATTCTTCGTGTTGTCCAAGCCTTTTGTATTAAGTCCCATTCATGTTTCATTACATTATTCCAGAATAAATTGTCAACTTTGTCTATTGCATCATAACAAAGTTTTTCGACATTCTTTAGTGCAAAATTAGTGTTCTTTCGTGTTACATAACTCTTTAAATGTACCCTTATCATATCAATTGCATCGATATGACAATTTTAAGTAGGATTGTAAGTAGTGTTGCGCAGGCCCATAACTAGATAGGGTTAAGGAACCTTCCCCCCACTTTTCGTGGCCCCCTAGACCTTAACACCAAATGCTATTATTAATACAAAAAACACAATTTAGCTATGTGTAAGAGAATTTTTAATGACTTGGGCCCCCTAACATATTCATGTCCCCCCAAAACCCTTGAGGCTGGTTGGGGGCCTGTGTTGCGCACGAGACGAGTGCATTTTCAAATTAGAGAGGAGACTAGAAACATACAAGTAATGATCCTTATATCGTTATCAAGACGAGACACCTTTCAAATCTAATGGGAAACTAGTTCACCCGCGAAGGGAAATGAAAACGATACTTATAATTAGGACCTAGCAGAAAAATGTTTTTTTTTTTTTTAATATTTTAAACTTCTTATTTTGATAGACATTTTTATTTCTATACTTTGTTACCAAATACAGCAAGGAATTTAAACAAATAAAGATTAGTTTAAAAAAAAAAACATTTGGAATAAAAGAAGAAGAAACTGGTGAGAAACTGCAAATTGAAACACCAGAAGCAAAGCAATAATGAAAAACTTATTGGAAACCGGAAATTAATTATGGGGATTACAGGCAAGAGGATGTGATAAAAGGTGTCGTGATATAAAATGAGATGAGAAAGCCCAGTTTATTGTATCGTTAGAAAGTCTTTCGTAGTATTTCATCTTCAGTGATTATTGTTTTACGGAATCAAAGTGCACGAGAATTTAAATTCATTATTATAATAAAAGAATAGCAGAATATATACCTGAACGTTCCAGTATACAGTATATACTTAACGTGCAAAAAACTCATACAGATCCTAAATACTAACAGACACATGTAATTTGCAAACAGCTTTACAAAACATACTGAAATTAAATTTTGTATGCACTACAAACACAATATCAAATTATTCTGAGTGAACAGAATCTTTCGCCCTTCTAATTTTTGGCGTTTGGGTAAAAGGAAGAGCGAAGGCTGGAGAGGGAGGGTAGGGTGAGAACATGGCAACACCGGCTTATCAGAGAGAAAGTGGGGAGTATTCAGAGCGCCTAACTGACCCTAGCGCTACGTAGAAATGGGTGTTCAGACATAACGTCATTTGTGTCGTACTTACCTATACTAGAAAATTGCTCTTTCTTTATTTTAGCTTTCCGCGCCTGATAATTGTCCTCATTTACATATGTGGACAAGTCATTTGATTTTCAGTTTTACAATCTGGTGGTATACAAGGATCTACAGACCTTTCTTCAGCTGATACAGAATCCCTCTTTTTCGTATCTCACTGAAGAATTTTCGAAGTTACTAATTTCAACTACTTATGGAATTCTGAATAGTCCACTCTGTAGATTTTTTTTTATATAGGAACGTGGATCTTCTGTATGTAGTTCATTATTCACCATTGAAAATACGGTGCTTTACTGTGCATTATTGGGGCGAAGAATTCACTCCCTGACCAGCAGCTCCCCTTTACTCTTTCTCTCTCGTTTTTTGGGGGGAGGGAAGGGGGGATTTTGTGTCAACAATGGAGCAGATATCACTGCTACAGCTATTTCATCTTCGAGTGAACTCATATTCTGAAATAAATAAACAATAATATTTACAATTACGACAGTTGATTGCCTTGTGCATAACACATTCTTCAAGCGTTTCTGTCTGTTTAATACACCGACCACGAGAGGCTCTGTTGGTAAAACCTACCTAGTTTTAAGGATCGTCTGAGAACCCTACATCACCTCAGGATAAAAGAAATTGTAAGGAAGTTTGATTTACACACTGTTAAGCAAGCAACACTGTTAAGTTGTAGCCTGTATTGAGGCCTTAGTTCAGATCCATGTGAGACGGGCTTAACTAAAAATAACACCTATGGCTGAAATTCACAGCGTAAATGTAATTGAAGAAAAATGCCTAGCCTCGAAACATATACCTACCAAGAAAGGAACATAGTATACAAATTTGCTGTCTAACAAATTAATGTTATTAATAATACTGTACTATTACAGTTGAAGGAGTTTGAATAACCGCAATGCAAATTTCGGGACAACATCGGTTATGGGGACCTGTACCCATTTTCAAATGTTTAAACACATTCGATAGGGCCAGAATCCCTAACCAAGAAATCGAAACAATTACTTATCGGAACCTGCCCCTTCCCATCCATAACCCACATTGAATAACCGACAATTGTTGTGGGAACCTCTACCAATTTTCAATTATTTTCCCTCGTTGGATAGGGCCCCACTCTCTAACCAAGAAACTGAAACAAATTTATTGTCGCAACCTCCCCCTTCCCCTCCATAACCGACAAGGGTTATGACAACTTCTCCCAATTTTCAATTTTTCCCTCATTCCATAGTGCCCCACTCCCTAACCAAGAAATCGAAACAGTTTCTTGTCGGAACCTCCCCGTTCCCCTCAATAACTGATATAGAAAAACCGGCAAGGGTTATGGGAACCTCTACCAATTTTCAAACTTTTCCCTCATCCGATAGGGCCCAACTCCCTAACCAAGAAACTGAACCAAATTCTTATAAGAACCTCCCCCTTCCCCTCCGCAACAGACAAAAGTTATGGGGTCATCTACCAAATTCCAAATTTTTCCGTCATTCGATAAGACCACACTCCCAAACCAAGAAACTAAAACAATTTCTTGTCGAAACCTCCCCCTCCCCCTTCATAACCCACATAGAATAACCAGCAAGGGTTATGAGAACCTATACCAATTTTCAATTTTTTCCCTCATTCCATAGGGCCCCACTGTCTAATCAAGAAATCGAAACAGTTTCTTATTGGAACCTCCCGTTAACCTCCATAACCAACATAGAATAATCGACAAGGGTTATGGGAACCTCTACCAATTTTCAAATTTTTCCCTCATCCGATAGGGCACACTCCCTAAACAACGAAATCGAAACAGTTTCTTGTCGGAACCTCTCCCTTCCCCTTCAAAACCGACAAAGGATAACCGACAAGAGTTATGGAAACCTCTACCAGTTTTCAATTTTTTCCCTCATTCCATAGCGCCCCACTCCCTAACCAAGAAACCAAAACAGTTTCTTGTCGCAACCTCCCGTGAACCTCCATACCTGACATAGAATAACGAACAAGGGTTATGGGAACCTCTAACAATTTTCAATTTTTTCCCTCGTTGGATAGGGTCTCATTCCCTAACCAAGAAAATGAAACAAATTTCTTGTCGGAACCCCCCTTCCCCTCCATAATTTATATAGAATAACCGAGAAGAGTTATGGGAACCTCTACCAATTTTCAAATTTTTCCCTCATCCGATAGGGTCCAACTCCCTAACAAAGAAACTGAAACAATTTCTTATAGGAACCTCCACCTTGCCCTATATAAACGACAAGGGTTATGGGGGTCATCTACCAATTTCCAAAATTTTCCCTCATTCGATAAAACTCCACTTCCAAACGAAGAAACTAAAAAAAATTCTTGTCGGAACCTCCCCCTTCCCCTCCATAACCCGCATAGAATAACCGACAAAAGTTATGGGATCATCTACCAATTTTCAAATTTATTCCCTCATTCGATAGGGCGTCACTCCCTAACCAAGAAAATGAAACAATTTCTTGTCGGAACCTCCCCTTAACCTCTATAACCGACATGGAATAACCGACTAAGGTTATGGGAACCTCTACCAATTTTCAAATCTTTTCGCTCGTTGCATAGGGAACCACTCCCTAAACACGAAGTCGAAACAGTTTTTTGTTGGAACCTCTCCCTTCCCCTTCAAAACTGGCAAATTATAACCGACAAGAGTTATGGAAACCTCTACCAATTTTCAAATTTTTGCCACATTCGATAGGGCCCAACTCCCTAACCAAGAAACTTAAACAATTTCTTGTCAGAACAAAAGGTTATGAAGAAGAACAAATGAAAAAGTCGAGGAGGAGCAGTTCGGGTTGAGAAGAGTCAAGGGCACAAGAGATGCAATTGGATTATTAAGGGCGGTCGGTGAAAGATTTATAAATAAAAAGGAAAGAAGTGTATGTTGTATTTATTAATCTAGAAAAGGCTTTTGATCGCATGAATTGGGAATTGTTGTTGGAAGTTCAAACGAGGATAGGTTTGGAATAAAAAGATGGAAAACTCATAAGAAACTTATACATGACCCAACAAGTAAGTGTTAGGATAGGGGAAGAACTGACAGAAGAGGGTGCAATTGAAAGGGGAGTTCGACAAGGATGCTGCCACCCGCCAATACTATTTAATGTCTATCTAGAAGAGATAGTGAAAAAGAGCCTATATGATGATGATGATGACGTTTCGGTAGGAGGTAGATGCATAAGATTTGCAGACGATATGGCGCTTGTTGCAAAATCCGAAAAGAAAATCGATAAAATGTTAGAAAAAATCAGGAAGGGTTTTGAAGAATATAGGATGCAAATAATGTTAGAAAGACAAAAGCCATGGTGATTGGAACGAAGGGGTATGTGTCAAATATAAAAGTGGGAGGGACAAAATAGAACAAGTGAATATTTTTCAATATTTGGGAGTATTCTTAGTAATGACATAAAGTGCGAAAGTGAAATAAAAGCAAGGACAGGCATGGCGAAAGAAGCCTTTAGGAGGAAGAAACGTCTGTTTTGTGGGACCTTGAATAAAGAGTTGAGAAAAGACTTATAAAATGCTTTGTGTCGAGTGTTGTTCTGTATGGGGCGGAAATGTAAACATTACGTAAAAGTGATGAAAATCGGCTACAAGCCTCCGAAATGTGGGTGTGGAGAAGAATGGAAAGAATTAGTTCGGTCGAGCGGAAAATGAATGAGAGTGTGTTAGAAATGGTGGGGGAGAAAAAAACACTTTTATGTATTGTCAAGAAGAAGATGAGAAATTGGTTGGGACATTTCCTAAGAAAAAATTGTATCATGAGGGACGTCCTAGAAGGTATGGTGGCGGGAAAGAGAGGGAAGGTCGAAGAAGACTACAATTAATGAATGATACAAAAACAGAAAGATCATACGTGAAGAGGAAAAGGTTAGCGGAGGACCGTGGAGAATGGAAGCTTCTCAGCTGCGGCAAGTGATCTGCCAATAAGGGCAGAATACCTATGATGATGATGATGATGATGATGATTCAAAGAAACAAAGTGTCGGAACATTGTACTAAATAAAGAAAATGAACCATCCCGAAGAAGTTTCCACTGCTAGCCTAGTAACTCATAGGTTGGACAATGAATTTTGTTCCGTGTTGATACAACACGTAGAACACAGTGTTAAAGTATTTTTAAAATGAGGATATCAAGTGATAAACAGACACACCAATAGATGATAACTTCAGTATTCACTCATCAAGATTGCAAGAAATTTAGGATACTAAATAATACAGATAAAATAAATTGCAAAATACTTTGTATTTTGTTGCAATATTTTAGATTCCTGTCAATTATTTGCAATGATGTTGATGTACACTTATACACCCTCCATTCCAAAAGAAACCGAACTTTTTTAAAAAACAAAAAAGCAATGTACATTTTGGAACAAATCATTTTTATTAATCAATGTATTCCCCTTCTGCATCGATACACATATTTGCACGCTCCAACAAGTTGTCAAACGACTTCTCCATGTCCTTTATTGGAATGCTCTTTAGGACGGCGGTCGTCGCCTTCTCAATGGCATCAATCGATGCGTGCCACTTTCCTTTCATCGCCAAATGCAGTTTCGGGAACATATAGAAATCGCACGGAGCGAGATCTGGTGAATAGGGCGGATGATGCAACCGAATAATGTAATTTTTGACCAAAAATTCAGTTACAAGTCGCGAACGATGTGATGGTGCATTATCGTCCAAAAGAGCCCAACTGCCGATTTCGCGATATTCGGGCCGAATACGACGAATTCTTGCCAGCAAACGCTTCATGTCGCCCAAGTAAAACTCTCCAGTGACTGTCTGTGACGATTTTTTGTTATGTTTGATGAATTCACGCACTTTTTCGATGTTTTCTTCCGATAATCCGATTCTGGGACGGCCTGAGCTTTCGTCATCATCCAGCGTCTCTCTACCGGTTTGAATCGCCTGAACCACTCGTAAACTTGCGTACGGGATAGACACTCATCACCATATGCATTTTGTAGCATTTGGTGCGTTTCACTAAAAGTTTTACCCAGTTTAACACAAAACTCAATTGCAGCTCGTTGTTTGAAACTCATTTTCCGACCGATGTACACAACACACTGACAGTTGAAACGCAATAACTTTGTTGCCGTGCATCCAAATGTCATGACATTTATACCAGTTGTCAATGAGGGACTACGCCATCTACCGGTAAAATATTACAACAGATGGCACTAGTGGTACTATTTGTTTTCAAAAGTTCGGTTTCTTTTGGAATGGAGGGTGTATAGTACCGTAAGACACAAAATATGAAAAGAGTTGCACAGCCCTTTACAGGTAAAACCATGAACTGTAAAGGGAAAATTTCGACTGTCACCGCAAGATAGAACACCTAACTGTATTTTGGCTATACCATCAGTTCTAATTACCCGGAGGATTTATTGTTGTAGAGGTAGAGAAAGCATTCACTGTAAAGGCCGACAAAATTTGAAAGATATCATGTACAAGAGATTCCCCTCAAAGTCAAGTCAGTTTCGTAGAATACTACTGTGAATAGTGGGATTTTTGAATCAATAGTTGAAATTGGAGTGTGAAACGTTTTAAAGTCATAAAAATGATAAAACTGGGAGAAGGCAGTTTCAGCATCTAATCGGGGTTACTTTACACCGGTCCAAAGTAAGCCCTTAGATATGAAATTACTACTGTTGGTACATCCCGCCTTCAAATTTTAGATAAATTTTCTACCTAGGTAGATGTCGGAATGGATTTCTTATTGAAAAATAAATTACGAACAGTGACGGATCCAAAAAATAATTTGAGAGGAGCTTCAGTCATCAAAGCTTAGATTTTCTCAATCACTAAACGTTTGGGGATCTTGAAGCTTATACGCATAGGAGTGACTAACATTAGATTTTTAAAAAAAGATAAATAATGCAATTTTCGTCGGCTTCAGCCTGAAAGCCCAAACCTAGTAAATGAAGGGCTCGGTGCAATAAGGAGCTAACCCTCACTTTTGTCAAAATTGAGATAAACAGTGTACTACATTAGGCATGAAGGTCTGCTTCATTCATCAACAGATGGTGCTTGTGCTGTGTCGTCATCGCGCGCAATCACGTGATATCCTTCTTGAGAAGAAACGTACAAGCGGAAAGTTGTGTGCATCAAGGTGTTAAGCCACAGGAAAATGTCAGTTATCGAGAATGTTATGCAAAGCACCTCCGCACATATTAGTGTTTCTGATGAAGAAGATGGCCCCCTACTCGGTGAAAACAGCTTTGATGACCCAGAGTATGTGTTTGGAGTGTCAAGCAACAACAGCACCGACTCTGAGGTAAGAAACGAGTTTTATTTTTGTTATTTTGTTAAAATGTTGGTTAACACCTTATTGCCTCAGATATAGGCTTGTAAAAAACGGTCTTTAAGTGTGAGTTTTTACGTGCATCTTAATACGCAAATCAATTCCCTATGCATTCGTCAGGACTCTAGCGAGTTGGTACAGAAAAATCTTGAACTTTTTCTGATGACAACAGCTGCTAATATATAATGAATGTTGGTTAGCGCCATATTGCTGAAATAATTAACCACAAAGAAAGCGACATTACACATGTACATTTTTCTCTGATTATGACAAATTCTGACAATGTAGCGTCAAGAACGGTGCTGTAAATGCTATGAAATGAGAAAGGTAATAAAGCAATCATGTCAGGACAGTGTTGCCACAGTCCTAGGTCTGAAGGGAGCTGAAAAATAGTACCAAATTGAAACAAAAAGGGTTGAATTTATTCCAGTGTAATACATGACTCTGTAACACGAAACTAAAATAAGTAAATTTCTAGACCTCCCCCCCCCCCCTCTTTCAAGGGTCCAAATCAACGCGTCGATACAGATCTATAAAACGGAGAAATGTTCGGGTATCTTTATATACGTCAATATGGCGTAATTAGAAACAACTTACCGCGGTAAGGCAGGAATTATGTCAATATATTTTTCGTGCTATTTTCGTTTGGTGTAAAATCTTTGCAACGACGCATAAATTATAGACTTATTTGAGCATAGGCTGGTTTTCTTCAGAATATTCAACACTTGGTTCAACGTATTTGTGTGTTATTATTATTATTATTATTATTATTATTATTATTATTATTATTATTATTATTATTATTATTATTATTATTATTATTATTATTTTAAGAATATATTTCCACAACACTGTTACTTTCTCGTCTAGTTCATACGGGGCTCGGATGCGCCAATGTATCGTCATTTATTTCCTGGTATAGTTTCTAGCGTTAAGCGATGCAACGTCAAAGAATGAATGTCCAACAGCATTTTTTAAGAGTCCAACACACAGTATGAGTACTGTAAAATGTAGGAAAAGTCTTATTGACAGTTTTGAAAATGTGAGAAGTATTTGTTACATTGGGTACAATTGGGTACAATTGTACCAACTTTTTCACAAAAGGGGATGAAAATGGGCCGTTGAATGACAAAGTGCTGAATTTGGTACAATTGCACCAAGTGTGACAACACTGTGTCACGATAAATGATCAGAATTGTTTTGTCATTTTCAATAATGAATTTGTTTCGAATATTTATGATTTTCGAGTGGATTGTACAGTCAGTGACAAAAGTTCTTTCCATTTCGTAAAATTATTTTGGGAATAATGCTAGTGTGGCTGGAATGTACAGAAAATTACAGTCTTTTCAATTTGCTAAAAATGTATTCAAATTTCCCTTACATTCTGAAGTTATTTACGAAACAATTTTCATCAAATGGAAATAATTTTTGTTACTGACTAGGATTTTTGCTAAATTTTGCGCACGCAGAATAGCAGTGGGGTTGAGACGTCATATCGGTTTAGAAATACAGTAGATTCAATAGCACTATGGCCAGAATATTTTCATTAGGTATTTCTAATTTCCTGTTGTAAAGAACCTAGTGTGTATTTATTAAAATCGTACTCTTATCCTTTTCAGAATGACCTTCACATCACAAGGACGACAGAGGGATCTCCAATCAAACGTCCTCCAGCCAGAAAGAGACGATGTGAGAGGGATAACTGGGAGAGAGTGAAGCGTAAGAGAAGAAGAAATAAAGGGGAGCAATATACCTCCAGTCATTCGAAGGATGTTGTTTCAGCCAGGAAAGTGGGTGAACCATGTAAATGTCCAAAAAATTGCTGGAAAAAAATTAAAGGGGACATAGAGTTTATTTTTCATTCATTCTGGGACTTGGCTGATTATGCAACACAAAACACCTACCTCATGCAAAATATGAGAATTCAGAATACGAAACGTTCCTACACAAAAGGACAATCTTCGAGGAGATCATTCACGTTTTCTTATAATTTGAAAATTAATGGTGTAGATGTTAGTGTGTGCAAGAAGGCCTTTCTTGCAGTTCATGGACTTCACCGCAGCAGAAAACGAATACAGCTACTTCAGGAACAAATCAAGGGTGGAAACATCACAGCCAAAAGTGATGGAAGGGGTAGGCATCACAACCGGCCAAATGCTTTTACAGAAGCCAGTTTGGAATCTGCAAGGAAGTTTATAACATCCATACCGAAATATGCCAGTCACTACAGCCGGAGCCAAAACGCGAACAAGCAGTACCTGGACTGCGATCTCACGATAAATTCTCTATATGAGACAAAGTATATTCCGTGGTGTGCATCTCAGCAGACAACGTCCATTAGTTCTGACAGATTCCGAAGGCTTTTTTGTGAGGAATTTTGTATAGGGTTTAAATTACCTAAGTCAGACACTTGTTCCTTTTGCGACTCGAATAAAATAAATTTGGATCATGCTAAATCTGTACATGATGAAAACGAAGCCAAACAGTTAGAAGCCAGTAGAGCGCTACACCTAGCTAGGGCAGAAGCCGCTAAGGAGAAACTCACCTATCTCTCACAGCTTGCTTCTTCAGATCCTACGAAATATCATGTAATCTGCGTTGATTTACAAAAGACCCTCCCAACTCCAAAATTAACGGTTGGTCCTGCTTTCTACAAAAGAAAACTCTGGAGTTATAATTTCGCAGTTCATGATTGTGGCTCGGACATTGGCTTTATGTTTCTCTGGAGTGAAAATATAGCTAAACGCGGTTTCTCTGAAATTTCTAGTTGCATACTTAAATACATTATGGGAAATAACGTGCAAAGTGAAGAACTTCATATTATTAGTGACAATTGCAAAGGGCAAAATAAGAATTGGACCTTGATTGCCTTATATGAAGCACTGCTTCGGTGTGGACGATTTAAGAAAATTTTTCATCATTTTCCAGTCGTAGGCCACACACAACTGCCATGCGATCGTGATTTTGGCCGCATAGAACTGTACGCACGTAGGCATCACCCCATTGTGTATACAACAGATGAGTGGGCACATGTAATCAGCAGTGCCAACAGAAAGAAGAAATTTCATGTAACTCGCATGCAGCAAACCGACTTCAAGGATTTCACACCACTTGTGTCATCAATTTCCAAGAAAATAACCACAGACACCAAACAGCCTCTCAAGTTTTCAGATGCAGCCGTGTTTAAGATGGAATCAGCTACTCCCTATGTTTTGCATGTAAGCTATTCGTACCAGAAGGAAGCACCTGTATGGACTACGTGCAACCTAAAGAAACGAGGCCGCCCACAGCCAGAAGTGAACCTCAACGATTTGCCATGCAAGTACCAGGAAGGAATTCCTATAGATATCCGGAAATACTCTGATCTAATGTCTCTGTTGGAATGGATCCCCCCAATATACCATAATTTTTATCGTAGCCTTGTTCCGACGGAAGTAGCTGGAGAAGAGTGTGTAGAAATGTTGGATGGACTTGATGATTGATGCATAAGAAGGGTCAACCTTGGTTGAATTCAATGTAATTTGTGACCTGCAATAATATGCCACTATTTCATGTCAGCGCTAAGAGCATTGTGACTGACTTACATATTCATTAAACTTGTAAAGTATTTAGTTTTCCTTACATACTTCAGTTTGATTTTTCATTATTATGTATATTTTTTGTTCACAATATAATTCTTGTGCATTTATGTTAGTTGTTATCCCACAGAACTGACTCCTAAAATTCTGATGCAATAAGGAGCTAACCAACAATGAGTAATATTGAATTACAAAAAGAACAAATTCAACCTCTTTTCATTTTAATTGTACATAATTGTATGTCTTTATATAAATTAGAAACTTTAGTGAAGCTTTTCGAACGAACTGCACAACATAAAAATAATAATTCCGATTTATGGATTTTTTCAAACTTTCAAAAGCTATTATCTCGGAAACAACTTTTTGAGGGTTAGCTCCTTATTGCACCGAGCCCTTCAAATATTCCAGTGATTACATTTGGGATCATACTTTAGAACATTAAGAACAACCAAGGAAAATTAGCTCACGGGTTTGTCTTCTGTTCTGAGTTTGTACTTTGGTAGGGCATATGCTAAAAATCAGATTGTGCTCCCTCCTGAGCCGGTACCAGAAAATACTTAATTATTTCAAAAATCGATAATATATACTAACTACTTTTACGGGTATCATCATTTTTAAATCAATATTTGTAGGCTGCATGCAGTTTGGTGCAGGAAGTGAAATGAATAAATAGTGAAGGGAAAACAATGCATAAAAACACAATGTTCGTATGTTGAACATACCTTTTTGCATGCTCTGCAAAGTATCCCCACCTGTGCGGTAACTTTACACCAAAGATTATATTTGAATAACTATGGCCATACTGAATGTTCACTAATGTAATTGCACGAATGCTTTACTTATATATCTAGCTATTATATGTTTAAAATACAGTATTCTATATCATTAAGTATGCAAGTTAAATGCGATTTTCTTCAAAATCATTTAAATCTTGTTCAAAGTAACTCCGTCTTACGAGAACTAATTGTAACCTTCTACATTACATTCCAGATAACTTTGAAATAGTCGAATTTGCTGTAAACTCAAACTTATTATTTTTTTAAAAAATCATAAAATTGAGCTAAGTTCATCAGCACTTAAAAATATCAGGATTTAAAGTGAATCACCCAAGTTGCACGGCGAGAGTATGAAGTGGAACACGCAAAGTTCGCGCGAAGTGGAATGGTAGATAATGTTCCTCAATTACGCTTGTGGTACTCCCATGCGCAAAAAATATTGCGCGTATACTGTAACTCACGATTTTTCGCAATTATTCCATTTTCCTTATGTTTATGGGTAAAATTCAGTTATTAGTATGTGGAGATAATAGAAAGCAATCCATCTAAGGAGATATTTCCAAAAAATATAATAAAATAATAAAAATATAAGCAAAAAACAAAATTATGTTCGGTTTTGTGTATACTGGCAATAATGTTTTCGAGGGATTTTTTGCAGTAGCACAGCACGATTGCAGAGGGAATAACTTTAGTTGAATCAAGGAACTGGAAAGTGGACTAATATATTGCATTTATTGGCTTAAATCTAGGGTGTAAATTGTCTACCAAATATAAATTAGCTTCTGTAACCAAGATGTTATATGGAAGTATAGAAACAAAGAGAAAAACTGTTGTCTTAAGTTTGGAAGTGACATGCTCTATAGCCATGAGCATTTATTTGTTAAGAAAAAGACAGGCAACAAAAGGTAGTCTGTGTGGTCAAGTGGGTAGAGTGGCGGACTAGTAATTCTTATATTGTTTTGACACCAGATCGAATCCCATGCGATCCCATCCAATTTTTTCTTTAAAAAACATTGTAGAAAGTGTATAATTTTTATGTTAATAAGAACCGACACAATATAATAATGAAATAACTTTTTGTTTTTTCTGATGACGTATTTATTTAGAATTAGTGTATTATTACTAATAGCGATTGTTTTCAGTTTATGGTATGATATGCTTAATGATTCCCTCTCCGTCAGCAGAAGTAACTTCAGCTCACTGCAAGTGTCTGTGAGTCAGGAACAGTAAAAAAACAAAACATGCGCGACCTGCTGCCTTACACACAGCGTGGCGAACACAGTCACAGCGATAGCTCGTTGTCATGAAGAAAAAAAAAGGTGATGTTAAATTACTGTTCTAGTGTTTCAGTGTGTGTGTTTCTTTTTAGAGTATTGACTCTCTCCCTCTCTCCTTTTGTTTCATACCCACAAGTGCAACAAATGCAATCATAAGTCTGTGTAAGGAAATAAAGGATGCTTTCTTTAAACAAAACTAAATTAACAGCTCTATTTGTGAGGAACACGAATGCTTCCAAAAGATGCCATGGATATTAATTATAATCATACCGAATTATACAGTAGCGTGAAAAACTGATAATAAAATTATGTAACATGCATAAGCTTTTTTTTTTCTAGCGTGACAACACATTAAACATAACAAATTAAATTTTTGGGATTACAAATTATCACCTTACGTGTCGGTATAGGCCTATTCGTTTTCACAGTCGAGCGACGAAAGAAGAAAGTGTGGTGATAGTTATAAAAACCGAATACCAGATTTCAATGAATTCAAGCTACAATGCTCCTACATATCGAAAAAATTATTTTTCGATGTCTGTCCATCTATTCGTTTCTCGGTTCGTCACGCTTTTACATGCACTCAAATAGAGGCCATACTGTTCAACGTATCTGGACCGAATTCTAGACATAACGTTTTAATAACATACTATCTTTCGAATTTTATATCCTTCGACACCTAAAAGTAAGGGTAATTTACTGAAGGATTAAAATTTAAAATAATTCAATTTTCTCAAGAAAAAAAAAGCTGTGACGATTTTATTTACTTTTTATAAATATATATTTTATTAACAAATATCCACCGTATATGAATAATTTTTCTGAAAAAAATATATATGGTGTAATTTACGGTATGGTATGCGTTCTTTTTCCACAATTTTCTCAACCACATTTCATAAATAAACGTATTATTAATAACCTAACAATATGACAACTCGTTCGAAGGAGTAGTTTACTCTTAGGGTGAGCTTTCCCCCGATGGTTTTCCCATTAATGCCTCAGGCAATTTTGTTCATATTTCGTAAAGAAATGTTTCATTAATAAACTAAGATACAGCATAAATCTTTTATTCCGTTAACGTACAGAAGTGGTTTTCTCAAGGGTTGAATTTTTTTTTTTTTTTTTGACAATTTTCTCAGTAATAACTGAGACAAATTTCTTCTAATTTCAGTAAAAATATTGTCTGTAAAACTCTTACAATATGCATAACTCGCTTGTTCCGAAAAGAAAAATCCAAAAGAGAGAGTTTACTTTGACAGTGAAATTTTTCCCGACGATTTGCTTAAAAATTATTCGATATACTGTCAAAATTACAGATAGAAGAGTTTACCTTTGGGGGTAAGCTTTTCCCAATGACCTTCCTAAAAACAACTCAGGAGATGTTTGTTGTTCATATTTTATAAATACATGTTACATAAATAACCTAGCTATATGGTATAATTCCCTCATCCGGAAAATCTAGAAGTGGTATAATACTTTTGACAGTAAGTTTTACCCTGCGATTTTCTCAAGAACGACTCAGGCGATTGTGTTCGTATTTCATAAATAAATGTTTTATGAAAACACTAACAATATAGCATAGCTTGTTTGTCCTGAAAAGATTTACAAAGGATAATTTATTCTTGGGGTGACTTTTTTCATGATTTTCTCAGAAATTACTCTGACGCTTTTGCTTATAGTTCGCATACAATTATATCCTTAATAATTCTAATATATGGATCAAGCTATTTCTAACCAAAATATGACCAATGGGTACTTTACTTTTGGGCCTGAAGTTTCTTCTAGCAAAGTTTTCCAAAATATTATTTTATTCGCAATTTCCCAAATAAATGTTTCAATAAAAGTTGCAGCCTAACACGAGTCAGTGTAAGAAATTCAAGCGAGAAAGTACAGTGCGTTTGCTCCGTACCCTTTCTTAAATGTATTTTTAATGTTACACCTAATCACAATTTTCCGAACAAAATCGAAACCTCTTTTTAAATGTGCCTTGTTGTGGTCAAATGGTTCAAGTGCATTGGTTCTGGATTTGATTTCCAGTGAGAGCTAGTGTATTTTCGTCCAAGAGATGTTACACGTCGGTGCAAAGAAAAAAGTGTTTAAATAAGCCTAACCAAGCTAATCAACAAAGAAATAATACAATGTTACGAAATTATCGTAGAAACATTGTTAATATTAGGTAGGTGCGACTGAAATGTCCAAACGATGATTGTCAATTCCAAAGGTAAAAAAGTGAAAAATACAATGTCAGGTTAATCAGTGGCCTCTAGGTAAAGCTATCCTACTAACATAAGAAGTGATTGAGATGCCAAAAAATGTTGTAATCGCTGGGAGACATGTTAAGAGAATACAGAGGTGAGAGAGAGAGTTTAGTACTGCGAATCATGGATAGTCTTCACTTTCGTTTGAGGGCGAATATTGAAGTCCGTAGGCCTACATAGGTTTGCATTGAAATGAACATTCTTTGTTTTCGGCCGGCGGGAGCTCAGGTGGTTCAGATTCCACTTTAATCAGTAGGTCCACGTCTCATATAGCCTCGCTGCTGAAAGGGACGATAAACTCAAAATCACATCACACATCTTTGTTTTCGCCTTTGTTTTAGCCCATAAATGTCTCTGTTCATGAGCTCCTTAGTGGATATGCGGTTAGCGTATGCGCCTTTGGCGTGGAAGACACGGCTTCGATTCCCGGCGAGAGCTCACGTGGTTTAGAGTCCACGTTAATCAGTAGGCCGAAGTCTCATATAGCTTCGTTGCTGAACGAGACGATAAACTGAAACTCAATGTCTTTGTTCATAAATTTCTTTGTGTATGGTTTTGCATATACGTGGCATGGATATTAAATTTTGATTTCTACGCTATATGTATCTAATTACATACACACCTATAAAACGAACACAACAAACTTGGAATATCTACATTGTTTGCGTATAGAAAATCATCACGTTCTGCTGCACAGGAGAGCCGTGTGTATGGAATTCCATACACGTGGCAATCAACCTATTAAGAAATGTATAATAATAATAATAATAATAATAATAATAATAATAATAATAAACAGAAAACGATACGATGATTTACATAATTTATAAACATAAGTTAACATTTAATAAGCATATAACTGCAATGGAATTAAGTTGTTTCTCTCTCTCCCTTAACGCAACAGCCCTTATTGTGCTAAGGCGTAGAAGAGAACTCACGATTTGGGGCGGTGTGCGGTCAGAACATCGGATCCCTTTGTTGTTAGTCCTAGCTTTCTAGACGGATGCTATTCCCGATAGAATATACAAGCAAATAGACTTTTGCATTATCCCTCAATGTGATACTTGTGGTTGCTTAACCGTATACAGACAGCTGTCCATGGAAGAATCGTTGATAATAATAATAATAATAATAATAATAATAATAATAATAATAATAATAATAATAATAATAATAATAATAATAAGTAACAGAAACTCGACAAATATTCTTGCAAATAATAGGAAACAGTTTGCGTCACACTGTTGACTTTGCTAGACACACCAGTGTGCCGCGTTATACCAATTGTGCCACACTGGAATATAGGGTATGGCTTTTTAATTTTTTCCAACTATTCCAACTGCTTCAATTGAAATGGATCTATAACAATAAGAGAGTGAATTTAGTCTTCTTACCCTTCGATTTAGAAATAAGGTTCGCGAGAATTTCATAAAAGAATAATATACTCAGAATTGTATATAGTAGTTTGTTTTATTCGAAATTACATACTTCCTACAACTGTTTTTTGATAGAAATGATTTGAAATGAAACCTTTAAGTTTTACGTCCCACGTTATGCCGGCTAGGCTAAAGGAAAAAAATCTTTGGGTTTTACGTCCCACGGTTATGCCGGTTAGGCTAAAGGAGACGGTGAAGATGAGTAATGAATGAAATGGCGGAATGAAGAAAGTGGGAGGAAACGGGAGAACCCCGAGAAAACCCACGTACACTAGGCTAAAGGAGACAGTGATGATAAGAAATGAATGAAATGGTCGAATGAAGAAAGTGGGATAAAACGGGAGAACCCCGAGAAAACTCACGCACACAGTGTCCAGCACAAGGTTCACTTAGCGCGAGCATAGATCGAACCAAGGACTCCACGCACAAGAGGAGAACGCTCTACCACTGAAACACCGTGGCCTCTGAAATTGCTTAAAGGAGAAAGGGACTACTTTATGAAAACTTGATGACAAACACATTTGTTAAAAAATACACGCTTTTCGTGAAATATTGCTTATAGACATGGGCGGATTAAGGCTTTTGGGGACCTAGAGCCGACTATTTTAAGGGGGCCCTATGTTAAGAATAGTTCCAGTGCATAAATTTTCTTTGCTGCCTTCCACAGCCTCATAGGTTTATGGAACTACCGAGAACTATGCTGTAATATTTGAATGTGCTCCAAGTTTACAATAATTAGTTTAGTTAAATCCATTATTAACAATTAAATAATTGCATTCATTATTAACAGTTAAATGCTGCTGATGGAAAGACTTAAATCTAGCGATACCTCGAGCGTAACGAGCGGAAAAAAATTAGCATCGGTCTGGAGCCTATAATATAAGTTGATTACTATATTTTACTGTTAAACAGAGGGATTTTAAAGTGCCCCCTGAGCTTGGGGTCCCGAAGCCTGGGCTCCATTGGCTCCGCCCTTAATCCGCTAATGCCTATAGATTATAAATTAAAGGGGACGGGCAGGGTCCGTTCTAAAAATTCCGGCCCGTGCAGACCGCTAGCCCCTGTGTATATGCTATCTTTGGAAATACAGTAGAGTTTCGTTTATCCGACATAAAACAGACAGGCAGAATGCCGGATAATATGGGTGTGTTAAGGAAAGACCTATTAAAAGTCAAACTATGATATAATTTTACATATTACTCATCTAATAATCATGTTTTGCAAGAAACAAATATAATGCATTGACTCAGGGACGTATCCAGCGTGAGGTCCTGGAAGCTGTCCCTATCCAAACCTCAAACACTTTTTAATAAACCTACTTTTTTCCTTTTGAGGTTCTTTTATATCAGATTACTTTGAGTCAGTGTTCAAACTGTGGGCAATGCGTTGTTGTTATAATTCTAACAAGTAACACTTCCCCAGTGTAACACTCCGATTTTGATAAAATTTGGCAGGTAGATACTAAACATAAAGTAAACAAATAAGTGCTTTTTTATTTTTTGCGGAAAAACGGTTTTAGGGGGCAAAAGCCCTCACCCAAAATTTTGAAAGTTGACGCCCGAAAGGCAAAAACAAGTGGACCAAAGTGAACGAAATTGTGCACAGATATTGCAGACGTAAAATTAGGGAATACGTATTTTGTATTTTCCTGGAAAAAACGGTTAGGTGGGGCACAGACACCTCCAAACCTTTGATCATGAAGTATCAAAAGTGCTAGTAACATGTAAGATGTGTGTAAAGGACATGAAGAATTGCAACGACACTTTGTGTATGAACAATATGCAAAAAATAAACGAATATGGTTTTTGTTTATTTTCTGCGGAAAAACGGTTCTACGGGAAAAAGCCCCCACCCAAAATTTTGAAAGTTGACACCTGAAAGGTAAGAAAAAGTGAACCGAAGTGAATGAAATTGTGCATAGATATTTTAGACGAAAAATGAGGGAATACGGGTTTCGTATTTTCCTGGAAAAAACGGTTAGGTGGAGCACAGACTCCTCCAAACCTTTGATAATGAAATAACAAAAGTGCTAATAACAGTATGTCAGAAGTGCCCAAATTTACATGAAGAATTGGAACAAAACTTTGTGTTAGGACAATAAGCAAAAAACAAACAAATACGGCTTTTTTTATTTCCTGTGAAAAAAACGGTCTTAGGGGGCAAAAGGTCCTACCCAGAATTTTGAAATTTGACGCCCGAAAGGGAAAAAGAAATCGACCGAACTGAATGAAATTGTTCACAAATGTTGTAGAGGTAAGATGAGGGAATACGTGTTTCGTATTTTCCTGAAAAGAAAAATACTGTTGAGTGGACCGTGGTGTTGAGTGTCGGAAGGAGTGGACCGAAGCCAATAAAATTGTCTATAGATATTGGATATGATAAATAAAGCCTGTCCTGTTTCACAAGTGTCTCCATCAGATTTATTCAAATTTGGCAGATCAACAACAATCACAAACAGTATAGCGTATTTTATAGTATTTCACGAGGCAACTTTAACCCTTACAATGATTTTCCGCATAAACAAAAACACGTGCCGATTAATTTCCTGTTTGCTGTTGATGTGCCAAAATTGATAGGGACATCTTAAAAACACGAAAGTCCTTATTTTACATACAGTCTATACAATATCTACACACAATTTCATTTGCTTCGGTCCACTCCTTCCTGCACTTTTACGGTAATGTTTTTTTTTTTTTTTCGGAGTGGCTCTAGGCTCCAACACTGTTTTTCCGTACAAATTAAAACACATTTCATTTATTGTTTTGCAAATTGTCCCTATACGAAGTTTCGTTGCAATTCTCCATACTCTTTAGGAACTTCTGACGTATACTTATTTGCACTTTTGATATTTCGTAATAACCAGCTAAGAAGATCCGTGCCCCACTCAACCATTCTTTTTTTTCAGGAAAATACGAAACACAATTACCTCAATTTACGTCTAGAATATGTGTGCACGATTTCATCCAATTCGGTGCACTTCTTGTTGCCTTTTTGGCCTCAAATTTCAAAATTATGGGTGGGGAATTCTTCCCCCTAAAACCATTTTTTCGCAGAAAAAAAACCGTATTCGTTTGTTTTTTGTGTATTGTCCCTACACAATGTGTCGTTCCAATTCTTCATGTCCTTTAAGCACTTCTGACATACTGTTATTAGCACTTTTGATATTTCACGATCAAAGTTTTGGAGGGGTCTGTGTCCCACCCAAACGTTTTTCTTTTCTTTTTTCCAGGAAAATACAAAACCCGTATTCCCTCATTTTACGTCTACAATATTTGGGCACAATTTCTTTCATTTAGATTCACTTCTTCTTGCCTTTCGGGCATCAACATTCAAAATTTTGGATGGGGGCTTTTGCCCCCCAAAAGCCATTTTTTCGCCAGAAAATAAAAAAAAAACAGGTATTCGTTTAGTTTTTGCGTATCGTATATACACAAAGTGTCGTTGGAATTCTTCGTCCTTTACACACATCTGACATATTGTTACTAGCACTTTTGATATTTCATGATCAAAGGTTTGGAGGAGTCTGTGCCCCACCTAACCGTTTTATCCAGGAAAATACAAAACACGTATTCCTTCATTTTACGTCTGCCATATCTGTGCACTATTTCGTTCACTTTGGTCCACTTGTTTTTGCCTTTCGGACGTCAATTTTCAAAATTTTGGGTGGGGGCTTTTGCCCCCTAAAATCGTTTTTCCGCAGAAAAAAGAAACATGTATTCGTTTATTTTATGTGTAGTATCTACCTGCCAAATTTTATCAAAATCGGAGTGTTACTTGTAAGAATATACCGTAATGCCATTGAAACCAGGTGGAATTAAAGCACACTTTTAAATGGGATTATAATTTCGTTTACGTTTTGTTTATAACATTACTGTATTAGAACGATACACTCATAGCCATTTGCTATTTTTTTATGTGATATACGTAGCAGACAGTTTTCCTTACATGTCTCTAGAAAATATTTTTTGATTTCGTTTGTGTTACAATGCAGTTTGACCGGTTCATAAATGAAAAGTAAGAAACGTTTAAGAGAAATACAGAACTGTTGCATTGTTGTTATTATTATTATTATTATTATTATTATTATTATTATTATTATTATTATTATTATTATTATTATTATTATTATTATTATTATTATTATTATTATTATTATTATTATTATTATTATTATTATTGATATTTTTGAAACATTAGAATTACATGCTTACGAGAATTCGTGTTGGGCCCCCTCCGAAAAGAAAAGCTGGATACGTGCCTGCACTGAATGATAGACGTATGAGTCATGGTATAGACGGGCGTGCTAGGCGATCGAGTCCGGAGCATCGAAAACAGACCACAACTTGCTTTTTTTCTTGCCAATTGATGCTGCTTTTTACCTGCTATGATATGTTGGATAATAATGTGGAATAAACGAAGGTCGAGACCATGGCGTATTGGTGTTTCATGCACCTAAACCTGTAAAATATTTGTGCCGAAAACATCTTTCACTCACTAGCTAAATTTGTGGGTATGATCGCACATCTTCCCTTATAAAGTATAGTCTTATAAAGAATATATATAGCATGCTAAAAACCTAAAGACCAAATTCAATAATTTTCTATAGTTTTCTTTTTTAACAACGGGAAACTTGTTTAATTCATCACGATTAATCACGTTTGATACTAAGATGTCTGTTTCTGTCTATATATATTTTTCATACTTTATTGGAGACAATTTTTTTTCAAGAAAAGAGGATGATAAAAGAAGCTATACAACAGCATACACTAATTCTAAATAAATACGTCATCAGAAAAAACAAAAAGTTATTTCATTATTATATTGTGTCGGTTCTTATTAACATAAAAATTATACACTTTCTACAATGTTTTTTAAAGAAAAAATTGGATGGGATCGCATGGGATTCGATCTGGTGTCAAAACAATATAAGAATTACTAGTCCGCCACTCTACCCACTTGACCACACAGACTACCTTTTGTTGCCTGTCTTTTTCTTAACAAATAAATGCTCATGGCTATAGAGCATGTCACTTCCAAACTTAAGACAACAGTTTTTCTCTTTGTTTCTATACTTTCGTATAACATCTTGGTTACAGAAGCTAATTTATATTTGGTAGACAATTTACACTCTAGATTTAAGCCAATAAATGCAATATATTAGTCCACTTTCCAGTTCCTTGATTCAACTAAAGTTATTCCCTCTGCAATCGTGCTGTGCCACTGCAAAAAATCCCTCGAAAACATTATTGCCAGTATACACAAAACCGAACATAATTTTGTTTATTGCTTATATTTTTATTATTTTATTATATTTTTTGGAAATATCTCCTTAGATGGATTGCTTTCTATTATCTCCACATACTAATAACTGAATTTTACCCATAAACATAAGGAAAATGGAATAATTGCGAAAAATCGTGAGTTACAGTATACGCGCAATATTTTTTGCGCATGGGAGTACATGCTACATATGTTACGCCAAACTCCATTGCTACTCTTATACGCTACCGCCAAGGACCAAGGCACTCCCGCCCTTCAATTTACTAATGTCAAAGTGTAAAAACTGGGCTGAAAGTTTTCTAGGCTATTTCCGCCGTTATAATATCGAAAATCAAATTTCTACGCACGCTAATTTCTTATGAAGAGAAGAGCACATGCCGACAGGAATTTGTTTCAGTTTCGAGATTAGGGCCTACACTCCGTACAATGAGGGGAAAATTTTGAAAATCGGTAGAGATTCACATCTCTTGTTGGTAATTTTATATTGGTACTGGAGGGGAAGGGGGAGGATCCGAGAAAAAATTGCTTCACATTGTTTCGTAGGGAGTGAGGCTCTATCGAATGAGGACAAAATTTTGATAATCGGTAGAGGTCCCCATAACACTTGTCGGTTATTCTGTCAGTTATGGAGGGGAAGGAGGAGGCTGCAACAAGAAATTGATCCATTTTGTTGCTTGAGGATCGAAAACCTATCGAATGAGGGCAACATTTTGAAAATCGACAGAGGTCTCTATAACTCTTGTCGGTTATGGAGAGCAAGGGGGAGGTTCCGACAAGAAATCGTTTCAGTTTCTTGGTTAGAGAGTGGAGCCTTATAGAATGAGGGGGAAAATTGAAAATTGGTAGACGTCGGTTATTGGTTATTCTTTGTCGGTTATTCTACATCGGTTATGGAGCAGAAGGGTAAGGTTCCGACAAGAAATTGTTAAAGTTTCTTGGTTAGGGATTGGGGCCCTATCGGATGAGAAAAAAAATTGAAAATCGGTGGATGACCCCATAACCCTTGTCGGTTATTCTATGTCGGTATGAAGGAGAAGGGGATGTTCCAACATGAAATTGTTTCAGTTTCTTGCTTAGGGAGTGCCGCCCTATCATATGAGGGAAAAAATTGAAAATCAGTTGATGACCCCATAACCCTTGCCGCTTATTCTACTTCGGTTATGGGGGGAAAGGGGGTCGTTCCGACAAGAAAATGTTTCAGTTTCTTAGTTAGGGAGTGGGGCCTTATCGAATGAGGGAAAAATCTGAAAATTGGTAGAGATTCCCATAACAATTGTCGGTTATTCTATGTCGGTTATGAAGGGGAAGGGAGAGGCTCCGAGCAGAAATTCTTTGAGTTTCTTCGTTACGGAGTGGAGCCCTATCCGATGAGAAAAAAAATTAAAATCGGTGGATAACCTCAATAACCCTTGTCGGTTATTTATATGTCGGTTATGGAGAGGCAGGGAGAGATTCCGACAAGAAATTGTTTCAGTTTCTTGGTTAGGGTGTAGGCCCTATCGAATGAGGGAAAAAAATTAAAAATCGATAATGCCCCCATAACCCTTGTCGGTTATACTATTTTTGTTACGGAGGGGAAGGGTGATGTTCAAACATGAAACTGATTGTTTGTTGCTTGAGGAGCGGCAACATATCAAACGGTGGCAAAATTTAAAAATGGATAGAGGTCACCACAACCCGTCTCAGTTATTTTATGTCGGTTATGGAGGGGAAGAGGGAGGTTCCGACAATGATTTTTTTAGTTTGTTGATTAGGGAGTGACACACTATCGAATGAGGCTAAATTTTTAAAATCGGTAGAGGTTCCCATAAGCCTTGCCGGTTATTCTATGTCGGTTATGGAGGGAAAGAGGGTGGTTCCGACATGAAAGTGTATCAGTTTCTTGGTTACGGAGTGGGGCCCTATCGAATGAGGGAAAAAGATTGGAAAATTGGTAAAGGTTCCCATAACCCTTGTCGGTTATTGTATGTCGGTTATGTTGGGGAAGGGAGAAGTTCCGACAAGAAACTGTTTCAGTTTCTTGGTTAGGGAGTGGTGCCCTATCGAATGAAGGAAAATTTGAAAATTGATAGAGGTTCCCATAACCCTTGTCGGTTATTCTGTCTTTTATGGAGGGGAAGGGGAATGTTCCAACATGAAATTGTTTGTGTTTCTTGCTTGAGGAGTGGCGACGTATCGAATGGTTGCCAAATTTTTAAAATCGATAGAGGTCCCCATAACACTTGTCGGTTATTATGTGTCCGTTATGGAGATGAAGAGGGAGGTTCCGACAATATTTTTTTTTTGTTTCTTGCTTAGGGAGTGACACCCTATCGAATGAGGCCAAATTGTTTTAAATCGGTAGAGGTCCCCATAACCCTGGTCGGTTTTTCTATGTCGGTTATGGAGGGAAAGAAGGAGGTACTGACTTGATTTTTTTTCAATTTCTTGGTTAGGGAGTGGGGATCTATCGAATGAGGAAGAAAACTGAAAATCGCTAGATGACCCCATAATCCTTGCCGGTTATTCTATGTCGGTTCTGGAGGGCAAGGGGGAGGTTCCAACATGAAATTGTTTGTGTTTGTTGGTTGAGGTGTGGCAACCTATCGAATGAGGGAAAAATTTGAAAATTGATAGAGGTCCCCATAAATCTTTTTGGTTATTCTATTTTTTTATGGAGAGGAACGGGAGGTTACGACAAGAAATTGTTTGAGTTTCTTGGTTAAGGAGTGGGGGCCCTATCGAATGAGGGAAAATTTGAAAATTGGTAGAGGTTCCCATAACTCTTGTCGGTTATCCTATGTCGGTTATGGAAGGGAAGGGGTGTTCCGACAAGCAATTATTCAGTCTTGGTTAGGGAGTGGGGACGTGTCGAAGGAGGGAAAATTTAGAAGTTGGTAGAAGTTCCCATAACCCTTGTCGGTTATTTTATGTCTTTTATGAAGGGGAAGGGGGATGTTCCAGCATGAAATTGTTTTTTGCTTGAGGAGTGGCAACCAATCGAATGGTGGGAAAATTTTTCAAATCGATAGAGGTCCCCATAACCCATGTCGGTTATAGAGGGGAAGAGCGACGTTCCGACAATATTTTTTTAATTTGTTGTTTAATGAGAGGCACCCTGTGGAATGAGGGGAAATTTTAAAAATCGGTAGAGGTCTCGATAACCCTTCTCAGTTAATATATGTCTGTTAGGGAGGAGAAGGGGGAAGTTCCGACAAGAAATTGTTTAAGTTTCTTGGTTAGAGACTGGAGCTCTATCGTATGAGGAAAAAATTGAAAATTGGTAAAGGTCTCCATAATCCTTGTTGGTTATTCTATTTCGGTTATGAAGGGGAAGAGGGAGGTTCCATCAAGAAATTGTTTCAGTTTCTTGGTTAGGGAGTGGGGCCCTGTCGAACGAGAGAAAAAAATTTGAAAGTTGGTAGAGGTTCCCATAACTCTTTTCGGTTATTCTATGTCAGTTATTGAGGGGATCGGGGAGTTTCCGACAAGAAATTGTTTGAGTTTGTTGGTTAGGACTTGGAGCCATATCGAGTGATTGAAAAATTTGAAAATTGGTAGACGTTCTCATAACTCTTGTCGGTTATTCCATGTCGGTTATGGAGGGGAAGGGGTAGGATCCGACAAGAAATTGTTTCAGTTTCTTGGTTAGGGAGTGGGGCCCTATCGAATGTGTTTAAAAATTTGAAAATTGGTAGAGGTCCCCATGGCCGAAGTTGTCCCCAAATTTTACTCAAATCACTATTGTATCGCTAATACCATCTTTTCGATTTCTCGCAAAACGCTAATTTTGTTTTGCCGTACTGGCAGATATTCTGTATCGAGATGCGTTAACAACGTAAAATTTGGTTGTTTTTTCCAATTGGCGGTAGATGCATTGTTTCCGTTCCGTCGCGATTAGTAAATTTTGTGAAAACCGTTACGTACTAACTCGTACGGAATAAGATTCTTACAGTTTTTTAAAGTGCAGCACGCTCACTAACTTTAAGCGTCCTAGGGTTTTCTTATGTATACTTTGCGTCATCGCAATGAAACAAATGTGTTTTACTTTGTGATAATAGGTAATAGAACTTACACGTCGAAAATTACGTGCACAGTAAAGAAGATAATAATTCTCTATAAAGTTTTAATGTATTTGCTCAGAAGTAATAAATCTATTATCGACACCGTCCTAGTTGTCCTGTTCTCCAATTCCTCTTTTGCTAGTACACAAGTTTAGAATGCAGACAAGGAGTGAAGAATGTTTTAAGGCGTAAGAGGCACAAAACAGAAACAAAAACGTGCATCATTGTGATCATTAATCATTATGTAATATAAACGTTGTATATTACATAAGTAGTTTTTTCAGCATGTTTAAAGAAATTTTCTGTCTGAGAGTATTACATAAGTGTGTTGCTCAGACAGAAGTAAGATCGTACACACAATTTGGGATCAAGAGAGGAAAGGACAGCTTGTTACTGTTAAAAATTATAAGTATTATATGTGTTATAAGCACATTATTTCTAAATAAACTTTTCTCTCTCTCGTAGGCTGATTAATAAAGTCTAATCATCAGTGTTTATTGAGTGAATATATCAGCAAAGCACAGGAAACGAAACTCGTCTATGTAGTGGGAGAAGTGACGAATAGATCGAGCAAGTTTGAAAGCCATGACGTCAGGAATGCGACCTTGGTAGAAGTTCAAGCACACACAGTTTCAGTTTCGCATAAAGTAGTAAGAAGTGACACGTGAAGAACAGTACAGAAATTCTGTTGACTACCTTGCAAAGACTGATTTAGAATATTGTAATCTCCTTCGTTTTCCAGCTTTGAAGAAACACCTCCGGGGACGACGTTCCGCATCTTCAGGGGCAGTGGTGAAAGCTGCGGAGGCGATTTTGAAGGATCTGTTGAAAAATGGCTTCTAGAATGTCTTTGGTGACTAGCAAAATAGCTGGGACAGGTGCATTGCATGTAGTAGGGACTATTTTGAGAAAGACCATCAACACTTCGAGGATTAATACATGTAATTCTGTTTTATTTATTTATGATTACTGTTTATTGATCAGCCCTCATACGTTGTTTTACGCTTTATGGAGAAAGAAAATCCTGTCATATTTTTCTTGTCTATTATTATTATTATTGTAAAGAATTCACTTTATTCAATTGAGTTTTTTTTAAGAAAAATATTGTATTTGAATAATATTCTTATAGAAATCTTTCTTACGTATGATAGGAATTCTTCTATTTAAAAAAAAACAATAAACTTTAAATAAATTAAATATTGCAATGTTTATTAAATTTGAAAACATTCTATCATATTATTATTATTATTATTATTATTATTATTATTACTAAAAATAATAAAAATGATAATTAAATTACAAACTTGTTTTAATTTTAGAAAGAAAGATTTTTAAGTATTTGAATTCATTATTATGCTTACATCATTGAAATAAAGAAACTTCTGAATATTCAATAGTATGGAATACTTTAACTCGTTCGCTGCCACTTGGCACCATATGATGTCATTCATATCTATTGTTGTGTGCCATTGACGCCATTTGGCGTCAAGAGGTACTTGTCATTCTAGACATTTTCTGTAAAATGGAACGCAGGTATGAGAGGCTTGCACGGGCTGGGTCCTAGCCCTCGAGCCTAGCCAAAGCATATATAACTCCAGGCCCGCTCCGGGTTCGGGCAGTAAATTTTTAAATATACAACCATATTTCTCAGGCCTAACTTTGTAAATATACTGTACAACGATATTGATTGGACCGTTCTTTCTGGAGAAGATTTAAAGCACAACTGAAAAATTAAACTTCTAATTGCTGTAAATAAAAATACAATTTTGCGTTAATGATTCCTTTTCCGAAATTCGGTCTCATTTGCTTATCACACAATCTCAGGCCGGGCTTGGACCTAAATGCTGAAACATATTAAGTACTCGGGTCCGCTCTCACATTACTAATTCACGGGCCGGGCTTAAATTTCTGGCCCGTTCAGACCTCTAGCAGGTAGAGAGCTTTTATAATCTGGTGGCACACACTGTTGTCCTGGTAATTATTCGCAGTGTGCTTGGTTTTTGCTAGATATAGCTAGTTTGTTGCAAAGGACTAAATGTTGCAAAACTTTAGGTGGCACATTGGGTTGGAAAAAAGTGAAATCAAGGTGGCATTCGAAAGAGTTAATTCAACGATAGCAAGTACAAGATATGTTGTATGATCTATTAATAAACTAATCATAAAACATATTTGTTAGAAAATGGAAAAACATAAGACAATCTTTATTACAAAAAGAATAGAAAACTATTTATTAATGATGATAAGATTTACGGAAGAGAAAAAATATATACTGTTCATGATGTCGAAAAAGAAGATGAAGAAAATTATGGTGAATACATTACACTGTTTTTAAGAAAATGCTAAGCTCAGCTCTTAATTAAAACAGTTTTTGTAAAGAGCTTTTAGCATTCACTGTACATATTACTTCATGTTCACTTGAAACTGTCTCTGAATATTATTACATTTCACTTTTTGAAAAACGTTCTAACTTTATTATTGTGAAAAATTGTATTCCTATTGATGGTGATGCCGACGATGTGACGAAGCTTTGATAGAAGTCATACTGTTCAATGATAATGATGATGTTGAACACATTCACGATGTCGTTCTTTTATCCTCTTAAAAGAAGAAAAAGATAGAAAACATAAATTAAAATTAATATTGTTTAAGTAAACGAAGAAATAATAATAATTATACAAAATTATAAAGTGAAGTTATCTGTAATAATAACGAAGAAGAAGAAAAAAATAAAATAAACGAACATCTGCAATAATAAGTATATCAACCGGTGATTACTTCTTTCTGGTTTTGATGAAAACATATGAGGAAAATCACTTAATGACAATGACTTTCCTTTAGCTTTGTAACATAAAAATAAGTTTGAATAATGCCTACATAGGGAAGGTTTCACTTCGAATTTATTTATTATTGAATTTATAATAAAGACAATTTCTACGACGTAGAAACTGAACGTGCTGCTCTACCTATGGAGAAAAGCGGAATATATTGAAGTATTCTGCATGTCCATCAGCATTATTTTATACGGCTATCCAATGTACGCCTCCTTTAGTAGAAGGGTCTGTGTTTATTATGATAGCTGCAGGTATCGGAACGTGTAACACAAGTTCATTTGATACAAATACACGTACATAATTATTGTGAAATAAAGAATTTTATGAAAAGCATGTAATAAAAATGAAATGAAATCTGTTAGTTTTACGTCCCACGCTTATGCCAGTTAGGATAAAAGAGACGGTGATAATGAGAAATGAATGAAATGGTGGAATGAAAAAAGTGGAAAGAAACGGGAGAACCCCGAGAAAATCCACGAGCGCGGTATTTGTCTACCACAAAGTCCACATGGCACGAGCTGGGATCATACCAGGGACCCCAAGCACCGGAAACGAACGCGCTACCACTGAGCCACCACGCCGCCTATAGCATGAATAATTCTAATGTAGACGATATCATATATATATAAATGTATACATTTACATACAGCGTGATTCAAAATGATGTGAACGATAAGGAAATGTTCTATAAGTGATAATAATCTATCAACAATGACATCTCTATGTACCCACATGCGCAAAAAATATTGCGCGTATACTGTAACTCACGATTTTCCGCATTTATTCCATTTTCCCTACGTTTATGAGTAAAATTCAGTTATTAGTATGTGGAGATGACAGAAAGCTATCCATCTAAGGAGATATTTCCAAAAAATATAATAAAATAATAAAAATATAAGCAAAAAACAAAATTACGCTCAGTTTTGTGTATACTGGCAATCATGCTTTCGAGGGATTTTTAGTAACAGAGCTCGATTGCGAAGGGAAATTGACAATAGGCAGTGAAAGAAAGGCGATAGGCGAAGGAAGGAACTGGAAAGTGGAGTAAAATATTGAATTTATTAGTTTAAACCTAGTGTCAACAATTGCTATAAATTAGCTTCTGTAACTAAAATGTACGAAAATATAGAATTAAACAGAAAAACTCTTATCTTAAAGTACGAAGCGATACGCACCATGGTTATGAGCACTATTAGTTAAGAAAAGAGAACAAACAAAACGTAGTCTCCGTGGTTAGGTGGATAGAGTGGCGGACTAGTAGTTATTTTATTATTTTGACACGAGATCGAATCCCATCCCGTCCCATATATATATATATATATATATATATATATATATATATATATATATATATATATATATATATATATATATATATATATATATTACAAAACATTATAGGAAGTGTATAATTTTGATGTTAATAAGAAACGAAACAATATAATAAGGAACTAACTTATTGATAGTATCCTTTAGTCGAGTATTTATTCAGTATTAGAATACATGTAGGGCTACTATTGGAAACAGCGATTGCTTTCAGTTTATGGTCTTGTATGTTAACACCTCCCCTGCCCGTTCTTGAACACCAGACAACTCACTTTGGATTTGTGTCAGGAAGAGGAAAAAGAACATACGTGATCTTGACAGTCTTTCCAGTCTTACCCCTTGTTACATCGACCTGACGTCAAATTATCGTTTTGTGTGTGTGTGCTTGTGCTTTTTGCTTTTTAGAGTATTGACTTTCTCTCTCTCTCTCTTTTTTCATATCCACAAGTGCAAGAATGCTTTCGTTGAACGTAACTAAATTATACAGATCTATGTATGCGGAACACGAATATTTCCCAAAGATAGCATGAATATGAACGATAATCATGCCATATTTCTACATTATATAGTAGCGTGAAAAACTGATAGTAAAATGATATAGCAAACAGGCATAAGCTTTTTTTTCTAGCATGGCAACACATTAAACGTAAATCATTAAATTTTGGGGATTACAAATTATCACCTTATGTGTCGTTGTATTTCTATTCGTTTTCACGTTCGAGCGACGAAAGAAGAAATTGTAGTGATAGTGATAAAAATAGAATTCGAGTTTCACGCCCCCACATATCGAAAAAGTGATTTTGATGTCTGTCCATCTGTTCGTCTGTCGGTTCGTCACGCTTTTACATGCATTCAAATAGAGGTCATATTGTTTGACGTATCTGGACCGAATTCTAGATATGAAGTTTTTATTAAAAAATATCGTTTCGAATTCTATATCCTCCGACACCTAAAAATAAGAGTAGTTTACTGAAGGATGAAAATTTAAAATAACTAAATTGTCTCAAAAACAACTGTAAAGATTTTGCTTATTTTTTACAAATATATATTTTATTAACAACCCTTCACCGTAGTATGAATCATTGCTCTGAAAAAATACATAAGGTGTAATTTACTGTATGGGATGCATTTTTTCGAACAATTTTCTCAATCACATTTCATAAATAAATGTAGCATTAATAACCTAACAATATGACACAACTCGTTCGTCCTGTAAACATTCAGAAGAGATAGTTTACTCTTCTCCGACGATTTTCTCATTAATGCCTGACGCAATTTTGTTCATATTTCATAAATAAATGTTACATAAATAACCTAACGATATGGTATAATTCCATCATCCTAAAAAGCTAGAAGTGATATATTACTTTTCGGAGTAAGTTTTACCCTACGATTTTGTCGAGAAGGACTCAGGCATTTTGTTCGTATTTCATAAACAGCATAACTCGTCTGTCCAGAAAAGATATACAAGAGATATTTTTTTCTTGAGGATGACTTTTTTGACGATTTTCTCAGAAATTACTCAGATGCTTTTGCTCATAGTTCACATACAATTATTTCCTTAATAATTCTAATATATGACATAAGTTATTTCTAATAGAAATATGACCAATGGGTACTTCACTTTTGGACGAAAGTTGCTTCGAACAAAGTTTTCCAAAACACATTATTTTATTCGCATTTCCCAAATAAATGATTCAGTAATAGCTGCAGCCTAACATGAGTCAGTTTAAGAAATTCGAGCGAGAAAATTCAGTGCGTTTCATCCGTACCCATTCTTAAATATATTTTTAAATCTCAATTTTCCTAACAAAATCGAAACTTGTTTTTAAATGTGCCTCTTTGAGGCCAAATGGTTCAAGTGCATTGGTTCTGGATTTGATTCCCGGTGAGAGCTAGTGTATTTTTATGCAGCGTTAAGGTATAGGTAATAAGCAGGTGCGAAGAGAAAAGTGTTTAAACAAGCCTAACCAAGATAATGAATAATACAAAAAAATAAAACAATATTACGAAGTTATAGAAGAAACGTTGTTAATATTAGATATTTGCGTGTGAAATGTCCAACCGATGACTGTCAACTTCAAAGGTAAGAAAGTGAAACATCCAATACCAGGTTAATCAGTGGTCTCTAGTTAAAGCTATCCTACTAGCAAGTGATTGAGATACCAAAAATTGTTGTAATCGCTGGAAGACATGTTAGGAGAATACAGTGGGTGAGAGAGTTTAATGCTGCAACTCATTAATAGTCTGCACCTTCGTTGAGTATTGAAGTGCGTAGGCCTATGTAGGTTTGCGTTGAAATGAGCATTAATACACAATATCTGTTGAACATTATGGGGGGGCTTGCAGATAGGTTTGCAGTGCATTTCACGGGGTTCGATATTGTAACGATTCTAGCAAACTCGTGAGCCTTCCTCACTGAACACTATAAGTTAAGTTCGTGCTTAATTAAAATTTTATTTGTTTAAATTTAACACTGTTAACCGTTATCACTTGTACACTATGAGCAACAATCCGCCAGTAATTCCTTATTTTTGGCCTCCGTTTTAGCGCCATAAATGTCTTTGTTCATAAATTTCTTTGTCTATGGTATATACGTAGCGTGGACATTAAATTTTGACTTCTACGCCATATGCATCTAATTAAAAACACACCTATAACACGAACACAACAAACTTGGAATATATAGTTTGTGTATGGAAAATCATACACGAGGCGCTACACGGGAGAACCATGTGCATACATATGGCAGTCAACTTCCTAAGAAATGAATAATAATAATAATAATAATAATAATAATAATAATAATAATAATAATAATAATAATAATAATAATAATATGAATAAACAGAAAACGAAACAGTTATTTAAATTATTTATTTATTTAAGCATGGAAATGCAATGGACTTAAGTTATTTCTCTCTCTCTCTCTTTGAAGGCAACAACCCTTAGGGTGCCAAGACGTAGAAAAGGACTTGTGGCACTCACGACTATAGGATGGTGTGTGGTTGGCACATCGGGTTTCTTTGTTGTTAGTTCCAGCTTTCTAGACCGGATGCAGTTATTCCTGGTAGAAAATACAAGAAAATATACCTTTCTATTACCATAAAAGTAAATAATTACACTCATTCCCTCAATGTGATACTTGTTTGTTTAACTGTACAGGCAGACAGCTGATCCGTGTAAGAATCGTTGACTCGACAAATATTCTTGTAAATAATAGGTAAAAGTTTGCGTCACACTGTTCATTTTGCTGGGCACGCCAGTGTGTCGTGTTATTCGGTTGTGGCACACTGGAATAGAGGGTATGGCTTTCTAGGTTTTCCCAATTATTTTAACTGCTTCAATTGAAATGAATCTATAATAATAAGAGAGTGAGTTTAGTCTTCTTACCCTTCGATTTAGCAATAAGGTCCGCTAGAATTGTATATATAAAAAATAATAATACTCAGAATTTTATAGAGTAGTTTGTTTTATTCGAAATGACATACTTCCTGCAACTGTTTGGGTTGGAATTATTTGAAATCAAGTCTTCAAGTTTCACGACCCACGGTTATACCGGCTAGGCTAAAGGAGACGGTGAAGATGAGAAATGAATGAAATGGTGGAATGAAGAAAGTGGGAGAAAACGGGAGAACCCCGAGAAAACAAATGCACATGGTGTTTGTCCATCACAAAATTCACTCGGTGCGAGCTGGGACCGAACCAATGATCCCATGCACTAAAGGTCAACAGTTTATCACTGAGCCAACGCGGTCCCTCTGAAATTATTTATAGGAGAGAGTGACTACTTTATGAAAACCTGATATCGAAAACATTTCTTTAAAAATACCAGCTTTTTGTGAAATACTGATTAATATTCAGGAAAACTTAAGTCAATAAAATAATAATAATAATAATAATAATAATAATAATAATAATAATAATAATAATAATAATAATAATCACAATTCCACGAATTAAAAATAATTTGTTTACTTCCCATGTAAGTGTAGAATAACTTAATCCCTGTTGCTTTCAATATACGAAAAATGCAATATGCAACATAATGTAATATAGAATCATCATTTCTAGGCTGTGTAAAGAACACTTTTGTTTTAGCAAGAAAGGAAGAAAATAGAAACTGCTCGGTAGAAAGTTTACAGATTTAAGGGAAAATGCACAGAGTTGTTGGATATTAAACGTAGTTCGGATTAATGGAGTAAGACACCGTAGTTTATTGTTTGAAATATACTGGGAATGACCAAGCCATTACCTATGGAAATATCGAAAGAGATATGTTAATGGTGTTAGTTGCAAACTGTTGTAGAAATGAAAAATTTAAGGAATTCCAAATTGACTGACTGTTAAGTAAAACTGCTAAATCTGACTAAAGCAAAAAAAAAAAAGTATTAATGACCTGTGTTACAATTTCAGACATACTATTTTCATATCAAAACTACGATAGAAGTAAATTATGAATAAAGATTAATTTACAGTTCTGGAATACCAACAAATGATTTTGCTAGATGTAAATTTTGGGAAAACTTTTTTTTATAAGGCTTTAGATCTATTTATTGATTTGTTTGTTTATTAGCTTGCCCATGCCGTAAACGCCGCCAACACCTAGTGGCCCACTTGCCGGTAAATGGCGATCGTCGATATAGCGACGCGTCGAAGGATTGTCGCTAGTGTGCCACTAATGGCAGGGATTCGTCGAGTCGAAGCAGATATCTAGAATCGGAGTGTATTGAAGTTACCACCGCGTAACAGTGAGTACTTCATTTTCATCCGCGCTCCTTTGATTTGCCACGGAGAATCGCAAAGGGACCAACACGAACTATCGCCAGTCATGTGCATGCGGTTATTATTATAAATTATTTTTCCCTGACGAATTTTTATTATAAGAACAATACTTGAGCTCCGGGGTCAAGAGTAACTCCTGCCTTTACATCATGAAGTGAAAAATCTTGAGATGGGTGCGTATAATTGTATGAATTTAGATGGCAACTGAAGCCGATCACTAGCAAGTGAATATGGGAAAACTATGAAAAAAGTAAATAGATGCTTGCCATTTTGTTATAAAATTACATGGCAAGAGCATTTGATCTGATTCCAAACAGTTATCGTCAAATATACACGGTTAAAGGAGCACTCTGATTAGAAATATTAAAAAGACGTCAACGATTTATCACTCTACAAGCTGTGTCCTCATAATTGCCTCCGTGGCGAATTCGGAAGTACACGCAACTAGTAACCCTAAGGTTGGTGGTTCGCGCCCAGCTCAGGGCACTTTTTTCTTTTTAAAAAATGCTTTTTAGACTCACCTTAATGAAAACAAATTACGCATATAGGCAATTTAACGTATTTTAGGAGAATAAGTTTGTGGTTCTTTTGCGTTCCGTCGCTTCTCTGCCGCTGATGGTATAACTTTCAAAACGGAAGTGAGACCACAATTTTTGGGGACATGTCGCTAGCTGCCTAACGGTGGTCCAACGACGCTTACGGCATGGGGTTGTTCCCTCACAAGTGAGGCAGATTGTAATCGATCAAGAGTGTTTTGCAAAAATGGAGAACATCTTCCGACTTCGATTTCTGAATAATCCGTTTAGGATCAAGTCGAATTAAGGCTTCCCCACGGGAAGGTAGAACAAGTGAGGCAATCGTTCGAAGCAGTAGTAGGCCCCGACGTATATGCAGCCGAGTCAGCAAAAATTTTTGTGACGTCATAGGTCAAAGGTCAATGACCTTGGCCCGGGGTCAATGACCTAGGGGTACCTAGGACCACCCCCTCTAAATTTTGGCAGGGGTACCTTGGCCCACCCCCTAAATTTTGGCAGGGGTACATAGGACCACCCCCCTTAAATTTTGGAAATTGCCAAATTTAAAAATTGGGCGTGGTAGCCTAGGACCATAGTATGTACCTCTATCAGTATTGGGTGTCTATGTCGTTCCCTTTTATGGGTAAAAAATTACCAAAAATTTAAATTTCGGGGGTTTTTGACCTAATTTATCCCCTTTGATGAGGTATTATTACCCTATATGGTTATATGGGCGTATACAGGGGGTCCATTACCTTTCATAAGACATGGGTATATTAATGCACCCCTTGAAAAATTTGGGAGAGGGTACGTTGGCCCACCCCTTAAATTTTGGAAATTGCCAATTTAAACATTTGGTATTATAGTACCGGACCCTAATATGTATCATGATAAATTTGGGTGGTCCACCTCGTTCACTTCTAGGGGTACACAATTGCCAAAATATAAACGTAAGCAATACGTTGTACCACGTGTTTGGTTTCGACCTAAGTTATACCTTTGATGAGGTGTTATTACCCTATATGGTTATATGGGCGTATACAGGAGTCCATTACCTTTCATAAGACATGGGAATATTAATGCACCCCTTTAAAAATTTGGGAGGGGTACCTTGGCCCACCCTTCATTTTAGAAATTGCCCAATTTAAACATTTGGTATTATAGTATAGGACGCTAATATGGATCACTATAAATTTGGGTGGTCCACCTCGTACCCTTTTAGGGGTACAAAATTGCCAAAATATAAACGTAAGCAATACGTTATACCACGTGTTTTGTTTCGACCTAAGTTATCCCTTTGATGAGGTGTTATTACCCTATATGGTTATATGGGCGTATACAGGAGTCCATTACCTTTCATAAGACATGGGAATATTAATGCACCCCTTTAAAAATTTGGGAGGGGTACCTTGGCCCACCCCTTCATTTTTAGAAATTGCCCAATTTAAACATTTGGTATTATAGTATAGGACGCTAATATGGATCACTATAAATTTGGGTGGTCCACCTCAGTCCCTTTTAGGGGTACAAAATTGCCAAATTTTAGTACAACCACGTGTTTGGTTTTTAACCTAATTTATCTCCTTGGATGAGGTCCTATTACCTTATATGGTTATATGGTCATGTATAGGTGTTCATTCCCTATCATAAGACATAGGTACATTGGTGAACCCCTTTAAATTTTTAGGAGGGGTACCCTGGCCCACCCCTTCAATTTCAGAAATTCTCCAATTTAACCATTTGGTATTATAGTACAGGACCTCATTATGTATCATGATAAATTTGGATGGTCCATCTCGTTCCCTTTCATGGGTACGAAATTGCCAAATTTAGGTACAACCACGTGTTTGTTTTTTGATTTAATTTATTCCCTTGGATGAGGTCCTATTACCTTATATGGTTATATGGTCATGTATAGGGGTCCATTTCCTATCATAAGACATAGGTACATTTTTGCACACCTTTAAATTTTTGGGAAAGGTACCTTCGCCCACCCCTTTAATTTTGGAAATTGTTCAATTTAAACATTTGGTATTACAGTATAGGACCCTAATATGGATCACTATAAATTTGGGTGGTCCACATCGTTTCCTTTTTAGGGGTACAAAATTGCCAAAATATAAACGTAAGCAATACGTTGTACCACGTGTTTGGTTTTTGACCTAATTTATCTCCTTGGATGAGGTCCTATTACCTTATATGGTTATATTGTAATGTATAGGTGTTCATTTCCTATCATAAGACATAGGTACATTGGTGCATCCCTTTCAATTTTAGGAGAGGTACGTACCTTGGCCCGCCCCTTAAATTTTGGAATTTTTTTGATTTAAGCATTCGGTATTATAGTACAGGACCTTAATATGTATCATGATAAATTTGGATGGTCCACATCGTCCACTTTCATGGGTACGAAATTGCCAAAATATAAACGTAAGCAATACGTTGTACCACGTGTTTGACATTTTGACCCAATTTATCTCTTGGATGAGGTCCTATTACCTTATATGTTTATATAGTTATGTATAGGGGTCTATTCCCTATCATAAGACATAGGTACATTTGTGCACCCCTTTAAAATTTGTTAGGGGTACCTTGGCCCATCCCTTAAATTTTAGAAATTGCTCATTTTATATATTTGGTATTATAGTACTGGACCCTAACATGTATTATGATAAATTTGGGTGGTTTACCTCGTTTCTCTTTCATGGGTACATGTTATATGGGTATGTACAGAGGTTTATTACCTTTATATGTTTATGTTCCCTTTTAAATTTGGGGAATTATCAAATAACAAAATTCGGTAAACCTTTTTCTAGGACCCATTGTAGATGTTGGTGTTCCTCTTATGGCCAAATATTCAAAATTTAAAGGTTATTGACCGGCTTTATTATTGAATAAGTACAGGATTTATTACTTTTTCATAACACACAGGTGTATTTGTGTACCAATCTTAAATTTTGGGAGGGGTACATTTCTTATTGTCATATCAATAATTGGTAATGGTTCTTAAAATTGGATAGTATCTCATTCATTGGGTAAATCATTGTGAAATATGAGTATGATCACGTAATCAGTTATTGACCTATGATGGAATTAGGAGTCCAGGACATTGGAACATTGAAACTTTGTAGGATAATTTGAGAATTGCGTTATTGGTTTTGGATATTCCCGCCAAATATAAACGTAAGCAAGACGTTGTACCACGTGATTGTCCTTGATGTGGTAGTGTACAGGGATTCATTTCCTTTGTTGTGGTACTTCTTAAGTTTGAGTACACACACACTTCTAGAAAACAGTTGGTTCTACTCAGGTAAACAATTGACGGACATTATTGACATTATTGAACATATAATGATATGATTAACTCTAAGACTTAGGTATATCAAGAGAAGTATTCTTTAAATTTGGGAATGGTGATAAACAGAATTTTAACATAAGGTGCGAAATTTGAAACAATACATTGAACTTTAGTCACAGCTCATAGTCTAAGATCATTGGTGGTGATTGATCTGAAATCTGATAGCTAACCTTATTGAATCTTATGACTCATAGACGAAAGGCAATACATGCTACAACACTGGCAAAGTTATTGTTAATGCAATTTGATTGGTTGATCACTATCTTTCCTGCAATCTGATTGGTTGATCACTATCTTTCGTGCAATCTGATTGGTTGATGATTTTCAAATCTTTGTTGTATTCAGTTTTAAGTTTTGTTTAACATTTAAAAATCTTGGTTTCGTTCAACATTTTGCACTCACTGATAAATATGATCAAAACCGTTTATTTGTTAATCGAATAGTTAAAAACCGGATAAAGTTTGACGGTTAACCGTGAAACGTAAATTTTTTTTAGTTTGAAATTTTTTTGCTTGAAATTTTTTGTTTGAAAATTTTTTCGTTTCCAAATTTTTTTTTGTTTCAAAATTTTGTTTGAGATTTTTTCGTTTGAAATTTTTGTTTGAAATTTTTTTCGTTTGAAATTTTTTGTTTGAAAATTTTTGTTCGAAAATTTTGTTTAAAATTTTTTGTTTAAAATTTTTCGTTTCCAAATTTTTTGTTTGAAATTTTTTGTTTCAAAATTTTGTTTGAAATTTTTTTCGCTTCAAAATTTTGTTTGAATTTTTTTTGGTTTGAAATTTTTTGTTTGAATTTTTTCGTTTCAAAATTTTGTTTCAAAGATTTTTGTTTGAAATTTTTGTTTCAAAGTTTGAGTTGACATTTTTAAAAGTTTGTGCACTTATTAGTAAAGAACCGGAACTGTTTAGAACAAAAACCTTTGACAACATTGTGGTGCAATAGTACACGTCAGAACCTGGGGTTGTACTTGAAATGAAAAAACACAATTCATTGAAATGGATCATTTTATTACACTCCATATACATCCATACCAGATAGTGGTTCTGGATATTGTCGATACAATGTATTTTGAACTTCTTGCACTAGTTTGTCTTTAGCATATAATTTTAATTCCAATTGAAGTCTTTTAAGGTCTAATGCAATATCAATTGGTGGAAACTCAATGTCCATTTGATCACAAATAAACTGTTTATCAATACAGGTATGCACCCACGAACGATGTTGACAACCATCACAATATCTAGATTCATGTTGTACAATATGCATAACACATTTTTCAAAATAGTACTTTTTCAGGAATATACTAGTTTTGTTGCACACTTCCACTGCATGTTTAGCACACTGAAATACGTTGATGAATTTGTTCCATTCAGTTTGTGTTAGATACACCATGTTGCGAGGGACATGGAATGTACTCTTTTTACGTAACAGCACCATCTTCTCTTCGAGGACTGTACGCAGCACCACTTCATGATTTGAGCCTAATGATTTGACTATGGTCACATTTAGCTCATCATGAAAATAATCGTTCATTTGGTCGATTCGTGAACATAATATTTGCCATTCTTCACAGGTCAGTTGTACACCAAATTGTTCTGCTTTGCCCAATCGAATTACTGGGTCAAATGTTCTAGCACTGATACCAATCATCACATGTTTTCTTTGAAATATATTTATTGGATAATAGCTTGCGAAGATGAACTCTTTATCGTTAGAAGTACACATCTTTCCTCCTGAAAAGCACTTGCTCAAATGATTTCGTGGGATGACACTGTATTTGCTGGTTTATAGTTATTGCTGACGTCATTGGTAAGGAATGTGCTGACGTTTGAATTCATGATTTCATCACAGTTGCTGACGTCATGCCGACCAACCAAATTCATACAACTACAGCTGACGTCAAAGGAATGTGCTGATTCATGATTTCATCACAATTGCTGACGAATCCGGCTGTGTACTAAATTCAAGTTGATGACTTCGACCCAAGAATCCTTTGTAACATAAAGATACAGATCCAGTATTTAAGAAACGTAACAGTTCTTCTTGTTTTGATGCTTCCATGGGTAAATATCTTGCTGGTAAAATTATATTCTTATCATTTTCAAGCTTCACTACGATTCTTAATCCAAACTTTGTAGGGATTTTTTCGCTAGCTAAGATTCTATAAGGTACATTCTGTTGTAAATCAGTAATCTTGGTAAATGATTTTATCACATCGCGTGTGTTTAGAAACTGCAGACAAGTAGCCATGATGATGTTATCATGAATACTAACTCGAACGATACTTATATATGATGCAAAACTGATGACGTTGCATTATCATGTTCTGACGTGTACTATTGCACCACAATGTTGCCAGATGTTTTTGTTCTAAACAGTTCCGGCTAGTGCATACCTGTATTGATAAACAGTTTATTTGCGATCAAATGGACATTGAGTTTCCACCAATTGATATTGCATTAGACCTTAAAAGACTTCAATTGGAATTAAAATTATATGCTAAAGACAAACTAGTGCAAGAAGTTCAAAATACATTGTATCGACAATATCCAGAACCACTATCTGGTATGGATGTATATGGAGTGTAATAAAATGATCCATTTCAATGAATTGTGTTTTTTCATTTCAAGTACAACCCCAGGTTCTGACGTGTACTATTGCACCACAATGTTGTCAAAGGTTTTTGTTCTAAACAGTTCCGGTTCTTTACTAATAAGTGCACAAACTTTTAAAAATGTCAACTCAAACTTTGAAACAAAAATTTCAAAAAAAAATCTTTGAAACAAAATTTTGAAACGAAAAAAATTCAAACAAAAAATTTCAAACCAAAAAAAATTCAAACAAAATTTTGAAGCGAAAAAAATTTCAAACAAAATTTTGAAACAAAAAATTTCAAACAAAAAATTTGGAAACGAAAAATTTTAAACAAAAAATTTTAAACAAAATTTTCGAACAAAAATTTTCAAACAAAAAATTTCAAACGAAAAAAATTTCAAACAAAAATTTCAAACGAAAAAATCTCAAACAAAATTTTGAAACAAAAAAAATTTGGAACCGAAAAAATTTTCAAACAAAAAATTTCAAGCAAAAAAATTTCAAACTAAAAAAATTTACGTTTCACGGTTAACCGTCAAACTTTATCCGGTTTTTAACTATTCGATTAACAAATAAACGGTTTTGATCATATTTATCAGTGAGTGCAAAATGTTGAACGAAACCAAGATTTTTAAATGTTAAACAAAACTTAAAACTGAATACAACAAAGATTTGAAAATCATCAACCAATCAGATTGCACGAAAGATAGTGATCAACCAATCAGATTGCAGGAAAGATAGTGATCAACCAATCAAATTGCATTATCAATAACTTTGCCAGTGTTGTAGCATGTATTGCCTTTCGTCTATGAGTCATAAGATTCAATAAGGTTAGCTATCAGATTTCAGATCAATCACCACCAATGATCTTAGACTATGAGCTGTGACTAAAGTTCAATGTATTGTTTCAAATTTCGCACCTTATGTTAAAATTCTGTTTATCACCATTCCCAAATTTAAAGAATACTTCTCTTGATATACCTAAGTCTTAGAGTTAATCATATCATTATATGTTCAATAATGTCAATAATGTCCGTCAATTGTTTACCTGAGTAGAACCAACTGTTTTCTAGAAGTGTGTGTGTACTCAAACTTAAGAAGTACCACAACAAAGGAAATGAATCCCTGTACACTACCACATCAAGGACAATCACGTGGTACAACGTCTTGCTTACGTTTATATTTGGCGGGAATAACCAAAACCAATAACGCAATTCTCAAATTATCCTACAAAGTTTCAATGTTCCAATGTCCTGGACTCCTAATTCCATCATAGGTCAATAACTGATTACGTGATCATACTCATATTTCACAATGATTTACCCAATGAATGAGATACTATCCAATTTTAAGAACCATTACCAATTATTGATATGACAATAAGAAATGTACCCCTCCCAAAATTTAAGATTGGTACACAAATACACCTGTGTGTTATGAAAAAGTAATAAATCCTGTACTTATTCAATAATAAAGCCGGTCAATAACCTTTAAATTTTGAATATTTGGCCATAAGAGGAACACCAACATCTACAATGGGTCCTAGAAAAAGGTTTACCGAATTTTGTTATTTGATAATTCCCCAAATTTAAAAGGGAACATAAACATATAAAGGTAATAAACCTCTGTACATACCCATATAACATGTACCCATGAAAGAGAAACGAGGTAAACCACCCAAATTTATCATAATACATGTTAGGGCCCAGTACTATAATACCAAATATATAAAATGAGCAATTTCTAAAATTTAAGGGATGGGCCAAGGTACCCCTAACAAATTTTAAAGGGGTGCACAAATGTACCTATGTCTTATGATAGGGAATAGACCCCTATACATAACTATATAAACATATAAGGTAATAGGACCTCATCCAAGAGATAAATTGGGTCAAAATGTCAAACACGTGGTACAACGTATTGCTTACGTTTATATTTTGGCAATTTCGTACCCATGAAAGTGGACGATGTGGACCATCCAAATTTATCATGATACATATTAAGGTCCTGTACTATAATACCGAATGCTTAAATCAAAAAAAATCCAAAATTTAAGGGGCGGGCCAAGGTACGTACCTCTCCTAAAATTGAAAGGGATGCACCAATGTACCTATGTCTTATGATAGGAAATGAACACCTATACATTACAATATAACCATATAAGGTAATAGGACCTCATCCAAGGAGATAAATTAGGTCAAAAACCAAACACGTGGTACAACGTATTGCTTACGTTTATATTTTGGCAATTTTGTACCCCTAAAAAGGGAACGATGTGGACCACCCAAATTTATAGTGATCCATATTAGGGTCCTATACTGTAATACCAAATGTTTAAATTGAACAATTTCCAAAATTAAAGGGGTGGGCGAAGGTACCTCTCCCAAAAATTTAAAGGCGTGCAAAAATGTACCTATGTCTTATGATAGGAAATGGACCCCTATACATGACCATATAACCATATAAGGTAATAGGACCTCATCCAAGGGAATAAATTAAATCAAAAAACAAACACGTGGTTGTACCTAAATTTGGCAATTTCGTACCCATGAAAGGGAACGAGATGGACCATCCAAATTTATCATGATACATAATGAGGTCCTGTACTATAATACCAAATGGTTAAATTGGAGAATTTCTGAAATTGAAGGGGTGGGCCAGGGTACCCCTCCTAAAAATTTAAAGGGGTGCACCAATGTACCTATGTCTTATGATAGGGAATGAACACCTATACATGACCATATAACCATATAAGGTAATAGGACCTCACCCAAGGAGATAAATTAGGTTAAAAACCAAACACGTGGTTGTACTAAAATTTGGCAATTTTGTACCCCTAAAAGGGACTGAGGTGGACCACCCAAATTTATAGTGATCCATATTAGCGTCCTATACTATAATACCAAATGTTTAAATTGGGCAATTTCTAAAAATGAAGGGGTGGGCCAAGGTACCCCTCCCAAATTTTTAAAGGGGTGCATTAATATTCCCATGTCTTATGAAAGGTAATGGACTCCTGTATACGCCCATATAACCATATAGGGTAATAACACCTCATCAAAGGGATAACTTAGGTCGAAACAAAACACGTGGTACAACGTATTGCTTACGTTTATATTTTGGCAATTTTGTACCCCTAAAAGGGTACGAGGTGGACCACCCAAATTTATAGTGATCCATATTAGCGTCCTATACTATAATACCAAATGTTTAAATTGGGCAATTTCTAAAATGAAGGGGTGGGCCAAGGTACCCCTCCCAAATTTTTAAAGGGGTGCATTAATATTCCCATGTCTTATGAAAGGTAATGGACTCCTGTATACGCCCATATAACCATATAGGGTAATAACACCTCATCAAAGGTATAACTTAGGTCGAAACCAAACACGTGGTACAACGTATTGCTTACGTTTATATTTTGGCAATTGTGTACCCCTAGAAGTGAACGAGGTGGACCACCCAAATTTATCATGATACATATTAGGGTCCGGTACTATAATACCAAATGTTTAAATTGGGCAATTTCCAAAATTTAAGGGGTGGGCCAACGTACCCTCTCCCAAATTTTTCAAGGGGTGCATTAATATACCCATGTCTTATGAAAGGTAATGGACCCCCTGTATACGCCCATATAACCATATAGGGTAATAATACCTCATCAAAGGGGATAAATTAGGTCAAAAACCCCCGAAATTTAAATTTTTGGTAATTTTTTACCCATAAAAGGGAACGACATAGACACCCAATACTGATAGAGGTACATACTATGGTCCTAGGCTACCACACCCAATTTTTAAATTTGGCAATTTCCAAAATTTAAGGGGGTGGTCCTATGTACCCCTGCCAAAATTTAGGGGGTGGGCCAAGGTACCCCTGCCAAAATTTAGAGGGGGTGGTCCTAGGTACCCCTAGGTCATTGACCCCGGGCCAAGGTCATTGACCTTTGACCTATGACGTCACAAAAATTTTTGCTGACTCGGCTGCATATACGTCGGGGCCTACTACTGAAGCACTACGCTCGACACCCCCGTCTCATTCAAGACTTAGACTCTTTAGGAAAAGTAACAAGTTTATTACTTGTAATTTATTCTTTGAGTCAAAGTATTTTGCAATAAACCATCGTTTTGTAAGATATTTTTACGATCGTATACTATTACTTTCGAAAATTGTACTCATAATATAATTTCCCATCATGGATTTGAAAAAATGAAAGTTCGAACAAAGAAAGATCTCCAATCCACATGTCTCTTCATGTTTGATATCAAAGTTTCATCTTCATTAATGACCCTTAATTTATTTTAGTCCTAGGCAACGCGACTCCACGGGATGGCTCAAAGTGAAAACATTCATTTAGATGGTTAAGTAATCAGGAAATTGCTGCTGTTATTTCACGAAACACAACAGATCTTGGGGGAAAAAAATTTGCTTACAAGGGGAAGGAATAAATCATCTGCTTACGTTTGCTTAACTAGGAAGAAGGCTTGGGCGCCGATCCTGGGGGGCGGGTCCTCCAAAGCTCATGTGGGCCTCCTTTGTATTTATGAATATACAATATTTGGCATAATTTGAGAGCAATTTGTCTTAAAAATCCTCATATATATATATATATATATATATATATATATATATATATATATATATATATATATATATATATATATATTCTGCATTTGAGTCCCCCCAAATTTACAGAGAAATCGGCGCCCTTGGAAGAGGGTCTAGTGAAATGAATAAAAATGTGATAACGTAATACTTGAACAACTCTATCTAATGGAGGAAAGTAAACTAGTATTCAACACTTATTTCAATTTTAAGCATTTCAAAGATTCTCATAATTTAGTAGCATCCCGGATTTGCATTTTTGAAATATGGGAAATCTATCTATACCTTAACGTGGGAATCGGTTTCGGACCATGCACTTAAGCAACTTTGCCACAAGAGGCACATAGGAGTCTTTCTTTCGATTTCCTTGGAAATATTGCGAATGGTATGACTTTTAAAAGTATGTTTTAAAACAATACACATCGACACAATAAGATGATAATCTGATACCTAGGCATAGGCGCCGACTTTGGGGGGGGGCAGGACACTTTTGCCCCCCCCCAATATTTAAAGGTGGGGTCCTCGCCCCCAATATAATCCAGTTGACGGAGAATTACCAAAGTGGAGCAAGAATTTCTGTCGTAAATTACGTCGTGCCTTTAATTCAATATTACGAACAGCCTTCTTATTCGATAAAAAGCACCGTTTTCAAATCGGCGTTTAACCTTTTTAGGATTTCCACTTTTTGAAGTAAATTTTAGACTTTCACTCAAACAGCTACTGCTTCCTTACTATTTATCGTAGGATCGTGATTCATACCTCGTTTTTCTCAGGATAGATCATACTTTCCAACGGTACCACTCTCCTGTCCGTATTATACTCCAGAAATAAGAAAAATTGAAAAAAATGAGATTTTTCGAAAAAAATTCGAAATTTTTGTGCCCCTCTGGCCCGGGCCTGGGTTCACGTAGGGATTTGAATATTTAGAAAAAATCTTCTTATATACATAATAAGTGCGCAAAATTTCGTTCTTGTATCTTGAAAACTGAGGTCGGAAGAAATTTGTGAAAGTCTGAAGGTCTTTTCATATATGTATATAAATAGAGGAAGTTCGGGTATTATGGAATAGTCGGATAATATGGAATACCTCGTTAGCTCGCCTGTGATGTGTTGCTTCCAAACAGAGAGGAAAGAAACTACTACCTCACGTCCCCATGATGCTCTACAGTCAGTCTCCATGTGATTGTGACATTCGTTGTGTTGGTAGACGTTAAAATCTGATTTCTTACTCAGGAATACTTTTACAGGTAAGTGGTTTATAACCTGTATTTTCCTATTGAAATGTAATAGAGCAACAATTTTTCATTTACAATGACTTGGATATACAGAGTGGTAGTTTGATAAGCGTCATTATCCTATACGCCTTCGAATGTGTTTAACAGCTCTCGTTTCCAAGCTGGCGTGGAAGGCAATATGGAATACCCGCAAGAAAAGCATGGTATTCCGTATTCCGTATGGTATTCCGATTACAAAAATATCTATCGGTATTGGACAATTAAACATACATTTATGATGATAACAATGCTACGTGTATTTTTTTATTACAGCAAATTGTCTGATGATACAAGAGGTGAGCTTGTGAGATTGTGTGCTCACATCATGTTTAATATGAGCACACAATGACTGTGCCGACCCTGAAGCAGCGTATTATATTTATGACTTTTGCAAGTAATCACAATCAGTTATGGCTTGGCATTCAGAATTTTCATATATTGTCACTATATTCATTGTATGTTCATCAGAAAACTTTTTTCTTTTCTATATAGCATTTGTATTCCATATTACCCGACTATTTCATATTACCCTCCAAAGTGGTTTCTTTACAAATTATACATTTTACCCACTTCTGTAACGAAACTTCTTTATCAAGATATACATAAATAAAGCCAAATATGTAAGGCGTATACTTGTTTTCCTTTTTGTTTCAATGTGCAATTATTAACTGAGTTACAAGCGAAACAAAAATAGCATTCCATATTACTTGAACTTCCTCTATATATATATCTAGGTAAAAAATATTTTTAAAAAAATGTACTGCGTCATTCCTATTTAGCCTAGAGTCACGGTTCAAACGCCAGTTTCTTCAGTATAATAAGCCCTTTCCAACGGTATCACTCACATGTCCGTATCATGCACTTAAACCAGATAATTAGGGAAAAACTCGGAAGTATTTTTGCAAATCCAACCAAAAGATTTTGCCCCTCTGGCCTACGCCTGGGTTGACGTAGGGATCTGATTATTTTCTAAAACTACATTATGTACATAATACGTGTGCACAATTCCACCTTGTATCAAAAAGAAAGGGCAGACAAATTGTTGAAAGTCTGAATTTAGGCTTTCTCTTTATACAAACACATACGTATATAATTATTATAAAAATTTACTGCGTCATTACTATTTAGGCTAGAGTCATGGCTTAAACGTTATTTTCTTTAGTATAACAAGCCCTTTCCAACGACGCCACACACATGTACGTATCGTATTCCTGAACCGGAAAAATCGGGAAAACTGATTTTTTTTAAATCAGCCCCTCGGAACATTTCCGGCCCTCGTGCCCGGACTCATCTTCACGTAGAGATCTCAGAAAAATTTTGAGAAATATCCAAAGGTACATAAATTGCAATCTGATATCGTGAAAACTACAGGCGTGAAAAATTTTTGAAATTTGCCTTAAGGAAAAGTAAAAAATCACACCCTTCCGCACCCACTTGGCACAGCCAAGTTGACCATCTGGTTCCAAAACGCATCTGGGGTGTTCTTTGGTCCATCCTTGACTTGACTAATAAAAGAACGACTTAAGTACCTGTTATAGAACCTAAATAAGAGGTCAAAGACCATAGTACGCCATGGTAACAAAAGTTACCAAAAATCCTAAAAGAGTCAATAGAGCACTGAAGCTTCAACCAACACTATGGTAACACTGATATGAGAAGTGAAGATCAATGTGGTGCAGTGAAGTTCCCAGAATTTGAACTTGAATTTGTTTTAATGCGTTCACACAAATTTGACTTAGGTCATGAATTTAGAAGCGGAGCGGATGCAGCAGACCGAGATCTGGTGGAAAGGGGGCCTTTATCCAGCAGTTGGTAGAAAACGGCTGAATATCCTTATATATTTATTCATTGTTTTGGCCCCCCCAATATTTTCTTCAAGTCGGCGCCTATGTACCTAGGAAATATATTGAATTGTTTTTAATTTGTTCTCACGCTAAAAATACAGTACCAGTACTTATGCTTTTTTTATTCCAGCCTTTTAATATAAGCATTTCACACTATTGTCTGTTCTAGGACGATACAATTCTAGTTCATGTATATGCTAGCTTTGAAAATACAGTAGAGTTTCGCTTATCGGACATAAACAGGCAGGCAGAACGCCTAATAATATGAATGTGTTAAGAAAAGAGCTATTAAAAGTAAAACTTATGACATAATTTTACATATTACGCATCTAATAATCATGTTTTATAACAAATAAATGCACTGCACTGAATCAGGGACGTATCCAGCGTGAGGGCCTGAGGGCTGTCCCCCTCCGAAACTCAAGCACTTTTTAATAAACTTGCTTTTACCCTTCTGAGATTCTTTTATATCAGTTTACTTGGAGTCAGTGTTCAAACTTTGGGCAATGTGCTGTTGTCTTCTTATAATTCTAAGAATATACCGGTACAATAATGCCATTATACCAGGTGGAATTAAAGAACAGTTTTAAATAGGATTAACATTTCGTTCCCGTTCTGTTTTTAACTTTAATATATTAGAACGATACACTCAATGTCTTCTTGCTATTTTTCTTATGTGATATACGTAGCAGACAGTTTTCTTTAGTTACATTTCTCTCGAAAATATGTTTCATTTTGTTTGTGCTATAATGCAGTTTCCAAAGTAAACCGGTTTGTAAATGAAAAGTAGGAAAAAGTTTAAGAGAAATACAGAACTGTTGCATTATTATTATTATTATTATTATTATTGATATTTTTTAAAACATTAGAATTATGTGCTTACAAGGATTCGTGTTGGGCCCCTCCGAATAGAAAACCTGGATACGTGTCTGTACTGAATGATAGACATATGAGTCAAGGTGTAGACGGGCGCGCTAGGCGATAGACTCCAGAGCATGAAAACTAGATTAAGACCACAACTTGCATTGTTCTTGCTGATTGGTGCTATCTGAAATCATATGTCGGATCATACGGTATGTGGAACGAAGGAAGGTCAGATAAGCGAGACCATGGTGTATTGGTGTTTCACGCACCTAAATCTGTAAAATGTTTGTATAAACAATTATCTTTCACTTCCTAGCTAAATTTGTGGGTATAATCACACACCTTACCTTATAAAGTATAGTCTTATAAAGAAAACATATTTTTTAGCTAAAAGCTAAAGAGAAGCCAACTTCAATAATTTACTTAGGGTTTTTTTTTTAAAATAATGGCAAACTAGTTCATTTCATCACGATAAATCACGTTTGGTACTAAGATATCTTTTTCTGTCCGTATATATCCTTCACACTTTGTTGGAGACAAAATTGTTCTTTTCCGAAGAAAACAGGATAAGAGAAGCTATACAACAGCATGAACTGAAAACAATAGCTATTACCAATAGTACTAATACTGGATAAATACGTCATTACAGCAAAATCTCAATAAGTTACGTTCTTATTATATTGCTTCGGTTCTTATTAACATGAAAATTATAACTTGTAAAAAAAAGTATGGGATAGGACGGGATTCGATCTAGTGTCAAAATAGTGTAAAAACTACTAATCCAGCACGCTACCCACCTAACCACGGAAACTACTCATTGGTTGGTCTCTTTTTCTTAACAAATAAATGCTAATATTCATAGCGCATGTCACTTCCAATCTCACGACAGGAGATTTCCTCTTTGTTTCTATATTTCCGTACGACATCTTGGTTACAGAAGCTAATTTATATTTGGCAGACAAACTATAATCAGGTTTTAACCAATAAATGCAACATTTTACTCCACTATCCAGTTCCTTGATTCAACTCCCACACTCCACCACTGAATTCCCTCCACAATTGTGCTTTGCTACTGGAAAAATCCCTCGAAAGCATGATTGCCAGTATACACAAAACCGAGCATAATTTTTTTGCTTATATTTTTATTATTTTATTATATTTTTTGGAAATATCTCCTTAGATGGATTGCTTTCTATTATCTCTACAGACTAATAACTGAATTTTACCCATAAACGTAAGGAAAATGGAATAAATGCAAAAAATCGTGAGTTACAGTATACGCGCAATTTTTATTTTGCATGGGAGTACATACTTTCAATATTATCCTCAAGTTTTGTTTGGAACAAGCCTAGCAGTTTAAAATTTATCCGCTAGGTGGCAGAGTGATTAGAAAAATGAATGAAATGAAATGTTAAGTTTTACGTCCCACGTTTATGCCGGTTAGGTTAAAGGAGACGGTGATGATGAGAGATGAGTGAAATGGTGGAATGAATAAAGTGGGAGGAAACGGGAGAACCCCGAGAAAACCCACGAGCACGGTGTTTGTCCACCACAAAGTCCACACGGCGAGAGCTGGGATCAAACCAGGGACCTCAAGCACAGGAGGTGAACGCTTTACCACAGAGCCACCGCGGTTTCCAGAGTGATTAGTTCCAAGATAGCTGCCTGTGGGGCAGAGAAAGCATTTTGTGTTTTACAGTTTCACGTTTTTCGGTCTGTCGTTAGTGTTCTACGCGATTTTTTTTTTTTTTTTTACAAAATCTCATAAAGATCCAGAATTAAAGAACTCCATACGTAAGTGGTATAACAAATTCAACAGAACGGGATGCATTTGTCAAGAAAAATCGCCCGGTAGGCCGTCCACTTCTGAGGCTGATGTCGAAAAGGTTCAAACTAGTTTTCAACGCAGCCCACAAAAGTCAACAAGGAGAGTTGCAAACAGCTTCAAATGCCTCAAACAACTGTTCGGCGTGTAGTGCGTAAACATTTAAAGATGTTACAGTACCGAGTGCAGTTGTTACAACACATAACACCTAATGATCACACGTGTCGCAAGATTTTTTGTGAGTCATTTCAAGACTTATGCAGTGTTCATTATGATTTTTTGGGCAAACTTTGTTTCAGTGATGAGGCTACATTCCATGTGACAGGAAGAATGAATAAATTATATGTTCGTAGTTGGGGAGCTGATAAGCCTCACCAAATCTGTGAAATTGGGTGTGATTCACCGAACACGAATGTATTTTGTGCAATTTCATATTCAAAATTTATGGTCCGTACATCTTTGACGAAGGAACTGTGACTGGACAAACATTTCTACAAATGCTTCCACTGCTCGAACATGACAGTGCAAACTTCATCTATCAATTGGCTGGAGCTCCATGTCACTTTCAACACAATGTCAGAAATTTCCTCAACAACATACTGTCACACCGCTGGATTGGGTGGTCAGGTAAAAATGATCATCAGCTTCTACGTCGGCCACCAAGATCACCGGATTTAACCCCCTGCAAATTTTTTCTGTGGTGACATCTAAAAAACATTGTCTACAAACACCCTCTACCCCAAGATGTGAATGAACTGAAAGAGCGCATCACTGCTGCAGTGCAAACTGTTGATGTAAACATGTTTAAATGGGCCTGGGCGGAATTGGAATACCGAATAGATGTATGCAGGGTAACAAAGGGAGCTCACATAGAACATTTGTGATGTACTATTTTCATTTTTTTTATCGCGAACACTTGGAGAGCTTTAACATTTAACTGTAAGATTTGAAGCTATTTGGATGATTAATAAAAAAAATAATGAGTTGTAATCGCTCACATCATTTTGAATCACGCTGTATATTGTGTGTTATTTAAATAATGACGTACCTTCAAAAATCCTGATGATGTTATGTTGATAATCCACTTCTAAGAGGGACTGAAAGTTTCTGTTATACTTTACACCGGTGCTGGTAGGGAGTTCTCAAAATGAACTTGCAGATGAACACAGCAATGTCTAATGAGGTTCCAATGCTGCACAGCGCTGCCTTCTCCATCTTGCGTAATGTCGTAAACAAAGATATTGTATTCTTGAGGAAAGTCAAGACTAGGAATGTTGTTAGCATGGTTGGAAAAATGAATGTCTAAACCACAGAATAAGATGTGATATGAAGAAACACAGAAATTGTTTTCAAAATTTGGTTGTAAAGGCTTTGAAGGTACAGGTTTTGCATCGATGTATAATGAGAAGAAATTTATGTCAAAATGTTTGAAATTAAACATATTTAAAGTTATCGTCTCTGTATAGGCATCATTTTGAATAAACACCGCAATCAGTCGAGTTCTTAATACACCCATTAATAAATTATCTATTGTTTTTCATTGAAGATTCTTTGGAATGACGAATGACTCCATTTGCACTCTTCTGAGAGGATATTTTGCGCATGTTGAGTGTACAAGCTTGTTATTTGCTACTTTTATTGCAGAACTTACATAGATCTTTTTAATATGTAAAGCAGCGTCTAAAATATTTATTTTAGCATCAACATAAGAATCACTATCGATGAGACAAAAGTTTGGCTAAGAAGGAACTAATTTGATGGGTAGTTCCACTCCTTGGATGAAAAATATCACAATGATTTTGTCTAAGCATGTCGAATTTTTCACTGTTTTTTTAATTTTAATTCATAACGCTGCTGAAATCCCTTTTAACCCTAGTTGTGGCATATGTCCATTAGTATTTTGCAACCATAACTCACATTGAAGATGGATACTTTTAGCGGAATCATCATATTTTAATACTTTTTCGATGTATGATCGATATGAGCAATATGATTATGTGATGCGGCTGAAATCAATTTGTTATTTAAATGCACTTCCACTTCACTAAACATAGACTTTAAAAAATCATTAATAGGACCCACAGCCTTATCACTTTCTCCAAATGATGAGCCATCAGGTTTAACGATTTGAGCAATATAAGGGAGAGGTGTGGAAGGTCTATTTATTATCACTTGTCCCTGCATGACAAATTCGATAGATTCATTACCACCTAGTGTACAGATTGGTTTATATGTAACATGATTATCTAATATACTGGTCTGCGTTGGTTTCGAAGAAAATTATCTAGTTCGCTTTTTATACACTCGCAGGATTGATGATGTAAGAAAGCTATGATGATGATTCAATCGAAGATGTCGCCTGATAATTTACTCTTCTTACAAGACTTATTTTTCTTTGTTTTCTGTGTACGTTTCCTCTTTTTTACTCTTGCGCTTCTTCCTCCTGATGATGTGTAATGAAGAAGGCTTTAAGATGGAATGATGTGTAATTCTTCTTTTCCTTCGTAGACATCCAGATCTGAAAATGGATTTCCGTTTATTTTTAGCTTTTTCTTGCAAGACGGATCTCGCTTCATTTATTCGTTGACGAAACTATTCGTTAAGTGTTGATAATAAATGATGACGTTACTAATAACGTTTGTTCCAGGTTTTAGTAATTCCTTTCCTGTTGTTTTAGCGTCTTGTTTTACTAATGGCATGACTGAAAGAAATAACCCTCCAAGGAACCTTCCAATTCCATGTCCAATTTTATAAGGTGAACCAACATAAACGTTTCCAATTCCAGAAAGGGCTTGTTTATTATATTGTAAATATGGATTATTCATAATTGTTGATGTCGCATAGGTCGAAAATGTAGCTTAACGCATTCAGTTGCAGAAGAAAATGCCAACGGAGAGCCTGAAATATCTCTTATATCTACATTTATGTCTTGAAAATGCATCTTTTCAATAGGTACATAATATGGAGTTGAGTTGAGTTGATTTTAGTTTAGCGTCCCTTTCAGCAGCGAGGCTATATGAGACGTGGACCTACTGATTAACGTGGAATCCGAAGCACATGAGCTCCCGCCGGTACATAATGTGGAGGATTAAAACTTTCTATACCATCACTTCCTAATGTATTATTCATAGGATTCATATTTTTGATACGAAATAATGGTGCTATTGTCTCCAACAAATACGGATTAAATTATATCACACAATATATACATTGTACATAGAAGTCCTAAACGTAAATTTGAAACTCTCTTTCTTTAAATCTGCTTTTGCTTGAAATCCCAACATCACACTAACACTTGGTGATAATTCAACGTCCACATTTCTGTTTTTATGAACACGTCTTACAAAACATTTTTACTTTAACTAATGTAGGAAAGATGTAAATTTGTGAATCTGTTGTGAGTATTAATTAATTTTATCAACTTTGAAATATCAGTATAGTAACACACAGGAATAGTTACAAACTTCCATTCATCACTGTTTTGCAGGTTTGTAAAAAAAATATTATTTAGTTCATTAATATTTAATATTGAATGAGGATAATGAATCTCAACAATAGCCACTTATTATTTTACACGTAATTCCATTCCTTGATAAAGTTTAGTAGTGTATGATAAGGTGCAATTAAGAAAGTATTCCATAGAATTAATACTGGAAAGCGTAACACAAAAAATATCTATTAGGTTCCATTGTACTTTTTGATGTTCTTTAGGGACGATGCAGGTACCCAGGAGCTGAAAGGATATCTTTTCCAATAAACAAGGTATTTCTTTTTGTTACCTTTTCTTCTTGTTCGTATTATTTTATCTATGTTAGAAGTTTTTGATGACGTCACAGGTTGTAATTCCTCTCAATATAAAACAATCCATCATATGGTTCCTTATTTAAATCTTCTATTTCATAAACAGGCGGATCTCTAGGTATTATTTTCTCCACTTTAAATATTTCCCAAGTCCAATTTTGCAAGTATCATTTATGAAATTTAGTTTAGTTTTACTAATTCGTACTGTATCAACATCATACTGATTATGCCACACTTGTAATAGGCTATTTTGTGAAACGTTTGCAAGCAGGGCCGGCCTTAGGTAGTGCGGGGCCTGATTGGGAACATTTGGCGGGGCCCCAGCTTTACAAGGTCTGTAGAGCCAACACACACACACACACACACACACACACACACACACACATATATATATATATATATATATATATATATATATATATATATATATATATATATATATATATATATATATTGCGCACTCTCTGCTGCTCTAGTAGTAAGCGTGTGCACCTGTGGTGTACACACGTTATAATTGTAAGTACCTTAGTTTCTTTGTCAATTTGGCCTTATATGAATTGAGTTTCGAAAGTTATTTTAATTTAAGTTTAAAATAATAGGCCCTACTTGCACTAACTGTTAATATGACTGAACAAAACAACACCTGCGTATAATTTCTTACGAAAAGTAGCCCGTTACTAAAGGCATACCTGAAAATGAATGAATGAATGAATGGGAAAATGAATTCATCTTCATTGTTTCAATCACACTCAATGATATACGATAATCTTTAACCTGATGTTTTATTGACATTTCCTATTACTTTTTTATGCTATTCTTTCAAAAAATCTGTTATAGCAGCCACGGATAAAATTTATTTATATATTTATTTACTTATTAATTTTTTATACATAGTTTCAGTAATAAACTTTGGAGCACTGATAATACATATCACAAAATTTAAAAAGTGTGCAGAGATAAAACAATGCAATCCTTACTAAACCAAACGATCTGAAAACGAAAATCTAGTTAGTTTTCTCGTATTACCCTCAGATTTTCTGCTATGGTAATGATGATGATTAACTGCTGACAGGAGTAAATGTAATTTGAGATATAAAATAAAAGATGTTTATGGAAGTAAATTCTAAGTTTTAATGGAAGAAATACATGCATGTGATATTAAACATTGCAAATATATCATTGTGTATATCATTATTACGTATTCATATACAGGGTGTTCCGGGAAAAAGCGAAAAACTTAGCATATTTGTTCAGAAGCTCTACACAAGAAAAATCTGCAACTTTGATCGAAAACGCTTAATTACGGAAATAGAGATAATAAAAGGGTAAGAGAAAGGGCCAATTCCAGTAATTATTTTTAATTAGCTCTCTCTCCGTAAATAAGCGATTTCGACCAAAGGCACAAAACATTTTTCTTGTATTGAGATCCTGAGCACATATGATAAGTTTGCCAGTTAATGCCCGGAAGATCCTGCATGTTTACTTATAAGCTCGATTAAGAAAAATGATTAAAAGCAAAAACAGTTTCGAAACATTTTCCCGTCGTTGTGGAGTCCTCTTTCAGGAGGAACTACCAATAATCTCTCATATGGACGGGTTTCTTTTTCCTTTCCCCATCAGGATGCCGCGGTCAGCAAGAGGGATTGCCGCCGTCGACGGTGGCAGGCCGCCGGTAGGCAGCCGGCACCCGTCCGCGGCGGCACGACGATCTACTTGTTCAAAATTGCCGACCTTTTGCCGAGGCGGCAAGCGGTCGAAAATCGTAAAAAAAAAAAATGCCCTTTGCCGACTGCCAGAGTCGGCAAAACAGTCGGAAAGACCTCTTTCCGACCCTCTGCCGACTCCTTATGCCGGCGCCTTTTCGACGGCGGCGCCGGCGCATTTACTTCACCTTTACGGCTCTTTGCCAACTGCTCGGCAAGGCAACTTTCCGACGGCGGCGTCGGCGCATTTAATGCTCATTACCGGATGTTTGCCGACTGCTTGGCAAGGCAACTTTCCGACGGCGGCGCCGGCGCATTTAATGCTCATTTCCGGCTGTTTGCCGACTGCTCGGCAAGGCAACTATTCGACGGCGGCGCCGGCGCATTTTATGCACCTTTCCGGCTGTTTGCCGACTGCTGGAAAGGACCTCTTTTCGACGTCGGCTTCCCGATTCTCCCACAGGCGGCATCCGACTTCTTGCCGCCGTCGAAAAGTGGCCCTTTGCCGACTGGAAATCAACGCTTCAGGAAGGCAAAATTTTCATCAGCTTTTACATTAGTCTTGCCTAAGTCTTCCTCCATGCTATGATTTCTTGACAAGGAGCACCCTTGCAAGTTCTTGAAGTATAAAATACTTGCATTTTTTTCGTGTGTCCCAGTATAAAATTGGTTCCTTTTTGCTTTTTTGCAGCACTCGCAGCCAAAAAAGAAGAAATTGAATGGGACATGGAAGTATTATATACTTTCAGAACTAGCAATTGTGCCCTTCATGGGAAATCATAGCACGGAGGCAAACTTAGGCAAAGCTACTGTAAAAGGTGGTGAAAATTTTGCCTTCCTGAAGGATTGATATCCAGTTGGCAACGGGCTACTTTTCGACTGCGGCAAGAGGTCGGATGCCGGCTGTGGGAGAATTGAGAAGCTGACATCGAAAAGAGGTCCTTTCAAGCAGTCGGCAAACAACCGGAAAGGCGCATAAAATGCTCCGGCCCCGCCGGTGGAAAGTTGCCTTTCCGACCAGTCGACAGACAGCAGAAAAGAAGCGTAGCACTGCAATGAAAATCATGGCGGATTCCCACCAGTAATGTTGCACTCGGTACATACGCAGTACATTTCTACAATTCTCAGTACGATTTAAGTGCTATATAGAGGGAAAGTATCTGTGAATGACTTACAAATGCTTAAAAGCGACCTAAAATAACAACTGAGCAGCTAATAATGAACGTTAAGAATAATTCAATTAACATGTCTGTGGGCCTAATGTGAAAAACTTCTAACAGTCAGTACATTTTCCCCGTGAAAGCACATTTTTCACTATCACGACTACTAGGAACAACACTGTTCTATGCAATCGAAATTTGCTACTTGCAAACGCTTTCTTCGGAAAGAAAAAAGCCGCAGGAATCCGTCGGAATACGGTCTTTTCAGGTTGTCGTTTTTCCATCAACTATTGGAAAAAGAATTTTAAAGGTCAATGATTTTCTAAATTTTTTAAAGTACAGGGGTCACACTCCCAATGGAAAATGAGATTTAAATAAAAATTAATGAAGTAAAAATTATAAATAAAAATACTGTAATAAAAGGTATATGGTGGCGGAGAGATTCAAACCGAGCCTACACGCCAAAAAAAAAAAAAAAAAAAAAAAAAAAAATACTAGTAAACAAGAAAAAGGTGGACAGTAACCAAGTTAGTTTGTCAATATATGTAAAACAGAGACGTGTGTCCAATCAGCCAAGCCAAAAAGGTTAACGAGAGAAGGTGATAGCAACCTTGCGTTACAGGTTAATATTGCTAGGTTACAGTGTAATAACTCACAGGGGTACGCTAACCGATCACGTAGTTACCACTATCAATCATAGCCTGTAACCGGTAACCTAGTTAGTATGTTGGAATAACCGACTGCTCGGTTAATGAAACAGGGTGCATCAACTGCAGTAACCGAGTATTTTGGTTAATATAACATATTCAATTACTGAAAGTAACCCATTTACTGGGTTAAAGTAATACGGCAGGACAAAAGTATAACCAAGTAGATCGGTTAATATAACAAATTAAACTAGTTAAGATAACATATTTACTCGATTAATGTAATAAGGTAGGGCAAATCTTTAACCGAGTAGATCGGTTAATTTAACCTGTTCAGTTAATTGAAATAACCCGTTTACTCGGTTAATGTAATAGGGTAAGTTAATTCTAGTAACCGAGTATCTCGTCTCATATAACCTCCTTTCTTAGTTGAAATAACCATGACTCAATTTGTTATAACCTCTTTTGCTTTGTAGTCCATATATTGACAAAGTTTCCAGGGTTAAAATTGTGTTTAACCTTTCTGAAGGTTAAAAGTTTATGCCCAATTCAGAATTGTTCTCGCTTTATAATTTTTGAACCACTTAACGTAGCGATGTGAAATAAACGTTTATGTACAAAACTAAATTTTTCTCTAGTTTATAAAACCACATAAAGTGACGTACTTATTTTCAATATGAATCTGAGGACGGTGTCTTATACAGAAAGGTAAAAGCATTGTTTAGAATGATTCAGAATGAATAATTGGAAATATTATTTAATAATAATATAGAAAAGGATTATCAATGCAATGCGAAATGGTAATTCCTTAATTTCCTATAGTAATTTGCTAATTGAAATTTGAAAAATTATTTCGGCTGCAACATAACAGATTTCTAAAAGTACAGTAGAGGGTCTATTTAATAATCCATAAAATTATGTTACTGCCTTTCTGTATCATTTGAAGAAAAACGAAAAATGTATAGTTTTATAAAAGGGAAAGAATTTAGCTTTGTGGAATGGATTTGTTTCACGTCAAACTTAAGTGGTTCAACGGTTTATACTGGGACACATTTCTGGGTTCGACATAAAATAACCTTAAAATCAATACAAAATTTTAACCCTGAAAAATATAAAGCACTTCATAGTCCTGTAAAATATAAAGCTTTTATAGTCCTGTAAAACACAGTAGAACAGGAGCTCCGTGAGTTTTTACACACTGTGAACAATATGAAACAATTGAAATAAAAGCAGAACAATGTTATAAAGAGTCATGACAGTATCCCACCGCCCTTAATGTGAATTCTACTTTCCATTTCCATACTGTAGAGTTTTTGATATTCTGTTCAGTTTACTGCAAATCGATGGTGAATATGAAATTAACTCGAAAAATTATTCACAGAGTCAAATAAATTAATTAAAATATAATAATACTGCAAAATATAAGTTATCCGTATAGCTCAGCCGTTAGGGATTATGTGTATGAATCAAGCTTCAAATACTGGCCACAATGTTAAACATTTTTCACTAGCAATTCCACGCCTGCGTCTCTGAATGCATTTATTTTCTTATACTACACTGAAAACAAAAATGTCTCTGCATTTGTTGTAACTTTGGTATTAAAAAAAAAAGTGGCCGGAGCGATCACATGTCTGCTTGTCCGGCTATGGTCGAAAGTGTGGGGCAATAATTTAAAATCCCCGATACTAATGCATCATGTATGTTGTATTGTTGAAACCAGGGTCAAAGGCGCCAATCCTGGAGGACCTAGCCCCCCCAAAGCTCATGTGGGCTTCCTCGCATTGTATTTATGAATATACCATATTTGGTATAATTTTAATGCAATTTGTCTTTAAATCTTTATGTATGCCTTTTGCATGTAGATGCCCCCTCCCCAAATTTACAGAGAAATCGGCACCCTTGGCCAGGGTACAGCTTTACTTGCACCCAGGGGTAAAAGTGGATTTGAAAAGGTAGGGAGACGCATGAATTTACCCGTACCTATCTTTGCACATTGCAATTAAGTTAGAAAGTGGGGGGACGCCACGGATATATCCTGGAAGTGAGGGGAAGGCATCCACCCGCATTCTCCACACTTTTACCCCTACTTACACCCATGACTATATTCGTAGAAACCAAACACTGAAATGCACCAAACACAAGTTCTAACGACTAAGCTATCAGTTCTCACTCTATGCCTTAAATATTTATTTAAATACACTTTAAAAGTGGAAATCATATTAAGTTAAAATAACAATTAAGTAGGAAACTAATTGTTCATTTAATTCGTTTCTATATATGATTTATACATTAATTGTACACAATGAAACAGAAAAATGTGAGAAAATAATTTATATCGCAAGTGAAACAGCCACATGTACAGTATACTCACAGTGCATACCCATTATATAGAGAAAAAATGGTTAATGAAGTCATTTACATCAAAAATGAAATGTTTTAACATAATACTTTGCAAAGATCCTTTGTTTTAAAGGAATTCTTTAAGAGAATAAATAAAGCGAAGATCACAATTTTTTCTGGTCTATATTAGCACTAAAAACACACCAAATTGTATTAACAAAATACAATGCACATCGTATTAACTTATATACATTAGCCTATGTAACGAACCTTATCATTCAATAGAAGTTATATGTAATATACCTTCGGATGTACTACTATTTTTTTTTTTAAAAGAAAAATTTGTAGCATTTCATAACATTGAGTTTTAACACAGATAGCCTTCATACAGTATGTAAAATCAGAAAAGTATTTTTTGTTTGGTATTTTTCTATATGTACCTATAACAGCACTTGCGTACCTATAACAACACACATCCTGGCTACGCTACTGCTCTTTGTGGGTCTTCTTCTATTGCAACACTTCTGTCTTTCTTGAGCAACATTTCCCCTTGCTTCCAGAAATAAATGAAGTATCTAAAATAGAACAAATATAATGCTTTGTAAAATATACCCTTCAATGTGTACGGCGATTGCACATCACGTATATTTATTACAATCGAATATATACTTCATCACACCAAAACCAAACCAAACTACACAGTGTAATAGACCTTGTTGCAATGAACCGGCTTCAACGCTATATGTTAGAGATTGCAGGAACTACGTCTACCTGAGTGACGAATATGTAGTCAACCCATTGTGTTACCTGCCTCCAACAGGTGTACCGGGGAAATTCCAGACCAAATGGCCGATACGTCTTTTATTTAAATGATCCCAGTGTACATCACGACGCTGGGTAGATTGCAAAAATTTGGGGTACTCCATCAGGGGATTGAACCCAGGACCATACATACATGAGTCCAACGCTCTGAGCCCTAGACCAGAGAGCGTCAACTGAGTGAGACATTTTTACATTCTTCGGAGCTAGTGGGCAGCGAGGTGCATAACTGTGCATTTACCTTGAGTGAAATCAGAGTAGCTAACTGAGTGTAAAACGTGTTTGAGCTAGTAGTCACATTAGAAGCAGAAAAAAGTTTTGACCCTTTGACGTACTGATTATTTCAATTTTATCGTTTGTAAGTTAAAGCACCGGTTCTCAACTTGGACGGTTCTCAACTAAAGCACCGATCCCAGACCAAGTGAGCTTTGTGGTGAGCAAACACCGTGCGCATAGGGTTTTCTCGGAGTTCTTCTGTTTCCTCCGCCTTTCTTCATTCCACCATTTCATTCATTTCTTATCATCACTGTCTACATTAGCCTCAGTGCGTGATCGTGAGACGTTAAACTAGATATTTCATTCTTAAAATGGAAGCAGTCATTTGCTTCTAAATTCTCTAATAAACATATTAGCTATTTATAGTATCTAATTTTAATGGATGTTACAAAATGTTTACAAAGCAGCTTTACTATGACAGTGATACGCGAAGAGCACGGAGAACCGAATAGACTGATAAGTTACTTTGATACAAATCAACATTTAAAAATGTACAAGAAAACCTGTAAGAGTAATCAAAACTATAGTCACTGATGAAGAATTCAATTACGTCGAAACAGTTAACTTTTACTTAATCTTTATTACAACAGTACGGTCGCCACCCCAAGCGAGAATCAGAAAAGAAAAGAAATCCTGCCATATATCCAATGGTAGGAATCGGAGTTTCTTGAGAAATCTTTGAAACATTACCTTGAAGCTGCAAGTTAAACAATAAATCCCTAAGTCCCTCACCAGACAAAAAGATGTATTAAAATATAATATTATATTTAGTGAAGATAGCATTATATTACTTTGAAATAGAACTTCGATACGCGTCAGGGTTTTGCGACACTATTGTATTGGCAATTGAGAATTTTGTATTCGGCTGAATACAAAATATTACATCTTAAAATAAAACCTTGTTAGTGGAACAAATAAAATGCACATATACTTAAACTACAGGTAAAATCGATCAGGTGGGCAAAAATGATAAAAGTTTCAAAACAAATACATTTTATGTTCTCCTAGGAGTCAATTTGAGTAACATATCTAAAACACAAACCATCTGTAATAAGAATTCAATCGAATGAACATAACTTTGAGAAACGCTATATTAAAAAAAAAATCACAAAACTATAACTCGGCAGCAGAGACTCCAATATTTAAAGAATAAGACATCATACATAAACCGTATTACGTTATTAAAAGAACATATTTAATATACAGCAAACAAATTATTTTATTATTACACATGCTTAAGTTTAAACGAAGTTTTATTTATAATTTTTATTTTTATGTTTCAGTCTTTGTTCGAATTTAAATAATCTTAAGTTTCCAGTTAAATAGGTACTTGTAATAAGTTTATTGAAGATAAACCGAATAAAGTGAAGCATCTTTGAACAAAGTGTAGTTCTAGTAGTATTTTAGATTACTCATAAATCGTTATGAAAGTCAACTCTTCACATTAAAGTCATAAATTCGGAGCTAAAGACGAGATTGTGAATTATCACTTATACCGTAAAACATTTAAGTTCACATCAAAGTTAAGAAACTGCTTGCCTTCATTTATCTTATTATAATAAGAAGCAATTAAAACGTTGTACTTTCCACTGAAACACCATTAATACTGTATGATAAATCACTGTCACTGTCACTATTCTTAAACAAGAAAGAAAACTTTACTGCAAGTATCAGTCAATGTGCAACTCTCTGCACAAAATCACAACTCAAGAACAGACATCACCGCTGTAACTGCTACAAAACGAATTTTGCTTGACTACGCTCCTGTTTTGAGTCTCCCTTTTCCACGATTAAATAATGGATCAGATGTATGGAGAATAAAGTCGTTTTTGTTGCTGAATTACTACCTTGATGGAAATCCGTTAATAAAGATCAAAAATTAAGAAGTTGAACTCTTAAAATTTCCAAGTTCATGACAGAGTTTGCCCAAGTGGGCCCAGCCCGAAAAAAAACACTTTAAAACCTACCTGGGTTTTTGACCTATTTGTTAGTATATTATTGGTACAACTAAGGTGATCACATTGTAAGTGATTTTTATCAAATTTTAGACTTTCCTTGGGCGAATTATATCCTTTCACGTTAAGGTGTACAACAACATTCAACATAAGACCTTTATAAAGCTCTGAATGCAGTAAATGAATTAAAAAAACTTAGCCTGAGATAGTTATAGAACAAATTAATGTATGGATTATGCTTATAGCCTTTTGAAGTAAAATAAGCAATTTTGTACTTTAGAAAATATTTTCCGTGAATAGTGTGCTCGTCGACTCGGCGACACCGAGGGACGTTATCACTCATACGTTTGACGGGTTTAAGGTCATAGGTGCCGGTACTAATAGTACATATGTAAATTCATTAGTAAAACTATTGGTATTATTTCTTATCTTTGATGTAAAACAAGTTTTTTCAACTAAAATTTGGTTGATCAATAACAGTTTAGTTCAGTCATTTGTTGCTACTCTTCAAATAAGCATTCTGTAGAATCAACACCAGCCATAGCGTAAAAATTCTTGTCAAACTTAAGAAGCTTAATGCTCGGGGTTCCGAAGACTATGTACCGCTTACTATTTCAAGTGCTGAGTTCAAATTTCCGTACTAGCGGAAGTTTTGATGTACACGCCGTGAAAGAAGTGCTCAGGAAATTTCCGAATTAAACTCAAAAGGATCGGAAATGAATACTTCAACAATAAAACTATTTATTTTACGCTTAAGCCTGCCATACGTCGGGACAGTCCCGTTTTTGAGCCTCGAGTGTCCCGTATTTTAACTCCGTTCCATTTCTGCTATCAATATCAGCTTATTCGAAAAGTGAAAAACAAAATATCCTGACATTGGCTGGGAATCCTGTAATTAGTGAATGAACAGAACGCTGTTGCATGTAACAGTTTGGAGGAAGTTATTACACCACCCTGTTCGACTTGATAGCGAGCGTAATTTGCAATGCTACTTTTTCCATTGAAATTGATGGAAACTCTCCGGATCAAAAAAAAAAAAAAAAAAAAGGATTTGAGTATTTCTACATTTACAAACACAGGGAAGATGGCTGACCTTTTCTCCAGTAACACATTAGATAAGTTAACAAAAATTATAATCGTTTTCAGAGGCTAGGGGCACAGAATTGTGCTTTGGTCCAGGACTTAGAAAAATGTAACTCTGGTCCTGACAATTACACACGACACAGGGTGAAAAAGCAGCTTTTCATCAGATTAAACTGACGAATGTAATTTTGGCAAATACAGCCATGTAAATAAATATTGCTAAACGCGCGAAGAATATTGAAGGTATATTGTACCACTGATTTAAATAGTTTGCATATTGTTCTCCTGTAAAGCATTTTTATAGCACATCTTAGTTTTTTAGGCATCTTTAGTCTATACAATTAATTGCAGGGTACGAACAGAGAAAAGCAGCTGCTGCTTAGTGAACTTTCGCCTATTATACGTATTCAAAGAAAGATAAATAAATAAAATGAAATCTTTTACTTTTAGTCTCACGGTTATGCCTGTTATGCTCAAGGTGACGGTGATGATGAGAAATGAATGAAATGACGGAATGAAGAAAGTGAGATTCCCGAGAAAACCCACCCACAAGGTGTTTGTCCATCACAAAGTCACTTGGCGCGAGCTGGGATCGAACTAGGGACCCCATGCAGCAGAGGTGAACGCTCTGCCACTGAGCCACCTCGGGCCTATTATACTTTTGTTCATAACCAGACTATAGTTCAATTCATTGTGTTGGAAAGTTGAGGGGAGGGGGGATCTGAGGTGTCCCGTATTCTCATGGAGAAAATATGGCAGGTTTATTTACGCTGGAAGATGTTAATTTCATGTAAGACATTTTGAAACATTTATTTGTTTCATACAACATGAATTGTATCTTTGTTTTAAATTAATAGACCCCTTTTGGTATCCATATTTGGCGAACGTCAGTCAGGCTTCTGGATGACTTGATTTACATTTGTTCGTTTGTCTGCCGAGCTCCTTTATGGCTAAGCATTTAGTGTACGCGTCTTCGGCGTGGGTGACCCGGGTTAGCTTCCCGGAGGGAGCTCACGTGGTTCGGATTCCACTTTAATCAGTAGGTCCCGTCTTATATAGCCTCGCTGCTGAAAGGGACGTTATACACAAAATCAACTGAACTTTCAGCCTTTTAAGTTAAAATTTTCAGAGTACAAGCACGAGACACACTAAATTTCCTGTTTAGATTTTGGCGGCATACCAACGTAAAATATCAAAATGGCGGCCATTTCGTCAAATGAGCGAGTATCTACGCTATGAAGCGCAATTTTCAGTCTTTTAACTTGAAATTTTGACGGTAGAAGCACAAGATATGCTAAAGTTGCTGTGTAGATTTTCTCGGCGGTCCAATGTAAAAAAAATCAAAATAGCGGCCATTTTTTCAAATCCCACAGAATCCAATATAGTGACGGTGCCTACACGCATGGTAGTTCCTACTAGTGTCTCATTCCCACAGCCTGGTGTATATTGTTGTGCTCACCAAGTGCATCATACGCCTCCCAATAATGTGCAATGTGCGTTACGCCGCACCCCATTGTGTTATGCGCCTGTAGTGCAAGCTTTATGTGACGCTTCCATTCTTGAAGCAGTGCCAAAATCTTTAGTTAAAAATTGTTTCCGTATTTTTTGCGTGCCAAAATCGGACAATGATGTCCGCGTAATCTACGACTGTTCACACTGGACTTCCGCTTACAGGAACTCCAGCCATGTTTCGCTCCCCACAATCGATAGTGTTCCCTCTTTAGTGGCTCCAGACGATTTCCTCGTGAAAATCGACCTCTCTCAAGGATTTTATCATCTGCAACTCCATCCAGCGACGAGACAATACTTTGGAGTTCGCCTCGCCGGAACATATTATCGTTTTACTAGACTGCCAATGGGCTGGTCCCTCAGCCCGCTCTTTATGCAAGTTGCTACGCAAAATGAGCTTCGCCAGCATCTACCTCCTGGAGTAAAATATCTCGTCTATTATGACGATATTTTGTTAATGGGTCCTCCGGACCTCTTGTGTCAAGCAGTGTCAGTGCTCGAAACCTTACCCTGGTGTATTAATAGACGAAAATCAGTGCTACAACCCGTTCGTGCCCTCACTTTCCTGGGTATTGATGTGAACTTGGATACCAATACTTTAGCAGCTCAACCACGTTATCTTCACATTGTGAAAAGTGTACCATGGACAGTGATACAAAGCTCGCGCCATGCTAGGCAAGTCCTAGCTGGTTATGTTGCCTGGACTGCTCAAGTTAGTTCGCTATCCAACCCCGTCGCCCACGCGATAATTCACCAAGGTGCTTCGGAATTTGTGCGCAAAACAGTGTCACATGTACGTTCACGACCGAGATTAATTTGGCAAGACTCTACCCCTCAGTGTGAATTATTTGTAGATGCAACACCACATTCTATTGCTATTGTTGACAGTGAACAAAAACCCTTATTTGCTATTACCATTGATAAAGAGTATCCCATATTTATTATGGAATTTCTAGCTGTTGCAATTGCTATTTTGCTTTATGCGGAGTAGACGCCGCATATTTGGTCAGACAATCTGGCCGTAGTCTATTGTTTTAAGAAACGCATTTGTCGTGTACCCTACTTATACTGTATATCTCATATTGTATTCAATGATTTCAGGTATACAATTTCACATGTACCAACTGTGGAAAATAAAGCTGATAGCTTGTCGCGGGCTGGCGCCCGATTCTTCTCATGCCCTCGACCAATCAGGGAGCAGCAGCCGTCAAGCCACAACTTAAAAGTGGATGACGGAGGCTAATCCCGCCATATTGCGATCTAGAGCCTGAGGAGAAAGAGGACGCTCAGCGCGCGGCAGCTATCTTGATTGATTGTAGTCAATTGTTGAAAGTTGTAACTATGACAATATTGAAATATAAATCACATTTTAACACTTTTACCCCAAAGACATTAAAATATTTCGAAAAAAAACAATTAAACCCGAAAAAACCCGAAAGTGCCCGAAAAAACCCATATGGGCCCAGGTTGGTTTGGCTTTTTCAAAAAAGCCCGGGTTTTTTCAAACCCTGGTTCATGATGAGCTTTTTTCCTCAAAAAATTTTAATAGTAGTCGCTAATGGTTTTCTACAGATGTTAATGTTAAATTGTTTAATTTTTTCAAACTTCCGATGTCCACGTTTTTGTACCTACACATCGTGAAAGAGTGTCAGGAGAAAGGGTTAACACTCGGAAAATGAAATTTTTGAGTTTTACGTCCCACGTTTATGCCGGTTAGGCTAAAGAAGACGATGATGATGAGAGATGAATGAAAATGGTGGAATGAAGAAAGTGGGAGGAAACGGGAAAATCCCGAGAAAACCCACGCACACGGTGTTTGTCCACCACAAAGGTCACTTGACAGGAGCAGGGTTTGAGCCAGGAATCCCTTTCACCAGAGATGAACGCTCTGCCACTGAGCCACCGCGGCCCGCAAAAAATCAAAATAAGACAGTCTGGTGCAGGTGTAGTTTTGGTGCACTACATTTTGGAAGATTTACAGGTAAAATTCAATACTTTCCATGAAAAGACATGTTTATAAGGAACGAATTTCTACAGGTAACTTAATTACATACAATGTAATACGACTGTATCTTAGGTTTACTAATGTTAAATCATTACAAGTGCTTTACGACGAATAAAACAAATGAGTGCATATGAAAAATGGCTCTATTAGATGTTATTTTCCACGGGCGGCTTATTTCTGCACCTGTGTACACCGGCATAATATTTCTGCACAGTGTGCAGAACCTGTATTTTGTTTACAAGTGGAGAGTTACTAGTATGAAACAACAACAAGTTTTGTTGAAACTTGTATTATTCTCAAAACGCACTTCCTTCCACTACCCTCGATTCTGTGCATACACACTATCGCTGACGTGCCTGCTCCCTTCGGACGTATTCCCGCGCGGGCCCACCAGCTTCGCCCTATCTGACTCGGTTCGATAGCATTCGTGCTATTTAGTTGCCCCCAGCACAGATTGTTTTGTGCTTTTTTGCGCTGTTTTTATGCTAGACATCTGGAAGCCTTATTTATACGCAAATCGTAAAAGAATTATAATTTTTCAACAATTATTTCTAGAGGTCCCCTTGAATTTTATTTATGCCAAGTAAAATATATTCCGCCCATTGGAAACCGCAAATTTTTTGACTTCGGAAGAGGAATGATGTATTTAGGATGAACAGACGTGCTTGCTGCTGCAGCTTCTGTAGGTGTAAAACGTTTCCTTTCTCTACGGTGTAATGAAATTGTAAGACTTGAGTTTGAAAAAAAAATAACATTTTCTGAAAAATATTTTCTAACGATGTAAAAATAAAAAGGATTTTAAACTTTAATTTACCCTAAGATTTGCTTCCAATTGTTCGTATACGGGTGATTCTAAACTATTTTGCTTTTGCTTCCAACAATTTCTTGATTACATGTTCATGTGGTTTTAAAAATTATATTATGAACGTACACGAAATTTAAAACATTAAAGAAAATCTTCGTCTATTTTCACCCACAAATTATGATTTTTATGAGTAAAATTAATGATGATTTTTTTAAATTCTTAGTTCGTGGTTTCATTACATTATACCACCAACTGGAAAAAATCCTGAAGAACACCTTTAGTATATGTCTTTTTAAATTGTTAGTTCGTGGTTTCATTACAATCGTAATCGAAGCCATATTTCGCTCAGCATCTTCCTCCAGAACACTTCCAGAATCTTCATTTTGATTATTTCCTCACTTCTTAGGACATCATCATACCATGCAAGGCAATGGCAAACTACCATGGACCAAAGGTCTAACTTCGGGCAGAACACCACATCATCATTGTAATTTAAGAAATTTTGTGAATTTAAAATACTTCTTATAGATAATTTACAGTTGGTGCTTGAATCGAAGACGAAAAATTACAAATAATTCTACAATCCATTCAAACATCAGATTACACACCGAGAGTAACTGATGAGAACAACCACAGTCTGTAATATGAATGCCGCTGCCCACACACACTATTGAAGAAATTCTCCCAAAGAGTACGTGTGCATTCTTTGGTGACTCACTAACGCGCACTCTTTGGGAAACTGCAGTCAACTCGAGTAAAATTCATCCATGTGGCTACACATGCAAGACCACCGAAACAAATCCATGGTAAAGAATTCTATCTGCATTCATGTTTTCTACCACGCAACAAGGGTACTGTAGTTAGCTGCTATATCAGAATAATTTCTTAACTAAGAGTATTAAAATCTTACATCAAGAATTCAAAAATGTTATTTTTAGCGCTGTATTTTCTGTTTGCAGCGATCCGTTAACTTCCCTTTTTTTCGTATCAACTCTCACATAAAGACGCATCAAACAACGTAGCAATAAAATTCTGTGTGTTACCACTTTAGCGTAATTGGCACTGCGCGCTCTTAGGGCGTGCGTACTCTTTGGTAACCCTCCTCTCTCTCTCTCTCTCTCTCTCTCTCTCTATATATATATATATATATATATATATATATATATATATATATATATTGCGCACTCCCTGCTGGTCTAGTAGTTAGCGTGTGCACCTGTGGTGTACACACGTCATAATTATAAATACCTTAGTTTCTTTTTCAATTCGGCCTTACATGAATTGAGTTTGAAAAGTTATTTTGTAATTTAAGTTTAAAATAATAGGGCCTACTTGCACTAAGTGTTAATATGACTGAATAAAACAACACCTGCGTATAATTTCTTACGAAAAGTTGTCCGTTACTAAAGGCATACCTAAAAATGAATGAATGATTGGGAAAATGAATTCATCTTAATTGTTTCAATCTCACACAATGATATACGATAATCTTTTACCTGATGTTTTGTTAACATTTCCTATTATTTTTTATGCTATTCTTTCAAAAAATCAGTTATAGCAGCCACGGATTAAATTTATTTATATATTTGTGTACTTATTAATTTTTATACATAGTTTCAGTAATAAATTTTGGAGCACTGATAATACATATCACAAAATTTATAAAGTGTGCACAGATAAAACAATGCAATCCTTACTAAACAAAACGCCCTGAAAACGATAATGTAGTTAGTTTTCTCGTATCAGGCTCAGATTTTCTGTTATGATAATGATGATGATTAACTGCTGACAGGAGTAAATGTAATTTGAGGTATAAAATAAAAGGTGCTTATGGAAGTAAATTCTAAGTTTTAATGGAAGAAATACATGCATGTGATATTAAACATTGCAAATATATCATTGTTTATATCATTATTACTTATTCATATACAAAGTGTTCCGGGAAAAAGCGAAAACTTAGCTTATGTGTTCAGAAACTTTACACAAGAAAGATCTGCAACTTTGATCGAAAACGCTTAATTACGGAGATAGGGATAATAATAGAGTAAGAGGAAGGGCCAATTCCAGTAATTACTTTTAATAAAGCTCTCTCTCCGTAAATAAGCGATTTCGACCAAAGGCACAAAAAAACATTTTTCTTGTATTGAGACCCTGAGCACATATGATAAGTTTGCCAGTTTATGCCTGGAACACCCTGCATGTTTACTTATAAGCTCGATTAAGAAAAATAATTAACAGCAAAGACAATTTCGAAACATTTTCCCGTCATTGTGATGTCCTCTGTCAGGAGGAACTAACAGTAATCTCTCATATGGACGGGTTTCTTTTTCCTTTATAACGTTTTTCCATCTGTTTGAGTTTTACGTCCCACGTTTATGCCGGTTAGGCTAAAGAAGACGGTGATGATGAGAGATGAATGAAAATGGTGGAATGAAGAAAGTGGGAGGAAACGGGAAAATCCCGAGAAAACCCACGCACACGGTGTTTGTCCACCACAAAGGTCACTTGACAGGAGCAGGGTTTGAACCAGGAATCCCTTTCACCAGAGATGAACGCTCTGCCACTGAGCCACCGCGGCCCGCAAAAAATCAAAATAAGACAGTCTGGTGCAGGTGTAGTTTTGGTGCACTACATTTTGGAAGATTTACAGGTAAAATTCAATACTTTCCATGAAAAGACATGTTTATAAGGAACGAATTTCTACAGGTAACTTAATTACATACAATGTAATACGACTGTATCTTAGGTTTACTAATGTTAAATCATTACAAGTGCTTTACGACGAATAAAACAAATGAGTGCATATGAAAAATGGCTCTATTAGATGTTATTTTCCACGGGCGGCTTATTTCTGCACCGTGTACACCGGCATAATATTTCTGCACAGTGTGCAGAACCTGTATTTTGTTTACAAGTGGAGAGTTACTAGTATGAAACAACAACAAGTTTTGTTGAAACTTGTATTATTCTCAAAACGCACTTCCTTCCACTACCCTCGATTCTGTGCATACACACTATCGCTGACGTGCCTGCTCCCTTCGGACGTATTCCCGCGCGGGCCCACCAGCTTCGCCCTATCTGACTCGGTTCGATAGCATTCGTGCTATTTAGTTGCCCCCAGCACAGATTGTTTTGTGCTTTTTTGCGCTGTTTTTATGCTAGACATCTGGAAGCCTTATTTATACGCAAATCGTAAAAGAATTATAATTTTTCAACAATTATTTCTAGAGGTCCCCTTGAATTTTATTTATGCCAAGTAAAATATATTCCGCCCATTGGAAACCGTCTAGGGGACATTAAAAAAGAAACTGGTGAAAGAATTATAATTTTTCAATTTTTTTCTAGTATTGCGCCACAAGTAAACCTGTACACAAGAGCGTTTAACCACTACCTCATTTCTCCTTATTTTTTTTAATTGGAAGTTTTCGTTCATATGTGAAACAAGTCCTGCAATATATAATCTAGTGGATCTTATTAGGTTACTAAAGATACACTAAATACTAGAGAATACTAAAGGAACACAAACCTTGTCATGGCACAAGCATTATGAGAAATTGTCCACGTTTCTCTAAGATAATTATCTTCCTTTTTGTTATTTAGGCTTAAAACTAATGTACAAATCCGAACTTGTGTTCGTTCAGGTTTATTTTCGGCGCACCACCCGGAATAATTGATTGATGAAAAATTTTAATTATTTCACCAATTTCCTTCTTATTGCTTCTAAAATATTTTCACTGGGCGACATGAAAATATCACACCTGGCATAGATAAAATTATTAACTGCTTCTAGCAGCCAAGTTATCCTTTAACCTCCAGTTGGTTACCGCTTAACTTTCTCAGTGTATCACTCACCGCGCTGACGTTTTCCCCCTGGAGTAGGATTTCTGCTTGGAAATATCGTTCCTTTGATTGTATTATAAGAGTGCAGCCTGTATACCACCTCGCTTTATTAAGTATTTTTGCCATAAGAAAAGGTTGCGGGTCACTTTCTCACTCTATTATGCAACAACTATTCACAAAAGACAAAATCGAGCTATAACTCTAGCAGTACGTCAGAGCACTTAATCTAAATCTATTCAATCTAACCTAACCTAAATTTAGGGATTTACTGTTGTATCGCAGAACCAATTTCAAAATTGAAAAAAAATGTACCAAAACGTACTCCGATCGGTTATATTTGGTTGGATTAGATTAAGTTACGTTCGATTACTTCACATTAGGTTAGGGACATAAAAACTACAGTGCAAAAAACACAAACCAACCTGTGCTAGTCAGGGGCGGATCCAGGACGGATTTCTGGGGGGAGGTACGAAGGTTGTAATAGAGCTACTTTTGAGTACTCCAAACTCTGGAATGGGTTTTATTTATATATAAAATAAGAAAGTTTCCTCATTTGAAAGGGGGACAATCGCCCCGATCGCTCCCCCTGGATCCGCTCCTGGTGCAAGTTGGCCACTAAAAAGCACGAATTCTATATAACTGAGTCAAGCAGGGCAACGCTGGTGGGCCCGCGCGGGGGTGTGTTCGAAGGGAACAAGTGCGTCAGCGACGGTGGGTATACGCGTAAGCGAGGGTAGTGAAAACATGTGGGCTTTGGTAATCATACATATTTCGATATCACTTGTTATGGTTTCATACTAGTAACGCTTCAGTTCTAAACATAAAATACAGCTCTCGTACACTGTGTAGAAATACATTGCTGTTGAGTTAGAAGCCACTTACCTTAAAAACTAAGGCATGTAAACTTTTGCAATTTCAAGAAGAAAATCGTGTACTACAGTTTCTTAACTGTCCTTCGTTTTTTTAAATAAAAAATTAAGTGAAATCCTTAACTTTTTGTCCCACGGTTATGCCGGTTAGGATAAAGAAGACGGTGATGATGAGTAATGAATGAAATGGTGGAATGAAGAAAGTGTAAATAAACGGGAGAACCCCGACGAAACCCACGCAGTCGCTGTTTGCCCACCACAAAGTTCACATGGCGATGGCTGGGATCGAATCCGGGACCCCAAGCACCAGAGGTGAACGTTCTACCACTGAACCAGCGCGGACCCTACAATTGTAATCAAGTTCTTGATATACCTTAGAAGGTCCGTGAAGGTAAGTAGAAAGGTAACAAATAGAATCGAAGTTAATACACAGGTTGGGCTAGGTAGTACCATTTAAATCACATTCTTTGATACCTTCCCCCAAATTTTACATGCCACAGCGCGAGAACATACTATAACCGAATCTACCAATTAACATATGTAACACAACATATAAAATTTATTTCAATTTGAAATGTATATGCATAATATTAAATTAACTCACCAAATGTATATTGCTCTCTCACTTCATACTCAATGAATAATCCATAAAACTATGAGCGTCCTGCTCCTTCAGGAACTGATGCAACATGATATATACTTTAAACAAATATACTTATATTTATAAACATTTTTCCCCACTTGTAAACTCAACGAACTTTGTTTGAACCCCTCACGCACACTGCATCACCATGTGACAAATGAAGAACGCGAACCGAACATACAGGCAGCGCAACCAGACTACGATTTCTGCATTCAGGCTCTTCAGCGGCACTGGCGGCTCGGCGCCTGTCCGATCATCTTTTCAAGGTCGGTCCATCTGCTGTTTGCCGACCTTCTTTTGGTTCCTTTACTTGTCGGCACGCCGTCGTTTCGGCGTCTTTCCGACAACATTTGCCGCGGTCGCCGTCCGCTGTTTGCCGTCTCCTTCCAAAATGTTTGTCAAGGATCGTCTCGTACTTGTATTTTATTTTAAGTATTTACTTCCCATATACCCTTTACGTGCATTCCCTTTACTACATTTCTTTTAATGCATTTACATTTTTTTTATGGTCGGCACGCCGTCAACGTTTCGACGTCTTTACAACTATCATTTTTTATCGCTGTCGTTCCGTCCGCTGTATGACGACTATCTGCCGACTCCGTTTTCACAAGACATGTTTTATGGAATTAGTGCCCACCCACAAGAAAAACCTTCGGACAGTTTCAATTTTTACTTCATCATTAAAGAATATACAGGCTCTATTCATTTAACAAAATTCGACCCTTTGCCGCTGGTACGCGTTATTGCAACTTTCGCTGACGTCGCTTTTCAAGAAATTGCCGGCAGTCTCTTTTTGCAGTCTTCGTCGGACTGTTTCGAGAAAGCTTTACACGAGGGAAATATAAGTCCTAATTCGTATTTTAAAGCAACAAATTACCTTCTAACTCTCTTTGTTTTCTTTTGGTGAACGAATCTCTTTTTGCTCGTCGCGGTCGAAAATCGAGCGGAAAGACGTCGGTGTCCGGCGCCGGCAAACCGACCGCGGCATCTGGTCGGCATGAACAAATTGTCCGACTATAGGCGGTAGGATCCTGATGTGGTTTCTTCTGATCTTCCACTTCTCAACAGCCCTTTTCAGCTTAGGGCTTATTTCAAACTGACACACTAACGTAGTCATGCGTCTGGCAAATCAAATCAGAAAAATAAACACACTACTCAATAAGACTGCTCTTATTTAATATAAATACACATTTACACGTGATGTTTCGATCTTCTAGCCAAGATCCTCATCAGACGTACACTGAGAGATACAAAAAACTACTCAGTATATATACACCATTAATCCCCCTATCTGCTCCCTCATTGGCCCGTTCAAACAGCCAATCAGAAGCGTGAAAATCTATCTGAACTGACCAATGGGAAAACATAACATTCTACCAGAAAGAAACAACAAGGAGCAAACAACCATTAAATACATTAATTCACATACATTTTTCTGTATTTATCAATAATATTTCTCCATTCTCTATTAATGCTGATACCTTTGGTCCAATTCATTAAGTTTACATCCCCTTCTTTTTCTATCCACCAAGCCCCTTTCCCCTTTCTCAGCCACAACCTTTTTTCCCATTTCCAGCACAATAACTTCTTCCCAGTTCAAATCACGTCCTATTTCTTTTACGTGTTTAAAGATCGCGTCAGTTTCTCTGCCATATTTCACATCACTTTTATGTTGTTTAATTTTTTCTTTCAATAATTTCTCCGTCTCCCAATATATTTCATATTACAATCCTTACAATTTACACAATAAATGACACCTTTCTGATCTTTCTTTCTTTTCTCCTCCCTTTGCTTTTTAATATGTCCAACAACGTTCTGCTAAATTTTCTATACACTTTGACCCCATTCCTTTCTTAACATCTTTTTTAAAATCTCGGTATCTTCCCCTAGCCCGACAATTCCTTTCCATATCCCCACATTTTTCACCGCTCTTTTACCTTTCCCAGAGACCACAGATGCTTTAACGATATCCCTTTTACTATAACTATTCTCATACAGATGTTCTTTAAAAATTTCCACATTCTGTTCTACATTCTTGTTACAAATTTTGGTAATGCTTTCTAACATATTTCTTACGAAATTAACTTTTGTGCTTCTATCTGCATTACTTTTCTTATTACAATAAATACCAGCATTACATTCTTTTTAATACCATTGTGTGTTAATGCTCTTCCCTTCCTTACTCATTAAAATGTCAAGATAACATAATACACCTCCATGCTCTGTCTCTAGTTCTAATTCTATTCCCTTCTCCTTATCTTCAATACTACCAACGAACTCTATCAACTCTTCTTTTGATCCTTCCCATATTCCAAAACAATCATCAACGTATCTACATAAAAATCGAAAGTTTTCTTTCCCCTTTTCTACTACATCCTTCTCCCATACATTCATAATTATATGAGACAATACCGGACTTATCTTATATCCTATACTTAAACCATCCTTAATCCTATATATGTCATTCTTAACTTTACAGAAACCAAACTCCCATATTAAGTTTAGGTCTTTTCTAGTTTTCTCTCATTTCCAGGTTTTAACACATTCTCCCCCCATAACACTCTTTATCGTATCAAGTATAGCACTTGTCTTCAGACTAGGAAACATGGCTTTCACATCTAAACTAAACAAAATACTATCATTATTAATTTTAGCATTACTGGTGTAGTTTATTACTTCTCTGTAGTCTTTAACTGCCAAAGTCTTTTGTCTGTCTCTTACCCACTCTAACACTGGTTTCAATTCACTTTCTAGCGGTTCCAAATAACTACTCCTACAGTCCAAAACTGGCCTAAGCTTTATATCTTTTTTGTGTATCTTTGGAAAACTCTTCAACACCAGCACTTTTCCATCTTCCTTCAACCATTTCTTAAGTCCCTTCTTTTTACGTTCTTCTTTTAATTCTTCTATAATTTCTTCTTTCTTCTTGTGAACTAATTCATCCTTTCCAGCCTCTAAATCTTTCACCTTGTTTCATACCACGCTTTATTCATTACTACTGTCGCCCCTCCTTTGTCAGCTCTCTACCACTATGTCCTTCCTTTTCCTAATGATATCATATCATCTTCTTCCTTCTTGTGTCAAATTCGAAGATCTTCTGTTGATTTCTTTCTTTACCAAAACCATTGCCTTCCTTCTTAACCTTTCTCTGTCTTCTTCTTTAACGTCATTCAACGCTTCTTCTATAGAATAGACTATGTCATCGACCCTGCTTATTCCGTCTTTCACATTAAATTTACAACCCAATGAAAGAAAAGGCTTTTGTTTGATTGTTGGGAAGTAGAAGAACAGAAGAAGGGGAGAAATCAACATGAAGCAGCAAGTGCGTTTGGAATGTAATGTAATGTTGAGCGCAATGTAAAAAGAAGGGACTTAAGAAATGGTTGAAGGAAGATGGAAGAGTGCCGGGGTTAAAGGGTTTTCCAAAAATACACAAAAAAGATGTAGAACTTAGGCCAGTTTTGGACTATAGGAATAGTTATTTGGAACCGCTAGAAAGTGAATTGAAACCAGTGTTAGAGAGGGTAAGAGACAGACAAGAGACTTTGGCAGTTAAAGACTACAGAGAAGTAATAAACTACACCAGTAATGCTAAAATTAATAATGATAATATTTTGTTTAGTTTAGATGCGAAAGCCGTGTTCCCTAGTCTGAAGAGAAGTGCTATACTTGATACAATTAAGAGAGTTATGGGGGAGAATGTGTTAAAGGAAGGAAACGGAATAAAGTTAGAAAAGCCCTCAACTTAATATGAGAATTTGGTTTCTGTAAACTTAAGAATGACATATATAGGATTAAGGATGGTTTAAGTACAGGATCTAAGATAAGTCCGGTATTGTCTGATATAATTATGAATGTATGGGAGAAGGATGTGGTAGAAAAGGGGAAAGAAAACATTCGATTTTTATGTAGATACGTTGATGATTGTTTTGGGATATGAGAAGGATCAAAAGAAGGGTTGATAGAGTTCGTTGGTAGTATTGAAGTTAAGGAGAAGGGAATAAAATTAGAACTAGAGACAGAGCATGGAGGTGTATTATGTTATCTTGACATTTTAATGAGTAAGGAAGGGAAGAGCATTACGACACAATGGTATCAAAAAGAATGTAATGCTGGTATTTATTGTAATAAGAAAAGTAATGCAGATAGAAGCACAAAAGTTAATTTCGTAAGAAATATGTTAGAAAGCATTACCAAAATTTGTAACAAGAATGTAGAACAGAATGTGGAAATTTTTAAAGAGCAGCTGTATGAGAATGGTTATAGTAAAAGGGATATCGTTAAAGCATCTGTGGTCTCTGGGAAAAGTAAAAAGGAGGAGGAAAATGTGGGGGTATGGAAAGGCAGTGTAGGGCTAGGGGAAGATACCGAGATTTTAAAAAAGATGTTAAGAAAGGAATGGGGTCAAAGTGTATAGAAAATTTAGCAGAACGTTGTTGGACATATTAAAAAGCAAAGGGAGGAGAAAAGGAAAAAAGATCAGAAAGGTGTCATTTATTGTATAAATTGTAAGGATTGTAATATGAAATATATTGGGGAGACGGGGAAATTATTGAAAGAAAGAATTAAACAACATAAAAGTTATGTGAAATATGGCAGAGAAACTAACGCAATCTTTAAACACGAAAAAGAAAAAGGACATGATGTGAACTGGGAAGACGTTATTCTGATGGAAAGGGGAAAAAAGTTTGTGGCCGAGAAAGGGGAAAGAGGCTTGGTGGATAGAAAAAGAAGGGGATGTAAACTTAATGAATTGGACCAAAGGTATCAGCATTAATGGAGAATAGAGAAATATTATTGATGAATACAGAAAAATGTATGTGAATTAATGTATTTAATGGTTGTTTGCTCCTTATTGTTTTCTTAAGGTAGAATGTTATGTTTTCCCATTGGTCAGTTCAGATAGATTTTCACGCTTCTGATTGGCTGTTTGAACGGGGCAATGAGAGAGCAGATAGGGAGATTAATGGTGTATATATACTGAATAGCTTTTTGTATCTCCCAGTGTACGTCTCATGAGGGTCTTGGCTAGAAGATCGAAACATCACGTGTAAATGTGTTTTTATATTAAATAAATGCAGTCTTTTTCTGGCGTGTGTTTATTTTTCTGATTTGATTTGCAAGACGGATGACTATGTTTGTGTGTTACTTTAATGTAGGAAACATGTAAATTTGTGAATCTGTTATGAGTATTAATTAATTTTATCAACTCTGAAATATCAGTATAGTAACACACAGGAATAGTTACAAACTTCCATTCATCACTGTTTTGCAGGTTTGTAAAAAAATATTATTTAGTTCATTATTTAATATTGAATGAGGATAATGAATCTCAACAATAGCCACTTATTATTTTACACGTAATTCCATTCCTTGATAAAGTTTAGTAGTGTATGATAAGGTGTAATTAAGAAAGTATTCCATAGAATTAATACTGGAAAGCGCAACACAAAAAATATCTATTAGGTTCCATTGTACTTCTTGATGTTCTTTAGGGACGATGCAGGTACCCAGGAGCTGAAAGAAGGATATCTTTTCCAATAAACAAGGTATTTCTTTTTGTTACCTTTTCTTCTTGTTCGTATTATTTTATCTATGTTAGAAGTTTTTGATGACGTCACAGGTTGTAATTCCTCTCAATATAAAATAATCCATCATATGGTTCCTTATTTAAATATTCTATTTCATAAACAGGTGGATCTCTAGGTATTACTTTGTTCACTTCAAATATTTCCCAAGTCCAATTTTGCATGTATTATTTATGAAATTTAGTTTAGTTTTACTAATTCGTACTGTATCAACATCATACCGATTATGCCACACTTGTAATAGGCTATTTTGAGAAACGTTTGCAGGCAGGGCCGGCCTTAGGTAGTGCGGTGCCCGATTGGGAAAATTTGGCGGTGCCTCAACTTTACAAGGTCTGTAGAACCAACGCACACACACACACACACACACACACATATATATATATATAACGACCTTGCCTATAGTTTTCGGGGATGAATGCGTTGTGACGCGGAGAAATTGCTTCTACCCATTATTTGAAACGGGCAGGTTAAATAAATCTAGTTACTAGCAAGAGGATAATTCAGTAATTTAAAGAAACACTCTATTTCATTTGTAAATCTCATGTATTCTGATCAATTAGAAAGTGTAAGTGTAATTATGTTGTAATAGCGGATATGACTTAATGAATTCAGATCACAGTACTCAAGCGTCTGGAGATTTGACCACAAGAAACACTTATAGTTGAGGTAGACATACATTAGTGTTCTGGCTGCTTGGTTCGACGAATGTTCCTATCCTGGGCTTCTCTCTGGGCTACGTTGGCAGATCTTGGGACAATTGAAGGTCTTTAGTCCTAGGTGATGACCATGGAAATATATTGCTGTCACGTTGACCGATATGGAAAACTTCTACAGCTTATGCTGGCAGCTCGGCTTTATAACAACTAGCCGACTAAAAGCCAACCATCGTAAGATGCTAATTCGTAATGTTCGTAACCGCTGAATCTTAATACTGCAAGTTCTCGTATCAAACTCTGATCCGAAACTTCCACCTCAAACTTCTCTCTGACTCCTCTCCTTGATCCAATGTAGATCTGGTTTTTATTCTCCTTTCCAGACGATGGATTTCGTCGCTTCATGTCTCGATATTGGTTACCTCAACTATTGCTCAAACTTTCGTTGCAGACCTTGTCCCATCGTGACCAAAATCCCAGACTGTCAATCTTTGCGAATCTGAATGTTATTCCATATCCAAATTGTGTTTGTGTTAACAAAGAGGTTTCATTACATCTTCCTGAAATTCTGGCTTACATCAATTTTTCTCAATTTCTATTTACACCATACTGCGAGCTAGCGTCTCGACAGTATTTCATGAACATCAAAACACAACCATGCGTAACTTGATTACATAAACAAACAATAACAATAACAATAACGCGTGCCATTCCAACATATCACAATTTCACATCTTTGTAGTTTCTTAACACAGACTTGACTTTATTTAAATTATAATTATGCCAATCACCAATAAATAACCTATAATCATTTAATATTATTTTCCATGTATCTACAATATATATTTATTTTCAAATAGCTCCGAAAGTAATGAAGCAAAAATTATATTAATTGTACAAAATTTTAATTGAAGTTTAGGCTACATTGTAAGAAATAGAAAAGTTTACTACTAGATGTAGAAATGATGATATACGTTAAAAAGTTAAAAAGCTCCAATGCGTACTCTTAAGGACTAGTGTCCCAAAGAGTGCGTTTTGCGGTCCCTAAGAGGGCGCACTCAATACCTATCATACTTGAAACCCAAACCCCTTCGTAAGATGAACACTGTTCATGTCATCATCGTTTACAATTAATGCACTGAATACAGTCTTCATCAATTGGTTCTTCATTCAATTCGTGACACATTGCGCATGAAGTTTTGGTTGATCTCAGCTGCAGTTTTCTTTGTTGAAGTGGATTGTTCATCCGGATGATCAAAGAGTTTTCTCTTTGACTTAACATTTCCTTTGACTCGTTTGCTCTGAAGAAACTTGTGAAATGAAGAAATAGTAAACATTTCAGATCGACATTTGGTACGGGCAATTTGTCGCAAATTTTTTGACTTCGGAAGAGGAATGATGTATTTAGGATGAACAGACGTGCTTGCTGCTGCAGCTTCTGTAGGTGTAAAACGTTTCCTTTCTCTACGGTGTAATGAAATTGTAAGACTTGAGTTTGAAAAAAAAATAACATTTTCTGAAAAATATTTTCTAACGATGTAAAAATAAAAAGGATTTTAAACTTTAATTTACCCTAAGGTTTGCTTCCAATTGTTCGTATACGGGTGATTCTAAACTATTTTGCTTTTGCTTCCAACAATTTCTTGATTACATGTTCATGTGGTTTTAAAAATTATATTATGAACGTACACGAAATTTAAAACATTAAAGAAAATCTTCGTCTATTTTCACCCACAAATTATGATTTTTATGAGTAAAATTAATGATGATTTTTTTAAATTCTTAGTTCGTGGTTTCATTACATTATACCACCAACTGGAAAAAATCCTGAAGAACACCTTTAGTATATGTCTTTTTAAATTGTTAGTTCGTGGTTTCATTACAATCGTAATCGAAGCCATATTTCGCTCAGCATCTTCCTCCAGAACACTTCCAGAATCTTTATTTTGATTATTTCCTCACTTCTTACAAGTAAACCTTACGTTTGGGTGAATCGAGTTGCTGACTGAGACACATATGAAAAAGTAGTACTAAATGTGGTAAGTATTTCAGTGAAGTTTTAGGTGCGAAGCTCCAGGGGTTTAGGAGATACAGCTACCAGAACATCACATGGAAGTACAGAATAGTCTTCATACAGTTGGAGGTAAAAGCTCTGTAAGACCTCTTGTAACGACAAAAGATGAATAACAAATATATGGGTACATATTAGGACTAGGGGGAAGTCATATAGTAAGGGTATACCTAACGGCGGCCATCTTGAAATCCGCCATTTTGAATTAAGGTTAAGTTTTTAAAATAGGAATAGGGTCATGTGATACATGATTTAAGGCGCAAATTTAATCAGAAGAACAATGGTGACGTTAATTTTGATTTACGCGCAATTGGTAAAAAGTTACAGGGAAATTAAATATTGTTGCTGCATATGTATTAGTCCTTTACCCCACCTTGTAAATTTTGTGTTAATGATAATAATTAAATAAAAAGCGGATGGATAAATATTAGGTCTATGGTAAGAGTTGCCTTGATGGCGGCCATGTTCAAATCCGCCATTTTGAATCAGACAAAAGTTTTAAACAAAACGCATAACAGTGACACCTTATTAATAGCAAATTTTACCATAACTCCAACGGTATAACCATTTTTGCTTTATCATTAACCAGCACAAAATTAAATGGATCTCTCCTTACGACTACTGCTTTGACGGAATTGTTAACGACAAATGTGTTAAGTGTAACTGGATTGCCTTTGTAGGTGTGCTCACTGTGAGCAGAGCATTTGTGCAAGTCATGCACTCTTTTCTGAACTACATATTGATTGTACTAATTGAGGACTTTTCTGGAAGAAAGACCCAAGTTCAATTATGACTCAATTCCACTTTGGTCATTTTTCCTTAAATTAGCAACTTGTTTATGTGATAACAAGTGCTGGTTAATGATAAAGCAAAAATGGTTATACCGTTGGATTTATGGTAAAAATTGCTATTAATAAGGTGTCACTCTTATGCGTTTTGTTTAAAACTTTTGTCTGATTCAAAATGGCGGATTTGAACATGGTCGCCATCAAGGCAACTCTTACCATAGACCTAATATTTATCCACCTCCTTTTTATTTAATTATTATCATTAACACAAAATTTACAAGGTGGGATAAAGGACTAATACATATGCTGCAACAATATTTAATTTGCCTGTAACTTTTTAACAATTGCGCGTAAATCAAAATTAACGTCACCATTGTTCTTCTGATTAAATTTGAGCCTTAAATCATGTATCACATGACCCTATTCCTATTTTAAAAACTTAACTTTAATTCAAAATGGCGGATTTCAAGATGGCCGCCGTCAGGTATACCCTTACTATATGACTTCCCCCTAGTCCTAATATGTACCCATATATTTGTTATTCACCTTTTGTCGTTACAAGAGGTCTTACAGGGCTTTTACCTCCAACTGTATGAAGACTATTCTGTACTTTCATGTGATGTTCTGGTAGTTGTATCTCCTAAACCCCTGGAGCTTCGCACCTAAAACTTCACTGAAATACTTACCACATTTAGTACTACTTTTTCATATGTGTCTCAGTCAGCAACTCGATTCACCCAAACGTAAGGTTTACTTGTTAGGACATCATCATACCATGCAAGGCAATGGCAAACTACCATGGACCAAAGGCCTAACTTCGGGCAGAACACCACATCATCATTGTAATTTAAGAAATTTTGTGAATTTAAAATACTTCTTATAGATAATTTACAGTTGGTGCTTGAATTGAAGACGAACAATTACAAATAATTCTACAATCCATTCAAACATCAGATTACACACCGAGAGTAACTGATGAGAACAACCACAGTCTGTAATATGAATGCCGCTGCCCACACACACTATTGAAGAAATTCTCCCAAAGAGTACGTGTGCATTCTTTGGTGACTCACTAACGCGCACTCTTTGGGAAACTGCAGTCAACTCGAGTAAAATTCATCCATGTGGCTACACATGCAAGACCACCGAAACAAATCCATGGTAAAGAATTCTATCTGCATTCATGTTTTCTACCACGCAACAAGGGTACTGTAGTTAGCTGCTATATCAGAATAATTTCTTAACTAAGAGTATTAAAATCTTACATCAAGAATTCAAAAAAGTTATTTTTAGCGCTGTATTTTCTGTTTGCAGCGATCCGTTAACTTCCCTTTTTTTCGTATCAACTCTCACATAAAGACGCATCAAACAACGTAGCAATAAAATTCTGTGTGTTACCACTTTAGCGTAATTGGCACTGCGCGCTCTTAGGGCGTGCGTACTCTTTGGTAACCCTCCTCTCTCTCTCTCTCTCTCTCTCTCTCTCTATATATATATATATATATATATATATATATATTGCGCACTCCCTGCTGGTCTAGTAGTTAGCGTGTGCACCTGTGGTGTACACACGTCATAATTATAAATACCTTAGTTTCTTTTTCAATTCGGCCTTACATGAATTGAGTTTGAAAAGTTATTTTGTAATTTAAGTTTAAAATAATAGGGCCTACTTGCACTAAGTGTTAATATGACTGAATAAAACAACACCTGCGTATAATTTCTTACGAAAAGTTGTCCGTTACTAAAGGCATACCTAAAAATGAATGAATGATTGGGAAAATGAATTCATCTTAATTGTTTCAATCTCACACAATGATATACGATAATCTTTTACCTGATGTTTTGTTAACATTTCCTATTATTTTTTATGCTATTCTTTCAAAAAATCAGTTATAGCAGCCACGGATTAAATTTATTTATATATTTGTGTACTTATTAATTTTTATACATAGTTTCAGTAATAAATTTTGGAGCACTGATAATACATATCACAAAATTTATAAAGTGTGCAGAGATAAAACAATGCAATCCTTACTAAACAAAACGCCCTGAAAACGATAATGTAGTTAGTTTTCTCGTATCAGGCTCAGATTTTCTGTTATGATAATGATGATGATTAACTGCTGACAGGAGTAAATGTAATTTGAGGTATAAAATAAAAGGTGTTTATGGAAGTAAATTCTAAGTTTTAATGGAAGAAATACATGCATGTGATATTAAACATTGCAAATATATCATTGTTTATATCATTATTACTTATTCATATACAAAGTGTTCCGGGAAAAAGCGAAAACTTAGCTTATGTGTTCAGAAACTTTACACAAGAAAGATCTGCAACTTTGATCGAAAACGCTTAATTACGGAGATAGGGATAATAATAGAGTAAGAGGAAGGGCCAATTCCAGTAATTACTTTTAATAAAGCTCTCTCTCCGTAAATAAGCGATTTCGACCAAAGGCACAAAAAAACATTTTTCTTGTATTGAGACCCTGAGCACATATGATAAGTTTGCCAGTTTATGCCTGGAACACCCTGCATGTTTACTTATAAGCTCGATTAAGAAAAATAATTAACAGCAAAGACAATTTCGAAACATTTTCCCGTCATTGTGATGTCCTCTGTCAGGAGGAACTAACAGTAATCTCTCATATGGACGGGTTTCTTTTTCCTTTATAACGTTTTTCCATCTGCAAAATGTTCTGGTGAAAACGTTCAGCTTGTTCATTGCTGATAGCGGCTAATTTTTCAGAGAAATAACTCAAATGGAAATGCAGATAGCGAATGGATTTTAAAATACATATTTCACCCTTGTGTCTCGCAATTTTTCAAGAAAGTTCTGTATAATTATTTCATATTTTTCTTCTCTTATAAGTAAACCTATCGATGTAGAAATCTAGTTTCTTGACTAAACGTGGCAGAAAAGTGTGGAATATCAAGAAACGACCGTAAGCAAAATTTAAGGTGCATTCGTCCATAAAACGGCGCAGTGACTTAAAACCTGATTGATCAGATTAAGCCATAACAATGAGTGTCAAGTTTGAAAATCGGGAGGAAATAGATATCTACTTAAGTATATGTTCATCATGGCCGGCATCTTGTAGTCGAACATCTTGTATCTCTCAACTTTTTTAAATAGGAAGGGCGTCATGTAATATCTCAAATTGGGCTAGTTTACAAGAAATACAAGGGTGTAGTCTATGTTTCCATAAGTTTATATTTGTAAGACAATGAAATGCATATTGGTATGAATTCGTTGGTTCAAAGATTTCTTAACAACTGTATCTTTTTGAAAAGAATTCAAGTCAGGAAAACCTAATGTACGCAAGGCATAATCAGCTTGAGATCGTTATCAACAGTAGACAAAGTGAAATGGCGATGATACGATCACAAACCTTAAGGAACTTACGGAAGATGGAGGACATATTTTTCATTGGATTATTCGAGTCAGAAGACACACCTTCGTAAGTAACCACGTATTCAGTACACACTAGAATACATTCGGTTTTCCTGACGTGATTTAAATAATCCACGAGATTTTTCGCAGGAGAGGGCAAAGTTTGTCCTCTGGTTTTGTATTTTTAATATACGGTACCTATAATAAGAGAAAGGATATGCAAAGAAATCGCACCGAGACTGATTTATTTCATACCATCTCGGTATTCACGGTAGTATCACATAACATAATCAGTAACAACACCAGGAACTTTTGTTTAGTGGGGTGTTCAAAATAAGAGGGCGTGCACTCAGAATAATGATAAACATAGGGCAACCCGAAAGCATAAAAAGCATAATAGCAGTTTAGACATATGGTTGGTACCTTGAACATGGTTGTGGTTGTCTAGAAGGGTCCAGAAGAAACTAATTTTAGAAGCATAGTAAAGCATAATTTTAGAAAATAAAGCATAAAGCATAATTTAAAATATATAACATAGTTCTTGGAAATTTCTATTTAACTGCAAGTTTAACATACTGTATTTAATATTTTTCAAAACCAATATTTACAATGCAAAATCATTGAGAACATAACAATGCAACAATGAAAACTTTATTTTTATTTCTGTATATTTTTCGGTGTAATCCTTTGATGTGGAGAAAAGAAGAAAGAAAACTTCCCGCCAACAATGAATAGTACACAAGATCTCCAAACTATATTGTTATCTGTACATTGAACTTGAACATTTTCTGTACTTTTTGGTGGCATCTTTTACTGTTCCTTTCTGTAAATATGCACCTCTAAGGAGTACACAAGTGATAGAAAAAACTGACTCGAGTAAAGCATATCTCTTTATAGTACATTAAGTAGAAGGTTCATTAAATATGAAAAAATGCGTGCATAAAATATTAATAAATAGATTAAGATATTTAGGATATTTAATGTACAGTAAATATTATACATTATACACGATTAATGTAGAACAATTATTGAAGTTGACAATAAAGCAAATTTGGAAGAAATAAAGCATACTGTGGGTTGCTCTAGATATACTGTACATTTTTACACAAACTCAAAGAAAACAAAATTCTTACGCCCAGGGATGTGTGTAAGGAAATTTGGGGAAATGTTTGGGATGTTGAGGGTATGCAGAATATTCCCTGGACATAATCTATATTTTTACAACAGAAGTTGTAAACATAATAAATAAATAAATAAATAAATAAACTACTGCAGCATTAAATTCAGAAAATATTTGTTTATGCTCGGAAACTTAATGCAAACTATTCATTTACTTGTTAGGGAGAAGCCATACCCTCCCTTCCGGAGTCCATGAATATATCTGTATTGCAATATATTGTTGGGTATACTTGAGAACTGAAAGTAACAGAGCCATCTTAACCCCAGAACGCATATGTGGGATCTGACAGACCCCATAGAGGTAAATAAAGTGCCTTGTAGTATAATAAATCTGCATCAAATCTTCATGTTTTGTGACATCTTATATCTAAATGTGTACGTAATTTTAGCCTTGTGCAAGCAATAATTTCCGAGATATCTGTTATTTTGTATCACTACTCCAAGTTTCCATACCTGGGGCTCCTCAGACCCCAACAAGAAATAATTCATTGCTTGTAATGCTATACATGAACATTGTTAGATAAGTGCATTTTATTTCCATTTAAATATATACTTAAGTTTTTACAGGTGTTTTATAAATTGCGTTGATGAATTAACTTCATTTTAAATCTTAATACTCATCTAACAAACGAAAACTCATATATCTACTTAACTATAAAGGAAACTCATTATATTTGTTTTGTGATTTTCTCTGTGTAGTCCTTTTGCTGTTAGTTTCCGAGATTTGAACGTATTTATGAACCTGCTTGCTAATAATAAACCTCTTTTATTCATAATTTTAATGGCGTAGAGTAAGTACTCTACTTCGCGTGAAGTTAGTGTAACATTATTAAGTATCAGTGTAATTTGGTGATAGTTACAAGATACGCCGACTAGCCAGTGAAAATGAGTTCCGGAAAAGGGAGATCAAAGATTCAGTGAGTTCAAAAGATGGTAACTTCAGAGAAGTTGTGTCTGAGTGACTTGCAGAAGAAGGAATTTTATCTTCTGAGGGAAGTCCTGAAGATAGTCATGAGGAGACTAATGCAGAAGGATAGTTGTTACTTCGAAAACGCACAGCATACGTGATCCGTAAGAAATAGTTCACGTGGAATTGAATTTTCTAATGGCAACGAAACTAGTTTTCGGATCCAGAAGCCGGTGAATAAGGTATTTTAATAGGAAGACGTTGTACAGTATACCTATTACAGTACACTTCACAGTCAGACTCGTCAACACAATGTGTTTCACACACACCTTGACCAGCACACGGCATCAAAACAACTACTCCACAAGGCGCATAGGAGTATTTTATTACACAAGATGCGTTTGATGAAATTATAAAATTATACAAAATATGTTTGATGTTGCACAAATCTTAAAAGGAGAAGCATAGCTTCAGAGAAAAGGTAAAGATGGTAAAATGTTACTCCTACGGAGCTACATGTAAACAGTGTGCATATGTCAAAACAGCATTAGTACTACTAGCACATAATGAACTAATGTTGTAGTAAACGAAATATTCATTTATAATTACTTCCACTGAGATACGCGGATGGGGTCTACTAGACCCCAAGTGTAAAGTTTTTTGAGTATGAGTTCTAGGGTTAACAGTATCAAAGCCACTTGGCCGGGGTCCACGTGAACAGAATGGCGTATATTAATTGCATGTATTAGGAACAAAATTCAGTCATAGGGATAACAACACACTTGTTTGCTCTAGCGCCTGATATGCTGTTAAAACAGCACTGGAGAGTGTATTAGACTGGACAGTAGAATTAACGGCATTAGCACGGGGTCCCCTTAGGCACGAGGCCCGATTGGGAGCAATCGGTCCAATCGGCTTAATGCCGGCCCTGTTTGCAGGTGACATCTTAATACTTGAGTGGTAACCTTCGTTGTATGATTTAACAAGAGGCAATACATTTACATAATTATACGTTTCATACTTTGTGAAATACTTCCACATTTTTTCTTTTAAAGTTCTATGAAAACGCTCTACAATACTAGATTTACATCTGAACATTTAATTCTATTATGTTTGCTTTCGTTATAGTACTTCTGTGTTGTTATATTAATAAATTCATTTCCTCTATTTATTCGCAACGTAATTGATGTTCTGTCTTTGAAAACAACTTTTAATGCTTTTAATACATCATTTGTACTTTTAGATTTTATTGACAGCACCCTAGAGTATCGACTGAACACATCTATCACTGTAAGAATATAACGATATCCGTCATTAAATTTATGAAGAGACTGAAAATCATTAATATCAGTTTCCCACTCATCATCAACATCCATTTCAACACGGCGCACAGTGGGAGATTTCATCAATCTAGGGGAACTTTATTCAATTTTGCGACCATGCAATATAGCAAAGAATACCTGCGATGTAGGTAGCTAAATATGCCGTTGGTATGAAATTGACATGAATTCGCGCGATGGTAGTGTGCAACGGTTGCAAATATGGCCTGAAAAGAGGCAACGAAGTGCACGCGCGTAGAGCCTACGACAGGTACGCTTTATACTAGCAGTTCATTTGACTTGTGTCCTGCTGTGCTTACACAAAGTGATCAGTGCAGTGCTGTAACAGTATTAAGGGTGTCCGAAGGGAAGATCTAGCACTTGAACTTTGCATTGCATTTTATTGTTCCTGGGGGATAGCGTGGAAAAAAGTGTGTGAAAGTGTGGAAAAAATGTTATGTGGGAATTAGAAACAAGGTTTTAAGTAGGTGTTCTGTGGTGTTCAGCCTGCGGATTAAGTTCACCTGAAAGCTTATTTAGGTTAGAAGTGGAAACAATCGAGAAACCTTGCGCAAATTTGCGCAAAAACGTGAAGACGTGATGTAAAAATGTCTCCCGTGTCTACATGGCGTGCTATATTAGATGTGTGGGAACAACATGCGTCAACAAAGCGGTTGAAAGGTTTAACATATTGCATAATAGAAGAAACCGGGATAGGAGAACTTACCACTAGTTCGCCAGGAAGAATAAGAAAATGTATTAATGGTATACGTACTAGTTAAACGGGACAAAGCCAATCGGCACCAGGAGAGGTTGATAGATGACAATGCAACGTGGTTGGAAAATGAAGTGGACTTCAACATAGCGCCTGTTCTGCCAACGGATACTTCTCTTGAAAATAAACGCGGTAGACCGAAAATGTACCTCAAAAGTGCAGAGTAGAAAAGTTAAAGAACATAGAATCAATTTGTTGTTCTTGCCCACACGGGTACGAAAATCAAAAAATCTCCAAGCGTTGCACTTCCAGTTCCGGCGAAATTATCAAAAGATGAAGCTTTGGCGTTACTAGTTGATGCGAATCTTTCGAAAAACCAGTAAAATGTCGTGCGTAATGAGGCAAAATAAGCAGGCTGTAAAATGTATCCATCCTATGATAAGGTTATAGATGCTAAGCAACATTGTTATCCAGACGAAATAAAAATCACAGAAACATCCGTTGACATACCGGTGCAATCCCTTCTTGATGATACTATAAGAAGACTCAGTAAAACGCAAGAAGATACGGTTCGAAATTTGTCCAATGTTCGCAACATTAACATTATTGTTAAGGGGGACTGTGAGGGGACTGTGATGGTGCACAATAAAGTATGTATCGTCAAACTTTTTTAGATGAACATTCAACTGACGAGAGTTTGTTTGGTGTATCTATTGTCCCTATTCAACTGTATAGTGTCACTAACAATCGAAACTGTTCCATTTGGCAAAATCCCGCTCCATCCTCTACTAGATAATGTCATCCCATAAGTTCTGTGTTTGCAAAAGAAACGGTTGAGGCTTTACAAAACGAAGTCCAGAAAGTAGAAGACAAGGAATTTATCGTTCGCCCCAAGATGATTTTCTTGTATGATTGATGGAAAACTGTATAATTCTGCATCCTCATGTGCGTCTACGCAAACATGTTATTTATGTGAAGCGAAACCGAAAGAAATGAATAATCTTAGTATCCCTTCTCATAAAACTTCAGATATGAACTTTTTGACTTTTGGACTCTCTCCGGCTTATTCTTGGATACATCTTTTGGAATGCATTCTCCACATTGCCTACCGCCTAGACATTAAAGGATGGCATGTACGAGGCAAAGAAAATCGGATGAAAATGGAATAATATTAATAAAAAAGAAACTTATCCAAGCAAAATTTTGTAGTGAGCTCGGACTATTGGTAGATATCCCGAAACAACAAACAGGAAATACCAATGATGGCAATATAGCCCGTAAGTTTTTTCGGAATGCTGAAAAATCGTACGAAATAACTGGGTTAAATGTCGACTTAATTAAGCGATTTCCCATTATTTTAGAATGCTTAAATTGTGGTTTTCCGACTGACACAAACATATTTAGTGAGTGCGCTCGTTGCATTTTGGAACTGTATTTACAAGAGTATTCTTGGTATCATATCTCCGTAAGCGTACTCAAAGCCCTATTTCACGGGACAGTATTCTACCTATAGGCCAGCTTCCCGAAGAAGCACAGGAGGTTCGAAACAAGAACAATAAGAAATATAGGGAATTCTTTATAAGAAAATTATCTAGAGGGAATACCAACACGGATTTAATTCATAGATTGCTCATCACTTTTGATCCATATATTGCTAGTAAACGTGCTTCTGCCAAAACCAAACGTTCAGACATAATGTCCGAGGTACTACGATTGTTAAAAGAGCCTTATGTGAATGATTCCTCTGATCATTCCGAACAGAGCAGTGACTAAGACTAATGAACTTATTTTTCCCGTCAGTTTTGCGTACACGCTGACTCTTGTTTATTGTCCTGACTACCTAGTGTAATACACTATCGTGTTTACCTTTCTCACACATGTGTTAATTATTTGGTAAAAAATACACAAATAACATTCTTTATCAAAGAAATCGCATATTTCAATCGAATAAAACGTCAAAACATGCACCATTCAAATGTGCATCATAGATTGAATAAAGTTCCCCTAGATTGATGAAATCTCCCACTGTGCGGCGACAGTAATTGCTTCGATGGGAACACTACTTTTCTTTCTTCTTGTACGCGCCAAAAATGTTCTATCACAAACCAAAACTACTGCAAATCGTTGAAGGAAACTTACACAATCACCGCACGCCGTTTTGAAGCACGAAACTAATAGGGGGCATTTCTACATCTATTTTAATCAACCCGCACAATTGTGCTTCCCCGTATAGAAAGGGATAATATTCACTACATAGAAATCTCCTTTAAAACGACGACGCAATGGTTTGTGTAATGTATATGTTGATTGTTTTAGTAATCACTTTTTTATACAGCGTATGGTAATTTTCTTCTTTGTAGCTATCCAGAATTTCTTTGTAGTTGAAAACGAATATCAATTTGAAAGGTTGTAATGAATTTCGTTTAACACTTTATGGTTTCCATCTTGACCATAATGGACGTTTACACACTCGTTTTCTTCTTCTTATAGGAGATAATACTTTTTCCTTTATTTCTTCTACTCCGTCTCCTTTTACAATTGATGATTTCATAGGTTTTTCGTTCACGATGATGTATTGTTTTGCTTGATTTCCAAGAAGTTATTGTGGATTGTTATTGGAAAATAAATAAGTACATTATTTCTCCTATACAGGCGGATTTGTGTGTTTCCTTGGTCGCGACACATCGCAAATTAAATCTACAATGTGAGATCCTTCTAGTTTATCATCTTTGATGTAAACGGTTCTTTTATTATCTCACGTGATATTACCATCTTATTTCATTCCATGTAGTAAGAATTCTGCTTTTTTGCGATACATTTTGGGTACAGACAACAATATTTCTCCTTCTACTTCAGGTTCTCTGATTTAGTTGACGTAACGAAAGCGTCACAGGTTTTCTTGCTTTCTCATTAAATGTAAATATTTTTGAAGAATATTATTATATTGATTCCATTTATCTTCATCACTAAGAGAGGATACATGTTAAATGTTTTGTACGTCTTGATCCAATATGTTTCACATTTCTCCAGGGCTGGATTGTATACGATTAAGAACTTCAAGGGGAACTAAAATCATTTTCTTTATGTGTTACATTTCACTAACGGAATAGTAAACTTGATAGCGCACCACTTAGAATAGGAGCTTACAATGCAAGTAGGAATCCACGCTGTTGCACTTGTGAATGCTTTCCCTTTTTCGATGGAGTTTCCTTTGTTCATAAGATGTCGAAGCGTACTCTTGTATCTTCTTAATCCCCTAATAACATGCTGGTTTGTAGCAAGTCTTTCACTATATTTGATTTTAACTTGTCAGACTTTCCGTGCACTGTACACCTGCTGCAGGGTTTTCGAAAGAGTTATCCGAGAATGCCGTAATTTGATTTTCACTTGCTAGATTTTAGTTGATTCAGAGGCTTGCTGCAACTTTGTAACAAGTGTGTCAGTTCTAGTTTCTACCAACAGGTGGCACAAACATTTAATCTTAGAAATCTCCTCGCCAGACCGCCATTTGTAATAGGTGCGAACTGTATGAAGCATTAAAACAAGTGGGTAATTAAGATAATTACCTAAGTGTTCCAGTATGTAGAGATAATTTATATTTTAAACGTGTACGTATTATTTGACAAAGTTGTTGAGAAAAATATACTGTATGTTCGTATACAGTAAAGTTCTTGCTGCAGGCTTGCTATGCTAACTTCCACACACTTGCAGTAGACTTGCAATGCAAGTATATACCTGCAGAAGACTTACTATAGTCACTTGCTGAATACCTGATGTAGATTTGCAATGCAAATATATACTTGCAGAATGCTTACTACAAACTTGGTGTAGACTTGCTGGGGACTTGCAGTGCAAGTGGTATCCTTGCAGAGACTTGCTTTCAAACTACACAAACTTGCTGCCAACTTGTGCACTTGCAGTGCAAGTGATATGCTTGGAGAGACTTGCGTCAAATCTGTACTAAATTGCTGCCGACTTGCTGTGCACTTGCAGTACAGGTGAAAACTTGCAGTAGGCTTGCTGTGCAAGTAAACACCTTGCAGAAACTTGTTTTTTAAACTTACAAAACACTTGCACTGCAGGCGTGCTGCAAGTTCGAAGAGCGTCAACTAGGAAGTTTGCATTAAACTTGAAGACTTGCATCACAAGTCCGCTGCAGGTTTGCCAGACTTGAATTGCAAATCTGCTGCAAGTTTGTATCAAGTCGTTTTGGCTATATGGGTCTTAGTTTCAGTGTCTTTGTAAGAGGTACATCACCTTATAATAAATTATGGAACATTCCCAAAGACTACGAATCACTGGGGTGTCTGCGTTTGCCACTATAGCTTTAAGTAATTTAAGATTTGCTTCGAACAGCGTACAAAGAAGATCCCCGTGTTTTGCTACTGGAGACACGCTGATAGAATAAAGAAACACAGTTTAAAACTAGCATTATAAACACAGCTTGAACATCATCAACAGCAACTTCTTCTACGTCGACGGAACATAAAGGTAATTATAAACATTATTAGTAAATATATTCGCTTGTAAACGATTTTTATCTGGGGTATAATGTTTTAAATCGATAAATAAATATCCATGTCGTAACTTTGTTTCGTCGTTAAAGCTGGCTAGAAGAAATTTTGGATTCTCAGGCGTTAATTGATTACTCATATGTTTCATTTTTGATTTATTCCTTGAATTTTTAAATAATACAAGATAAGAAGAATTCAAACTCATATCTGTGCCTCCTTCTCCCTGAAATTTTTGTGTCATAAATATTAGACTAAAATTTCTATGATGAAAACCATTTGTAAACAAGTCATCTATACTACTGTTGACTGCGCACATATTATCGTCAATATTAATCAGACGAGGTTCAGTTTCAGGTAAAAAGTCTTCGTTCAAGGTAATCCTTCAATAAATTGCACCTTCATTGAAATATCTCTGTACGCATTTTGCCACTCTCCATAGTAGTAGTAAATATTACGAATCGATGTATTAAGCATGTGTGATAAATTAGTAAGAAATCGTGTTACAAAGGACGTTTTCCACATCCACTTGGTCTACATCAATACATGAAACTCGATGTTTCGACGTAGTACCCATGTTAAGGAGTATGATATTTCCTTCTCCAACCATGTATTTATTAATGTCCGAATTACATTTCTCTTCTTTTGTTTAAAGGTGCGTATAGCACAGTATGAGACGAATTTGGAATTCTACGTCGTTTTATGTAATTCATCTTATGCACCTTTGTTTCAGGCATGCTAACGATAGTATTACCTCTCCTTTTGTATTTTTTTCTCATTTGTAAATTTAACTTCTACGGTTAGAAATTATTCTTGTTCCATTCATCTGATTCATCTCATCATCACCATCTGTTAACTACAGTGCATAATCATTGGAGTGGGGACACGGTTGCCTAGGGGCTGAGCGCTCACCTCTTGTGCGTGGCTTCCTTGTTCAATTCCCAGCCAGCAATGTTTGTGGTTGACATCATCGTGCCTGTGGGTTTCTCGGGGTACTCCCATTTCTTCCCCACTTTCATTCTATCAATTAGGGATGCGCACGAGTCGAGACATGTCTCGAATCTCGACTCGACTCGACTCGAATTCGAGTCGAGACACACTTTGTAAAATTCGAGACGAGTCGAGACAAACGTATTTCTCGACTCGAATTTTCGAGTCGAGAAAGCTCATAAAAATCTCGATTCGACTCGAATGTCTCGAAAATCTTTCTATACTTTTTAATATTATTTTGAAGAAAGTACTCATTCAGAAACACTCGGCATACAGAATCTCGGAAACTGCAGGATCTGTCAGGTGTTTGAGGAGTGCTGTGCTGAATGTCTTCAACAAGTGGCGAAACCAAGGGGAAACGACGTCCAAACGTCGAGGTGTTGGGCACCCCCCACCTCATTACATATGTAGGGCGTTGTAGGCTGAGCAGACTGGGAAAACAGGACAGGCAGCGAACTGCGTCGGAACTAATATCAGAGTTTAATGCTGGGAAAAGTGCAAGTGTGTCTGAATTAGTGTTGTAAAATATAAGGAAATTTTGAACCTGTTGGTAAAAAACCGTTTATTCCGATTTCTTTCCGGAAAAATTGGAAATATTGAAAAAAAATTAAAAAATGTTTGTATTAGGTTAATTTTACTAGTAATGATATATAAGTTCAAAAATTTCACTATTGCGAATATTAAAATATAGCACTCGAAAATAAAACTATTTCAATTATTATCTGTATTAAAATACTAGATTTACGCGTATTTGTTTGTCCCCACAGAAAAGTTTATATGTTTGTCTCCAGTCCTTTCTACAATGAGATATTGAACCCACAAGTGCTAGAAAGGTGTCGTTTTCATTGGTCGATTCCAAATTTTGTGTAAATTGTCCAGTTCTAATGAATATTAAAAAAAAAGCATGACAATTAGTTCTTTATTAAATTGTTAGGGGTACACTGGAAGTACTGATTTTTTTTTTTTTTAAAGTAAAGCTTCATACCCTACGAGTTATATATTCCAACATCACATAGTTGTATATCTCTCAGGTGTTTGTTTCATGGCCAAATGATAAGAAAACGAAGGATAACCATTTCTGGAGTGTAAGATGAATCTTCATTGTTTGGAGTTATTTTTAAATGAACTCCGTATATAACTGATATAATTAATTGTGTGTGTAATTTATTTACTTATTACATAATGCATGCAAAAAGAAAGAAAACACTGGTCATATATGAATTAGAAATTCCAATCACAAGTCGGCTCAAATGTTGCAAACGGTGCGAGATATTGAAAAAAATAGTCGAAAAAATTTCTCCTTTATGATTCCCGTTGCCGATTTTTATGAAGGCGTTCTTCACTTGTATCTGTAAAGGGACATGTACAGACATGAGGAATGACAAGGAAATTCATGTTCATATGTGAATGATGCGCTGTGTAGAGAGTGAAGGTTCAGCTAGTTGAAAATTAATAGTCTGCACTTATTTCTGTTATGTCGTTTATTCGTGGATGTGCATTAATTACAGAAGTTACAGTTACATACAGTTGCATGCACTAATTACAGTTACATACAAGCCTACCAACATGAAATGTTCTGTTGCAACAAATAGGTCTCTTGAATAAAACAGTTCTCAATATGCTCTTTGGTCTGGTGAAGTTTTGTTAATTTTAACCAAATTACTTCTTAAGAGAAAGAGCAGTAGGCAAATTTCAATAATACTCATGCACTAAAACATATAATTACTATTATTTAATATTGTAATATAGACGCTTACATAAACTTTATGTACAAAATCCTATATGCAATGAAATACATGATTTCTAGTGCGACCGATTATCTATAACAATCAAAATGAAAGTGATTATGTTTCTAACTTAATAACTCTTGAATCATCAGACCGACCACGATGAACTTTTCAACATTGATGAGGTTCGGGATGGTTTTTATAATTTTACTTTGAAGCTGCAACTTGAGGGAAAGGGAGAGGGGAAAACTACATATTAGTGTCGAATCCACAATTTTCGGGGTCGCTGAAATGAACAATGATACTTCCGATGCCATTTAAATCAAAATTCATCCCCACAACTTGGAGGAGGGAGGAGATATATAAAAATCATAGAAAATGACCGATATTAGTGTCGAATCGATAGTTCTCGGGGTCGCCAAGATGAACAGTGACACTTCCGGCTGTTTAAATCCAAATTCAGCTTCGCAACTTGGCGGAAGGGAGAATATATATATGTCGATTTTTCTGTCGGTACGCAACGGTACAGCATACTGACACCTTTTAATGGGAGCGGAATATTTCCTTTTCTGTCTTAAAAATGGGTTGACAAAAATTTTAAAAAAAGATACCAAATAATAAATGTATAGGTTTATTGAAAATCAGAGTTTTTGTTTGTTTGTTTTCGTTTTCCTTTTTTCTTTCAGGAGAAAGAGCTGCGAATTTTTGTTCCTTCTTGAAGCCAGTTATTAATATTCAGGGATGTTTCCCTCGGTGGTACATCATCGTGTTTCCCTTTGTTGATTTCTTTTTCGCACGGTAATATAAACCATAAAGGCTCTGAACCGACCAGATTTTTTTTTTGAAAAGACTGATGTCTTACAACAAAATTTGTCTGTCGCTAATTCAATGGCCACTAGAGCTGGAAAGTTGAGGGTTGAATTCCTGAGATAAATAAAGCAATAAGGCACAAGTGGACGGTGAGCAAAACTCAGACTCTCTCTCTTTCATAAATGGGCTTTCAGTAAACGGAAATGTGCATTCAAGAAGGTTACCGAAGGACCACACAGATGTTATCGAAACTATTGTGCTATTGTTTCTTTATATGCTTTGGCAGAAAACATTTTTTGATATCGAAGCCCGCTCACTTGCGGACACGTTGAGAAAAGCAATTTAGTAAACCAAGCTTCCTGTCTAAAATCTTAGTTTTTTTTCTTGTCATTGAGAAGCAACTTCAACTCGTCGCGCTCTCGAGTTTGTGCTCAATTAAGGTGGAAAAGATTTTGGATCTCTTGGACCACAGCGGCTCAAGGGATCCTGTGAATCTGAACATTTTGCAAGCGGCCTCTGTTTCGGGAACACACACACACACAAAAAAGGTCGTGGGATGAATTTTCACCAATGAAGTATCTTTCATTTAGTTGGTCGTGTGATTTGTTGCGTGGTGTGGCAGACAAGAAAGCTGTAAATATTTTCGAATTATGAAAATTTTAATTGAATTTTAAACATACGTATAAGTGTGTAGAGAAACGTCGAGTAATTATCTCCAGATATGACAAAAAATATAGTCGTTTTTTTTTAAAAAATTGCCAAGGACCATGTGAGTACATTTCTTATCTTATGAACCATGCTTTAAAATATTATGCTGCCTTTTCGTAATTTACGTTGCTGTCTGGAATAGGCTATAAAACATAGATATTTCAACAGGGACGAACGCAAGGGTCGGAATTTGGGGGTCCGGACCCCACGAAATCCTGATTTATGTGCAAATTTAGTATAATTCTAGGGGCTAGTTTACAAATTTTAATATAATTTATCCTCAAATTGAACTTGAACCCCCCCGAATACCTTTGACCCTTCCGAAATAAATAGGGGGGCGCGGTGTCTCAGTGGAAGAGCGTTTACCTCCTGTGCTTGGGGTCCTTGGTTCGATCCCAGCTAGCGCCGTGTGGACTTTGTGGTGGACAAAGACAGCGCTCGTGGGTTTTCTCGGGATTCTCCCATTTCTTTCTACTTTCTTAATTCCCCATTTCATTCATTTCTCATTATCACCGTCTCCTTTAGCCTAACCAGCATAACCGTGGGACGTAAAACTTAAAGATTTCATTTCATTTTTCTTCCGAAAAAATTGCTGCGTACGTGCTTATATTTCAATTATCTGTTACGAAAATGCTGTTCTACTCAAAAGTGTAGGGTTCGAAATCTGAACATCGTGACTTCGTGAAATTACTTTCGGCGAGTTTTTGATATTCAAGTTTACCACAATTTGGGTGGGATGTGGGTTTGGATAAGAATCAAGATCTGAGATCCGGATTTCGGATCCAGATCCGAATTTCGAACCCAGATCCGAGATCCGAATCTAGATCCAAGATTCGAGATCCGGATCCAGATTCGAAATCCGAGATCCGGATCCAAATGATCCTGACCCAATCAGATCCGGATCTTCGGATCCGGCCATCCCTAATCTGAACCCAATCGAACACATCTGGGATGTGATTGAACATGACGTCAGAGCACATAGCCCCCTCCCCGGAATTTACGGGAATTAGGTGACGTGTGTGTGCATATGTGGTGTAAACTCTCTCCAGCGACCTACCAAGGATCATCGCGTGCATCCCAAGACGTGTCGCCGTTGTTATCCGTGCCAAAGGTCGACATACTGACAATTAGGTAGGTAGTCATAATGGTGTGGCTGATGTGTGCGTATATTTTAATTCGTATATTTTGTCTCGAGTCGAGTCGAGACAGAGACTGTCGAGTCGAGACAGAAACATATTTTCGAGTCGAGACAACATTTTCTCGAGACGAGTCGAGACAGGCTTAAATCTCGACTCGACTCGACTCGTGTCATCCCTACTATCAATTCTTCCATAATTATTTACTTGCTTTATCATCGTTTCCATAAGCCTAACGTAATTAATCATGGGACGTCAAATTGAAAATTTCATATAATTTCATTTCATAATCACTCGATGTTAAACTAAAACATTGACATGTTGCCATGAGTCCAAGAGGAGTGTTTCATTTCCAACACGACAACCATAGACATTTATTTAGAACCGAAAAACAGACGTAAGTATATTTATGATATATTACTAATAATATATCCTAAGAATATTTGGAATGTGTGAGAGTGATTTACATGATATTGACAAAGTCCATATTCCTCGATATTTATGCAGTGACTTTCGTTGTGTTGGTCATGAATTGAAATAATGTATTCTTTTCTCTCTTGTCCAATTCCTTTTTTGTTTATAACAATTTCTGTTTGTGTTCGGTAAGGATCTGAAATGTAGATTTTTCTGTGTGCGTTTCTCCTTTCCGATTTTATGGCTGCGTATTGAGCCATTTGCCAAAGAAAACTGTCGAGCTATTTAAAATGATATCATTATCTGTTAGATCTGTTCGTCCTCACGAGGTTGATAGCTTTCCTTACATTCGCTGGTAGCTTTATACATGTCACGGACAATCCTTAGTATTATAGTGCATTTCAATACTTTTATATTTTTCTAAATGTCAGGTCTATTTCTTCTGAACATTTTTTTTTAAATCTGCCTCAAGTCAAGAACATTGTGTACAGCTATAATGTTGGAATTTGAAATCCCACGAATTTTCCCTGCTTTGTCTATTCAGCTAATTTTGTATGTTCCCAATGGATCCATTTTTGTGTTGGTCTGTTTCTGGGTTCCAAGCTCTCTAGTTTTTCTTTCACTGAAATTTTAATGCTATCCATAATTTTAATACCAACATCCTTAATAATAGTGCACTTTGAATCTTCTAAAACGGAAAATCAAATCGACATTTCAATCTCGTATTTCCCTCTCATCTGAAACATTTTTAAAACTAAGCCTCCCTGTTATCAGATTCGTATTATTTTCTGTGTTCAACGATAATCTCTTTCTTATAATTGCTGCTAGTAAGTTGCCGTCATTATCAATGTCAACTCTTCTAAATGACCGGAAAACAATTACTCTACATTGTCTTCTGTCTACTAAACCGTGATCAATTTGATTGGGTGTTTTAGGCTTGTATTACACAAGTGTATTTACGAATGTCGCGGTTTGGAAATTATTTACTTTTCATGATATGATTTTGTATATTTCAACGTTCATGAATAGATACGCCGTTGTCATTGTTTCTTTATGATGGCTTTCCTTTAATCAGTTTGAAAATAATATTCCGTGCTACTTTACGATTGAAACTTTCTAATAGAATTTTCATATGGTATCGCTGGAGTTAGTTTAATACACATTCTACCTCTTCGTAAAATGTAGCAAAACTGTATTACCTGTTCGTCCTTCATTGTTGAGTTTAATTTACATGCTTCAGAAGATATGAACGTTGAAGTGACGAGTTCCTTTATATAATGAGATATTTTAAGATGTCGCAAAAGGAAATGAAAACAAAAACTTCTAGTTGTACTCCATTAGTGGCAGCTTTAAAAATCGTACGTCAGAAGTCTTCTAATTAATGCACGACCAAACCCAAATGACATCTTTCGTAAATTTAGGAGAAATTTATCTAAGAAATATTTACTTATGTAGGCTCTCTTATCCATAGGCGCCGACTTGAAGAAAATATTGAGGGGGGGGGGCAAAACAATGAATAAATATATAATCATATTCAGCCGTTTTCTACCAACTGCTGGATAAAGGCCCCTTTCCCTCCAGATCTCGGTCTGCTGCATCCGCTCCGCTTCTAAATTCATGACCTAAGTCAAATTTGTGTGAACGCATTAAAACAAATTCAAGTTCAAATTCTGGGAATTTCAGTGCACCACATTGATCTTCACTTCTCATATCAGTGTTACCATAGTGTTGGTTGAACCTTCAGTGCTCTATTGACTCTTTTAGGATTTTGGTAACTTTTGTTACCATGGCATACTATGGTCTTTGACCTCTTATTTAGGTTCTATAGCAGGTACTTAAGTCGTTCTTTTATTAGTCAAGTCAAGGATGGACCAAAGAACACCCCAGATGCGTTTTGGAACCAGATAGTCAACTTGGCTGTGCCAAGTGGGTGCGGAAGGGCGTGACTTCTTACTTTTTCTTAAGGCAAATTTCAAAAAATGTTCACGCCTGTAGTTTTCACGATATCAGATTGGAATTATATATACCTTTGGATATTTCTCAAAATTTTCTGAGATCTCTACGTGAAGCCGAGTCCGGGCACGAAGGACGCAAATGTTCCGACGGGCTGATTTTTTAAAAGAAAAAAAATCAGTTTTTCAGGTTCAGGAATACGATACGTACATGTGTGTGACGCCGTTGGAAAGGGTTTGTTATACTAAAGAGAATAACGTTTAAACCATGACTCTAGCCTAAATAGTATTGTCGCAGTAAATTTTTATAATAAGTATATATATATGTGTGTGTATAAAGAGAGAGCCTAAATTCAAACTTTCAACAATTTTTTTGCCCTTTGTTTTTAAGATACAAGATTGTAATTTCGCACACGTATTACGTGCATAACAATGTATTTTTAGAAAAAAATCAGATCCCCACGTCAACCCAGGTCTAGGCCAGAGGGGCAAAATTTTTTGGTTGGATTTGCAAAAATACTTCCGAGTTTTTCCCTAATTATCTGGTTTAGGTGTATGATACGGACATGTGAATTATACCTTTGGAAAGGGCTTATTATACTGAAGAAAATGGCGTTTGAACCATGACTCTAGGCTAAATAGAAATGACGCAGTACATTTTTTAAAAATATTTTATACTTAGGTATATATAAAGGAAGTTCGGGTATCGTGAAATACCATTTTTGTTTCGCTTGTAACTCAGTTAATAATTGCACATTGAAACAGAAAGGAAAACAAGTATACGCCTTACATATTTAGCTTTATGTATGTATATCTTGATAAAGAAATTTCGTTACAGGGCGGGTAAAATTTATAATTTGTAAAGAAACCACTTTGGAGGGTAATATGAAATAGACGGGTGATATAAAATACAAATGCTATATAGAAAAGAAAAAAGTTTTCTGTTGAACATACAATGAATATAGTGACAATATATGAAAATTCAGAATGCCAAGCCATAACTGATTGTGATTACTTGCAAAAGTCATAAATATAATACGCTTCAGGATCGGCATAGTCATTGTGTGCTCACATTAAACATCATGAACGCTGGACCCAAGCTCACCCCTTGTATCATCATACAATTTGCTGTAATAAAAAATACACTTAGCATTGTTATTATCATAAATGTATGTTTAATTGCCCAATACCGATAGACATTTTTGTAATCGGAATACCATACGGAATACGGAATACCATGCTTTTCTTGCGGGTATTCGATATTGCCCTCCACGCCAGCTTGGAAACGAATAAGCTGTTAAACGCATTCGAAGGCGTATAGGATAATAGCGCTTATCAAACTACCACTCTGTATATCCAACGTCATTGTAAATAAAGAATTGTTGTTCTATTAAATTTCAATAGGAAAATACAGGTTGTAATAACAAATCAGATTTTCACGTCTACCAACACAACGAATGTCACAATCACATGAAGACTGACTGTAGAGAATCATGGGGACATGAGGTAGTAGTTTCTTTCCTCTCTGCTTGGAAGCAACAGTAGTATGGGCCCCAATATACCGCACTCTCGATTATCCAAATCGGGGTCCCCATTAACCATAGTGAATGAATCAGGGATGCTTTGGCCCGGCATTGCGTCACCTATTGAAATTTTGCTTATGCTTATTCAGGGGCCGCACGCTGGTGCGAATGAGTCAGAGGTACCTTGGCCCGGCTATGACGTCATTGAATTGGGAGTTTTGAATCAGGTGTTATGATGATTCTTTAAATTTACTAAAAATATGGTCTTGATGATTCATTACGTTATGAAAGAGTACAGGTTTATGAATGCTTTTTTTTTTTATTTTCGTTCCCTTTTATGGCATAAAATTTGGAGATTGTTATATCTTTGATGAGATGGACTAACACGGGTGCAAATGAAATCTTTAGTTTTACGTCCCACGAATATGCCGTTTAGGCTAAAGGAAACGGTGACGACGAGAAATGAATGAAAGTGTGGGAGAAAATTGGAGCATAATGTTGCCCACCACAAAACTATTTTCACGGGGTTTGAACTAGGGACCCCATACAGCAGAGGTGAACGCTCTACCACTGAGCCACCGCACCTCTACTGGTATGAATGAATTAGAGGTAGTTGGTTCGAAATAATATGTTCGTTTGACGCTCCTGAACTGGGATTTTTAGCTTGGAGCTTATGATGGCTTGTTTCCTTCCCTTTTATGGGTACAAAATTACCAAAACAAGGTTTGATCTCTTTCTTCATGACCTATTACATTATGAATTAGTAGACCCCAGTAATAGTATAAATTAGTATTAGTATTAATATGAAACTCGAAAACTTTGGAGTTCCTTTGTGGCTAACAGGTTAGCGTATGCGCCTTTAACGTGACAGACCAGGGTTCGCTTCCCGGAAGGAGCTCATGCGGTTCGGATTTCACGTCAATTAATAGGTTCCTTTTTCGCTGCTGAACGGGACGTTAAACCCAAAATCAACTTAACTTGAAAACTTTGGGAGGAATACTTGATTTTTGGTTGTTATCCCTTTGATGAGATGGACTAACACTGGTGCAAATGAAATTTTTAGTTTTACGTCCCACGATTATGCCGGTTAGGCTAAAGGAGACGGTGACGATGAGAAATGAATGAAAGTATGGGAGAAAATTGGAGTATCCCGATCATAATGTTGCTCACCACAAAACTACTTTGCAGTGTTTGAACCAGGGGCCCCATGCAGCAGAGGTGAACGCTCTACCACTGAGCCACACCGCTCTCACTGGTGCGGATGAATTAGAGGTATTTATATTGTATTCGTTTGTGGATTAAATAAAACTGTTGGAAAGATTTATAAAGATTCTTTCTGCATTGACTTATAATCATATGTTGAAAAGGAAACGTCAACTATATCGTGTTACATATGCTTACGTATTCGTTGTCACAGTATCGTTGGCATTGTTTGTTTGAACAAGTACGATGTTTAATTGTCAAATAGTGTGTAATGATTTACTTTGGAAAGATACAGGAGTTCATTTCATATCATAAGACATGGGTATATTGATGCATCCTTTAAAATTTGACAGGGGTCCACCCACCCCACCCCACCCCTTCAATTTAAGCATTTATAGGACCTCAATATGTATCATGATAAATTTCGGTGGTCCTTTTATGCGTACAAAGTAGTACAACCATGTGTTCGGTTATTGACTTAGTCGTTTCCTTTGATGAGTATCAATGATTGATTTTGGAGCCTTATTACGTTATATGATTATTTGGAGGTGTACTTAAGATTATTTCTTAAATTTGATATGTACTTTGAGATCCATTTCGTTTTATCTTAGGGATGAACATGGATATCTTACATATGCTGATTACTATGTTATAGACATTGCAATCGTCCTGAGTTCGATTCTTGGTGCTAGTTTCAGGAAACCTTAAGTTTTAACGCCCCGCAGAACGATGGTGATGAGAAATGGTAGGTTGAAAACAAGAGAAAACATCATAACTTTACTTGGTTGTGAATTGAAGGGAAGATCTTACACATTAGAGACAAGCGCTGAGCCACCATACTCCATTGAAAAGTTTAGTTTGTTGATTATTACGTTATAGACATTGCATTCGGCTGAGTTCGATTCGTGGTGCTAGTTTCAGGAAAATGTTGAGTTGAACGCCCCTCGAGGCTAAGGGAGACGACGATGATGAGAAATGTTAGGCCAAACAGGAGAAAACATGAACTTGCTTGCAGATTGAAGCATGGACCTCACACATTAGAGACACGCGCTGAGCCATCGTGCCCCATTCGGTGTGGGCATTTTCACGTATGAAAAGAAACATGGACATGTTACGTTACATTACACATTTTCTGCTCATTTTTACGCATACGAGTTTGTTGTGAAATTGCAGAATCTGCTTTTACGAAGAGTATAATATCAGTTTGTTTATTGAATATCTCTAAGAGGTGTAAAAGAGGAACGATTCAGGACCTGGTTAATAACATTAATTTATATCGTTTTTGTTCGCAGATTAAATAAAAATGTTGCAAAGTTAAAAAAAGCTTCTTCGTGCATTGGCTTATAATCATATGTTTAGAAGCAAACGTCAGCTATATTGTGTTACATGTGCTTACGTATTCGTTGTCAGTATCATTACCATTCTTTTGTTATTGCCTATTGAACATATACAGTATTTAATTATCAATGATTTACTTTGAAAGGATATATTTATTTTGAGATGAATAAAAGGGATGAAATGATGTGATTTTGGACATAGTATCTCTCGTTTCCGTCCGTGGATAAAATAAAAAGATGATTCTTTGCTTAAATCTGATTAGTTCATTGTTCGAGTGATTTTTAAACGCTCTGCGTTTGTTGATCAGTAAGCGCTTCATTGATGGAACCGATGTTGCCAAATTTTGGAAATCTAAACTGCTCTGATTCTTTTTGAAACGGTTCCGCTGAGTTCAAGAATTTTCAAAACTAAAATTTTTTCGAATAAAAAATTAAACTTTTTTTAAACGAAAAAAATTTCAAACTAAAATTTCAAACAAAAAAATTTCAGTTTTGAAACAAAAAAAATTAAAATTTCAAACGAAAAATTTTCAAACAAAAGTTTTAAACTTTCAAACTAGAAAGAAAACTTAAACAAAACATTTTTAATCAACTTTTGGAAAATTAAATTAAACTTTTCGAATTAAACTTATAAACTTAAAATTGTTCAAACTCAAGATTTTCAAACCGAATTTTTGAAAACAAATTTTTTAATTTGAAAAAATTTCGAATCAAATTTCAATCTAAAATTTTAAAAATCAATTTTTTGGGAAAATTAAAATTCTTAAATTAAACTTTTTTCGAATTAAACTTATAAACTTATTTTTCAAACTTCTCAAATCGAAAAAAAAACCGAATCAATTTTTTTTCAAACAAACTTTTCGAACTCAGAAAGTTTCTGATTTTGATCTAACTTCTCGTTCAACAGCAAGAATCGGACCTATTGATTAACATAGAATCCGAAACACATGAGTTCCGTCGGAATCGAACTCAGTTTTTCCACGCAAAAGACATGGCAAGTTTACTTTTTAATGTTTGATTAATCGTACCCATTTGGCTGGACAAACTGCAAGTTCTCCAGGAATGAAAATAAAAACTATTTGGTTAGCGGACATTAAGACGTGAGTTAATAAATATTAGTCATTATAGTACTGAACTTGTAAGAAACGGATAACAGCTTAATGTTCAGAGCACAGAACAAACAAAATGCTAAGATTGACAGAATTTCATTGCACGGACAATGTCAAGCACGGAAGTATTTCCTTTCCTCTCACTCCTCTCACTTGTAGGACAAAGTGCTAATCAGCATCTTCCAAGTTAAATGCATTACGATAAAAAATAAAAAAAAAATAAAAAAATCTTTCCTTAAGTCCATTTGAGATTTCAGTGGCCAAGTTCCAGATTCGATTTTTGGCGTTATTATTATGGTCCTCAGATGTTCTTGGAAAGCAGATGCTACAATGATAATTAAAGTTCGTTCAAGGAAAGACCGCTATTTAGGCTAACATCACACAGACACACACACACACACACACACGCATGTACAGACCATTCATTGACATGAATCAAGCAAAGTCGATCAGCTGTAAGGATTAGTTTTCAAGTTTCAGTATATCCTTTAAGTTATTTCTGATTACTCTTCAACATTAGGTCATTGTTGTGTAGCAGATTACTAGATTTAGAGAATCAAGTTCATAACTTCGTAATAGAAATAAATATTAACATTTATAGTAAATCGTGATTTATTTATAAATAAACTGTATATTTATAAATGAAACAAATAAAGGTATCCACTTAAAATTCATAAAACACACAGATTTAGAAAGCACTAACACAGTACACTGTATTATGATACATTACACTATATTTAAGACACTTAATTTTCATTCACTTGTACATTATGAGTTTTTCTTCACAGTTTGTGCTAATTTCTTGAAGCAGATGGATGTTGTTTAAAATTTAGTCTATGAGTGCCATTAACGAGGCCTTCGTAATATAATGTCACATCACTAACGTTAAAAAAGTTTAATAACTCTTCTTGCTTCGACGTATCTTCTGGGAAGAATCGTTTAGGTAAAATGGTGTTTACATTTCTTTCCATGTGTAGTAATAAACGTTCTCCAAACTTTGTTTTTATCTTTTCAGCATACAAAATCATATATGGTATGTTTGTCTCCAGATCACCAATTTTCGTAAATTTTAATGTATTCTTGCTATTTAAAAACTGTAAACATGAAGCCATTTTGATACTTGTATGTATGGTTATTGTTGTAGCTGTTGATGATGATGCTTTTGTAATGCTTTAAAGTTGTTTGAAGTAAGTATTTATATTAAATCATAGGCATATTCATTTACTTAATTAATTGGATAAACTTAATTTCACAATGTATGACATCATTCTTAACCAATAAATCGTAAACTTGACAAATATATTACTGACGCATTAATTTTATTTCCTCACAATGAAGTAATATAAATTCTGAACTTTGATATGGATAATGTAAGTGACTATTATTTATGTCATCACTATATCAGATAAAAATATTAAAATTTGTTTGTCAGTACAATAAGAAATTCCTTTTATATGATTAAATCAATAAATATGCTAACTTCTTAACAAAATAACTCTTGTTTATAGGTATTAATTAATGAAAATTTCGTTTTCGTTTATTAAGGATTTTTAAGCATAGCATTCACATATTTTAGTTTGTCATAATTACAATAATGTTGATTTACACATAAATTAGTTGTAAGCACATATTTTGTTAGGACAGATAATGAATTCTTTAATTATGAGTTATTTACTAAAATATGCTAATTTGTACGAAATATATGCATTAAAATGAAATATCGGCAAATATTTCTTAATCTAATATTTGAGTGTTACTGTTAAACGAAACTTTAATTTTGTAAAAGTATAAATCAGCATTAACATATAAGAAGCTTATACGATAATCATTATTCAACACATAGCTTGAAACTTCAAAAGGATGTTTTATATAAAATTTCAACGTTAATCAGCATATAGATCTGCTCAATATACAGTTTATTAAATTAATACAAAGGAAATACATTATCTAATTACATGATTATAGAAAGCAAATTAATCATAAGCAGTGAACATGTCATCTTATTTTCACACCTTTAATGATAAAATTTCAAGAATGCCTGAATTTAGCATGATAGTCGAATAATCAGCTATTTGTTATTTCATCTAAATTTAACATACGACACGGGATATTAGGTAAAATTAATTTTAATTTAACTTATCTTTTAGTGTAATTTCATTCACAATATGTCGTGCCTTGTGTATGATACATGTTTTTTAATCGTAAAAGCAAGTGAATACGTAAAGGTGAAAAAATTTAAGCAGCATTGTTTTTTAACATTGAACAATTGATAAAAAAGTGTGAACATGGAAAGACAATTGTATATTACAGTTTCGATAGGATATTAAAAAAACGAGGTCCTGAAAAAATTTTAGTTGAGTTGAGTTGATTTTAGTTTAGCGTCCCTTTCAGCAGCGAGGCTATATGAGACGTGGACCTACTGATTAACGTGGAATCCGAACCACATGAGCTCCCGCCGGGAATCGAACCCGGGACTCCCACGCCAAAGGCGCGTACGCTAACCGCTTAGCCACGGAGGAGCTCTGAAAAAAATTTTAATCGGAAACAACAGTTATTACTATTACACGAGTGATCACTATAAAACATTTCATTGTCTGTATCCAACGAAACATTGTGCGTTTTGTAATCGAAAATGCTATATGTTTAAAAAGTTTGAAAACGAAATTAGAAAATAAGTAAGTATCCTAATTAAAATTTTTATTTATTTACTTCTAACATTCGAAATCAAAAAAGTTATTTTATTATGTTCTATGAGAATATGATCTACTTTATAAGATTTATTTTTCATACAATGAATTGATTTAGTGTCTTAAAATCAACCATTGGTTGTTAACAAATGCTAAATTCCTAGATAACTCAATTTTATCCTCAAACTTATCTAAGAATCTACACATCTGTGAATTAATCCGTACACGATCCTGGTTGGTTCGCAATAGGTATATCATATATTATGCTTGCTCTAATGATCAAGTTTCACGTCTTGATGGCTTTTTTTTCAATCCTGGAGAACTTGCAGTTTATGTCCAGCCAAATGGGTACGATTAATCAAACATTAAAAAGTAAACTTGCCATGTCTTTGGCGTGGAAAAACTGAGTTCGATTCCGACGGAACTCATGTGTTTCGGATTCTATGTTAATCAATAGGTCCGATTCTTGCTGTTGAAGGAGAAGTTAAATCAAAATCAGAAACTTTCTGAGTTCGAAAAGTTTGTTTGAAAAAAATTTGATTCGATTTTTTTTTCGATTTGAAAAGTTTGAAAAATAAGTTTATAAGTTTAATTCGAAAAAAGTTTAATTAAAGAATTTTAATTTTCGCATAAAAAATTTGATTTTTAAAATTTTAGATTGAAATTTGATTCGAATTTTTTTCAAATTAAAAAATTTGTTTTCAAAAATTCGGTTTGAAAATCTTGAGTTTGAACATTTTTAAGTTTATAAGTTTAATTCGAAAAGTTTAATTTAATTTTCCAAAATTTGATTAAAAATTTTTTGTTTAAATTTCCTTTCTAGTTTGAAAGTTTAAAACTTTTGTTCGAAAATTTTTCGTTTGAAATTTTTTAAATTTTTTTCGTTTCAAAACTGAAATTTTTTTGTTTGAAATTTTAGTTTGAAAACTTTTTCGTTTAAAAAAAGTTTAATTTTTTATTCGAAAAAAATTTAGTTTTGAAAATTCTTGAACTCAGCGGAACCGTTTCAAAAAGAATCGGAGCCGTTTAGATTTTCAAAATCTGGCAACATCGGTTCCATCAATGAAGCGCTTACTGATCAACAAACGCAGAGCGTTTAAAAATCGCTCGAACAATGAACTAATCAGATTTAAGCAAAGAATCGTCTTTTTATTTAATCCACGGACGGAAACGAGAGATACTAATTATGTCCAAAATCACATCATTTCATCCCTTTTATTCATCTCAAAAGAAATATATCCTTTCAAAGTAAATCATTGACAAATAAATACTGTATATGTTCAATATGCAATAACAAAAGAATGGTAATGATACTGACAACGAATACGTAAGCACATGTAACACAATATAGCTGACGTTTGCTTCTAAACATATGATTATAAGCCAATGCACGAAGAAGCTTTTTTTTTAACTTTGCAACATTTTTATTTAATCTGCGAACGAAAACGATATAAATTAATGTTATTAACCAGGTCCTGAATCGTTCCTCTTTTACACCTCTTAGAGATATTCAATAAACAAACTGATATTATACTCTTCGTAAAAGCAGATTCTGCAATTTCACAACAAACTCGTATGCGTAAAAATGAGCAGAAAATGTGTAATGTAACGTAACATGTCCATGTTTCTTTTCATACGTGAAAATGCCCACACCGAATGGGGCACGATGGCTCAGCGCGTGTCTCTAATGTGTGAGGTCCATGCTTCAATCTGCAAGCAAGTTCATGTTTTCTCCTGTTTGGCCTAACATTTCTCATCATCGTCGTCTCCCTTAGCCTCGAGGGGCGTTCAACTCAACATTTTCCTGAAACTAGCACCACGAATCGAACTCAGACGAATGCAATGTCTATAACGTAATAATCAACAAACTAAACTTTTCAATGGAGTATGGTGGCTCAGCGCTTGTCTCTAATGTGTAAGATCTTCCCTTCAATTCACAACCAAGTAAAGTTATGATGTTTTCTCTTGTTTTCAACCTACCATTTCTCATCACCATCGTTTTGCGGGGCGTTAAAACTTAAGGTTTCCTGAAACTAGCACCAAGAATCGAACTCAGGACGATTGCAATGTCTATAACATAGTAATCAGCATATGTAAGATATCCACGCTCATCCCTAAGATAAAACGAAATGGATCCCAAAGTACATATCAAATTTAAGAAATAATCTTAGGTACACCTCCAAATAATCATATAACGTAATAAGGCTCCAAAATCAATCATTGATACTCATCAAAGGAAACGACTAAGTCAATAACCGAACACATGGTTGTACTACTTTGTACGCATAAAAGGACCACCGAAATTTATCATGATACATATTGAGGTCCTATAAATGCTTAAATTGAAGGGGTGGGGTGGGGTGGGTGGACCCCTGTCAAATTTTAAAGGATGCATCAATATACCCATGTCTTATGATATGAAATGAACTCCTGTATCTTTCCAAAGTAAATCATTACACACTATTTGACAATTAATCATCGTACTTGTTCAAACAAACAATGCCAACGATACTGTGACAACGAATACGTAAGCATATGTAACACGATATAGTTGACGTTTCCTTTTCAACATATGATTATAAGTCAATGCAGAAAGAATCTTTATAAATCTTTCCAACAGTTTTATTTAATCCACAAACGAATACAATATAAATACCTCTAATTCATCCGCACCAGTAGAGAGCGCTGTGGCTCAGTGGTAGAGCGTTCACCTCTGCTGCATGGGGTCCCTGGTTCAAACACTGCAAAGTAGTTTTGTGGTGAGCAACATTATGATCGGGATACTCCAATTTTCTCCCATACTTTCATTCATTTCTCATCGTCACCGTCTCCTTTAGCCTAACCGGCATAATCGTGGGACGTAAAACTAAAAATTTCATTTGCACCAGTGTTAGTCCATCTCATCAAAGGGATAACAACCAAAAATCAAGTATTCCTCCCAAAGTTTTCGAGTTAAGTTGATTTTGAGTTTAACGTCCCGCTCAGCAGCGAAAAAAGAACCTATTAATTGACGTGAAATCCAACCGCATGAGCTCCTTCCGGGAAGCGAAAACTGGTCTGTCACGTTAAAGGCGCATACGCTAACCTGTTAGCGACAAAGGAACTCCAAAGTTTTCGAATTTCATATTAATACTAATACTAATTTATACTATTACTGGGGTCTACTAATTCATAATGTAATAGGTCATGAAGAAAGTGATCAAACCTTGTTTTGGTAATTTTGTACCCATAAAAGGGAACGAAACAAGCCATCATAAGCTCCAAGCTAAAAATCCCAGTTCAGGAGCGTCAAACGAACATATTATTTCGAACCAACTACCTCTAATTCATTCATACCAGTAGAGGTGCGGTGGCTCAGTGGTAGAGCGTTCACCTCTGCTGTATGGGGTCCCTAGTTCAAACCCCGTGAAAATAGTTTTGTGGTGGGCAACATTATGCTCCAATTTTCTCCCACACTTTCATTCATTTCTCATCGTCACCGTCTCCTTTAGCCTAAACGGCATATTCGTGGGACGTAAAACTAAAGATTTCATTTGCACCCGTGTTAGTCCATCTCATCAAAGATATAACAATCTCCAAATTTTATGCCATAAAAGGGAACGAAAATAAAAAAAAAAGCATTCATAAACCTGTACTCTTTCATAACGTAATGAATCATCAAGACCATATATTTAGTAAATTTAAAGAATTATCATAACACCTGATTCAAAACTCCCAATTCAATGACGTCATAGCCGGGCCAAGGTACCTCTGACTCATTCGCACCAGCGTGCGGCCCCTGAATAAGCATAAGCAAAATTTCAATAGGTGATGCAATGCCGGGCCAAAGCATTCCTGATTCATTCACTATGGTCAATGGGGACCCCGATTTGGATAATCGAGAGTGCGGTAGAGTGGGGCCGATACTACTGCAACACATCACAGGTGAGCTAATGAGGTATTCCATATTATCCGACTATTCCATAATACCCGAACTTCCTCTATTTATATACATATATGAAAAGATGGGCCACCTTCAGACTTTCACAAATTCCTCCCGACCTCAGTGTTCAAGATACAAGAACGAAATTTTGCGCACGTATTATGTATATAAGAAGATTTTTTCTTTTAAGATTCAGATCCCTACGTGAACTCAGGCCCGGGCCAGAGGGGCACAAAAATTTCAATTTTTTTCGAAAAATCTAATTTTTTTCAATTTTCTTATTTCTGGTGTATAATACGGACAAGATAGTGGTACCGTTGGAAAGTATGATCTATCCTGAAAAAACGAGGTATGAGCCACGATCCTACGATAAATAGTAAGGAAGCAGTAGCTGTTTGAGTGAAAGTCTAAAGTTTACTTCAAAAAGTGAAAATCCTAAAAAGGTTAAAGGCCGATTTGAAAATGGTGCTTTTTATCGAATAAGAAGGCTGTTCCTAATATTGAATTAAAGGCGCGACGTAATTTACAACAGAAATTCTTGCTCCTCTTTGGTAATTCTTCCTCAACTAGATATATTGGGGGGGGGGGGCGAGGACCCCACCTTTAAATATTGGGGGGCCAAAAGTGCCCTGCCCCCCCAAAGTCGGCGCCTATGCTCCTATCTGTATCTTCAAGAACTTTTACAAGAACTATCCCAAGAAATTCTATTTTCCAGTATAACTTATTTACCAGACTATTTCGTCTTGGGAAGTAACGTAACGAAAGTAAGGAGTTACTTATAACCTGTTACTTTCTAAGGAACCTTTGTTAGTAACACGTTACATATTTCCAAAGAAACATTGACGGTAACGCGTTACAAATTTTTAAGTAACGTATGTAGTTTGCGTTACTTCCGTTACATTTCGGATGAGTACATGTATATATTTTTTTTCGGAAACAAATGTTTCTTCCCTATAAGTAAGTTTTTTCAGAATGGGGCAATGGAACATGAATTATGTCAGTGACCGACAATCAGTCACGGAGACACAGAGAAACAGATCTTCGAGCCACTTGCTGTTTTAGAAAGGAGAGTACAGCCTCAGGGAAATCACGTGTACTGATTGTAAGCACCTGGAAGATTTTGTCAAATTACAGCCCGAAGTATAAAATTCGAGAATTTCGAATTTTCTATTTTTTCCTGTAGCTTCCCCCGTTGTAGATAAATCTGCTTAAGACTTGTTTGATACATACCTTGAATGGATACCTAATTGTTGACATCAATTAAACAGGCCCGTGCGCAGTGTTGCCAACTGGGGAAATTTAAATTTCCCTAAATCTGGGCATTTTTTTTTTAATAAATCTGTACCTTTGCGTCCAAGCGCAAGTCAACTTAAGCTTGTCGAACATTGGTCCTTACTGAACTAAAGCAGGTACATATCGTTACAATGGAATAATGAAGGGGCGCACGAAAAATTCGTATTTCGGTTCTACCCCTTGATCTTTTTAGTTTTTTCGTACTTTTCTGTTTACCGAAATCTATTTTTTTTTGTAATGGGAAGCTTTATTTCTTAAATATCGCCTTGATACTTATAGGATATATTAGTGGTGAACCAGTGTTTATTTTGATAGTTTGCGTCTGTCTACTAGAAGTGTTACCAGCTACAGAAAATTTCAATTTCCGATTTCAGGGGGATATTTTGAAAAAAAAAATATTGTTTGTCTCTATTATTTACCTCTTGTTTGCTACAACGTGATAAACGTACAGGTATCTGAAAGTCTCGTCTCTGCCCTACACAACGCACCATAAAAAGTTTCAATAGCATAATTAGAGGAAATAGTTGAGGTTTACTCTACATCTTTGTTCTCTAACTGGAAAGATAACTGGGATTTTCTTTTAGGTAGCATGAGATATTTTATAATGACATGCTTACTTTAATAGATATCGTCACAATACTTCTAGGATATATTAAGGGGATACCAGGGTTTACTTTAAGATAGCTTGTGTGTCTGTGGCTGCAGTATTGGCAGCTACAGAAAATTTTATTTAACGATTTTAGTTGAAAATTTTGGAAAAATTCCATTTTTTGTCCGCATTATTTCCCTCTTGTTAGCTACATTCAAACAAACGCATCACTGTCTAAAAGCCTCGTCCTTATCCTACAAAATACACCATAAAAACTTTTAGTAGGATAATTCGGGGAAGTACAGTTGAGGTTTATAATAAACCATGTTCTGTAAATAGTAAGAAAATGGAGAATTTTTGACGTAGAATGACATTATTTTCTAAATTTCATGTTTACCTTGTTTGATATCGCCATGATACTTGTAGGATATATTAGTGATCCACTAAGGTTTATTTTTATATAGTTCGAGTCTGTCTGGTGGCAGTGTTTGAGACCAAATATTATTTTCTGATTTTAGGTAATTCGGAAAATTTCCTTTTCTTCCCATTATTATTTCAATCTTGCTGACTACATTGGAACAAATATACAAATATCTGGAAGCCTCCTCTTTGGCCTGCAGATCGCACCATAAATAGTTTCAATAAGATTATTAGGGAAACTGCACCCTAGGCATATCTTGGTTTTTGTTTCTGAGGGGTAAAAAGTGTCAAAATTTGATGTGTATGATGACAGATATTTTTTCCCTTCTCTCTTTGTATGATTTCTTTTTTACACAAGTGTGCATGCGGGACATAGAGTCCGGTTTCTCCTTGTACAACAAGCATCCTTTTCCTTTGCTCACTAGAGCTCCGTTTCTCTTTTTACAAGCGTTTGTGTATACAGTGAAACCTCTGAATAACGGACACGAATGGGACATTAATTTTTGGGAGTTATTAAGAGGTGTCCGTTACAGAGGTTAGAGAAATTTACTTTCTCACAACGGTAATTGTATGCAGTAATATACAGAAAATACATTTTGTATGAGCGTAAATACGTAAAACTCAATTTGAAAATACTTTATTTAGTACATATTTGAGTTACTGGGAGGGATGAAGGAATTCATTTCTGTTAAATAATATTATTGTTGCGGAATGTATTAATATATACGTATACTGCAAAAGGTAATGCATGGCAATTTTGGTAATGTATGGTAATTTTCTTAAGTACATGTATGTCATCACACTAAGCAGTTTTCATTTATTTCAAATTCTCAGAACCTTCTGAAACGATGTGTTTGGAATCAACTAATGGGCTAAATTTTTGTTTAGCGAAAAATACATGCTTTTTCTTCTACAAGGGTAATAAAACTCTTTAGCAAGTGTCCACTGAGAATCTTCAGTACGGTTGCAGAAAGAACATGTATGCGTGTGTGTTTGTGATCGCAGAACCGAGAATAATTTCTGTCCGTTATGAAGAGGTTATTAATATGTTTGAGGAAAAAAGTACTGTCCGCGTCCTATCTGAGAGTGTCTGTAAAAAGGAAGATTTTGTTCCATAAGAGAACATATATTTTTACCAGGACAAAAAAAAAAAAAAAAAAAACTCTCCGTATTATAGAAGTGTCCGTTAAGGGGGTTTCACTGTATATATATGTGATTATAAAAATCGAAAGGGGGCTTTAGTTTTCCCTGTATATCGTTCTTTTTCCTTTTCCTTTCTGTTTTTCGTTATTATTATTACTATTCTTATTCTTATTCTTATTCTTATTCGTTAACACGTTTTGTTTATGTTGATGTGAACATACGCGTGGTTGTTTCACTATAAGTTTATTTATTTATTTCATTTTCCGCCGTAAGAACTTAGCGTTCGTGCCTTCGTCAAGAGATATAGTTACTATCACAATTAATAATAATAATTACAAGAGAAACGCTACAATTAATAATACAATTATTAAAAAATAATATATAATAATACAATATATATAATAATAATATAAAATATATACGTAACAATGAAACATAACAAAGTGTATTTTTAGAGAAAATATAAATTGCACCTTGTTTTATATATTTCTAAAGTCAAATAAATCTTAATATTTGCATTACAAAGAAAGATCACACTGAAGATATTCATCTAAACCATAGTTGAGATGTTTAAGTAAGAGGTGTCTTTTAAACTGCAAGTTTGGCATTCGTTTGACACGATCAGGTAATTTATTATAAAGTTTTATTCCTATGTGGTGTAACGAATTTTGAGGTCTTGTTAGACGGAAAATTTGTATATGAATATGATTTGATTGTTCTTGTGTTGTATTGGTGTAGGTCCGAATTGAGTTGACAGTTTCTTTTATTCATATGTATGAATGATGATGTTTCGAGAATGTATACCGTATACACGGCAATGGTAATATTTTAAGTTTCTGAAACAATGGTCTACTTGGTGTATGAAACGAAACTGATAACATTATTCGTAACATTTTCTTCTGCATTGTAAATACTTTCTTCGCATAACAGGTATTACCTCAGAAAATGAGTCCATACGACAGAATTGACTGGATCAATCCTAAATAAATTGTTTTCAATGTTTCTGTAGTTAGAATCTTACTAACTTTACGTATAAGATATATTTTCGCGCTTAATTTCCTCAACAAATCATTCACGTGATCATCCCATGTTAACTTAGAGTCTAGTGGTTATTGTTTCTGTTCTTTCATTATTTTGTTGTTGTTCTTAAGTGTTCTTTATTATATTTCGTCTTTGGCTGTCTCGGTATTTTTTCTGTTATTATTCTTGAGTTGAGTTTCAGTTTAACGTCCCGTTCAGCAGCAAGGCTATATCAGACGTGGACTTATTGATTAACGTGGAATCCGGACCAAATGAGCTCCCTCCGCGAATCGAACCCGGGTCTCCCGTGTGCTATTATTGTTGTTTCACTTACTTTATAGTTCTTGTTTCTGTGATCTTTTGGTCCTGTCTTTCGGTCTGCATTAAAGCCCTTTTTGTGGTTTGTTTTCGATCTCTCTTTTGTGGTTCCTGGTTGGGATGTTTGACTGTTCTGGTTGCTTTTGTCTTTTCCCATAGGTTCTAGTATCGATTTTTTTTATTCTGTGTCTCTGATTTTTTTAGTTGGATAGATTTCTGTTTATCCCTCTTTTGCTATTTTTTCCTTTTTCTATTTACTTTTCTTGTTTCTCCTTTTCTTTATTCTTTCCCTTTTCGAGTCCCCTCCCGGGGTTTTTGTTTATTTGTGGGCTGGTAAGGTATTTTTGTCTCTAGGAGACAGCATTGTCTTTTCTTTTGCTACAACTCTGTAGTTTGTCTTTGGTTTGTTTCCATGGTGAGTCTCCATACACCTATGATTTTTGGCAGGTTTTTATATGTTTCAAGTCTTTGTTGTGTGCCGATGATTATTTTTCCGATGGGCTTCAGTTCTGTTTTCGTATAAAGGTTTCTTAGGTCCTGCTTCTGTCTGTGTTAGCTCTACGTGGGCGTAGCCGTTCGCATGAACCAGTCCTGTGGCAACCGAGAACCAGTCCCCCTGTGGGTGTATGTTTGCGCCGGAGAAATGTTTGTCACCAAGTCTAATGTAATAATACACATCAGACTATCCAGCAATCTCCTTTCTAGTGATGAGGTTGGTGGCTACAGAATTTCTCCCTCGCATTCTTTTTTGCCCAACATGTCTTGAGGTGTGATGGTTTGGTGCGAGTGTTATTCTTTTTTTGCTTTTCATGTTTGGTTGTAAAACTTTGATGTCTGTGGGATTTATTTTTCTAAGTTGTCTTGTTCTTTAGGAAGGTTTGTTTTGTCTTTTAGTGCTATTTGGTAGAATTTTGTTCGAGTTTCACTGTGAATTTCTCAGGTTCCTTTTCAGGACAATCTGATTTTTTCGTGTGTAGAGGAGTGGAATATCTTTTCTCAGTACTTTTCGTTGGTTGGTGGTTGGAATTTTGTTTCAGAGGTTGCGTATTAAAGATTATTTACATTTCCTGTTTTGTTTTCTAGTTCTGCTTCTTTTTCTTTTTGTCGTTATTTTTGTTGGGTTTGTTGGTGGTTGTTTTACAGTTTCCCCTTGGTTGGTTATGTAAAATTTAACCTTGTTTTAAAGTTTTGGTGGTCCTGAGAAAGACCCTTGTTCTCTTGCTGGTGGTTTTCTTTTGTCTATTCTTGGGAAGTTCTTCAGGAAATCCTGAGGTTCTTCTATGGATTCCCTTCTTGGTTTTCCTTGTGGGGTGTTTTTGTTTCCCTCTTTGCATGGTTTGGTTATTTTTTGTTGTGGTTGGAATATTTCTTTTTGGGAAGTCCTAAGCTACTTGTTTTTCTATGGACTGCCTCTTTCTTGCATCATGTGGGCTGAAGCAGGTTTTGCGTTCTTCTAGAACAATTCCCCCTTTTTTGTAGTGTTGGTTCTTGTTGCCTGTGGTGTTCAATGACTCCTCTGTTTATTTCAACTTTAGTTCTTTTTATTATATTTTGTGTGTTTGCTTTCGAAATTGGTTGGCACTTTGGTGTCTTCAACCAAGTTTATATTTGGTTTTTGAAGCCGTATTAAGGGTTTGCCAAGTTGGATCCCCTATTTATTTGGCTTGGTGGTGTTGCGCAAGATGTCGTAGTACACTAGTTTGCGTAGTGTTTTTAAGGTTCTCTTTCCTTCCCCTGCTCAGCCTGTACCTGGGCCAAAGAGTTCCGGGTTGTTTTCAGTTTTTTGGAGTATTGCTCCTTTACTCTTCTCTTCTTTTCTTGTTTGGCCTTGGTTCACTTCCTCTGTTCTTTGGCCTCTCCTTTGTGTTAAAGGGTATTCTTTGTTTTTGGTTTTCCGGCGTTATACAATCCTTGAGGGTTCGTATTAAAAAGTACGTTTCCACACAAGTCTTTACGAGGTATAGGATGAGATTGGTGGTGGTGATTTTTGTGGTGAGATTGTCGTTTTGTACTGACAAGTACAGTTTTGATTTTTAAATTCTGACTCCTTGGTCTGCGTTGCCACAGTACAATGTATATACAAATGTGCAGGTGGAGCACCGAGTGCGGTTCCGAAGTGTTCACGTAGCGTTATTTTCCTTTGGTCAATGGAGCTTATTTTCTCCATTTTCAGCGTTCATGTGTGATATACAGCAATAAAACCAAACTGAGAGAGAATTTGTTCCCCCTGAGTATCCTTCGTCTTTTTGCCTTGTTTCTTTCATTATTGTTTTTGTTTCAATTTATATAAAGGTTATTATTGTTATTTTTATGGTACTTTTATTCTTCATATTATTTTTGGTTGTGACCACAGTTGCTCTAGTTTCCCACAGGCTGTGCTTCCTTCTCTGTTTCTTTTTGGGTGTTTTTTTTGTTTTCCTTTGTCTTTCTGTTTTTGTCCTCTTCGTTCTGCTTTTCTTTTCCCGTTTTCATTTTCCCTCCTTTCTCTTCCATATAGTATTTATTACTAGTTTCTTTTGGTTTATATCCTTTTTTGTGGTGGTCTTTTGGTTGGTTTCTGTTTTGTCTCAATTTGTGGTTTACAGTTTGGTTTAAGGTCGGGTGTTTTCTCTGTTCTATTTTACTTTTTTCTTTCCATGTTTTTTTTATTTTTTGTTTCCCTCTTCACGTTGACTTTGTTTCCAGGGGTTCTCTTTTTATTTCCGTTTTCTTTTTCTTTTTATCTTCACTTTTCTTTTGCATTTCTTCATATATTCTTTTTTCTGTTCTCTTTCTCTGTTTTCTTGTTTTCTAATCTTGGAGTGTTAGTCTCTCTGTTCTATGTGTGTTTTCTTCCCGTGTTGTTATTGGTTTCTTAGTGTTTTCTTTTTTTATTGGTTGGTCATATGCTGCTTTTGTGAGGTGCTGTTTTAGGTTTTGAGTCTCCTCTATACTATCATTAAGATTCTTTGGGGTATCTTTTGCCACTAGTCTTCTGTTTTGTATTCCATTTTCGCTCTTTCCAAGAATTGTTTGATAATGACTTTTAGTCTTTCCTCTTAGTTTGGGTAGTTCTGTAGTGGGAATATTAGTCTGTCAGTCCCCCGTTTTTAATTTTTCTTATTTTAGCAAGTTTTCTATCTTGGTTCTGACCAGTGCTTTTTTGTAGCCTCTTTGTTATAAAGGTTCTGCCTAGTAATTTTAATCTGGTTTTTAGTCTTTGTTTTCAATGATTCTTGTTAGTCGTAGTCCTTGGCTTGTTGTTTGTGAATTTATCAGTGTCGTGGGGTGTGCTGAGTTTGCTCTCAAGAATTTTTGTTTGGTTGTGGGTTTGTAGGCCTAGTGGATGTCTGTCTGTAGGTGTCGGCATGGTCTTTTCACTATTGTTACATCTAGAAAGTTTATTCGAGTTTGGTCTGTTTCCATGGTGAATTCTAGTCCTCCTTTGTTTCTTTGTAGGTTTCCAATATATGTTTCCAGTTGCTTTTTATTGCCTGGGAAGATTCCCATAATGTCCTTTACAAATCTACATTCGTGTAGAGGTTCTATGGGGCCCGTTTCTGTCTGGGTTAGCTACATGTGAACATAGATTTTCGCATAGGCCACCGACACCGAGGTTTCCGTGGCTGTGCCCTTGCGTTGGAGAAATATTTAGTCACCAAATCTGATGTAGTTGTTATATATCAAAATTATCAGTCCTCTGCTAGAGCGGGGGCTGGTCGCTCCAAGGTTTCTCCTTTGCATTCGTTTTTTCAGCCAGTCATACCTTGAAGTGTAATAGTGTAATACGAGTTCTATGCCTTTTTTGCTTTCTATGCTTGGGTATAGGTTTTTTATGCCTATGGTGTAGTATAGAAGGTTCGTGGGATTAGTTTCCTCGGTTGGTCTGATTCTCTGGAGGAAATCTGTGGTGTCTTTTAGCCATTCTGGTAGTATTGGTAGGAGTTTCATAAGAAAGTGTGTTATGTATTCGTCTAGGCTTTATGGGGGGATGTTGCAGGCTGGTACTATTGGTCTCCCTGATGGGAGATTCCTTGCTGGTCTTGGTTGTTTATGTATTTTGGTGGTAGGTTGAAGCTCGGTAGCTTAGGCCCTTTGTTCATTAGTCTTCCTGCGTGGAAGTGTTTTAGTGCTCCTGTATTTTTCAGTAGGTTCTCAAAAAGGTTATCTTCTTTTCTATCATTTTGATGATTGCTTCTTTGATTGTTTTCTCTGAATGTGGTTTTATCTACCAATTGGAGGAGTGCTCGCTTTTCATAGTCTCTTGTGTTCATTATTGCTAGGCCTCCTGATTTCTCAGTGGGTTTTATATCTTTTTGTGATTTGAGTTGGTATAATGGGTGTGTGTGGCGTAGAGATAGATTTGATTTGTTTCTTTTTTGTAAAGGTTCAATAATTTATTCTTGTAGCAGACCTGTGTATTCCTGAATGCAGTGTATGGTCATGTCTGGTTCTTTGTGCTCTCTTTTTAGCAAGGGGAGTTTTCTGTTCTGGCTCTTTCTTTTCTTATTGATGTCTGGTAGTGTGTGTTTAGTGTCTGCGTTAACTTTTTCAGGTCCTTTCTCAGGGCCATTGTATTTGTTTTATATGTTGGGCAGAAGGATAATCCTTTTTCCAGCATTTCAAGTTGGTCAGGGTTTAAAGTTTTATTTGAGAGGTTGTGTATGAGTGATTCTTTCCTTTTCATGTTTTTGTTTCTGAGTCTGCTCTTTTCTTTCTTCTTATTTGGTCATTACTTTTGTTCAGCTGTTTTGTGGGCTTCACAGGTGTGTTAGGGTTTGGTATGTTTCGTTTGATTTTTTTCTGAGACTTTTGTGGTCCTAAGGACCTTTGGTTTTGGTTGGGGTCTAGCATATTCAGTGTTTCTCTTTCCTGAGCTTTTGGTGCCCCTAACGAGGACCAATGGTTTGTATTCAGGGTTGGCATATTCAACTTAACTCTTTTCTGAGGTTTTGGTGGTCCTAAAAGGGACCTTTTTTTGGCGGTTTTGTATTTTTCTACTTTTGGAAGTTCAAGAACTCAATGAGATTCTCTATTCAGTTTCTAGCTTTGTGAGGTGTTTTGTCTTCTTCTTTGGACCTCTTCTGTTGTTCGTCTGTCTGCTCTTCGCTTTTTTAGGGTTGGATCTTCCTCTTGAGGAAGTTCATAGCTACTTTTTTGCTCTGTGCACTAACTTTTTTTGTTTCTTGTGGCCCAAACCAGGATTTGCGTTCTTCTAGGGCTAACTCCCATTTGTCTTCTTGTTTTGCTCCTAGTTGCTTGTAGTGTTCTATCACTTGTTTGTTTATTTCACTTTCTGCTTTCCTCAATAATAATAATAATAATAATAATAATAATAATAATGAAAAACAAAGGGGAAAGGAAAATGAACGATATACAAGGGAAAACTAAAGCCCCTCTTTGATACTATGTAAATCACACACACACACAGATATATATATATATATATATATATATATATATATATATATATATATATATGTACAAACGCTGGTAAAAAAGAGGAACCGAGCTCTAGTAACAAAGGAAAAGGATGCTTGGTGTAGACGGAGAAACCTGACTTCATGTCCTGCATGCACAGTTGTATATAAAGAATAGTATATTAAATATTCAAATGAAAAATATAAAAGCTCAGGTAGTTATATTGGTTTAAATGCTGTGAAAGTATTTGTTAGAACGTTACAAAAAAAAGGTTTTTCAAATAAAGGGGATTTATGGTAAGAATTTGAAATGAAATGAAATGAAATCTTTGAGTTTTACGTCCCACGGTTATGCCGGTTAGGCTAAAGGAGACGGTGATAATGAGAAATGAATGAAATGGTGGAATGAAGAAAGTGGGAGGAAACGGAACAACCCCGAGAAAACCCACGCACACGGTGTTTGTTCACCACAAAGTTCACTTGGAGGGGGCTGGGATCGAACCCGGGACCCCAAGCACCAGAGGTGAACGCTATACCACTGAGCCACCGCATCATGTATAATCACTGAGCCAGTACATGTATAATCGGCAAAGACATGAATGTGGCATATTTCGTGTCAAAAGTGCAGTAAATAAGGACAATAAAACGAAAATAAATCATGCTTCTCCATTTAGCAACATTTTGTTTTATTCATCCTAATTTTCGTATTTATAATTCTTTTCCTATGAAATTTAGCACAACTATACATTTCCCGATTATACACATAAATGAACTGCGGCAATAAATAGGATGTGAATATCAATATTAATAGGTAATACAATAGGATTATCTACTTCTTTCTACATTCCTGTATATAACTTCACGTTGTTCAGTCGAACGCAAATAGTGATACTGAAATGTAGAACATAGCAACAGTAATATTTGCGTGACGCAGAAATATCTTAACATAAATAAACATAAGAAAGATGGATTTAATGTGTTCCGTAATGATTCGAGTATTAGAGCTTTCCATTGTCATCACATTTTTAGTTTTACATTGTTTACATTGTAAGAAGTGTGTAGTATCCTACAAAGAGATACACTAATACGTACTTTGTTTCTACGAAAGAAGCTGAAGTAGTCTTAAGATGGATACAATTTATTAATAGTAAATTTTCTTAAAAAGTCTATATTTCCCGTTACAAGAAATATATTGGTTATATACGTTTGCAACTACTTAGCATTTTAATTGTCAAATATTTATACCTGGTAGAGTTGATTCAGGTTAAATGCTAGATATAAAACAATAAGAAAGAAAACAATCCTCTACCTATTTTTGTGATCCTTCAAATAAATATATTATCATCGGGCGAAATGTTATGTAAATAATTTAAGCCCACTAGCCTGGTACATTCTTGACAATAACGAAGTCACTGGTAATCACCTGTCATCCAACGTAATTTACACAATAATTTTCTCTCTCCCAAAATTTTACAGTTCACTGGTGTCTGCGCATCCGTGGTCTATGTTAACATCCAGAACAAAATTTATAATATCTGAGCACTCTAGTTCTTCCTGGTTTAACAAAGTTTTGCATCATTGTGGGTGTTGATATGACGATTTAAAATTGCTTTTTGATGGAACATTGCTCCACAAATCACACATTTATGAGGTGTTTTACCTGTATGTATTAAAAAATGTACCTGCAGAGCATGTTTTGTAAAGAACTGTTTACCACATTCGTGGCAGCGATGAGATTTTTTATTTATGTGGGTTAAATTATGTATTTTTATTTGTGACCTTTGAGTGAAACCCTTCCCACACACTTCGCAATAGTGATACTTTTCCTCAGTGTGCGTAAGCAGATGCGTTTCTAAGTGATGTTTCCGAATGAATCCTTTTCCACACTTGTCACAAAAATAAGCCTTTTTCCCTGTATGAGTTAGCATATGTATGTTCAAACTTGATTTTTGAACGAAGCTCTTCCCACAGATTTCGCACTTATGAGACTTAGCACCTGTATGAGAAATCATGTGGAAATTCAAACCTATCTTTTGAATATAACCTTTACCACATATTTCACAACAGAGTGGCTTCTCATCCATATGCATGTACAAGTGACGTTTCAAGGTAGATTTGCGACTGAATCCCTTACCACAATTTTCACAGTGATAAGATTTAAGTTTGGTATGTGTTCTCATGTGATTCAGTAGCCCTAATACTTATTTAAACGTTCTGCTACATTGTTCACATTTATGAGGCTTTTCTTCAGTATGAGTAAAAACGTGTATTTTCAAACCTGATTTAGACGTGTATCCTTTTCCGCAAAGATGGCAATAATGAAGATCTTGCTTCTTCTGCGCTTCTAGGTTCGACTTATGACATAACTCCTTACCACAGTTAAGACAATATTGATATTTGTCCCTGGAATGTGTAAAGTTGCATGTTGTCAAATTTGGGTTAGATCTGAAAGTTTCGCAGCAGTTCTGGCAGTAATATTTCTCATCCATTTGAGTGACAAGGTGATTATCTAAATATAATTTTTTACTAAAGCTTCTGTTACACTTCTTGCATACGTAACGTTTCTGCTCTGTATGTGTAAAGGAATGAGATATCAATTGTGCTCTAGTAGCGAATTTTTTTTCACACTTGTCGCAAGAATAACGCTTTTCGCCGGTATGACTAAGGATGTGTACTCGCAAACTTGAACTCTGAGTAAAACCTTTTCCACACATTTTACACTTATGAGGCCTTTCACCTGTATGAATATTCATATGATTTTCCAAAGCTATTTTGAAATTGAAACATTTGCCACATACATTGCAGCGATAGGACCTTTTATTTAAATGGATACGTAAGTGACTTTGCAAGTTTGAATTGAAAGTGAACTTTTTACTGCAGACACGACAATGAAGGTTCTTCTTACTATGTGTAAACAGGTGAGCTCTTAAGTTTGATTTGTGATTGACCCTTCGGCCATACTCTTTGCAGTTATGAGAGACGACAGCCGTATGTACTGACATGTGACTTCCATCTCTGGATGAATTAGTTATTCTGAAGGAAGAGAAAAAACAATTCATGTTATCTGCTATATCTTACGTGATGCTTTCATCTAGGTTTCATTCATCTCTACACACATTTTTCTATACACAAAAAAACTTCTATAACTGTTAAATATTAGTCTATTGTGATGCGCCGTGTTTTCGAAGTTGTGTGTTAAGCAATCTCACAGTATGTGTAAGCAGACTGTAATTTAAGGCAGTGGAACATTTTCAAGCATATTTCTACATAACGTACACTAGTAGAACAAAAGTAGATAACAGAATCATTTCAGAAAACAAACTGCGGGAATCAAATTTAGTGCTGGTATACAGATACGAAGTTAAACATGTGCATGAAATGAGGGATTTGTGAACTCTGAAAGCCACTGCTTGCTCGATATTACAGGGTAGTAACGTCGAAATCAGGAATTAACACATAACATAAAATCTGAGAATTAACACAATCTAACCGAATAATAATAAAATACAACTTTCTAAATCAACATAAACCACATGTCCAGTACATGTTATACTTTCGTTTGTATATTATAAGGTATATCCATTGAATAACTAACAACAAACACCTTCAAAGTTCTCTGAAATTTAATGAAGGCAATACTGTATGCAAATATATACGTTACAACGCAGAAGTGAACGTTATAATGTCGGACAGAGCCTTGTTACAGCTATACCATTCAAAATGGGGTCATCAGGGCAAATAGCATATTAAAGAGTTAAAGAGGACAAGACTGATTATTTGCGTGAATGATACCAGAATGCTGTGTGAATCATGTGTAAATTGGAAACCACTTACGTTAACTTTTAGCAATCGAAAACCGTCATCATTTTCGGCAAACGTATATGGCTCTTTTCAGGAATAGTATCTAAAGTAGAGATATTTCGTAGTGCTTCGTGACGATTATTCGAAATATCGGTTTGGTATACTTGTACATCAGAAATCTAAGGTGAAAGAGGCATTGCGACAAGTATTAACAAATGCTAAAGATGAAAGTCGTGCCATCAAGGAATTTCTTAGTGATAATGCAGGACAATTTGATAATGCTAAAGTACGTAAAATACTGAAAGAGAACGCCATTTATCAAAGACTCACAGCTCCCTACACACACCAGAGGAGAGTGGTGGTAGCGAACGAGAAATGAGCACCATAGGAAGTGGCAAGAACGTTTCTCTATTCCAATTCAGAAGTACAATTTCCATCTGAAATGTAGACAGAAGTGGTTTCTACTGCAATTTCTATTTTAAACAAAAGAGCAGTGTCATCTCAGAAGGGAGTAAGTCCGTATGAACTTTGGAAGAAGAAGCCTAGAATTAAGCACATGAGATAAATAGGACGCAAGTGCTTTCAGCATATTCCAATACAAAGTAGAAAAATGGTCAAGAAAGCAAAATAAGGACACCTTATTGGATATAATGGAGATAAAGCATATCGTATTTGGATCAAAGATGAAAAGTGAGTAGTAATATCTAGAGATTTTATTTTCAAAGAGAATACAAATGGAAAAACTTCAAGAGAAGTTCAACTTCGAAAAAGACAACCTCAGAATGAAGATACTTCAGAAGAAGGGTCAGAATCTTTTTTTCAGAACCAAGAAATTCAGCTTAAAGATGAGATCGATTCACAGTTACGTCCCACGTCTGGTAATGAAAACGAACTCATTAGTCAAGGAAGAGTACTTAGAGATCGTTAGAAGTTAGGAAAGCAAGCAAAATATGATGATCTTGTGATGTCATTGGAAGAGATTGTAAGTGAAACAGACTATCCCACTTCCTATGATGAAGCTATTCAGAGTAAAAAAGCTATTCGAATTAAAGAAAAGTACTCGAAGTAAAGAGAGTTTTGTATGGAACAAATCGATGGATAATGAGATGGAATCATTACAGGAGAATGAGACATGGGAGTTAAAAAAGAAAGCAAGCAGAAGCAGAAGAAAACAAAAGGAAAGAAAGCAACTCCTTGTAAATGGGTTGATAAAATGAAAACAGAAACAGATTGTAGAAACAAAAAATAGAAAACCAGATTAGTTGCGAAAGGATTTTGTGAAAAGAACGTTGATTATAAACAGACGTTCAGTCCAGTTGCGAAACTTAGAACCATTAGAGCAATTTTAAATGTAGCAGCCAATGAAGTTTTGAACTTATTGCAACTCGATGTGTCACATATGAAACGACCAGAGGGGAATGAAGATGGATCAGAGAAGGTATGTAGGTTAAGAAGAAGTTTATACGGATTCAAGCAAGCACCTCGTTGTTGGAATAAACGTTTTGGTGATTTTTTACTCAATCAAGACTTTAAGAAGAGTGAAGCCGATCCCTGCCTTTTTGCTAGGGAAAGAAAGGAAGACAAGATAATTAGAGGTCTGCGCGGAAGCGGATATCCGTATCAAACTGGGTATTTGCGAATATATATCTCTTTTCTCTGCGGATAGCGGATAAAGTTGCGAATAATGTTTCCTACATTTTTTTTACCCAGAAAAATGCTGTGAATTTTCTAATGGTAGAAAGAGCACCAGAAACATTCATTTTGAATTAAAAGTTTTAAAACTAGTTGAGAAATACTAAAATCAAAATAAAATAGTGTTTGATGCTTGTGTTCAGTGTCAGCAAAAGGACAAAAAATGACACGAGAGAGTTGTCCTTTTATTGCTGTTTTCAATATTTTTAGCAGCCGTTTTGTAGGTGAATGACAACTCTGACCTAAACAGAAAGAAACGAGAGACCACACCGCTACTCCTCAACTACCGCTATTTGCTGTAAAAAAAAAAAAAAAAAAAAAAGAAAGAAAGAAAAATAATTGCCGCCAAAGCCCCTCTGATAAAGCTGAAAATTTCCAGACCATTTGCCTTGAAGAGGAAGATATATCTTTAAATAAAGTTTTTCTAGCCTGAGAGGTCAGGAACCAAAACCCTAATTTAAAACACCGTATCCCCTTCCATAAACTGGAAACTGGTCAGCAGAATTATCTTTGCCTTTTGTGGCAAACTGGAGAGGCGCGTAGGTCACCGAAATAGTAAACAAATCACATCATACGCTCATCTTTCTCTCTCCCTCTCTTAAAAGAAAAGAAAAAATCTTCTTCAGTTTTGTTTGATGTACAGCAGATACTGAATGCACATTTGCGACCCCACAGATTTCTCTCTTCGGAGAGGTGCCACGGACCTCAATGAACATTCCGAGGGATTGGAGTTTTATAACAGCAATTATTTCTCTCTCTTTCTTCTTGTATGTGTATATGTATGTATGTTCTAGGCTTCTAGTAAAGAAAGAACAACCAATGCGTTGTTTCTCCTACCCTAAATGTGTCCAACAATGACTGGGGGCTGCAAAGAAATGCAGTAAATTCTAAACTTCCTCTATTGCCCCCTCCCGAAGTTAACGGTATAGACTTCCTATTTGTATTCGAAGTTATTTTCACTTCTAGTTTCAGTAAAAGCGTGGTCGTGAAACCTTGAGTTGATTTTGAGTTTAACGTCCCGTTCAGCAGCGAGGCTATGAGACGTGGACCTACTGATTAACGTGGAATCCGAACCAAATAAGCTCCCGCCGGGAATTGAACCCGGGTCTCCCACGCCAAACCGCGTACGCTAACCGCTTAGCCACGAAGGAGCTTGGACGTGAAAGCATACATTGTATTGCGTTCTTAGTTTTGTCATTTATTTTTTAAATTTAATGCAATTACTGGTGCTAGTAACAGTTCGGGATATGTGGATGTGTTTGCGGTCCTATTATTAATATTTATTTCCTAATAACGATTATTTCTATTTCGTCTTTTTGTTTAGAACAAATGCCCCGTTTTTTATGAGTAATGATGAAGTTTGAAAACTTAGTGACGTGCTCTAAAATTAGTCGATGAGGGGATATGACCTACGTCGCATTATTTTGGTCCGATATCTACATTTGAAGATCTTGGGTAAGTACATAAATCGTTCATTAATTTCTAATTTGTATCTGCACGGTTTCTATTGCATTTTATTTATCGTATTTAATATTTGATCACGAGGAAATTGGTATAATATATTGTTTCATTTGATTCAGAAAACTACGTATATTATAGAATATGTAAGTTGTATATATTTGCTGCATCATTATCTGCGGATGCGGGTGCGGATAGAGATGCTGCGGATGCGGTAGGGATGCGGATGCGATATTTCGTGTCCGCTCAGACCTCTAAATATAATCATCGTTTTGTATGTTGATGATGGATTAATTGCATTCAATTGCAAGAAAGAGGTTGAAGAATACTTGATCGAACTGAAGAAAGAATTTAAGATAACTGTAGAAGATGTGAAATATTTCTTAGGACTAGAAATAGAGAAATATAGCAATGGTAACATGAAGATACTTCACAAATTGTACACAAGGAAGCTACTACAAAAATTTTATTTTGACTCATGTACAACTGTGTCTACTTCGATTCTGAGAATGAAGAGATCAGATCAGACACGGAAAATCAGACATATCCTTATCTTCAAGCAGGAGGTTGTTTAACCCTAGATTACTAGACTTATTTTTTTGTCTTCTAATACTAGACTGGGTGAAAATTCACCGACATATTTTTTGTTTTTCCTCTGTGTGTGATTTGATTTGAAGCTTACAACTATATTTTAAAGTAGATACACTTATTCTTTTCTTGGACAATATTTCGGTAAATAATATCAAAGGAAACCTGTTCAAAACTTAAATGAACTAAAATCCCACTTTCACCAATAAAATATTAGTCAGGATTTGTTTAATCACTAATAATTATACTTTTATGCTTTACCCAAAATGTTTACAAAATTAAACAAACATTTCCATAAGTTTTCGTTGTGTGTATTTAGTTTCTTTCGGCATATATTAGAATACACTTTTTTGGACAATACAATAAAAGGTGCGTATCAGACAATTGTGAGAGATTTTCTATACATTCAATACTTGACTGGTTGAAAATTCACCCATTTCTTTTTTTAATGTAAAGTGCGTATTAAGGAAAAGTTTATTACTGAAAGTCTACTACTCTTAGAGCACACGATTTTACTCAAATAATGCTCTCGAAACTTTGCTACATTTTCATTCCACAAGTCCTTTAATTGAACTTCGTAACGAACTCTTACTGACAAGCTTTACAGAAAGTGCCACTGTGCTCATTACACACAAAAGAAGCACATTTCGGGCGTTCCACAGCATACTTTCTGTCTACACGAGAAGGCATAAGCGACATCGTCCTTGATGGGCATGTTTCGTACGAAGTGCTGACAGAATCTGAATCTGAATTTCCTTCATCATCATTTATCTTCAGAATACTCTTAATTTTTGATCTCACAGACAACTGCAATGTTGGAGACTGTAGTCTTGTCATCATATGCGTTTGTGCTAATTTCAGTCCAAGATTAAGGTTAAATTCTTGGCGGTTCAATCCTTCTAATACACTTGATGTCATGTTGAATTTGTGAATGATGTTTGCATTAATGGCACTTGCATTAAGAATACCGTAGAAAACTGCCTGGGGCCATCTCCATGTTTTCCTGCTGCACGAGTACTGTTTGCACAGCTTCTCAAAACCATCTACTCCAACTTTTGTTCTATTATAATATTCTATGACCTCAGGCTTGTTACTTTCTTCTGATATGGTGGCTGAATTGTGCATGGAAGAAGCAACCAGCTCAACTTTGTTTTTCTTTGGGCTAAATGACACAAGTTGCAATTGATTATGGGTATCAAAAACGAAAATAGAAGTTTCCTGCTCACAATTCTTCGTGCATAATAACTGGTGGTAATTCTGGTTTGTTTGATCTCACAGTCCCTACCATAGTCAAATTGTGTTCCTTGAGCAACTTTGTCATCAAGGGGAATCTGGTAAACCAATTGTCTGTTATGTTACTATTAGATCCATGAATTGGCTGTGATATTTTCTCCACAAAATATTCAGCCAGTCCTTTGTTAAAATTTGGTGTTTCCTTCCCGATATAAGAAATTCCACTTACGAGGTAAAATGAGTTAGAATCGACCATAAAAACTATCTTAATACCATATTTGTTAGGCTTGCTTGGTATATACATTTTAAATCTGCAATTTTCTCGGAATGCTAGGGGTTGCTCGTCAATGGTCACTTCACTCGATGGTTCTTACAATGAGAAAGAAATCTCTCCCACACCCAGCGAATGTGGGTAAATGGATCTTTAGTTTGTCTTTAAGCTCTATCTGTTTTATCATCAAACCGAAGGCAGTTTGAAATAAATACAAATCTTCCATTAGACATCACACCTGCGAACCAAGCTCTTTCCATAAGACCTTAGTTGGTATGTGGTTGTCTTGTCTAGCTCCTAAAATGAACAGAATACCAATATACGCCTTGAGTTCTTCAACACTGAGTTTACTTACCCAGACTGGGTTTCGAGTACAAGCTGTTCTTTGATGTGACATCTCCAGATTTGTGTAAAGTACAGTTTTACTAAGCAGTTCGTTTTCCATGAACAAAGACCAGCAGTCCATTTCAGAAGTTATTTTTTTGCATCCCCTATAGGACCAGGAATATTACGTATTATATTTTTCGCAGATACTCTCGATTTATTTCGAGGTTCAACAGTTGACCACATTCCATGTTTTCTTCCTTTGATAACTGGTTCCTTCAGAAGAAGATGATGTAAATTTTGAGAACTAGGTTTCCAGCGTAAACTTCTTAATTCTTCGGTATTTTTTTCAGACCTACGTCTTTGTTTTGAAGGCTGTTTCACTGAGAGTGAATCGGCTTTTCCCTTTTTGGGACGCTGTTTTGAAAAGCTAGCTTCTTCGGAGTGGGATGAAGAAACACACTCGTTAGGATTAAAATCGGGATCGAAATCACAATCAATAACATCATCCTCAACTCACTTACTTCTAATTGATCAGGTTCACTGTCCACAAATTCTTCTTCAACTGCGTCAAAATTGTCTGTATCAAGTTCTTTCAAAAGTGCACTAGCAATTTCCCGATCTCTCAAAATTCGTCTTTTATCCATGATATCCTTCAGAGTCACCAACGAATTTCCTCCCGAAAGGAAAAAGCAAATTAATCCACATACTTCTTGAGCACTTACTATCACAGAACACAAATTTGTAATTTCGTGTTACGCACTCACTAATATGTGATGAATTCAATTTTATGTTAGCAAGAGTTGCTCATTCAATAGTAACGCAAACACTAGATTGGGTGAAAATTCACCCACCTGCCTGTATTTGACGTCTGGAAGTCTCAAGGAAAAAGAAGACATGATTCCTTCACTGCCAAGAAAAAAACAGCAAAGATAGACAAAAGCGGTTTTGTCCAATCGAGTAGCTCTCAACCATCTCAAGAACAGCTTTCATCGCCATTAATCTTCAATTAAAACTGGAAGTCCTAGAAATTAACCATTTCCGGTTTAAATTCTGATATCCATAGTACAGAAATGGTAACAGTTAGCGAGAAGCGTTTTCTTACATTCAATTCGGTATTTTAATATATCTACCATCTTCCGTCTTAAGCCCCTATTCACGGCAACAGTGGTAGAAATCAACGACTTCCCGTTTTAGCGTTGATGGCTATAGAATAAAAGCTGTAATAGACAACAAGAAGCAGTTTTCTGCAATGAATTAAGCCTCCCAAGAATATATATTTTATCTATAGTCTAATCTCTCTACTAAAACCGGAAGTGTTAGAAATCTATTCCTATTTCCGGTTTTAATATTAACTGTGAAAATATCTACCATAGAAACAAAACTCGATTGTGTGATGTACACTGACACTGCTCGTTACCTTTGAACCAGATTTTACTTACTTTGTGGAATAGCCGTCGACTGTGATTTCTAAAAATAAGTAAAATTCAAGGTCATAGGTACACTACGAGTTTACTATTAGGTAAAGTCGTACTTTTACAAATGCTTTAGCAGAATAGCACAAGTTATTTACCAGTCTGCCCGAATAAGCACTGTTCAAGCTTAACTAAGCTAAACCGAGTGGCGTCTGAGCAAAAGATTATGACTTACAGAAGTATATAAGATTATCCGTATGAAATTAAAATTATTTTAGATTTATGATGTAGAAGAAGAAATCGTAAAGATCTGAGAGGTTCTTTGGTTCATACAGTTACAGTTAAGAAATAGATAAGAGCCTAATTTACGTTGAAGCAGTAAGCATAAAGCCATCCACTATGTTATTTTGTACCTCACAAACAAAGTTGTATACTTCATGAGATACGTGTTTGAAATGGCCACCTCTTTCATACCAGGCGTTTTCATAATTTTGTCCATCTCATGTATTTCCAAGGGTAAATTACCCTGTTGATCCTTTGTAAGACAAATGGGTTACGTTGTATTGTCAGGATATTAGTGAAACATTTGTTTATAAAATATCAACAGAATGGCGTGAGTCGTTTTAAGAAAAAAATCGTCCAAAAACAGTCACCCAAGACTAAAATACCCGCTCTGTATTTTTGAATCACTTATATCACAGTTTGGGGTTGTTAATAAAATATTTACGTATGAAATATTAACAAAAGTCGTTTCAGATGTTTGAGAGAAAATTGTTTTCTTAAACCTTTCCCTTGAGGAAAATACTCTTATTTTTTGAGGCAGAGAAAATGCAACTTCTTTCCTAGGAAAGTCTCGAAAACTGACACATTTAATATATCCATTCGTACCCTGAAAATTATCACCATGTTCTTTTATCCCACATTTCGCTCTGGAGTTATTGCTTTCTTGTACCCGTTACGACAAACTTTCTGCGAACTATACCACTGAAATAACGCATTTCTGCACCAAGGTTGGTCTATAGAGTTTCTCACGTTTTTATGTGATGATCCACTTTCCAAAGTTATTTCCTAACACTATCTGTATGTATTATTACTTACTTTTGAGTAACTAGAACTAGAAATGTTCGAGCCCGTAGTTCCACTTGTATTTATGACCATAGTATAAAAACACTAGAAAATCACCCACGCAGTGTAAATTATTGTGACGTTACTACGTCTCTCCATTTAGCTTGGTTGGTTTCGTACTTTCAGAGTTTAGCGCTGCTTTCTGCACCGATGTTATAAGAAACGTGAGCCTTCAGTGCAAATCGAATCCTTAGTAATGCATTGAAATTTCAAGACTCTTCCACTGGTAATCGAACTCCAGATCCGTGCTCCAAAGCTGCGCGAACTAGCCAATGGAAAAAGTTGCTGTATTTTTGGAAATTTATTAGGTATGTTTATTCATGGGGAACTTGCTTTATGGGGTTTAGTCCATAGTTTCTGCTGAATGGATTTTGAAATGAAGTTTACTTTTTTCATTACTTTCTGAAAATTACTGGAATAACGTAGCCAGAAAAAAGGAAGTAATTACCCGCCACGAATTTCAAATCCCAATCGCTAGAAAGAATAATGCAGTTTGTATCTATGTAAAGGCCTCATTCAAACTTAGTGCTCCAAAGGAACGCTAAATTTAAACCATAATCTGTATTGAACTATTGATCCTGCTCTCCAAAGTATATTTTTTTACAGTTGGGGTAGTGTTATTACGAAGAGTCGGAACTTACTAATATAAATTAGTGGCTAGTAATAATTATATCAGTACAGATATTAGTAATGCACAAATTGACATTCTCTACTTGAACTTTACTTTCGCATTATACATCATAGAAGGAAATAACTAGAAGCAAATAGGTCAAATTGTCGTGTTCTTCCTTTGTAGTGTTCACAGAAAATCTATCCGCTCCGCGGAAACGAAGGAGACAAATGCGATGAGGATGGCACAACACGACGTTCTGCTACATTCATTGAAAAGGACTTCAGTGGGGGAAGTACCACTGCTTCTCAGCAGCACATCTGTTCACGAAGACCAAATTGGAGTAGACAACATTCAAATAAATAGTCCTTTACAATGTTAACAAAAAAAGTTCATTACTCTTGATTTAGAACAGTAAGAGTAAAATTGAAACAATCATCCAATTTTCATTGCTTGTCTGTATTCGTATGGAGAATTTAAAGTTGTTGAGTATCATACTTCGTTACATATTCACGAAGAAAAAAATTACACGTTATCTTATGGGGCTGAGAAACCAGCGGTAAAAGGTATAAGAATCCCTTTACTCACAATTCTTTTTCCAAACTTTACAAGGAACTTTCAGCTGAAAAATACCTCATTCCTTCTACTGTAAATGAACTGGAAACTTTAGGTCATTTGCAGTACCGTTTAGTATTCTTGAATGCAGCTAATTTTTCTCATGAGTTTCCTTGGTCTTATATAGATTCATTTCCGGAGCTGAGAATCGAAAGTACTTGAAAATCGAAAAATGAGAGTCACTCAAATATATAGACCTATACATATAACCTATTTAACCTTGTTTTAATGTCAGATTCTGATTCTACATATCAAACATTTTCATGAATCTTAGGAGTACTAGAAAATGTATAATTATTAATTAAGGATTTCTATCGTACAATTCTTCTGCTTCATTTAACTTTTCTGGAACAAAATGATAACCAAACTTTTCAATAAATACACTCTTTGTATTATGATTAAATTGAATATAGATTTGTTGGGGGAAAGCAGTTACATTTGTAACAAAGCATGACGAAGATTTAACTTCTCTAACAGATAAAAGGAATTTTTAGTCGTATTTGACATTACAATTTACAAGTAAGTAAATGTGCTAATATTGGCAGAACTCTTTGTTTCATCCTAGGAAGATTATAAAACGGAAGTACGTCAACACGCGTCAGACCAGTGTAGCCAGTAGCAAAATCTGCACTTTTCTGTCAGAAAGGATGAAAGACTATTGTCCCTTTATACATGTGCACATAAGCCCGGTTGCACCAACCGAAGATTAAGATCGGATAAGATAATCCATTGATTATTTTTATCTTTGGATAAGAATCTTACATCGTTGCACCAAGAGTTTGTGAGAAAGGATTAACTTATGCACGAGTAATCGCAAGCTGTATAAAACTATGACATTCATGACATGACGTCATGCAATATCATGTATTTGATTGGCTAAAACAGTGCAGTAACAACTGAAAACTGATTCGCGAAGCAAGTGGTAACTTTTGTATTAGATATGGGAAGAAAGCGGGTGAAATTGACTGCTCGGGAAGGCAAATATGTTTTAATGCTTTTGAACAAACATATCCTTTAACAAAAAAATAAAATAAAATAAAGAAAGTCATATCAAATACTAAAAAAAGAAACTGCTTCTGATATTCCAATATATATATATATATACGAGCGTTTTTTTTTGGGGGGGGATAAGCGGAATGGCGTGGAAGATCCGCCGGCGAGAGCTCAGTTCTGCCAATATTAGCACATTTACTTACTTGTAAATTGTAATGTCAAATACGACTAAAAATTCCTTTTATCTGTTAGATAAGTTAAATCTTTGTCATGCTTTGGTAAAAATGTAACTCCTTTCCCCCAACAAATCTATATCCAATTTAAACATAATACAAAGAGTGTATTTATTGAAAACTTTGGTTATTATTTTGTTTTAGAAAAGTTAAATGAACCAGAAGAATTGTACGATAGAAATCCTTAATTAATAATTATACATTTTCTAGTACTTTTAAGATTCATGAAAATGTTTGATATGTAGAATCAGAATCTGACATTAAAGCAAGGTTAAATAGGTAATATGTATAGGCCTATATATTTGGATGACTCTCATTTTTCAATTTTCAAGTTCTTTCGATTATCAGCTCCGGAAATGACTCTATATAAGACCAAGGAAACTCATGAGAAATCTTAGCTCAGGTCGGATCTTACATTAAGCTGTAGGACCGCATCCTATATAGCCTCGCTACTGAAAAGGATGCTAAACTCTAAACCAAATCAAATATAGATATCTAGGTTCAAAATATTAAATTAAAAAAAAAAAAATTAAAAAAAATAGAAGAATAGCTGTTCTAGCAGATCAAACTCCTTTATCCGGCTGTTAAGAGACATTTTCAAGTAAGGGTGGGTAGTCCATTTTTCTTAAATAATTTTTGACTACAAACTACGCTAAGCTTCACACAAATACCGTCTTGTCTAAAATGCAACGTTCGGTTTTTGCACTAAAGTATACGGTAGGATAGGGAGAAGTAGAAAATATTAGGGTAGAATACGGCAGCGTAGGGTAAGTTAGATTGCGTTAGCTCAATGTTTTGCCATTATTTTTAAATGTGGGGTAGGATAGAGTACGTTAGGTTACGTTAGCTCAATGTTTAACCATTATTTTAAAATGTAGGGTAGAAAAATGAAATCTTTCCGCCTTATGCAGAATCGTTTTGACATATGATTAGTGTCATACTAAAGGCCGGACTACTGCAAGAAACATATGTAAGTCGAACTCTTTAGCATGTCACTAATCACACGTCAAATTGACTCTGCATAAGGCCCTTTAAGTTTAACGTCCCACGATTATGCCATTTAGGCTAAGGAAGACAAGGAATGATAGAAGAATTGGTGAAATGAGAATATTGGAGGAAACGGAAGTACCCTGAGAAAACTCACGGACACGATCTTGTCCAAAACAAATTTACTTGGCCTGCAATCGAACAAGGGACCGCACGCACCAGAGGTAAACGCTCGAAATGTAGAGTACAGTAAGTTAGGTTACGTTACGTTAGGTTACCTTACAATCAATATTTACGGCATTATTTTTAGTGTAGGACAGTAGAAAAGGTTAGGTTAGGTTAACTCATCATATTGTCGTGTCTCACCATCACACTGTATTTAACAGTTATAAAAGTCAACAATGAGGTTATATGTCCCCGTCTCGCCCCCCACGACTCTGTTCGGGCAACCTTTTTAAAACCCAGACATATATTTACATGTACATCACTCGCCATTTCCGCTGAAAAAAAAAATAGCAATGGTTTAAGTTTACATTTGCGTCGTTAGTTGGTTATACTTTATTCCAGAAAGTAGCACTGGTGTACGTAAATATGCTCATCTTTATTAAGTAAAGTTTATTTTAATAGTTGAGTGTCGGGTTTGCATAATGTTACCAATTGGCCATGCGGTGCAGAATTACAAATTTCTTGCATATATATATACTTCTTTTTCAGCAAATCGATTTCTTGTATTTTAAATAACCATTCTTGGGTGAGGACTTGCATTCCCTTGTACAGATTCATTTCAGGGGAACTTCAGTGTATGTACACGATAAGAACTATTGCGCAAAAGGCACTAACCAACTCTTGCTAGATGGTCACTAAAAGGATGAATGCTATCTAAGCAAGTTACGGTAGGAGGAGTGACCCGATCGGTAGCGAGGGTGTGTTAACGAAGGTGGGTATACATATAAACGAGGATAGTGCAAACACAATATATGGCATCAAATTACTTTACATGTTGAATAATGTATTTGTTCGTTACTAAAAACATTATAGGTAATATCCCGATTTTTTTTATTGCTTGTATATTTGCGTTCCAAAATAAGGGTTAAGTGCTGTATAGCCGGACCAGTTTTAGTAAATTTACGAGGTAAATTGGTTAATTTACTTTGATTTCTTATGAAGAATCATTGAAAGTCATATGATGAGAAAAGCTGAAGTTAAGGTAGTGTCTGCTGTTGGTTGTTTTCGATGTAAACGGCATTGCATATGGAGGTGGAAGGGACTATATGGCGGAGAGGTACACTTGTTATGATTTAGTGGCAGATAAGGCAGTGTGGAAATGGCGCGTATGTGTCAAAGTTTAGACACTCGTATCGAATCAGAGAGTTCAGACACTCGTATCAGAGTTTTATCGAATTATATCCTAACTAAATGTAAGTGAACCAACCTAACCTGCTAGGTGGCCACTACGACAATGTGCTTTTGCAAACAGTGCAGACAGTGTATTTTATGCTTACTAGTGGATAGTTATTAGTATGATTCCATGAAAAGTGCTATTGTAACTCGTATCATTACCAAAATTCACATCTTTTCACTACCCTCTCTTGCGCGCGTACACGACGTCGCTGGCGCGCCCGCTCCTTTCGGATGCACTTCTGCACTATCGTGAGGGTCCACTAGTTTCACCCTGCCCCGACTCTGGTAGCATTCGTGCTTTATAGTGTCCACCTAGCACAATTTATTTTATGTTTTTTACACTGTAGTTTTTATGCCATACCTATATCCGGACTCCATATTTATACGAGTATTCTGATTTTTTTATTCCAAACTGTAAAAATTAACACGTATCTGTTTTCAAGTTAATTGACTTGTAACTTATCCTAGCCTAAGCCTCCTTCAGTTTCATTCCTACAAAAAAGCAGTAAAAACATCAAAACGTGCAGTTTTACTACCCGGATCCATAGTATAAGTAGTAATAGAAGTAAGAGAGGAGTAGGAACAGGTTAGAAGCCCCGCAGAGGTTCCTTGGGTTCTGTTCTTGACATAAAATGGGCACGCTACTGAGTCATCGAACCTTCCGCGTCTTGCAAATAGTACCCACTTCCACATATCTTTTCTCGTATTAAACATAACTTCACTGCCAAAGTTACAACCTAAACGACACATAAGAACTCCAAATTATCATTTCTTACCTCATTTCCCCTGTAAATTTTCCTAATTTTTTTATAAAAAAAATGGAGGGGTAACTCTAAACTTAACACTATGCTAATATAATGTCATCTAATCTAATCTAACGATTTTTTTTTTTTTTTTACGATTTTCGTGTGGTCCGGCGATACAGCACAAATGCTCAAATTAACATAACACATTACTAACGTAAATTTCACAGTTATGTGAACCTCTTAACGCTCAGACATTTGTCGTTGCGCGGCATGAATTAGCATATTGACTTCAGATACTTTACTTCATATACTATGGTTAATAGCTACCTTATAGGAAAATCCGCGCGGAATGTTCTAGATTACTGGTCCCCCATGTAGGTTAGTAGCTGGGTTGATTTTTTTCTGTACTAAAGTTTATACATTTAATTTACACAGTACTGCTGAGCGAGCGTTAGCGAGTTAAGGAGGGTTAGATCCCCGCAGGGCACGTTGATTTTTGTCTTTATTACTGATCAATGGGAAGGGTGACCAGTAATCTAGAACCTTGCCAAGTCCGCGCATAACAGGTTCGACTTTCATTAATATATTTTTACATAGCTACGTATTCAGGTAAGAAGAAAACATATTTCGATTAGCAACACATTAGTCTGTTAAAATATTATTACAAATTTGTTCTGAAAATTTTACAAATCTATGGATCTGTGCAGTAAATGTGCACCGGAAATTCTAGTAAAAATTTGCTTACATTTTTTTAAAAATATATACACATCAAGTTATTACTTACGGTGGTTACTGTATGACTTAATGGTAGAAGCACGATACCAGCAATCAATAGTTTTTATTGTAAAATTTGCAGAACATGCTAGCAGATTTAATGTAAGGATGGGAACAATTCTAGTTTATGACATACAAAATTAAGTGTTCCGATTTTCTGCTTCGGTTTATTGCTTTTCTTTTCACACTTACTTCTGCAGTATTTAATATACAAGGGCATATTCAACCAAAATAAACAAAAATTGTAAAGATTTAAAATGCCAATAGACCTGTTAAATGAACGAATGTGGCAGTGTATGTCATAAAATATAACTGACTATCAGAGAGTATCATGCAGCAAGGTCGAATCTTATAAATATAATTACCTTAAATGCGAGATAAATTTACCCTACTATTTCCAACTCTACTAGGTAGCCACTAAAAACTAAATTTCTTTAATTCACATCTATAATAAATAAGTCAATGAATAAAATAAATATATAATGAATTAGTGAAAGTATGCTGCTTTAATCGCTCCATTGTAGTAATGACAGATATTTATTGATACAAATATCACTTTCTTGCTTTAGGAACAATTAAAATAAGAACAGTAACACCATTTATATCCACATAACCACATAAACAGCCAAATTACTGTTATAATCTTCTGTAAGCAATCCTGCAACAAAACGCTGTAAAATATCCAAAACAGAATACTTCGACAGGAGAAAACGATTACAAAGTGCATCATCGTTGAAGTACTCAGAAGGATTTTCCTTGTCTCATTAAACTTCTAGGTCGGATAGCATATTCTATCTGTTCGAACACCAGATAGATCTAAAATATCCAAATATTTTGCAAGCGTATTCACTCTGCTCACAGCTGATCACGACGTTATCAAGGATTAATCTCCCGTTTTCGATGGCTAATCTTAATTCGACGATTTGGGGATATAATCTTCAGATCAGTGTTGGTGCAACACATTATCCTCACTTCGATGATTAACTCACATCAGGTACCATGGGGTCAAATTTGACCCCAGTTTTATTTCCAGTGCTGTAACTTTTAATACATTCGAAATAGCTTCAAGCCTTTTTTTGCATTTTCACTTTGGTTTGAGACAGGAATTATGGTTAGTACATACTTGACCTCGGGTTTACCTAATGGGAGGTATTTGTTAGTATACGTGTTGGGGGTCAAAATTAACCCCATGGTACCTCTTGTGTTCAAAATTATGAAATATGTTACATTCATTTTTTATGACTTGTGCCCTATGTATTATTTTTTCTACCAAAATAAATGGTAGATAATAATAATAATAATCCTTTTTTTATAATTATTACAATCGTGAATTGAACAGTTCCTTGAATATGGGATCATATTGAGTCTAATATATTTTCCTGGAATATGGGCTATTTTCTTTCTGGTGTTGCCCACATTGCAATCTCTAGAATTCTGAACGCTAGCATCAGTAGACACATTGGGCCTTATGCAGAGTCGTTCTGACGCGTGATTAGTGCCATAATAAAGAGTTCGACTAACATATGTTTCCTGCAGTAGTCAGGCGTTTAGTATGTCGCTAATCATACATCAAAACGACTCTTCATAAGGCGGATTGTTATCATGCGGTAGTAAACAAAACGACATAATGGCGAGACAAAAGCTATCTGTAGAAGAAAAGTTGGTCTATTTGGAGGAGCTCAACAGTGAGGAAGAAGACGCTATTCAGACTAGTTTGAGCTGCGATGAGGGTGACGAAGAATTCAACGAAGTGGTTGATTCCCAGAGTGAGGAAAGTGCAAGTGGGTCTGAGTGCAAGGAAGAAAACGGCAGTGATGTGACTCCAGCCTACCCCACAGGAAGTGAAGAAAGTCATTGAGAGCTGTGGTATGAGGATAACAAGCAATCCTTCACAACGAAGTGGTACAGAGCTATATGGAAAGCGCGGGCGGTGTTACATGTGTCCTCGAGCGGACAACAAACACGCCACATTCTGCATCGAATACAGCAATTTTGTGTGCAAACAGCATAACATGAGTCTTGTAAAGTGCGACGTATGCAAGGACGATTAAAGAGAACTACAAAGGAACAATTACAGAAATAACGAATATTCTTATGCTAATGTGCAATGCACTAAAGATGAGTGTACATAAAACATTTATAGTAAAAAAATAACACACGAATATTGAAACATGATGAAAACGTTCAAATTCTTTAATAAAGATGTCTGGATAAAGAAACCTAATTTCAGAAGTAATATTATTTGTATAGTTCTTTTGTAAGTGGGGTCAAATATTTGACCCCATGGTACCTTTAGTATATTTTTTTTCGTGGTACCAGACGGGGGTTAACTTTAGTTTAATCCCTATCCACGGATTAATCCTCGGTTGGTGCAACCGGGCAATAGTCTTATACAACAAGGTTACGAACCCTACGATTGCCTCTGTTCGCTGAACAAGTGGGAAGTGAATGACACATGAGAGTTTATGTAGTTATTTATAACAATAACTTAATACCGTATGTAATCCAATTTTATGTATGGCCAAACGGCAAAGCAGATTGAAAAGATTTTCGGTTTATATCAGACCCCAATCCCAATTGATATGTTATCATATCACATTAACTATAGGCCTAATAATTACTATACCAAGGAGGAGTGGGGAGGGGTCGGAATTTTTGCAAAAAAATGAGTATCTCACCAACCGCTTAACTTGGAAAGCTGAAATTTGATATTTTAAAGCCTAGCAATTTTAGCGTTTAGATTCTAGATCCCTCTAACATTCATTTTTTTTTTTTTTTTTTACACACACGCCTGGATAGAAAAGGAATCCAATTCTATCTTCAAACCCAATTCCATAAATTAGTATCATATTGTATTGTATTGTATTTATTTACTCCATTTGAAACCAAGATACATTTGGTATTTGGAGGGTTCAGACAGTCTTCTTTCTTGTTTCAAATACACTTAGAAAAAGAAATATGTTACACTATTTAAAAGACATTATTGCAAAGATAATCTGGTACGCTGTAATATACTTTATCCACCAGGAATCTCTTGAGTTTCTTTTTACAAACATTTATATTTTCTTCTTTTTTTATTTCTCTGGGCAGCTTATTGTAAATTTGTACTCCCATATGGCTGGGGCCTTCCTGTATTTTAATGTTAGTTTTGTAAAATATTGTCTTCTTTCATTTTGTTGTCTGGTATTATAAACGTGACTTATTTGGGTTCCATCTTTCAATTTAGCTGCATAGATTGCAGTTTCCTATACATACATAGATGGTAGGGTAAGAATGTGGTGCTGTTTAGATTTTTCTTTGCATGATGTTCTCATGTGTAGACCAAATATTATCCGTATTGCTTGCTTCTGTTTCATGAAGACTGCTTTGCTGCTTGAAGATTTGCCCGAGAAAACGATGCCGTAATTTAGTATAGGGTGTATAAGCCCGTAGTATACTTGGATCAAAGCTTTAGTGTTTAACGTTTCTTTATCCTGAGTGCATAAAGTCTGGAATTTAATTTGACTATTATTTCTTTAACGTGGGTTTCCCAAGTAAGATTTTCATTTATATTTAATCCTAGAAATTTAATTTCATGGGTGAAATCTAGTTTTAAATCGGTCAATTTATTTTTGGTTTCTTTTATTTTCTGTTTTGTTTTGTGTGAAAAAGTAGGTATTTTGTTTTTGTGTTGTTTATGCATAAGCAGTTACTTTCGAACCATTTTTTTGGCTTGATCCAATACTCTACATGTGTTGTTCCTTAGCTCACTTACGGTTTTACCTTCTACAATTACGCTTGTGTCATCTGCATATAAAATTACTTCAAAATTCTTCAATATTCCAGAGAAATCATTTATATACAGTAGGAATAGGATTGGACCTAATATTGAGCCCTGAGGCACGCCGTTGCGGACTTGTCTTGGGTTTGATAAATATGTTTTTACATTTCCCATTTTGTATGTGGGAGACTTCAACTGCTTGCGTCCTCCCCTGTAAATAGGTTTCCATCAGCTGTAACACTTTTCCCCTTATGCCATAATGCTCAAGTTTTCGTAAGAGTATTTTGTGGTTAACGAGATCGAAGGCTTTGCTTAAATCATAGAAAATGCCTAAGATTAGTACTTTATCATTTATCTCTTTTAGTATGTTTTTTTATAAGCGTATATGTTACCGTAGTTGTGTTTTTCCCAGTTACAAAACCGTGTTGTTCATGGCATAGTACCTGCTGTTTGTTCAAGAAATTTATTAGTCTCTTTTTAATTAGTTTCTCAAATATTTTATTTATTGGGTGTAAGAGTGATATCGGTCTGTAATTTTGTATCAGTGTTCTGTCTCCCTGTTTAAAGATTGGTTTTATTTTAGCTTCTTTTCATTTTCTTGGATATTCTAATGTATTGAGACTTTCATTGAATAGGTATGTGAGTATAGGTACTAAATTTCGGCTGTTCTGCTTGATTATTTCAATTGGAATTTCGTCGCTTGAAGCTTTATTTGGATTTAATCTATTTATTTCATAAAACACCTCATGTTCTATTATCGGCATGAGGAACATAGTTTTGCATGTCCTAGGTTTAAATTTTTTTAATAGTTCAATAGCCTTTTCGCTATCTTGCATCTTATTCGTTAATTTATCTGCAATATCGATAAAGTAATCATGAAATATATCTGCTATTTGGTCAGGATTCGTGATCTGTGTCTGATTGACATAAAGACTAATATTGTTTTGTGTACATTTATTTTTCCTTCGTGTATTTTGATTAACTACCTTCCACAATGTTTTTGTTTTGTTATTTGCTGTCATTATTTTGTTTGTGTAGTAACCTTGTCTGATATTACGTAATTTTCTTTTGTATTGATTTATAAATGCTTTATTTAGTGTTTTATTTCCTGTTTGTTGGGAGTTTTTCAGTAGACGTCTTTTTATTTTACTGAGTTCCTAAACTTCTGGTGTCACCCAACGTTTTTTTGTGTTTTTTGTATTAATTTTTATTATTATTTTCGGGAAGGATACGTCAAAAATGCAGTGAATACGACCAAAAAAGGCGTTATATTTTTCGTCAGTTGTGGGTTTGTTATACACGTCCATCCATGTTTCGTTTGTTACTAATCTCGTAAACTTCTCTTTATGTCCTAGGCTGTAGTTTCTGATTGTGCGTGTTTCGTGTGTATTGTCAATTTTTTGTTGTGTTTCTATGTACACCTTGTCTCAAAAAGGTTGAGCGCATTCCTTATTGCTGTTTCGAAGCAAAAATTTTCTAAGTCCAACTTCGGGTATCTTCGGGAAAAAGTAAACCAGGTTCGAACCTCGAAGCCAACCTTTGCAATCGGGAAAAATCTTGCAGATGTGTTTTTCTTCTTTTAAATATAATAAGACTTGCTACCAATTATATATAAAAAAGCAACATTGATTGAAATACTTAATGATACAATATTTCGATACTGTATTAATGTCAGCACATGCTTGTTTGTCATTTTGCTCTCCATACTTAATGGAATATTTAGATACGTAAACGAATCTTTCCATATGTAAAAGAATGGTGAAAGTTAAGACATAGAACATTATTCTCTCCTGAGTACTAAAATAAAAGTCAAAGTAGAACAAAAACAGCGTTTGCAGTGGATATGAATGTAATTATTATCTTAAATACCGTTATATATCGCTAGAAGTGTTATTCGTGGAGCGCTTGTGTTAGCTCAGTGGCACGCCGTTGGATTTCAAATCGTAAGGTCGAGGGTTCGATTCCGATCTGAGTCAATGTTATTTTATGAAATTCTATTTTCCGCAATGCATGAAAAATTATATAAAATAATTACATTAAAATACGTCAGTTGTATATATATAACATACAATCATTGCAGAACAAAGTGATTATTATGTTTAAAATATAACAGGTGTTCACAGTACGTTGGTATCCTATGATATATGTGAATGTTAAATACAAATTAAGAAAATAATATCATCGTAATGAATAAATTATGTAGTGTATTTATTTGGAGCTATTTGTCATATAGGGGTTACTTCTGAACATTCGTATTACAGCATGTCATTGATATTCTTGAAAAATTATCCGAGGCATAAAAAGAGGGTATAAACAGAGATTCCAAAGTCGGAACGCTCGCGAGAAATTCATGAACCCCAAAGGTCACGTGAGCAGACTGGAATTGTCCTTATGAAGCATGCCACAGCAGAAGGTCTTTACATAGATTTTCAATTCAATACCTGATATATGCTTTTGCAATGTGGAAGTGGTGATGCCTTTGGTCGCTCTCTCTCACCTTCTCGCTCGCTCACTCTGTATTTATATATATGAATGTGGATGTATGGGTGTGTTTCGACATAATTCTGATATGTCTAGAGCAATTTTAACAATATTTCTTACAATCTGGAAAAGAGTACTGTCGGGATATATATCAAAAATGCTAGAAAAGGATCGATATTAGTATCGAATCCATAGTTTCGTGGTTACTTAGGTAAACAGTTCTACTTTCAATTCAACGCACCCAGGGTGGTTACGTAGCGACAAAAAAATATGGAAATCAACCAATATTAGAGTCGAAGCGTAAGTTTTCAGTGCCGCATTTCCCATTAGTCCAACTAGGCCCGTGCCTAGAGGGCAACATATTTGAAGAGCGCAAAGTTTAATGAAAAAGTTAAACAAATCGAGAGCAAATATACTATTTCATGAGCAATCCTCTTTTACTATTCTAATATATTTAATGATAGTGTAAGAAATTTGAAAATAATTCAGAACATGTTTCCCATTTATGTTTTGTTACGTAATTCTAGCTGTAGCATCTAGTGAGTGGTATTTAACTGCAATAAATTCACTAATTAAGCATATTCGAATTAAGTTTTATTTGGAAGTTAGGGATCAAGGGACGGAGAAATGTGTAGTTATTGGGGGCGCCGAGAGCAAAAGTGCGTAGGGACGCCGAGCTTCTAAATGCAGCACTGTTCGCTAAATTAATTGGTAGAAATTTTAATGCCATTTAAGACCAAATTTAGTCCTAGCAGTGGCAGTATCCATTTGCTGTCCTAGGAGGAATGAAAGGGACTGACATCAAAATTATAAAAAAAGACCTACATTAGTGTCGAATCTATAATTTTGGGGGTCTCTTAGGTAAAGATTGGAACTTCAGATGCCATGTAAGTTAAGCCCTCATTAACACAATGAAGGAGTTTGTGAAATTTGTGACATGTAGAAATAATTGAAAATAACCAATGTTAGTATACAACCCATATCTTTCGTGGTCGCCAAGTTCATTGGGAGCAGTTCGGATGACCTTTAAGTTTAAGTTCAACTTCCAGTAAGAGTAAGATCCCCCAGCACATCTAATAAGGAGAGCGTAGTTCTGGAATGTCTGGGACAACCTTTACCAAACTTGGAGGACATATTACTTTCAATCTAAGAAGAAAATATTGTAGTAGTATGAAGTTATGGAAGTTGGGAGGTGTGACATGTAAAAATAATGTAAAACGACTGATCTTAGTGTTTTATCCATAATTTTCTCGGTCGTTGAGATGTATATTGATGCTCCCAATGGAGGTTACATCCAAATTCATCCCCATCTTCACAGGATGATGGCCTGGGAGAGCTAAAAATAAAATCTCAAAAATTACTTAAATATTTGTCGAATTCATAGTTTTCGGGGTGAGAAAGGGTTTCTAATAACTTTGGAAGGTAATTTGTACCCACGTCAAGATGGGCTTTTTAATCATATCAATTTCTCACCTTAAGAAGAAATTACCATTACAATTATGATATTAAGCCAACCTTCGCAATCGATGAAAAAATTATGTGGATGTATGTTTCGTCTTTTAAATGAAACAATACATGTTAAAATCAAAGATGGAGTGGGTCAGTGGGTCGGTTGGTAAGTGGGTGAAATGGGTCAAGATTTGTGAGTGGATCAGTGGATCGTGGGTCAAAAGGACGTGACCTACTGCGAAACACCACTCACCGTGACTCACACTGGCCCACCCGGTGACCACCCTTTTAGTCCAGAACATTTCGTCCAGAGACATTTAATCCAAAGACATTTGGTCCAAAGGACAATTCGTCCAAATGACATTTCGTCCAAAATACAATTGGTCCAAAGGACATTTCGTCCAAAGGAGAATTGGTCCAAAGGACATTTCGTCCAGGGATGTTTAGTTCAAAGCACATTTCGTCTAAAGAACATTTGGTCCGGTAACGCTTGGGGGTCAAGGGTTTGTTTCTATTAGAAGAGTAAAAGTGATTCATATAACATTATGACTCAGTAAGTTCTTATTTCTAAAGGAAATTTGAAATAGAGATTTATTCCGCAATTTTCATTTTGATAGAACAAATAATGCTGAGATATTCAGAAAAACGTAAACGCCTGAAAACAACATGGCCGAACAACAGGAGTGAGGGAAAGGTTGTAGTGTGAAGTATGTTGCTGTAATAACTGCTAACATGACATCTAAAGTTTTCATGTTGTGAATGAAATAGTTCTAAAATAAGTACCGGTAACTAAAATTAATGGAGTTTAAATTTGAGTAAGTTAAATATTAGGTAGTCAAACCCTTGTGTTAGAAAAGTGAAAAATTATGTGTCAAGTATCTTTGAAGAAATACTGAGCATAGAAAAATACACATGAAATATACTGAGAATAGAAAAATACAAGTGAAATATATTCTTAGTGTCCAAAGATAATACTCTTAAACAGTCACACTCTTGGCTGCAACATTGTGAAAAGTGATTGACAAATATAAGATGAAAGTTGGAACATTTCGTGTAGAATATACGTATCTTTTCAGGTTAACCACAAGTCTGGTTTCTATTTGTAGACTATTGATAGTGTGTAACTTCGGCAGACGTTTCTACATAATTAGTGAGTTGTATGACAAACCAGAATTGTTAACTTGTCTTGTATTTTTATTTCAGTGTTACTCCTTATGCAAATATAGTATATAATTTTGCTTTCATATTAATTTTCTCGGTACAGCACAGTACATTTAAGATATCCATTGCAAAGTCTCAAACCAAATACAAGATTCACATGACCATGCGGAGGCAATGTTGTCCGCAAATGAAGAGGGAGTATGCTCTTCAAAGGGTTGTTTATCATTTTGGGAGGTGAATTCCTTAACCAACGAAGCTACAACTGTATTTCTGCGAAGCTAAAACTGTATTTTTGTAAAATTATTAATGAAAGCAAAGAAAGGTGGCCATTTAGTTTTCAGGCGTTTACGTTTTTTCTGAATATCTCAACATATATTTGTTTTATCGAAAAGAAAATTGCGGAATAAATCTCTATTTCAAAATTTCCTTTAGAAATAAGAAGCTACACAAGTAACACTTCCCAAGTGTAACACTCGAATTTTGATAAAAATTTGGCAGGCAGATACTACACATGAAATAAGTAAATACGTGTTTTTTTATTTTCTGCGGAAAAACGGTTTTAGGGGGGCAAAAGCCCCCACCCAAAATTTTGAAAGTTGTCGCCCGAAAGGCAAGAAGAAGTGGACCGAAATGAATGAAATCGTGCACAAATATTGTAGACGAAAAATGAGGGAATACGGGTTTCGTGTTTTTCTAGAAAGAATGGTTGGGTGGAGTGCGGACCCCTCTAAACCTTTGCTCATGAAATATCAAGTGCTAGTAACAGTATGTCAGAAGTGCCTAAATTTACATGAAGAATTGCAACGAAACTTTGTGTATGGACAATATGCAAAAAATAAATGAACACGGGTGTTTTATTTTCTGCGAAAAAAAGGGATGTAGGGTGCAAAAACTCCCACCCAAAGTTTTGAAAGTTGAAGCCCGAAAGCCAAGAAGAGGTGGACCGAAGTGAATGAAATTGTATGTAGATATTGGATACGTAAAATATGGCCTTTCGTGTTTCACAAGTGTCTCCATATGATTTCTTCAAATTTGGCAGATCAACAACAAGCACAAACAGTATAGTGTATTTTATAGCATTTCAGGAGGCACCTTTAACCCTTACAATGTTTTTCCGCATAAACAAAAACACGTGTCGATTAATTTCCTGTTTGCTGTTGATGTGCCAAATTTGAAGAAAAACGGATAGGGATACTTCAGAAACACGAAAGACCTTATTTTACATAGGGTCTCTAAAATGTCTACCCACAATTTCATTTGCTTTGGTCCACTACTTCCTGCGCTATTACGGTAATATTTACTTTTTTTCGGAGAAGGCCTAGGCCCCAACACTGTTTTCCGCACAAATTAAAACACGTTTCGTTTATTGTTTTGCGAATTGTCCCTATACTAGGTTTCGTTGCAATTCTCCATACTCTTTAAGAACCTCTGACGTATAATTATTTGCACTTTTGACATTTCGTAATCAACAGTTTAAAAGGTCCGTGATATACGCAACCGTTTTTTTTTTAAAGGAAAATACGAAACCCAATTACCTCAATTTACGTCTACAATATCTGTGCACAGTTTCATTCAATTCTGTACACTTCTTCTTGCCTTTTAGGCCTCAAATTTAAAAATTTTTGGTGGGGCCCTTAAAACCGTTTTTCCTCAGAAAATAAACTCGCATTCGTTTATTTTTTGCGTATTGTCCCTACACAATATGTCGTTCCAATTCTTCATGTCCTTTAAGCACTTCTGACATACTGTTATTCGCACTTTTGATGTATCACGATCAAAGTTTTGTAGGGGGTCTGTGTCCCACCCAAATCTTTTTCTTTTTTTCAGGAAAATACGAAACCAGTATTCCCTCATTTTATGTCTACAATATCTCTGCACAATTTCATTCACTTTGGTTCATTTCTTGTGACCTTTCGGGCCTCAAGTTTCAAACTTTTGGATGGGGGCTTTTGCCCCCTAAAGCCGTTCTTTCGCAGAAAATAAAAAAAACGTATTTATTTATTTTTTGCGTATTGTCCCTACTCAAAGTTTCGTTGCAATTCTTCATGTTCTTTACACACATCTGACATACTGTTATTAGTACTTTTGATATTTCGTGATCAAAGGTTTGGAGGAGTCTGTGCCCCACGTAACCATTTTTTTCCCAGGAAAATACGAAACACGTATTCCCTCATTTTACGTCTGCAATATCTGTGCACAATTTCGTTCATTTCAGTCAACCTCTTCTTGCCTTTCGGGCGTCAACTTTCAAAATTTTGAGTAGGGGCTTTTGCCCCCCCCTAAAACCACTTTTCTGCAGAAAAACACATATTCGTTTATTTTGTGTGTAGTATCTACCTGCCTATTTTTTTCAAAATCGGAGTGTTACACTTGGGAAGTATTACTTGTGAGTCATAATGTTATATGCATCACTTTTACTCTTCTAATAGAAGCAAACCCTTGACAACCAAGCGTTACCGGACCAAATGTTCTTTGGACGAGATGTGCTTTGAACTAAACATCCCTGGACGAAATGTCCCTTGGACGAATTGTCTTTTGGACGAAATACCCTTTAGACCAAATATCTTTTGGACCAATTGTGCTTTGGGCGAAATGTCCTTTGGACCAATTGTCTTTTGCACCAATTGTGTTTTGGACGAAATGTCCTTTGGACAAAATGTCCCTGGACCAAATGTGTTTGGACTAAATGTCTCTGGACGAAAATCCTTTGGACGAAATGTTCTTTCGACCAATTGGCTTTTGGACGAAATGTCCTTTGGACCAATTGGCTTTTGGACGAAATGTCCTTTGGACGAAATGTTCTTTAAACCAATTGTGTTTTGGACGAAATGTCCTTTGGACCAAATGTCTTTTGGACGAAATGTCCTTTGGACCAATTGTCTTTTGGACAAAATGTTCTTTGGAGAAATTGCCCTTTGGACCAAATGTGTTTGGACTAAATGTATCTGGACGAAAATCCTTTGGACGAAACGACCCCCAACTACCCACCGTCCCATTCTGTTCTGCACATTGTAGACAGCATCTTCTGAACACTGGTGAGCTTGTCTACGTTTTACTTTCAATATCTCCATTTTTCTTCTTCTGAATCTCCATTTCTAATGAATAAAGCTCAGGCATTTTTGGATTTTGATATTTGCAATTGTAAGAGTGGTAATAGCAACAGGAGTTCAATTTTGAGATACAGCGTGTGAGCTTTTAGAGGAGCTAACTGCTGGAAAAAAATTTTGAATCACCTGTAATATATGAATTATTATACCTAGTATAAAAAACTGAAAGTAACTATGTCTGCGTGATTATCACGGTCAAATTGCAAAGTCAAATAAAATGACATTTGGTATATAATCAGGCCTCAATCCCAACTGGGAAGTTATCATACGCATATCACTTTCATTATAACACATATCCTTAGTGGGGAGTAGGTGTCCGAATTTTTGCGAAAAACTGAGTATCTTACAAGCCGTTCAACTTAGAGAGCTTAAATTCAGTATATAACTCTTTACTAAAAATAAACAGAACGTGTCCTGGCATTTTTAAAAATGTGTTTTATGAGCGGGGGGAGGGGGATTTTCTATATATTGGAAATTGGTAGTGGGTTGATTTGTAAAAATTATCGAAAACGATTGTTATTAGTTGAGAAACTAATTGAGGAATGAAAACTACAGTCCTTTGCATTTTATACCCACTGCTTTCTAATATAATAATTGCTGAAGCTGGTGTTTAATATATAGATCGTTCAGAGCATAAGGCAATCAAACCATAAAGTTGTGAGAAAAATAGACATAACATTTGTATTAAAAGCTTAATTTCATGAGCATTTTAAATTAGTACGGCATGCTTAATTATATGGAAAACTAGTTTTTCTTTCTTTTCTTCTTACGTTGGTCTACTTTATCTTGATTTGATACTTTCAAATTTCATCCTGTTTTCTACTGAAATATATATGTAAGCCAAGAAAGAAATAATTATATATGATAAATTTAAATTCATCTTAATTTGGAAGATGAGAAACACTTTAGAATTGTATATCGTAAAGGTCAGATCCACCGGTATTGTAACAGAGCGGTGCTTGAGCGATTGACGGTAGGAATTCAAACTCCGATAAGTGAAAATTTCACAGTCTTGTTTTGTTTCAAGTGTAACCTCTTTAGTCAATGGAGAGAAGGACGTGGATCATGGGTCAGAGTTGATTACGTTGGTGGGTCGGAGTTGGTCACAATGGTTCAGAGTGGTTCATAGTTGGTTGTGGGTCAATTCTGTATTCTACCATTAATTTCATAATTCGCAATCACCCTGTTCTTTAGCTTAAAGACACAATCGTGGAACGTAGAATTTAATATTAGTGATGTAATAAACCCATAATGGGTCGCTTCTTGTTTTACCTTGGTGCATTATACTTTTGCAATGGTAAGACAAGTGTTTACCTCTTCTGGGTAGTTTCACAGTTTCACATTTGTAGAGGTGGTCAAGGAGTTTTCAATGAAGAATTTATTACCATCTTGAACGCTCGCTATTTTGCACAAGTTAGCATAAAGACTCGGGACTCTTACCATTCTTTTAAATTTTAGTAATACTTTTAAATGACATACTACTTGATTCCCATTACCATTTTCAAATTTTCAGTTGAACCACTCCTGAGACCCACCGGGGAACCTTGGGGCAAATCATTTTCCTCGACACGGGGTACCTTTGAAATTATAAAATACATGTTTTCTGGTGTTGACATCTGTTTCATCGTTACAGACTTTTATTAGTGTCAACGGGCTTCATGGATACCATGCTTCTTTATTCTGTTAGTTTTCAGATACAAGCCCCCATGTCGTAAGCGTCAGTAGACCACCGATGCGCTACTGGCGACATTTCGCCAAAAGTTGGTGACCCCGCAGCTACGATCCGTGGTGGCCCCACTTCGGTTTTAAAATTATACCACCAGCGGCAGAGACTCAACGAAACGCCAACGAACCACAAAATTTCTCCCCCAAAATATGTTAAATCGCCCATATGCTTGATTTGTTTATATTCAGGTGAGTGTAAAAAATACTAGGGGAAAAAAGCAAGTATCCCAAGGTGGGCGCGAATATAAACAAATCAAGCATATGGGCGAGTTTACTTGCCGCATATTCTTCTGACTTCGTTTACTTGCCGCATATTCTTAAGTTTACTTGCCGCATATTCTTCTGACTTCGCCACGGAAACGATGAAGAAAATCTCGCTTGTAGAAGGATAAATTATTGAGGTTTTAATTTAGCCAATCAAACAAATCCCTCTATCTCGAGTTCTGTGAGATGGTACTGTGAACCGTTTCGAGATTTATTGCTTTCTGGTGGGGTACTATCTATGTGCAAAATTTGAGAAAATCGCCGACGCGCACCTTCGGAAACTCTCCCCTTTAGTGCAATGTTGACAAGAGATGGTGTGGGTCAATGAAACCTTGATCCACAAAATACTGACCCACTACACATCGTGACCCACAATGACTCAACACCCAACGTGACCCATTCACCCACCATGACCCACTCAGACCCATCACCAACTATAAACAACTCTGAACCATTGTGACAACTCCGACCCACTAAAATACATCGTCATTAAGTTTGATCTATTATCCACGCCATCCTCTCTACTGACTTAAGAGGTTATATTTGTAATAAACCATTTTTTTTCAGTAGTTAGCTCCTCTAAAGCTCATAGCCTGCATCTCAAAAGCCAAGCAGTAAGTCCTATTGCCATTGTTACAACTAGAAGTATCAAAATCCAAAAGAGCCTGAACTTCTTTCTTCATTACAACCAAATGAAGAAAAAGAAGAAAAATGGAGATCTTGAAAGTAAAACATAGACAAAGTTGCCAGTGTTCAGAAAATGCTATCTAGAAGGCACTGAGCAGAATGGGTTGGTGGGTCAATGGGTCAGTGAGTCACAGTGATGGTGTTTCGCAGTGGGTCACGCCTTGCTGACTTACGATCCACTGACCCACTCATAAATCTTGACACATTTGACCCACCGACCAACTCAATCTCTGATTTTAGATTTAGTATATCATTTAAAAGACGAAACATACATCTACACAATTTTTTCTCGATTGCGAAGGCTAGCTTGATATATTTATTAGTTGAGATGGAAATTTCTTTTTAAGGTGAGAAATTGATATGATTAAAGAGCCCATCTTGAAGTGGTTACAAACTACATTCCAAAGTTATTAGAAACGCTTTCGCGACCCCAGAAAACTATTACTTCGACAAATATTTAAGTAAGTTTTTACATTTTATTAATCATATCTCCAAGCCCCTCATCCTGTAAAGATGGGGATGAATTTGGATATAACGCCATTGAGTGCCTCACTACTCATCTCAACGACCGAGAAAACAATGGATAACACTCTACAATCAGTCATTTTACACTATTTTTACATGCCACTCTTCCCAACTTCAATCCCTTGAGGTATCTGAATTCCACAATATTTTTTTTTCTTAGATTGAAAGTAATATGTCTCCCATGTTAGGTAAAAGTTGCTCCAGACATTCCGGAGTTTCGCTGGAATATACACGTATACATACATCAAAACATTTAGAGCTGTGTCAGCAATGCTTTTGATGTTGCTCCTGTAAATTCAAAATCCAGGAGGCATAGTCGCTCATACCAAAACGTGGCATTAAATGACATTGTGTTTGTAACAGTGTCACGAACTCAAACTATGGATTTGACACTAATCTCAGTCACTTGAGACATTTTATTTTTCATTCTTTATCGCCCGCCATAATAATGGGTTTTGAATCAATTGAATTGATTTTGAGTTTAACGTCCCGTCAGCAGTGAGGCTATATGAGACATAGACCTACTAATTAACGCGAACTACATGAGCTCTCGCTGGGGGCCGAATCTGGGTCTCCCACACCGAAAGCGTGTACGCTATACGCTTAACCACAAAGGAGCTTTACAATGAGAGTTAAATTTGGACTTTAACGCTTTCGGAGTTGTAATTATTAATTTCTGCAACAACGACAACTATGGATTCGACACTAATATCGATCGCTTTTACTTTATATATATTGGCGGAGAGAAAGGGACCACATCCATATACAAAAGCCTTGCAGATTATTGAACTGAAATCCTTTGGAAAGAAATCCTATTCTGCCTTCTTTCTCCAGTATAAATAAGTCTCTTAGACATGACTTCGTGTTCGTAAATTTCCTGTTTACATAGTTTTGGGGATCGGGAGTTTTGTGTCTGTAACGAAGATTGGAGTTTGTATAATAATTTCTGTTTATACCTGAATAGTCTCTTTACCTTTCAGAAAGCGTAAATCACTTGCTGTAATGAGAAAATTCAGATGTAACTTCCGACGACAAATAGCTCCAAATAAATACACTACATAATTTATTCATTACGATGATATTATTTTCTTAATTTGTATTTAACATTCACATATATCATAGGATACCAACGTACTGTGAACACCTGTTATATTTTAAACATAATAATCACTTTGTTCTGCAATGATTGTATGTTATATATATACAACTGACGTATTTTAATGTAATTATTTTACATAATTTTTCATGCATTGCGGAAAATAGAATTTCATAAAAAACATTGACTCAGATCGGAATCGAACCCTCGACCTTACGATTTGAAATCCAACGGCGTACCACTGAGCTAACACAAGCGCTCCACGAATAATACTTCTAGCGATATATAACGGTATTTAAGATAATAATTACATTCATATCCACTGCAAACGCTGTTTTTGTTCTACTTTGACTTTTATTTTAGTACTCAGGAGAGAATAATTTCTTAACTTTCACCATTCTTTTGCATATGGAAAGATTCGTTTACGTATCTAAATATTCCATTAAGTATGGAGAGCAAAATGACAAACAAGCATGTGCTGGCATTAATACAGTTTCGAAATATTGTATCATTAAGTATTTCAATCAATGTTGCTTTTTTATATATAATTGGTAACACGCCTTATTATATTTAAGAGAAGAAAAACACATCTGCAAGATTTTTCCCGATTGCAAAGGTTGGCTTCGAGGTTCGAACCTGGTTACTTTTTCCCGAAGATACCCGAAGTTGGACTTAGAAAATTTTTGCCTCGAAACAGCAATAAAGAATGCGCTCAACTTTTTTGAGACATGGTGTACATCATCTGGCATGTGTGATCAGATAGCCCATCAATTATATCATAGTTGATGTCATCTTTTACATTAGTGAACACATTGTCAATAGCCGTTTTTGAGTGCGTGGTTATTCTAGTGGGTTTATTTATGATATATGTTACGTTATACGTGTTTAGAAGTGTAATTGCGTGTTCTTTTTCTGGACAGTTTTTAAGGAAATCTTCAAATCTCCGCACATTATAATTTTTTTTTCTTGTGTATATTCCGTATGCCCTCTACAAACATTTTGAGTGAATTAAAGAAGGTGTCAAGAGATCCCCGTTGGCTACGATATACTACAGCAATTATTAAATTTAACTTTTCTATAGTAATGACTGACTGCACATTCATAAGCGAACTCGGTACTTCGCATGTCTATTTTTTTAACATCTTGTGTCAAGTTTTCTTCGACTAGGATTACTGATCCTCCTCTGCTGTTTATTTCCCTACAGAAGTGACTAACTACTTCATAGTTTTGAATTTTTATTTGTTCAAAATTTTCTTTTGTTAACCAATGTTCGGTCAGGCATACGATTTGCGGTTGTTTGTCTATTGTATGTAAGAATGCTTCAAGGTCAGTTACTTTTGATGTCAACCCTTGGATATTCTAGTGCATTAATGTCATAATGGGTTTCTGCGTGTTTCTCCTTACCTGCATATGTTTATTGCATCAATTAAAAAAAGGTTTGCTCATTTATTTGTTTCCTTTCAAAATACGAAGTAGTCACATGCTCATGCCTGGTTTTGTAAAACACATGATTTCATTGTTTCAGAGTTTCGATCAAGACAATTAAGAAAATAGACATGCTTAATCCTTGTCTTCTGCGCGCCGCAGTTCCTTCTCGGAAATAATTAAGCGTGTTTTTTTCGCAAATTCATAAGTATAAATGGAGATTGAGAGGGAGGAGTCCACTAAACCAGAGATTATAACTAATAGTTGAGTTACAGAATATGTTTCTTTGTGAATACACGCCCTATCATTTTGAATATTACCCCAAGTAAAAGTTCCTGGCGTACGTATTGATTCCCTTCTTAGTGGGAGAGCGCGCTTTTTGTATATGACGAGTTTGTAGCGGGTTTAATGTAAAAATATTCGAAAGTGATTGATATTAGGTCGAATTCATAGTTTGGGGGTTACTGAAGTGAATAGGAACTCTCCCGAAGCTGTTTAAGTCTAAGCTTAGCCCCCATCCCCATGTTGAGTATGAAAATTAAAATATGCAAAGTCACTAAGATTAGCGTATAACTCATAGTTTTCGGGGTCTCTAGATGAATAGTGATAATCTCCAATCCGTCAAAATAGTGTTCCTCACAAGACCAGAAATAAAGTTGCCTCGTCTCGACTATGGAGGACTTATTTCTCGTCTAAATTATCGAAGGATTAGTTCTCGTCTCATCTTAAAATTTATTCGGATTGTTTTGCAAATTTATTCATGCCCTAATTTTTCTTAATTTCATCCACAATTTACGAGATTCCCTCCTCATCACGAAAGGTTTATGAAAAGTGTAGTATAACAAAAGTTTAAAATATGTTAATTTTTGTAGCAGTAGTGTGGCCAGGGAGGATCCGGGCTGTACATCCCTAAAAGTTCTTTTTCAATTCTTGCATTATTATTTTTGTCGAAGTTATACATAACCATTTTAAAATTGTCACAGTTAATACTCTATTGTATTCTTATTTTTCGTGCACTGCAATTTTTATGTATTTTATTGTTACTTATGATGTAAAAGCTGTGTAAAGGCGCTTGCCCTTTCTGTATTGAAAGTATTTTAGCAAAACTATGTTTGCTTGAACAAGTCATTGAAGCGGTGAAAAAATATAAAGGCTAAAATTTGTAAAAAATGAACTTTGAAACAACGTTTACGGAAAAGGGTGTCGGACTACCCACTGTCCTGTGTGGTATTCCATACTACTGGTGCGAAAAGAAATAACAGTTTTTCAGTTTTTAACACTAGAACTACCAGAAAATTAATTATACAAGAACTACCAGAAAATTAATTATACAAGAACTACCAAAGGGGTCATTTTGACCCCTTGTGTTTTAGAGGCTTTTAGGTTGAAATTTAGTGTTCCTTTGGCAATCAAGACTTGATGTGACTTGATATAAAAATTAATGTGCTTTAGAATCCACATTAGCTTTAACCATGTATCAAACCATGATCTCCCACGCCAAAATGTTGGACAATATGTGAATAAATGTACACTTGAATCTTTTAAAAATACAAACTCAGGAAAATTTACTATACAATAATTTATGCATTTATTTAAAAGTATTAGATGAGACCATATAAACGAGTACAAGTTTCAAGAATAAATCAAAATTTTGATAATAGTATTATTTTGAGGCATATAGGTATTAATTTCAATTCATTGATTTCGCTACATGTCAGGATTTAGCACTTCTTTGTTTCTCCGGTGGAAGTTCTTGATGCTGTTAGTAAGTCTTTCAAAGTACGCTATTGTCTCACTTTCTCAGAATGTTCCTTTGCCAACTTGAAAAGGCAGAACTTCTCCAATTTTCTGTCTACAAATATGCCTATTTGTAATATACTTGTATAAGATATAAGAGTTTCTGGCGGCCAAACCAAGTAGGTTATAAAAGAGCTATACCAGCCATTTAGTTCTAACAGCCCTCACAGAATATTTACTATCCATCTGGTCTACAATGTCTACACCAATTTTCTGCTGATTGTAAAACAAAACTTTCAGTTTTCTTATTTTCGTGACCACTCATTACATGTACGTTATTGTGAAGGGTGCTCAATATCAGTACTATTTTGTTTTTCTTGCATTGATATGTGGTGAGTGTGATATCATCCACGGTTTTGAGTAGTCTGTGGTATACAGATCTTTATTATGGAAACGTACGGAAGCTGGAACTTTTCTTCTGTTGCTTGGGACAGTATCAAGCAAATTTATTGCGATAATTTTTAGTTCCCTTGCAAAATGTAGAGACGTAAAAATGTTGTTTCAAGTTACCTGCAATCCCACGTTTCAAAAGATGTAAAACTACATGTTTAGGAAAAGGGATGTTCGTTGGCCTCTTTTCATCTTTTCCTAGATATGGAAAACTATTTACTATATATTTGTTCTTCACTTCAACAAGCGTCCAAAATTTGTCGTCATATTTATCCGGCTTACTATCCATGAACTGAAGAAATGGACCGCGAGATTTCTTTGGAAAGAGCCGGTCACCAATAGTGCAATAAGTATAAGGATTTAGCTTATTTGGGCAGGAAATAAACAAAACCTGTTAGTTTTACATCTTTCGCTCCTCTTAGATTGAAGATAAATCTTATAAAACTCATCATTTCTTCAAACCTGTTTCTGAGCATAACATTCCGAAAAAAGCTGTAGCCCAAGCTTTCCAGACAGAAACACTTTACACTTAACGCTTTTCATCCTCATTTCTCCACAGAAATACAGCACGACAATAATTCTATCAAACTAGAGAGAAACTGACCAGTTAGGATCATCTAAAACTCGACGGGCCTCAACTTCTGCATACTTATTTATATTTCGCAGTAGAATATTGGTTACAATCAGTCTGAATGAACTTGCACAAGCATCATCCATATTACGCATAACGAATGATGTGGGTTCTGGTTTGATACGAACTATATAATGTTTTTGTAATCTTCCGCATGTCTTATTTACATTCACTATCGTCCACACAGTCTGATTCGGAGTTCACTAGGCCTACCAGTAATTTCTGTTGAATTCCCTTGCTCAGATTCTTCACTTGAATCATTATTACTAGAATCAGAATCAGTATATTTGACTCCTTTGTCATAAGTACTGGAAAAATCTAATTTTCTAAGGTCTGTAACATCTTCCTTTTCAACCCAGCTCTTACTGTCCTCATCACCAGAAATACTATCGTCAATATCCTGTAACTATGCTAGAAACTCTGTTGTGCATGTCGTTTACCACTTGAAGACTCAATCATTCGCAAACAGTGAAACACGTTCTTCAAAATAACTACCACAATTCAATGGTTGTTCAAAATTGTTTCGAGGACATCAATAATACACCTTGATAAAAAGTAAAAACAAGAATCAAAAAACGCATTTTTTATCCATGTAAAATAAATAGGAAGTGAAATTTGTGGTGGACAAACACCGTCTGCGTGGGTTTTCTCGAGGATCACCCATTTCCTCCCACTTTATTTATTGCACCATTTCATTCATTTCTCATCATCACCGTCTACTTTAGCCTAACCGGCATAATCGTGGGACGTAAAACTCAAGGATTTCATTTTCATTTCCAAAGTAAATAAGTAGGTGTGAAAATGACCCCTGTGTGACTATTTTTGTTTTTTTAAAGAAAACCAAAAATGACTGTACTATGGTATTTATGATATAATCACACTGGTTAGAGAGAAGAAAAGTGGTGCCATATGTTTTGCATATACTAATTACGGTTCAAATTAAAGAATGATGAATGACAGTGAGGGGTCAAAATGACCCCTTTGGTACTTCGACAGATATTTTTGAAAAACTGCGAAGATTATAAAACAGTTCCGATTTTCAGAGAAAATTGTTTCGAATTTAAAAACTGTTGCGTTTGTAACTGAAGCCGATTTTTAATAGAAAACCAAACTGTTTTTAGTAGCAAACCGAGCCGGTTTAAAACTAAAAACGGTTTTGGTGAATTCGGTTAGTGTTCAAGATTATGGTTAAAAAAAAAAATCCTTGAGAGTTGACTTGCGCGACAGTTTATAATTGTTTATGTGTCCAGTGTAGCTGATAAGTTGATTTAGCTTATTAATATAAGTACTTGCAACCCTAACTGTAGCCGACAACAAGAGCAGAAGTATGACACAAGTAAGATTGTCAGATTTACTCTCACCCAAATATTAGTGTATCGAAAACCTTTTTATAATGAAGCTACTTTTGCAGTAGATACACAAAGAAAGTTAGATTGACTGTTATACTAACAATAGAGGTATGCAAGCTTATTCTTTATCAGTTGAACTTCTTACGATAAGGTAAATTTTGGCAACATGAGCTCAGTTGTTTCTACATCGCCAGAAGCGAGATGACAGTTTTGATTCATTGTGTTCTGTAATAGTTCAGTGGATTTTGTTGTGGGCGTATCTTCTGTTTTGTTTTATTATTTTCTTGTAGTTATTCCGTGTGTTGTCTGCGTTATTGTTAGTGCTGTTCTTAGTTAATTTTTTGTTTAACTGCTATAGTGCTATCTTTTTGAGAAGGTGGCTGAAAATTCCCACATTGTTATAAGAAGCAAAGAAAGAAGGGAAAAATTCTTTACACTGGTAAAAAATCATGTTATTAAACGTTTATTCATATTTTCGAAAGCAGGCAGTGAAGCTGGAGACAGAGTTTTTCCTTAGGCGTCAAGGCACCTCTGGAAAGGGGGGGGGGGGAGTAACTGATTTATACCATGACTGAGAGTGGGTTAATTCCTGAAGCTAACCTCGTCTTTCGCGACACAAAAACAGATGATTACCACGGAGAATTAGATGCAGAAGACATTTCCAAGAAATACTCCTTCCGAATGCACCACCAAATTCCGTGGTTGTTATAGATATATGACCCCACACACTCAATGAAAGACGAAAAAATCCCTACGAAATCATGTACTAAAAAATAAATTGTATAGTGGTTAAAACATAAAGGTGTTGAATGTGATTTAAGCTGGAACAGATTTGAAGTAATAGAAATGTTAAATAAAGTTGCTTCTAACATAGAAGACTTCTACAGAATAGACTGCATTGCAAAGGAAGCTGGATATTAAGTTTTTCGTCTCCCCCTTATCATTGCGAACTCCCTCCCACTGAACTTGTGTGGAGTAAGATTTGGTTGTTTCTTGCCTCCAGAAGATTACGTATGGTAAGTAATTACACTTCCTTTCCTATTATTATTATTACTATTACTATTATTATTATTTTTAAAGTTGCTTACCGCTGTTGTTTGGTTTGTGTTCTTGTTTTATTTTCTGCAATTGGTCTCATACTCACAATAAGTGGCAACGTCGCGCTCGTTGAACGTCATTTCCGTTTTATAATCTTCCTAGGGTGGGACAGATAGTAGAATTTGTAATCTTTTCCCAGTTCTACGGATGTTTCTAGATAAAATATGTTTTTAGTTTTGGTATAATTGAGTTTAAAATTATTTCATCTATCATTAATTTATTGTGTGGGAAAGAGAAATTCAAACACGTATTCAAAGAACATACCAATTTAGTTTTCTTTCTTCACATTGATTTGATTTTCAGTTTAGAGTCTCTTATCAGGAGCAAGGCTATATGAAACGTGAATTTACAGCTTAACATGGGATCCGAACCACACAAACACCCGCAAAAGGGATTCCTACTTACAGATGGAGATTCCATTTATATTTCCCATTTGTGTTTACCCCCATTGAACCTCCAGGCGTTTCTCTCCATCTTTTCATCATTATATTTGTTGAGTTCATATTAGTGGTGGGCACAAAAACCAGTTTTTCGGTTTTCAGAAAAATCAAAACCGGTTTTTGAAATTTCCAAAATTTGTTCTACTTCTGACCAGAATGGTGTTTCGTTGTTTTCCGGAAACCGAATCCATTTCCACAGAAATAGTTTTGTGTTTTTGAAAAGTTTTCACCGAAACCAGTTTCGGTGAAAACCGAACCGGATTTGGAGAAAACCGAAACCGGTTTTTGGAGAAAACCGAAATGTCGGTTTTTCGGGTTTCGGTTTTTATAGAAACCGGTTTGGCCCATCCCTAGGTCATACGTGTCAATTCTGATCCGATTGCGATATATTTCAGCATTAAGGGCCTTCATTCTTTTTCGAATGTGTATCACGCGAAAATAATACCGCTTTTGATTCTGCTTCATTTGATGTGTTTGGCTTAATTTCATGTTTTTTACTACCTACTACATTGTGTCGTTTTATTGTCGTACCACCCCGTGTAGTTTCTTCACAATACAGTTCCAAGAATAATGAAATTAGAGGTAAATTAAAACTGTAAAGCAATTGGTACAGTGTATAGAGAAAGATTCATGTCGTCGCAGAAGGAAGCTGCTTTACAATTGTGATATTTCTTTAGCTCTTAGCATGACTGTCGTTAACACAACACGAAATGCATACTAAAAATGTGTGTTAATACATATCATATTAGCAAGCCTTACATACCAGCGAAAAAAGATAATAGAATCTCACGGTACAACAAATTCTACAATTTGTAAACTCCTATAAAATTATTTCTTAAGTTGAAGAAAATATAAATAATAATTTCTACATAGTTTGGTTCAACATAGTTCATTTAACAACAACAGCATACCACCTAATATAGTTGCAACTAATTTAACTCTCATTACTAAATTTCTTAGTATATTTAGAAATAAATTATAATTCGAAAATAAATATTACAAAATTTAAAGTATAGGACAATTTCTGACTGAAGTTTCCAGAGATATCTAAGTGAAATTAGTGTATCGCGAAATGTTTACTTAACGTCGCACGGAAAGAATTTACATTATGTAAACAGCGTGAAGAATATCAAAAGAATGCAATTTATTCGTATATATTGCATTATTCTATTACACGATTTTCAATTCGTAGATACTTAGCACTGTCATTGATTGACTCTCATTACATTCGATGGATCAGTAATCTTGAGTGATGGCTGAGTGTCGAGAAACAACATAGTTCTGATATTTTTATTAACGGTTCGTATTCCACCAACATTGTAAATGTTATCATCTTAATTTTCGACATAGAAATTGGATATGTGTCACTAAAGAACTGAGTGTATTTAGTTTATGATGTATTTAGTTTCACAGCATCTTAACATAAATTTTATAATATGTGGACTTCAATTATGGAAGGTTATTGAGACGATTAGTTCAGTTATACGGATACACTTCAATTAAACAAAGACTCTTAATATTTAACTTAAATTAATATTGGCTTTATTTACTTAATTTTAAATTTAAAAAAATAGTAGTTAAATCTAGTGGCACATTTTAGAAGGATCACATGTATTAGTAAATTTGCTTTATACGGTTATTGAGATGGATAAATGGAAATAAGACTTTTTTTTTTTTTTTTTTTGGTCTACCTATATATGAATGAAAATCTAATTAATAACCAATAATACCGGATAAAAAACTGTAGTAAATTGATTGGAGTTGTGTTGAGAAGCTACCAGGACTCAAACTTGAAAGGGGGAAAAAAGGATTACCGTTCAGCTCCTTGTGAAACAAGATAACAATAATCATAATAATAACAAAAATTGAAAGCATAGTGAGAAATGCACATGGACATACTTGCATGTACATAGTACAAGTTTTTAGCGACATACACGCTTCTAGAAGGTGAGATCAATTAGGGACACAGCTGTCTTTGGTTACTGACACACACACACACACAGAGTATCCGATTTGATCACAAGTGACCAAAGAATGAGTGTGTATACAGTGATTGAAATGGATTGACTAGATTAAAGTTATAACAGCAATGATACAGGAGACGTGGATCTGCAACTTCTGTTAACCACACGCCATGAATAGAACCCGGCTCTTCGCTCCGAGTATTTGTGACTAACAATATAGCTTGTGTTGGTACGATTATCGGAGATCTAAACGTTGAAACATCTGTGATGAACTTGTCAAGGAAAAATCTCTCGGAGCACCAAAAATATAAGTCAGAATTATATGTGCTCATGTTAAAACGCATCGAAAATAAAGCGAACTCGTAAAAAATTGTAATGATCTTCAAGGAACAGTTTTTTTTCTTTTTTCTTTTTACCCACGACACTAATATTAAACAGCAACCTATCCAAGACAATACACCGACTTCACCAATTAGAAAAAAATACACGAATTACGTTGAAATTTTAAGGAAATGCTGTTTCCTTTCTCTGACATGCATGAAAGTGTCATATATCATTGGGTTCCTGATAGAGGTACAGTCAATCAGCACAACTAATTTGAAAATTTGACAAGACTTAAGGAAAAATATGAAGACAAAATGATTCAATGGTGGTAAAATGAATGGTTTACTCATCAACACATTGGAGAAACCCCTAAAGTTATGCTTCTCAGGCAATTTTTTATGCGTGAAACTATCACCCACATGGAAGTTCCCCACTCCAGCAGCTTTTCCATTATCTTATTTTCTGCTTCTCCAGAGACAAAAGAACTCAAGGGGGTTTGATTTGGCTCAGTTAAATATTCCAGGGCATAAAGAATAGATTCTGTATCTCAACTCCCACAAGGAGTGCTCTTACTAACAGTAGCATCAACAAACGTAGAAATATGTGAATGACAATGAGGACTCTTTGGGACCTGATGATCCGTCGAGATATGAATGCAACAAGAAAGATAAATTATGAGTCTTCCCTTTGCTTGGGAGGGGGAGTTTGCGACTTCTCTAATTTCAGTGGTATTAAACTAACAAGGATGGCAGGTTTCTCTCCAAATAACAATAGCGAGTATAAGACTGTAATAGAAAAAAATAATCTGTAAAACACGACTTCTGTAATATACTTGTCCCGCTTAAGTCTAAGGAAAGACCTCATTAGAAGCAGGAAGCATTTTTGAAACTTAGAAGTGTGTAACAAAAAGAACCAGTGAAATAAAATTAAAAGTACTTACAAATAAACTTTCCCACATACACACGCACGCATAACACGTACAGGTGAAGACACACTGAATGACATTATGCTATTTTGTTTCTCGAAGAAAAGTAGTTTAGACGAACATATTTGTTCAAAATTTCAATGAGTATGTTAAAAATTGATTATGCTCTAACCCACTGTATTACTATGGCGTGATTTGTACTTCCATATTCAAGCTTTTTTTTTTTAAGAAAAAAAAATACTCGAAGCAATTTTCATTGAAATGAAAACCAATGATTTAAATCGATAACTGCTCGAGTTACAGATTTGCGGTACGGGAAGAAGACAATACAGAATCTGACACTGGGATATCTACACGGCGTGCTGCAATCTGACGACACTACAAACGATTTCAAGAAAATAAAACTGAAAAATCCTAATAGGGAATAGAAGGAGAAACTATGCAAGTAGATTTCTCGTACGAACAGGACAAATAACCTCAAGAATTGTGTGTGTGTAAACTTTACAATGCACGAATAACAAATAAAATCCGTTGGATTTTATAATAATTTTGGGAAACAATGATGTTTGCTTTTGACATGAATATTATATCTCAATCCATGTAGTGGAAGTGCAAAGATTTCACCAGAGCAAGAGAAAGAAACTTATCACGCTTAACGTTGAGGAAATGGAGCTTTTGCTCACCGATATAAAGGGAAACGTAATCTATGAGAAGTTCTTTTATTATTATTTTTTTTCTCAAGTACAGTCAATCAGTACAATTATCTTGAAATATTGAAAATACTTCGCAAAATTTGGGAAAAAAATGTCTCAACGTTGGGAAAATTAATAGATTTTTGAGCAGAATACTGTATAAACATATAAAGGTCTGTTTGTCATGCAATTTGTGGCTCATAAACGAATGACAGCCTTGCAATTCTGCTTTGTTCCTGGATCCAGCACCATAGAACTCTTTTTTTCGTTTCCTGACACTAAAGGCTGGCTTTAAAAGAACATCTCCTGTCTCAATTCAAGATGTCAAGTTGGTGAACACAAATCCTTTAGGTGAATTCAAAAAAACTGCTATTTCTTTTAATAACGGTGAAAGCATTTAACACACAAATCTGCAGATATCGCAAAGAACAGTTTCGAAGTTGATATATGAGACAAGAAAGCGGTAACTAACAAAAGTACTGAGTTAAGCACTGTATATGTGACTTGTATATATGATTTGTGTATGTATTACACCCTAACACTGAAGTAATTATTAATTGATATGGTATTAAAAGCGCAAGGAAGCAGGTGTACCAAAAAGACACCGAATACAATTCAGCAAATAAACAAATCGAAGATACACGACTAATGGAATATAATCCCTATCCGTGCAATTCCCATTTCATTAAGAAAATAATAAGATGATTCCCTAAGGAAAAGGAAAATCTCTCGCAAATAACATGAAATGTGAATTTAATAAAAGGATGAAAAATGTGACCTAAAACTGAAAATGCTTTCAATTGTAAGGCAATACTTTATATATATACACACATAGAGGTAGGGACACTTCACCAAATATTACTTCTTTCTTCATACCGTCTTGAAAAAATAAGTGGTTCAATACTACCTTTTCTGATTGAAACGTGTATTACTAGGAAATGGTTATTCGTATCAGAAAGCAGAAAAATATTTGTTTTCATTATTATATGCTTCTTATTATAAAAACATACATCGTCTTTAAGAGTAAATGCCACACAATCGAACACAACTCTATCTTTATTTCCACAGATCTGCATTTTAAAAAAATGAATTTTCACTAGATTTTTTCATATACAGTGAAACCTCTGAATAACGGACACCAATGGGACGGAAATTTTTGTCCGTTACTGAGAGGTGTCCGTTACAGAGACGTAATAAAAATTTAATTTCTCTCAACGGTAATTGTATGTAGTAATAAACAGTAAATACATTATGTATGAGCGTAAATACATAAACTTCAATATGAAAATACTCTATTTAGTACTTATTTAAATTACTGAGAGGGAAGAAGGAGAAATTAATTTCTATTAAATAATATTATTGTTGGGGAATGTGTTAATATGTTCGTATGCTGCAAATGATAATGCGTGTATGGTAATTTTCTTAAGTACATGTCATCACGATGTAAAAAAATCCATTAATTCACATACCGCCTATACGAAAAGTAAAAATAGCTTTAATAAGTATGCAATATTATTATTAAATACTGAAAATGTGGAGAAGAAACAGCATATTTCTTGGGAATAAGTCTGCAGTAGTTGTCTGCCGTGTACATCCTACGGACACTAGTTTCTGTTCGAAATTTGCTTGCTACTGTTGGATCAATTGGAGAACTTCTGTTTCACCGCGATTAATGGCAAATTTCTTTAATTGTTCAACTGTTTGACACACCAATTTGTACAAAAGAAAAATTTTGCTTTTCCAAAAAAGTAAGAAAGAAAACATTACTCGTTGAAAAATGGTATTGCAAAATAAACAACGTTTCTTTTGTTATCTATTGTCGGAAAAGGCGCAAGGTCCAGAGGAAAAAGCACTAAATTTGTTACGGAAGGGAAGATGCACATAGAATTCTTGACCATACGACTAACCCTGCATGAGTGTTAGTGCTTATTGAAGACTTTCTAGGATTTCCACCAGAAATCAGTTTATTGCGGGCATAAAAAGAAAAAAAAGTTGTTATGTTTGATGATAGATACACTTGTGGGGAAAAGACTTTTCTGTCTATTGTCATATATCACAGAACCGAGAATAATTCCTGTCCGTTATGAAGACGTTATTGAAACGTTTGGGGGTAAAAAAGGACTGTCCGCGTCCGTATTTGAGAGTGTCCGTAAAAGGGAGGGTTTTGTTCCGTACGAGAACATATATCTTTGCCGGGACAAAAAACTCTGTCCGTATTATATACGTGTCCGTTAAGGGAGGTTTCACTGTAATAACATGCACGGTATATAGGAAAACGATGATCTAGATGGTAATACAACGAAATGGATATATGATTCGCACATAAACAATATTAAGATATGGAATAACAAGAAACATGATAAGTTAAGAACTAACAAGATTATTTACAGACTGTCGAATTCGATGTATCTCAAGTAGTCAAGAAAGGAAGAGAAACAAACATAAGGTATATAGCGTAGGGTATACGGAAGTAGATACTATATATTAACGTATATAGCTTTCTTAGTATAGCTTCAAATGCAATCTATTCGAAATTATATAATTTTCTGTTAAGAATCTGTGTTTGACAAAAAAGACCATGTACAAATAATAATTAAACACAGCACGATAAAATGTGTGCCAAATATATCTAATGTAATGTATAAGAACACAATATATAACTAAATTGAAACTTCTAGGTGGTACAGTAAACAATGAAATACACCAGGATCTTCGTCATCTAAACAACAGTTTAATAAACGGTCCATTATAGGCAGATATACCATGTTCTTACATATTTCAGGGTACAATTTACGAATTAGCATTTATAAAGTTTCTTTCTCGCCCTTGTCCCGTGTATGATTGTTAAATGTTGTATGCATAAAAGCACACGAAAACATAACATTAGACTGCATTCTATTATTTATTTAAATTCCTTGCAATTAAAATACTACATATTTACCTAAAGAAAGAAAATGCAATTAACGTAATATTGCAAGTAGATGAATGTCTAAAGTAGATTTACATCACGATTAACCCTAAATGTGATAAATGTAACCGTACCTGAATTCCTCAGAGTTGTCCTCCAGTTCTCGAGAATCATGTTCTTGAACGTCCTCTTCGCTCTTGTCACTATTACGGCTAGACCAGTGATTACTTACAACTTCATCCCTACAACAAAATCTCAGAATATTAAAAAATTGATTTTACAGTGAGATGTTTAACACTTTACAATCAATTATCTATTTATATACGACTCATTAAACATATAGCTATTGAACTCTCTTTGCAAACTGATATTACATCATTTTTATTATCTTCTAGACGATAGCCTCAATCACTTAACTCGGAAAATTTAACATTATGATATCCATCTTTTAACCTTTTACTGATCTTCAACATTTAAAATATCGATACACATATCTGAAATTGACTGTGTTCCAGGTCCTTAGTTATATATGAGATAATTTGGAATCGCAAAGGTAAATAGTCCCCTTTATTAATTCCCTTTGCTGAGTCCGGCGAAATGAAATGGCATAGAGTTCAGAAATTTTGTAATGCTGTAAACGACTTTCCGAAATGAAAAATGAAACCTTTACACCGAGAATTAAAAGAAATACCGGTAATCACATAGATGAACACCAACATTTCAGATAGAAAAGTGCATTTAATTCAAGCTGTATCTTTCAAAGTGTCAAGGACACAAATCACGACACATTAGTGCTAATTGCACAGGAAGAAATTAAGGAACAAAAACTTTTTATATTTCAAAATCATATAAGCTGTTCTTACTGTGAATAACTTGTATAGAGATTTCGAAATAACAAGTAACATTGTCTTGAGCAGGATTTCTGCTCTGTAATTGCAGTAATCCAGTATTTTGAATTTCCAGCCAGCGATTGTATTAAGTGATTTCTTTCCACTAATATGAATGTTGTCAATACTACACGTGCTAGCTGGAAATATTATATTACTTCAATAATTCCTATGTTTGGCGAATAGAAAGATGAATTATGCATAGAGATGTGCAATTCAGATGTTTCTATGACAACTAGTTGTATTAATGCAGACTTTTAAATGTTTCCATATGAAACAATTGTAACAATCTTGAAAAGAAGCTGTTTCGGCTGTAAATTTGGACTCAATCTTCTAAGAAATCGAACTCATACAATATCACACAATAGTTAACCAAGTGACTTATTAACTGTACTTCGGTTCATTTTCCTGCAAGATATACTTAGAATTGCATTTTTCTAAAACATATTTCTATAGTATAATACGAGACAGAAAGTAATAACATTATATTTGGTAAAAAAATTTGAAAACAAACATCTTTACAAACTACAGACTATTTTCTTTTTTTGGCTCGGTGTTCACGACCGACTAATTATTAATACATTCCGCCTTCCTTTTAACTTAACTATCTATTAAAGATTGATGAACAAATGTGTAGATATTAAAAAATACAGTGAATCGACTGTTTCGAGGTAAGTAGGAACCAAATTGATTTTACATAATCGGACTATGATGTACTCAGTATTTCGTTAGTAAGGGGGTTCAAGATCCGAAGTTCATAAAATTCATATATATATATATATATATATATATATATATATATATATATAAATAATATATATATATATATATATATATATATATATATATATATATATATATATTAACAACCTCCTAACGTCGTGCCTTAAAAGCATGGGGATAAACAAAGTATGACGTTCAGAGATTGCTACTACTCATTGTCCGAAATGAGTAGGTCAAAGTGAATTGAGAGGAATGATAACACATCTATGCTTCATTTAATAACTGTATTGATCTAAGCAATATCATGATGTCTGTGTGTATGTTTGAGTGTGAATGTAGCATAACAATTCAGATCACAAATCGTAAACCTCTAAGAATTGGATCACGATCAACACGCACATAGCTGAGATATACATACCTGCTTAAACGATGAGTGTCTGGTCTGGATAATAGTACTTCTCAGTTCTGGATCTTCTGGACTGGATAGTTGGTTGTATGTGGTCTCCAAATGAACCAACTAGAAGGCAACCATAACTATTGGACTATGGTTGGACGTTGAAGAATAGATCACTCTTGATCTATTCGTAGTCGTAATGGATCGCAGACCACGGCTTGGCTGCTACTTTTTTTCCTAAGTGTCTCTGATTCCTCTGATCCACTTCTGATCCCAATCCTCTCCAACAAGAGGTTTTTGTTCATGATTCCAGACACTGGAATTCGCTTCGTCGATCTTTTGTGTTTATCTCAGCTATTGGTGAAACATTGGTTTCAACCCGTATTACATCGTGATCAAATTCCCAGACTAACAATCGTTGCAAATCTGAAGTTGTGCCACATTCAAATTGTGTCAATGTTAACAGACAATATTTCACATTGGTGACATTACAGATTTCGTTCACAACTTTACAAATCAAAACAAAACAAATAAACTGACGACTTAGCGTCTAGCCATTATTTCAGTGACAACATAACACAAATACAACCATTTACGTAAATAAATACACGTGCTTGTATGCCATGACAACATTCCATTATTACTTCAATTTAATCTCTTTAATTTTAATTCCAATAAATCCATCACCCAGAGTAAAATCGTAAAACCGTATTTCGCTACAATATATACCATGATATGTTGAATGATATTTGTGCATAATATATTGCATAAGGAGGGAGGTAAAACGAGTCCCCTTAATATGCGACTGTAATCCGGCGGGAACATGTCCTCTTGCGTTTACTCGTACAACTCGAACTCTTCTTCAGTATATAAAGAACGAATTTGTTAGCTGTATGTAATGTATTTAAAAAAATCAGGAGGCTTGAGAACTAATTTCATTTCTATCAAGCATTTGTGCTAAATGAAAGAAGTCTTCAAAGAGGGAGCCTGTCACTGTTACAACAATAAGCTAACCACGTAGTAAGAGTATAGTGTGTGATCCTGTGCAGTCACGCGTGCAAGAAATTTCGAAAAGATTAAAATTTCTGGGGGTTCAAAATTAAATATAATCTTTAATTACATTAAAATTTCTAACGTGAGCATAACTTTACAGTTAAGACTAGAATTTTGGGGGAAGGTACATCCTCAGGAACCACTCCTGCATACATCCCTTATCCTTTGCATACCATGTAGAAAAGTTACAAGAGAAAGGTTTCAAGGAAATGTGAATAAAATCTAAAAAAATATTATTAATTTAGGATAGGCTGAGGCAGAGACAAAATATAAAGTAGTCGGTAGTCATAGTAGGATAAAACCAATGACCGGCTTCCAGCAGTCCTAGAAGAATAAATTAAAATGTAATTAATTAAGCTGTTATTTATACTTCTAGCATGCACATAGTATATTCTAAATTTATTGCAACATCATTTCTTGAATAATCCTGCCACTTTTATCTGCAATAACGCTAGATAGAGAAACACCGAGAAGGGAAGGAGTCCGCAGTCCGTCAAGTGCGCTAAATATTGTGTACCATTGGCTACTGCACACGTTCATTCTCATGTGAATAAGAGCTATAGGACCATACAATTAATTATTTATTAAAATGACCATAATAGGCGTAAGGGAAACACTTTTTCCCATCTCAAGATAGAATTCATGAAATAGTTTTTATAAAGCCTGTTATTCGAAGATTTTGCCACATATAAGTATTAAATGTTATAGGCTATATAGAAAACACTACGAAACATTATAGGCATGTATTATTTATTCATATTCCCTCCAGTCGCATTAGTTTCTATTTACACTGAAAGTACGACAATACGATTAGAAAGTATCTTATGGAGTTGAATATACAAATGTTAGTGTCATGCATGATTCTGAGAACTAGCATAAATATAGGCATACCTGAGTTTCTCAGATTTGTTCTCTAATTATGAAAAATCATCATCTCCTGAAGTATCTTCTTCGCTTTTATAACCAATCTGTTTAGATGAGTGATCACTTGACTTTTCATCCCTACGAGTAAAGTCTCTAACTATTCTATCAACAAAACCTACTTTACTGTGAAATGGTTCCCATATAAAAATAAACTACGAATTCATGAATAACTATTTAAATATATGGTACTTGAACTTGCTAAAATTGCTGTAACATCATTTCTGTTACCAAGTAAAGTGATTCTAAATTGAAGGTAAACAAATTTGATTAACAAATAAACTTTAATGCAATTATATTCAACGTTATATTTTTTACTGATTTTTTACATTTCAAAATTTTAATGAACATGTTAAGAGGTGATCCTTATTTTCCATTCCATTAATATTACTATGACAGAGTTAGTAAGTGCAATATTCTACAGTCTTGTTTATAGTTTTCGCCTAATGTTAAGCAAAGTAATTCTCATAGTATCTAAGGCACATTATGTAGCTCCAAAATTGTTTAAGCTGTAGATTCGACGTATGAGAACAATATATTGCAGAATGTGATGTAACGAGCTTTCTATATTTAGTAGTGCAACAGAGAATTAAACGAGAATCTATTGTATCAAATATATGAGATCCAATATTTGATACTGGATATATAGTGCTAGTCACTTTATATCTGTGCTAGAAAAGCGCTTCACTCCTGCTATATTTTTCGAAGTGACAAGAACTCAAAATTAAAGGTATACCTATAAACAAAGGTCATTTGTTGGTATAGTTTAAAAATTGTAATTTAAATGCACTGTAATTAAATGCTGCGTCTGAAAGCGTAAAACTATATTTTCAGTGTTCATTTTCCCAAAAAGAGTAATTTGATCAATTGAAAATAATTATTTTCTTTGTGCATTTGATTTGGGAGCTTGGAAAATTAAGTATTTTAATATTCCATTGGAATATTTATTGTGATACTTTCAACACTAATGGTCTAGTTTACGAACTCTACTGTTTCATACTACACGGTTAGCGTATGCGCCTTTGGCGTGGGAGACCCTGATTCGATTCCCGGTGGGAGCTAATATATTTCGGATTCCAAGTTAATCAGTAGGTCCCGTGTCACATAGCCTCGCAATAGTTCGGCACATGACGCAGAAATGCGTGCAAAAGGAGAGTATTTCGTAATCAATAAAACCACCAGACAGGAATGCATTAAGAAACGGAACTTCGCCATTTTTTTTTTTTCATCTGTTTTACTCCATGCATAAAACTAAAGACGAATCAACACTCTATGACAGTTTTCATTCTAAACAGCAAAGACGAATACAACACAATACTAGAAAAAGTCATCAAATCAAACACGGCTTGTGAAATATAATCATTATTCATGTAATCCGTGTTTCAATTAAGGAAAAGAAAAACATTCATAAGGTGATTTCACAAAGCACAGGAAGTTTGTTTCCAATTAAGGAAAAGAGTATTATAAATGTCGAATAAGAAGGATGAAAAAGTCAGTAAAATTGAAGCAATTGCATTAGCAAGATGATGCATACATCGAAAGGTATATTCGTTTACCCAAATGTTATTTTATTTCATATTTTTGACAACAAAAAAGAGGTGGTTATGAAGACCGTTGTTGTTGTTGTTGTTGTTTGGAAAGTAGACAAATAGCAAATGTTGAGTCGTACGAGAAAATACAAATACATTTGTTATTGATCTTGTACGATCCTTATCACGACTCCCAAACATTATCAAGAGTACATAGTATGTCAGAAAAATAACAGAACTTCTTGAATTAAAACAAAGCAAATTAGGTATTTTACGAACTGCACTTCCTTTTATTGAAAAATACATCCCTTCCGCATCAATATACCGGTGTACACGTTCAATCAATTCTAGTAGAGAGTGTTTAATGTCCTTTTTCAAAATCGCCTTAATAACCGTCATCACGGAAAAGTGGACGTGTGTAACAGTAATAAAATGTTCCTCTCATGGCCAATTTTAATTTCGGGGATGGCAAATAGTCACACGGTGATAAATCAGGCCAATACAGAAAATGTGGAAGCACACAGATTAGTCTTTTAGTCAAAAAGTTACGAACTGCGACGGTTCTGTGACATTGTGCATTGTCGTGCAATAAAGACAAATGTCTGGTGCTCGATACTCGGGATTCTACGCGAACGATTGCTTCCACAAAGGCTGCATAACATCCAGATAATATTTACCATTAACAGTTTGACCCTGTGGAATTCCCGAAGTCGTATCATACCTTTGGATTCGTAAAAACAAATCAAATTTGTTTTCTCATGTGACTTCTGAAAAAGCAATTTTTCCGCTTTCGGAAAACCTGGGAACTCCAACGTACTATTTCGGCGTTTCGTTAGCGGGTTGTACTAGAAGCATCAAGTCTCATCACCAGTTACAATCGATTCCAAGAATGTTTTGTTTCGTCTGGCTGTTTTAATCAGGTATTTGCAATGTTAAACTCTAGCAAGTTTTTGGTCGTCAGTTAACGTGTGCAAAACTCACCAAGCAAAAATTTTCCGTTTCTTTAAATCGTTTGTCAAAATTTCGTGAATTATGTCTTTCGTCGTATTTAGTTCCTCTGCTAACAATCTCATAGTCGAATTCGCATCGTAGGCGATCATTTCACACACTTGCTCCACCAACTTATCGCGATTTTTGTTTTTTGGTCTGCCTGGCTTTGAGTTGTCTCAAAAGGACTCACCACCGTCCCGGAATCGCGTATACCATTGGAACCCACGTGTACGAGATAAGCACTCATCACCATACATTTGTTTCATCATTTCCAATGTTTGAGCAAATGTCTTACCTAGCTTGAAACAGAATTTAAAATTAGCTCAACTAGGTTGAAACAGAATTTAAAATTGGCTCTTTGCTCCATTGTGTTTTTGTGACGAAGCGATACCAGATACAATCATTTTCCCTTATATAACTTGACACTCCTTTAATCGATTCTCATGACTGTGGTCTCGTTTTCTTGAGCAGATATTGAGCTTTCCGATGATATGTTGCTTGAATACATGGGGCTAATAGTTATCTATAAAGAAAAAAGCTCCGTTACTTTTCCGATATATTGTGTATAAGTCAGAACTGGGCACAGCTAAACCTCTACTTCCACAAATCTGCATAAAAGTTAACGAATTTTTACCAATTTTTCCTCAAAGAATAACATACACTGCATATAAAAGAAGATAATTATCTGGACGTTCCTACCAAACGAATATATGATGGGTAGATGAAGAATAGTGCCACTTAACAAAAAGAATCATGAAAAGTAAAACTATTAATTAAAAGAAAATCAAAACAGACTGTACAATTCAAGAGATTTCGTGGAATCGAGAAAGGAAAAGGTAATATGACTAAGCATATACTGTATTGTAATTATCTTGCATAGACACTATATACTAACGTATTTCTTTATATTGATTGTAATGCAATCTCCGAAAAATTATTCAGTTTTGCTTCAAGAATCTGCACTTAGCAATGACACCCTCTTCCAAATGTTAAAAAGACAATAAGTCTTCCATCATGCGCACTTAACGTACTACATCAGAATATAATATTTTGGCTAAATTGAAACTTCTCTCTTGTCTGTAAGCTACACCCGTAAATACAAAAAGTGTAAGATTACTTTCATACAACAGGAGGAAAAAAAAAACTTGCCTCTATGTTTTATAATCATCTCTTGCCCATTGTCAGATGCAATTTACAAAATGATATTTACAGAAACTTCACTGGGCATAATCGTTTTATGTCGTCGAAAGCAAAAAGTGGAAAATAAACTTTCTTATGCCAATATACTACCTGGACATAAGAAAAAAAGCACTATGAAACAAGCACACAGGTTCTAGGGATGAGAATATTTATGCGTCACACTGCATTTGTGCTAAATATGTAGCTAAGTGTTTTATTTCAATTCTGACTTTCTTTGTGAGGTACTATCCTAGTATGTAGTTGACATTTTTTTTTTATTTTAGGAATGCTAAACCATCTTCAGCCACAACGGCTGGTTGTTGAATCTTGAGTATAAAAGGGGATTTTAATCTTATTTTATAATATAGAGAACTACCCACTTCTTTGTTACTGTACAAAATTGACTAATTTCTCCTTTCTACAAATAAAACTATAAGCGGATATAAGTACAAACCGAAACGCGATGGATCCTCACGGATTTACTTTGTGCGAGAAGGAATTTTCAACATTTTACTTCAAATCTGTAAAATAGAACAATGATGCTTAAAGATACTTTATGTAGAAACACGGCTTTAAATGTAGTACACAATTTATTTAAACCCGATTGTCCAATAAAACTCACTGGGTTAGCATAAAAAAACTGAGTTTCTCACAATAATGGAATACTACAAATATAAACGTACCTTAATTCCATATCATCGTCGTCTAGTCTTCGATATTCACTTTCTTGAATGTTCTCTTCCTTCTTATTTCTGCGAAGACTAGATCCAGGACTGCTTGATTGTTCAGCACTAGGAGTATAATTAACGAGTTCTTTATCTACAAATTTCAAGTTACAGCGAAGTGATTCGCTACTTCTAACCAAATTAGATATCGATAAAGGCTTTACTAAACATATGGCTCTTGAACTTAGTTTGAAATCTGATTCCGCATAATTTTTATTATATTCTGAAGTAGCTTTAAATTTGGGCTCCAAAGAATATCTAACCATGGAAAGTCTAATGTCATTATATCCGGAACTTCTGTTTTCTCCTGAACCAGACTGTTGAACGTTCTTTTCTTTCTTGTCCCTAATAAGGCTCGAAAAACGATTGCTTGAATGTTCAGCCATACCACAAGAATCACTCAATTCTGAATCCGCGAACTTTATTGTATTGTGAAATGGTTCGTATTTTGTAGACAAATTAGGTATTGATAAACGCTTGACTAAACATATGGTTCTCGAAGCTAGCTTCCAATCCGATACTATATCATTTTTATTATGTTCTAAAGCGGTTTCGAATTTAGGCACCGCAGAAACTAGAATATTATTACGTCCATCCGTTGCACTTTCGGTTGATTCTTTACATTTCAAAAAATTCATAGAACATGTTGAAATATGATTATGTTTCAGCTCATAAACATTACTACGATATAATTCGTAATCACAATTTTCAGTAGTTTCATTCTCCATTTTCGCTTGAACTGTAGCCAATGGAATGTTCATTCTACCAGAAGCCACTTATTCAACACAAAACCTATTTTGCAGGTTGTTGATTTGACAAAAGCTCTCACCCTTGCAGCAAAGTGAAAAGTTCTGAAATGTGATTAAAAATATTATTACTACATAACACAGACGTATCTATTAATATATAAACTAACACAAACACACTTTAGAGGTGACTGTAGCAATCTGGTAAGTACTGGTCATAAACTTAAATTCATGTCAGTTTCTTTTTAAGTGAGCTAGAATTCTACCATACAACCAAACTGGCATTTATGTGTCCTTCTGTGTTACTGTCTGTTCATCGATATATATCATAAATTTATCCTATTTTCATGAAACTATATATATATATATATATATATATATATATATATATATATATATATATATATCCAAAGACAAAGGGAGGAAAAGAGATAAAGCGGGACATCTAAAATTTGCTTTGCAAATAGGTCGGAACAAGAAGATATGTGATACGATGTTTTCCCAGACGTGAAATACATATAAAGGCTGATATTTTTAGTCTATTAAAATAAACTACAAACTAGTCGAATGGAGTTTAGAAGGCTACAACTTAATTTATTTATAAATTTGCAATATTATATGTATGCTATTTTCTCATTATTGATCGACTGCAATTCCACGCAACGCCGTTATCTAGGAATGTTGCAGAATTTCTCCCTCTCTCTCTCTCTCTCTCTCTCTATATATATATATATATATATATGTATGTGTGTGTGTGTGTGTGTGTCTATACAGAGTTAGACTAAAAGAAATAGGTAAGTTGCATTATGTATAAAATGTTATGTATTTTTTGAACAGAAATATTTTACGTGTGGTACATGAGTACATGCTTGAAGTTTTGCGGCTGGCAGTTTTTCTTTTGTTTCAGTGACGAGTGTCTGACGTAAGCAGCTTTGCCCTTGAACTTGACCTTGAAGTGGCTTGAAGGAATATGTCGAGTCAAATTGAAAAGGCGTTCTGTGTTCTGGAATATGCCAAGACAAATTCAGTTACTGTAGTGCAACGTCATTTTACGACAAAGTATGGGAAACAACCATCTACACGGCCATTTATGACTGGGTGCATAAATTTGAAGAAACAGGTTGTTTCTGTAAAAAGAAATCTACGGGAAGATCTCCAGTGTCAAAGAAACAGCTAAGCGCGTTGGTGCGAGCTATGTTCGCAGCCCAAGGAAATAAACGACACTTGCAGGAGTGAACTTGATATTACTCAAAAGACTGTCTGGAACATTCTACGCAAACGTCTCAATTTCTATCTATATCGATTGCAATTATGCAAAGTTTCAGTGAAAGTGACAAATAGCAATGTTTAGAGTATTGTGTGTTCATACAAAATCTTTGGGAAGAAAAAGATGACTTTCTTCAGCTGCTCACATTTGAGGACGAATCAACCATTCACGTTAGTGGTGTCGTAAACAAACATAACGTGCGTATATGGGGAAGTGAAAACCCTCACGAGATTGTGGAGCAGATTAGGGACTCCCCGAAGGTGAACGTGTTTTGTGCTGTATCGCCCAAAAAGGTGTACGGACCGTTCTTTTCCCCAGAAGAATTCGTTACTAGAAGAACGTACTTGAACTCGTTGCAACTTTGGTTGATGCCGTAACTTGAAGAAAATAGTGACAGTTTCATATTTGTGAGGATGAAGCCCCACCCCACTGGCTTTCCGATGTAAAGGGTTACCTTAATGAAGTTCTTCCTAGGCAGTAGGTTAGCCGTTCAACTGATGAGAACATGGCTATGATTTAATGGCCACCACGAAATCCAGACCTCACACGGTGTGGATACTTTCTGTGGGGCTTCATAAAAGATAGTGTATGTTCCCCCTATCCTCAGAGTTTAACGCAAGTGAAAGAACGTATCAGTGATGCTGTTGCACTGATTGACAGTAGGGCCTTAATGTGTGTTTGGGAAGAATTGGACTACAGACTAGATGTTTCCCGTGTAACCAAAGGATGTTTCCCGTGTAGTTGTACCACAAAAACTTCCAGATGTACCCTACAACTCATGTAATTGTCACCATGTCATTAAAACTTTACATTTGGGGACCACTAAAGTTATCTATTTCTTTTACGCTAACACCTTATATATATATATGACGAACAATGAGACTGACGGACACAAAAATGCCAGTTGGGGTATATGGCAGGGTACTAGCACGTTCAAAAAGAAACTTTATGAAGCGAAGTTTATGTACAATACTTTAGGTGATTTTCTTTTCTGCGGACATTAAAAAACGTATAAAACACAATACTTCCCACTATTTAATCTCCTGTAAGTGTAGTACCATATACTAAACTTCGCTTACATGTAAAGCTGACAAGAGAAATTATGAATATATTAACATGCTCAGAATCTATTTGGTGCAGGGAATAGAAAACGAGGATATTGCAAAGTAACACATCTAATACATAATAACTTCCTGTTAATATTACTCTTGTCGACGCTTGAGAAACCCCAGACACCAGATAACAATAGTAACTGGAAATACGAGTCTGGAGTCTAGGCACTTTAAATCTAAAATATGTAGGCTCATATATCAAATTATATTATGATATCTAGTTCTGAAAACTGGAGTCTGAGTCAAAATAAAAATTTTCGAGCACTGTTCTTGTTCATGATGTTCTTTCGACAGGCTAACCATCTGTGCTAGTCAGCCTCTGTTTGCTATAACTTTCTAGAGCTCCAAATCTCCGCAGTGATTATTAAAGCGTTTTCTTGAGGAAATATTGTAAAACAGAAAAGATGCTATATAATAAGAGTTAATTTAATATGAAGATATGAATAGTTGTAATAGTGTGATCAAATGCTAATTGTACAGTAAATGATAATAACAATGTAAAGGATGAAGTAAAACACAAGTTTCCTAAGCCATTAAGAGCTTTCTGGGGCAGGAAAGACTATATTTGTAGCAGTGATAAAATTGCATTGAGATACACTACATTTGTAATATGTATGCCAACAAGTTGTCAATTTGTTCAAGTAAGAGTGGGAAAGATGCATAGGCGACAATAGAACTTGAATTTTCGAGACGTTGAAAGCCAAATTTGGAAAATAAAGCTGTTTTTTTGACAATAATATGGAGACTTCAATGTTGTCGATCTGCGCGCAATTTATTTTTAATCTCAATTGATGTAGTAATTCGACTCCTATTTTTTGTGGTCTCATTATAATCCTGCTGACATGTATTAAAATATTTTAAAAAGCAGAATATTACAAGTAACTTTTAGTGTAGGAGAACAGGTTTTATAAACAGCTTATTTTAATATATAGTAAGTATTTTACTAATTATATCACCATCTTTCGCTATTCCACTAAATTTATTTCCAGCCTACAGTAACAGGCTGCAAAAGAAAAGCACTCAGTGAAGCTGTCAATACGGCTTAGAAAAAGAAACAGATATGTGAAATCACAAGGCAGTTTCTTTTTAGGTCGTGGCGTAAGCAGCACATTTTTGTATTTCATTTTATTTCGACTTTATAATCATACAGATTTTACGAATTCGTGCGTGTGAATAAGACTTGTCAAGGTATAAAGATACATACGTACATATATATCTATATCTATCTATCTATCTATATATATATGTATATATATATATATATATATATATATATATATATATATATATATATATGGTTGTGAAAAAAATCTGATTACTTTAAAATACCAAGCTACATCCCCGATAAAAAAGAAACACATTTTTTTTTAATTATTCGAAACAAAATTCATTTACACATCTAGGAATTCATTCGCGGAATAAAAGCAATGCTGCAACAAATAGGTTTTCAGTAATCGTTTGTATTCTCCTCTGTGTTCCGTCTTTCGAATATATTGAAAAATTTATTATAAAATACGGTACTTATAAATGTTGTATTACTTTTGTATAACTTTACGCGATGCTGTTTTCTGGGTTTTTATCCTTAAACCTGGTAACGTATTTACGCTTGGTGGTATGTTAGTAATGTTGTTTTTAACAAAAAGGAACATGCGAAATATGTATTGAGAAAGTGGGGGCAATGTTTTAAATTCCGTGAATATTGGACCACACTAGTAAAGACTTAAAAAGACCGAAATATAAGTTACGGAGTGTATCTAAATTTACAACCTGTTTGACAGAGCTTCCTGCATAGAACATTTTATTGACGTTTTGGGCCAATGAAGGTGTGTTTCGTAAAATAGATTCTAATTTACACAAAGTCCCAGAAATTTGGTTGTGTATGAATACATTATTTGGTTATTTAACAGTATATCGATATCTACGCAATGCTTATTTTGAACGTGATTGAAATTTAGGGCTGTATTTTTATCTGTGTTTAATTTTAGTTTGTTTTGGGCAAACGAGTCTCCTAAACTACTGGCTGTATCGTCAATTTTATCGCGGATAATATCATAGCTTGTGTCTGTTATAGTTAGACTTGTGTCAACAGCGTACATAGTTGTATTTGCTGGCGTTGCGTCACTTGGTAAATCATTTACCTATAAGAGAAATAATATGGGTCCTAATATTGATCCCTGAGGAACACCAGTAGAAATGATTTTAAATTTAATTTAAAATTTGCTGATTCTGAGACAAATGTTATTTCCATAGATTGGGCACGAATTTTCAAATAAGACTTAATTCATGAGTTGAAAACTCCTCTTAAACCGTGACTATTAAGTTTATGAATAAGAATGTTACGACGGACAGAATCAAAAGCTTTGTATAAATCCTAAAACATTCCCACGCATTTTCCGCTTTTGCCCAGGTCTTTCGTGACCCTATTGCTATAATTATAAATAGCAATTTCAGTCCCAATGTGTTTTTGAAAACCAAACTGTGTGGGTAAAATTACATGTCTAGATAACAAAAAGGTTATAATTTGGTTGAGAATTACTTTTTCAATGATTTAAAAAAAAAAGACAAGGAAATTGATCTATAATAATAACTTTTTGGCCCCCTTCTTATATAACGGTTTGACCTTGTAGTATTCAGTTTATCAGGAAATATGCCTGTCTGAAAAGAGATATTAATGAGGTGGGACAACGGTTCCGATATATGAAAGTTGAACTTTCTGATAACGGCCATTGGTATTTCATCCAGACCAAAAGAATATTTTGATTTCAATGCCATTATTATATCATGTACCTCTCTTGTTCAGATGGGGGTAATACGCAGATATCGATAGGCGTATTACAAATGTTCGGGTGCGATATATCATTGGAAATGTGCATGTTTTGAACAGCTCTGTAATAAACATTGAAGACGTTTACAATATGTGCTGCATTTATAAATTTGTTTCCATTAACGTCTTATTCAGTAATTTCATTTTTCGTTTTATTGCTGTTTGACCTCTGTGTTAACTACCTTCCACACAGTTGCGGGTTTATTTTCGCTACTGTCTATGTAGTTTGAGTAATGGGATTTCTTGGCAAATTTAAGTAGCCTTCTATAAATGCTTTTGTAGTTTTATAGTATTCTTGCATTTCTTGAGAACAATTACTTTTTTTATACGTTATATTTAGAGATTGTAGTGTCTTACGTAATGTCTTAATACCGGTTGTTACCCAAGTTTTTTCTTTATTATATGTGGAAGCAGATATACATTCATTCATTCACTTATTTCGTCTTTTTAGTCAAACATATTGCACGATTACGTGCATATGAATAAGGCTCGTCGAAGGTACAAATATATAAAAATAACAAATACACGTAGTAATAAATACACACCTATTGAATTAAACTACTATGCTTTATCTACGATACAAAAGCAGTACAAAACAATATATATTTCCAAAACTATCAATAGACAATTGAATTAAACTACTATGCTACGTCTACGATATAAAAGCAGTACAAAACAATATATATTTCCAAAACTATCAAGAGACAAATTCACTTACATATCTAGAAATTAATTTACAGATTAGAAGCAGTGCTGCAACAACAGGTATGTTTTCATTAACCTCTTGAACTCTACTTTTTGTCCTGTCCTTCGGATATACTGAGGAAGTTTATTGTAGAATATGGTACCCATAAACATTGGATTCCTTTCATATAACTTAGTGTAGTGCTGTTTGGTGGGGATTTTATCCTTACGCCTAGTATCATATTTATGTGTTGATGTGTTAAAGAAGTCAATGTTGTATTTGACAAAGAGCAGCAGTCGAAATATGTAAAAAGAGAGTAAAGGCAAAATTTTAAATTCCTTAAATATTGGCCTACATGCGTCGTTTATTTTAGCCCCTGCTGTAGTTCTTAAAAGCCTTTTTTAAAATACAAACAACATATTAATTTTCGAGAATTTCCATAGAAGATTATGCCATATATAAATAAAGACTGAAAGAGCCCGAAATGTAAGTTACGAATCGTGTCTAGTTGTAAAATATCTTTGATTGATTTTAATGCACAGAGCATTTTTATTCAGTTCTTGGGCAAGTAAAAATATGTGTTTCCCAGGAGAGATTGTGATTTAGCCAGAGTCTTAAAAATTTGGTTGAGTTTGAGTACATGATTTGATGATTACACTGTTCAACAACGAAAATGTAAATTGAACAAAATCAGCAAATTCTTATTGATTTTGTGGTGCTGATCACGAATTTGAAAGTTATTTTCTAACATTAGCTCTACTTTTCGTTTTTCAGGCATGTCTAATAATAACGCTTTAAAAATAAATATATTCGCTTCGTTTGGGGTAAAATGTTACACTGATCCGGCAACACTGGAGAAACTATATGAACGCTTGGTTTCATTGTGTTCCTTATCTCAGTAGTGTTCTGCTATTGTTAGAAAAGACAGGTTTAGTGCAGTTATCAGCGTTTTGGTTGTGACGTTTGTGTAGTGCAAGACATAAAAATAAAACTACAAGTACGCAAAAATACTGGTATTTCGAATGTATATTTTTAAATAGTTGTCAGAACTATTTCAAGTGACATTTTGAGGATTTCAATAAACAAAAATGCCGCGAAATTGTGTAAACAGTGCGGATAGCATCTGCTACGTGTGTGGGTAAGTGACATTTTCCTCACAAAAGCAGACTATAACACCACTAATAAGAAAAGCCTATCAATATTACTTTGGTTGTAAAATTGGAGACAAGATAAATCTTGGGCACCCCACATTGTGTAACACTTGTGCCAGCAATCTAAGAAATTGGATTAATGGGAAGGGGCGCTCAATGCCTTTTGCAGTGCCCATGATTTGGAGGGAGCCAAGCGACCACATCAGAGACTGTTATTTTTGTATGGTTCCTTCCGTCAAGAAGGGAATTTCCACGAAGAAGCGGGCCTTGATCTATCCTAACATTCCTTCTGCAATGCGCCGTGTTCCACATGGAGAAGGACTACCTGTTCCTAACCCACCTAAAGAATACGATCTTTTTTCTGATGATGATCAAGAAGTTGAAGCTCCTGAATGAAGTGCTTCGAAGGACCCTACGTTTGTTTTAGAAGAACCTCCATGTGAACCACATAGACTTACTCAAGAGGAACTAAGTGATCTAATCAGAGACTTGGACCTCTCGAAAAGCAAAGCCGAAATTTTAGCGTCACGCTTAAAGCAATGGAATTTATTGTAGGAAAAAGTAAATATTTCAGTGTATCGGAATAGGGAGAAGATGTTCACTTCATTTTTTTACTATGGAAGACACACTTGTGGCATGTACAGGTGTAAATGGTCTCATGAGGGCACTTAAAATTACGAACCTACCGAGTGGAAGCTCTTTATACATTCGTTCAAGGTGAGTTTAAAGGCAGAGCTTTTACATATTGGAAATGAACTTCCTTCAATTCCTGTAGGTTACGCAGTTCGTATGAAGGAATCTTATAAAAACTTGAAACGTTTACTTCAAGACATTAAATATTACGATTTTCAGTGGCTCATTTGTGGTGACCTTAAAGTAATAGCACTGTTGCTAGGTATGCAGTTAGGGTATACAAAGTATTGTTGCTTTATATGTGAATGGGACAGTAGAGATCGTAGATCTCATTACCGCAAAAGTGATTCGAGTACCAGAGAAACTCTTCAGCCGGAAGTGAAAAATGTGCAGCATGAACCACTGGTAGATCGTAACCAAATTTTGCTTCCCCCTCTACATATTAAATTGGGTCTTATGAAAAGTTTTCGTAAGAGCATGAACCAAGAGGATGAGGCCTATAAGTACCTAAGAGGACAATTCCCTCGACTAAGTGATGCCAAAGTTAAAGAGGGTGTTTTCATAGGGCCACAGATTAGGCAACTATTCAAAGATCACAAGTTCGACGAAATTCTCCAAGGCGAGGAGAAAGCTGCGTGGGAAAGCTTGAAAAGTGTTTGTTCACAGTTCTTGGGAAGACATCGAGCAACAAATTACAAACAACTGGTAGCAAAGTTGTTATTGTGCTACGAAAATCTTGGTTGCAATATGTCTCAAACTCCACTTTCTTCATCCACATCTAGACTTCTTTCCCGAAGATTGTGGAGCAGTAAGTGACGAACATGGTGAGCGTTTCCATCAAGATATTGCAGCCATGGAGAAGAGATATGAGGGAAAATGGATTTCTAACATATTGGCCGACTATTGTTGGACTATTGCAAGGGATGCTCCAGATGTAACCTACAAAAGGCAAGCCAAGCGAAGACGCTCAAAATAAAATAAACATAATCCTGTACAAGGGATCACTTGAAACTTTTGTCTACATTCCAGTGTAGCTCTTGCACAAAAAGGTATTTGTACATATTTTTCATGTTTTTATGTTAATACTGATTTTTGTTACGGAATTGTTAATGTTTAACTTGACCACGGTTACTTTATTTTCTGTATCGCTGTGAAACTGGTATTTGTGCAATTTTGAAAAACGAAGTACAAGGGTATGGAAAGCTATAGGTTAGGGTACTTCTTAACTCCCCAGCTTATCACATCACAGTGAAATAGATAAAAAAAAGTGCAATGTAGGTTTTTACAAGGATTTTTCTTAAATGTTCTATAAATATTAATAGATTTGTGTATATACAGCTACTGTTGTACAACGGCGTTTTTTTCACAACCTGAGATAAGAAAATTCTTTTATTATCATTTCCTTTCATATTATGCTTAAATGAATGTAAAAATCGAAATTTCAAAGAATTTACATACTTTCGATCAAAATTTGTTGAACAGTGTTATTTAACAATATATCAATTTCTACGCACTGCTTACTTTGAATGTGATGGAAATTTAGAGCTGTGGATTTGTCTGTGTTTAATTTTAGTTTGTTTTGGGCAGACCAGTTTTCTAAATTACGAGTTGTCTCGTCAATTTTATCGCAGACAATATCATAGTTTGTATCTGTTATTGTTAGGCTTGTGTCATCTGCGTACATAGTTGTATTTGCTAATAATACGTCATGTGGCAAATCATTTACGTATAACAAAAATAATATGGGTACTAGTATCGAACTCTGAGGGACGCCGGTAGAGATGCTTCTAAATTGAGATTTATAAGTTGCTGATTCAGCTGTGTCTGACGAAAAAGTAATTTCAACAGTTTGGGTGCGATTTTGCAAATAAGATTTAATCCATGAGCTAACGACTCCTCTTAGACCGTAACTGTTAAGTTTATGGATAAGAATGTAATGGGGGACAGAATCAAAAGCTTTGGATAAATCTAGAAACAATCCCACGCATTTTTGCCTTTGTCCAGGGCATCGGTGACCTCATTCATATAATTATAGATAGCAATTTCAATTGATTTGCATTTTTGAAAACCGAATTGTGAAGGTGAAATTACATTATGCTTAGATAGGAATGGTATAATCTAGTTGAGAAAGGCTTTCTATATAATTTTTGAAAAAGAAGACAAGGAAATTCGTCTGTAATTTTCGATTTTTGTATTGTCCCCTTCTTATATAGCGGTTTAACCTTGGCATATTTTAACTTCTCAGGAAAGATACCTGTCTGAAAGGACATATTGATGGGGTAGGACAATGGTTCCGAGATGTGAATGCTGCATTTTTTGATGATGGCAATTGGTATTTCATCCAGACCAGAAGAGCACTTTGACTTCAATGACACTATTATATCAGGTACCTATCTTGCTGTGGTGGGGCGTAAAAACATGGTACCGATAGTTGTGTTTATCTTGCAAATGTTTGGGTGCGATTTGTCATTAGGAACGTGCTGGTTATGTAAACCTGTGTAATAATTATTGAAGGCGTTTAAAATATGGTCTGGGTATGTAACTTTGCTCCCATTAACATCCAATTCAGTATTTTTTTTTTTATTATTTTTCGTTTTGATGCTATGTTTTAACTCTATGTTTACTACCTTCCACATAGCTGCCTGTTTGTGTTTACAATTGTCTATATAATTTGAGTAATCTGATTTCTTGGCAGATTTAAGCAACTTTTTACAAACGGTTTTGTAGCGTTGATAATATTCCTGCATTTCTGGAGATAAATTCCCATTTTCATACGCCATATTTAGAGACCTCAGTGTTTTGCTTGATGTTTTAATATTATTTTGGAAACGCCTCGTTGAAGTAAGTTACGAAGATATTGTGAAAACTATCCCATGCATCATTCATGTCATTAGCCGTGAATGCCTGCTCTCAGGTTTTGTGAAGTAAAGGATAATTCAGATGTTGTATGCTGGAGTGATTAAAATACCTTTTCGCTACTAATCTATTACCGGGTTTATGCACTATTCCATTTATAATCTCAGCTTTTAACAATACTGTCAAATTCCACGGCTCATGGTCTGGAAACGTGTTATGGTCACTCAGCTCATCTGGATTCAACCAGTGTTCAGTTAAACATAATAAATTTACATTACGCGGTATGTCACTTCTTAACACATTTCTTTAATCAATTGTGATAACTTGTACGTTCTGATTGTATATCAATAACTCACCTGGGTTTTCATTTACCATAAAAAATCGTCTTTAAAAATATTTGGTTTCTTACACCTTGTCGATTTTCTAGTTCCCAAAATTTAATTAATAGTTTTGATTTAAAACAATTGTTAATTTCATTCTCCAAATCTAGCGCCTGTTGATTTTCCACAGCATTCGCTTCAATACTCGAGACCTTACCAGAAACAATGACACTCTGGAAATTTTCCATTACTGTCACTAGTTCCTAAGTCGGTGATTTTCAGATGTTTCATGTCCCTGTATATATTTCTTCCTCCAATTCTTTGCCTACTAAGGCTTTAAAACAGGGCGCACAGTAATTTTACTTACTAGATCCCCTTCAGAAGTATTTACACTAAACAGTAAAGCTATAGGAGCATTTATGGGCTCTAGTATTATTAGGAGATCAGTTAGGTCGTTGGCCAGGAACTTTTTAGATACTATTTAGATGCTAACTATGTCTTGTATGATAGTGTCTTGGGTATCTGCTACTGACAACGACCCAAGTGAGGTGTTGATTCTGCTAATATCAAGAATTCTGGCAGTTGAAAATCGCTTTAAAATATTCAGAATTTTAGCGTTTGCTGCATGTACCTCACTGTTCAATAAGGGAGAGTCTGCGAGATCGTGACGATGGGGCAACGCAGTAACTACTACATTTGTATTGTCAGGTTGAAAAAAACCGAGCTTTTTGTAAAAAAAAAAAAAGACCTCGGCCTATGTTTGTTTTTTCCGGTTTGTTTTATTTTCGAAATATTTCAATGCTTTTGGGATAAAAGTGTTAAAATGTTATTTATATTTAAAGATTGTGATTGCAACAATAGCATTTGTTCCACAACATGCAAAAAAATTCTATTCAGTACTTTTTAAAAAAATGATCGCAATTTTTAAATTTTTGATTGAATATCCAAGCAAATCTATACAGCAAATTTAGAATGTCTCATGCTTATACTCATAAAATTTAAACTTGAAAAACAAAAAATTTGCACCCTGTGGTGTGTGTAGTACAAATGTAAATAGAGAAAAACGAACAAATGCAAATCGAGTCATCCCAGGAAATTCAGTGACTTTCCCCAAATATATTAATTTAAACAAAGATATAATTCATGTTTTATAAAATAAAAGTTTTAAAATGTCTTATATGAAATAAGTATTTTCCAGTGCAAAATAAATGGTTCTATTGTTGAAGATCACATCCCATATATTGTGCATTCAATTACGAAAATTCCCCGTGCAGTTGCTGCAAGACTGCTTTTTCCCTAAAATGCAGCTTTCTTTACTGTACATAAAAAAAATCCACTAGTACGGAAGATTGAATTCAGCACTTGAAGTAGTAGAGTTACGTAGTATTCGAAACCCCGAGCATAAAGCGTCTTAAATTTGACAAGAATTTTTTCTATCGCACGCCAGACAGTAATGTGAATGACTTGTTGAATAAATTAGAAAGGCTTATATCGGAAATCTCGTCCTCTAAAAAGTCATTAGTAATTTGTGGTGATATTAATATTGATTTTTTTACTAAATAATAGCAAAGAAAAAGATCTCAGTTCGCTCTGTACATCATTTAATGTGAAACCTATCGTAAATACTCGTACCAGAATAGGCAAAACAAGAATCTCTGCTCTTGTCCAAGTTATAATTCCACGTGTTGATTTCGTATCTCATGTTGATGTACTAAACCTAGGCTACTCTGATCATAATGCTCAACTTCTTTATTTTTACACAGAAATAATTAATAAGAATACAAACGTGGGTGTGAAATGGTCTGAACGGCGTTCATTTACACCCACTAACGTGGCATATTTCAGATACTTGTTGAAAAACTGTGTCGTGAGAAGATGTTTATATTGAATGTAATGTTAACGACCAATTTAATTCCTTTTTATGTATACTTACTCATAATTTTAATACTGCTTTTCCTAAACAAAAATTTAAGATAAAAAAACCGGTAAATGTCAGTTCGAAGTGGAAGACTTTTGGAATAAAGGTTTCTCTAGCAAAAAATGCGCTATTTACATTAACTATCCCGACGGTGCCGTACTCCCGCGTTTAAACGATACCACAAAATGTACAGACGAGTTTTACAGAAGGTCATAAAACAGGCAAAAATGTTAGAGAATGATACTTACATTGGGAAAGCTTCCAATAAAATGAAAGCTACATGGCAAATTATTCGGAAAGAATCTGGGGAACGAAAACCCCCCTTTAAGATAACTAGCGTTTCTTGTCAAAATAAAATTATAAAAAAAACGACCGAAATTGCAAATGCTTTTAACGATTACTTCACGAATGAAGTGGAAAAGCTTATCAGTAATAACGTGAACAATATACTATCTAGCAAACAATACGTTCGAAGACACAACGATATTTTCGAAAAATCATTGTTCTTACACCCAGTAACTAGTCAGGAAATCTTAAATACTACACTGAAAATGACAAATAAGAGTTCTTCAGGATATGATGAAGTTCCTGATAAAATTCTAAAGCAATGCTCTTATGAAATTGCTGATATCTTATGCTTCATAGTAAGTAACTCATTTAGTAGTGGAGTTCTTCCTGACGCATTCAAGCTAGCAGTTGTTAAGCCCTTATATAAAAGTGGCAAGAAAGATCTTACATCGAATTATAGACCAATATCATGCCTGTCTACTTTCTCTAAACTTTTCGAAAAACTTATGTATATAAGACTAGTTAGCTTTCTAAATAATTTTAACTTAATATCTCCTGCTCAAAATGGCTTTAGATCAAATAAGTCTACTGAAACTGCTCTTTACTCCTTTCTCTATTCCGCTTTAAATTCAATAAACGCTAAGAAATACACAACCGGTATATTTCTTGATCTTAGCAAAGCTTTTGATACAATTGATAATCAAATTTTACTTAAAAAATTGCAAGATTATGGTATTAGAGGAAATGCTTGAGTGGTTTAAATCGTATATATCCAACAGAAGGCAAACTATTGAAATTAACTGTCAGACTCGAGACACACATGGAGTAACCAAATGTTATTCATATACCAAAGAGTTAAAATTTGGAGTTCCTCAAGGTTCCATCTTAGGCCCTATTCTATTTTTAATATATATAAATGACTTGCCACAATGTTTAGACTGCTAAAATTGTTCTGTATGCTGATGATACAAATATATTAGTAACCGGAGAAACTTACGTTCAGTTATGTAATGCAGTAGTTTCCACCATGTCTGCCGTCAGTGACTGGATGGATAGAAATGAACTAATACTAAACACAACAAAGTCTTCGTGCATGTGCTTTCACGTAGTAACAAACGAGATAAGAAAACGCCCTTGTATTTCTTGGTCTTTGGGTGACAGATACATTAGATTGGAAAATTCACATTCAAAAATTATCTAGTAAATTGGCTCAAACCTGTTACATGTTAAAGCTTTTACGAAATAGTGTCAGTCAGCATGTTCTGCTCACAACTTATTTTGGACTTGTTCATTCTAAATTGAAATATGGTATTATATTCTGGGGATCTACTGCACTGCTATATTCCATATTCGTTTTATAAAAGAGAGCTTTAAGGTTTATGACCGGAAGTAAACCTCGAACTTCTTGTAAACCTCTATTTAAAATTCTTGAAATCTTACCTCTTCCATGTTTATATATATATATGAACTTCTAAAATTTGTAAGAAAAGATATACAGATAGGCACAAACAGCTTCCGGTTGAACTCAGATTTTCATATGCATAATACAAGACAAGCGTCTGATCTTCATGTAGAGTCCTCACGTTTAAAAGTACACAAGAACAGTACATTTCCTATGGCAGTGAATATTTATAACAAGATTCCTTCCACTTTAAACAACAAAACATCCGGTTTCAGTAAAGCAGTCAAGTACTATCTACTCGAGCACTGCTTGTATTCTGTAGACGAATATGTCGCCTGTAGTAAATAAGATTAAAAGTATATATATTTTGTATATCTATTAAGTAAGGTTTTATTAACCCTTTTAAATTCTTGCCTTTTTCGGCGTTTTTCTTGAGTCTCAGATAAGCAGCGACAGTGTCATCCCTATTTATCCTAGGATCATGGTTTATACCTCGTTTTTCTCAGAATGGAACAGCCTTTCAAACGGTACAACTTGCATGTCCCTATAATATGCCAGAAGGGAATTATTTTAGGGAAAATCGGGATTTTTTTACCAAAAAAAACTTTTTCAAAGTTTAGGGCCCCCTGAGGCTCTACCGGGTCTGCGCACAAACCTCCAAAAATTTGGAAAAATACTATGTAGTGTGCTAATTACTTGTGACAAATTCGAATTTCCTGTCTTGAATAGTAAGGACGGGAAAATTTTTTATCCATGCTGAGAGAGCATCAACAAAACGCCCAAAATTTCCCTAACATGCAAACTACAAATTTTTAAAAAATTCTGATACGCCCCTAATGATCGTAAAATTATGGTTCGTACGTCGTTTTGTTCAGAATGGAGTAGCCTTTCAGATGGTATCACCCGCACGTCCCTCGGATATCCCTGAGGAGGGAAAAATTGAGGAAAATAGGGATTTTTGCTGAAAAATCCCTTTTTACCGGTTTGGAGCCCTCTGGCGCGGCCCTGGGTGAACATATAGATCCGAAAATCAGTTTCGAAAAAACTACGTAGTGTACTAATTGCTTGTGCCATATACCAATCTCCTATCTTCAACACTAAAGACGGGAAAAATATTTTCCTTTTCTGCGAAAATTCCCAGTGTGTCACAAAATACCCTATATAAATTTCAAAAAATTCTTCACACGTCCCTAATTATCGTAGGATCACGATTCATACACTATTCTCTTCAGAATAGAGCAGCCTTCCAGATTGTATCACCCCCATGTCCCTCGGACGTCCCTAAGGAGGGAAAAAATGAGTAAATTGGGATTTTTGCTGGAAAATCCCTTTTTTCCCGTTTTGGGGCCCTCTGGTGCGGGCCTGGGTAAACATAGAGATCTGGAAATCACTTTCAAAAATAATACGTAGTGTACTAATTAAAATTTCGTGACACGTCCCTAATTATCGTAGGATGATGATACATACGTCGTTCTCTTTAGAATAGAGTGGGCTTATAGATGAGGTCACCCTCATGTCCCTAGGACGTTCTTAGGATGTCCCTATCATGTAGCCGAGCGGAGCAAGAATCGCGAGAGTGGGATCTTTGGTCAAAAATATCCCTTTTTTTACCCTTTTGTCCCTCTGAACTCCCCTTCTATGTTGTCGAAGAGATCCGAAAAAATTCTCATAAAAAGTAATGGGTCCACTGACTGTTTAGGGAAAATGTTAGGGTTCTAGGATTAAAGAGAAGCTCACCAAAAAATGTTGAAATTAGACCACAGTAAAAAAAAAGGGAATTTGTAAAATGATGACGTCATACTCCCCTATGTTCCGAAAAAACTTAAAAGGCTAACTGATATGTTGTTTTATATTGTATGTAAATTAGAGTAATGAAAAACTGTACTTTTTTTTTTTTTTTTTTTTTTTTTTTTACAGAAATTCACACTATTTTAATATTGCATGTAGATTTAAATGTATACATATGTATACATTCAGTGTTCTTATGACTTGTCCAACTCATACGTTCACGTTGTGAACAATTTGTATGAAAAGGATGAAAATAAATACAATACAATTTACGATATTTCTGGTGTTGATTCTACAGAAGGCTTATTTGATGAATAGCAACAAATGACGTTACTAAACTACTGTTGTTGGAAAACCAAATTATACTGAAGAATACTTGTGTTACCACCAAAGATAAATAATACAAACAGTTTTAGTAATGTATTTACCTATTAACTGGTAGTACCCGCACCTATGGCCTTAAACCCGTCAAACGTATGAAGGATAACGTCTATCGGCTTCGCCGAATCAGCAAGCACACTATTCATAGAAAGTATTTTCTAAAATACAAAACTGCATATTTAGTTCAAATAGGCTATTAGGATAATCCTTGTAATAATTTATTCAATTATCTCAAGCTAAGGTATTCATTATTATTATTATTATTATTATTCACTCCGTACATTCAGAAATTTTGTAAAGGTGTCAACTTGAATGTTGTTGTATACCTTAACATGCAAGCATCTAATTCGCCCAAGGAAGGTTCAAAATCTTATAAAAATCACATTCAATGTGATCAGCTTAGTTGTAAAATAATATACTAACAAAAAGCTCAAAAGGCCTGGTGGGTTTTAAGATGTGCTTTTTGAGGTGTCCAACCCGCGGGTTTTTTCCAGATAGGTTTACTTGGACAAACCCTGGTCTGTGTGAGTGTCAGTAAGGTGGTTGGTTTCTAGTGTCCTCAAGTTCCTATTATGATAATAATGTCTTTGTCACACATGTGTTTCCGTTACTAAAGCTTTTTTCTTTTTCTTCTTGATGCTGGCATCTGGCATCACAATACTAAATACATTTTTAAATCTATCTTTGTTTGATTCCTTCTGATTTCCACGATCCAGGCTGTTTGCCACTATTAAAATTTTGTTGTCAGTCCTGATATTAATTGCAGATTTTATCTTAACAAGTTACATTACATTCCGTAGCTTCGCATTCAATTAAATACTTTCCATTCCATTTGTTGATAATGGGAGATACCTATTGAAAATTTAAATGCCCTGATTCTAGGAGGATGATTTATTTTTCTGTTTATAGGATCTGTCGTTACTTTTACATGACACCACTTATTCCCATGATGGTTACCACTAGATTTTCTCATTCCCAGTAATTTTACCACCCTGACTATTTACATCTGATATGCCTTGTACTGAAGTAACGCATGCCGTGTTTGGTTTGTTTTGATTTGATAGTTACACTTATTATCAAGTTCATTTTGAGCAACGGCAAAAAAAAAAAAAAAAATAAATAAAATAGAATAACACTCATTCAGAAAATTAATCCAATACTATAGCTTTGTGATACCATCACTTCATCTAAACATCAATAAAAAATTGGTGCAAGTATAGTTTCCGCGCACCACAGTGGAAAAATCAATATTTTGCATGAAAAGACACATTTATAACGAAAAAATTTCTGCAGGCGAAAGCATTAAACACAAACTAATCAGTTGTATTTTAGGTTTATAAGTGCAGGGTTCATAGTGTAATATCATTAAAACGGATAAAATAAGCGAGTGCATATGAAAGATCACTTAACTAGACGTTACTACCACTAACAAAATATTTCTGCACAGTGCACAGACATTATATTTTATGTTCACAAGTGGAGTGTTACTAGCATGAAACCATGGCAAATGGTATTGAAACTTGTATCATTGCCTAAGCCCACATTATTTGAACTACCCTCGCTTGTGCGCATATCCACCATCGCTGACTCGCCCGCTCCCTTCGGACGTACCTCCACGCGCCCACAAGTTGCGCCCTCCCTTGACTGGGATATAACATTTATGCTTTTTAGTGACTATCTAGCATAGGTTAATTCTGTTGTTTGCACTGTAATTTGGCTAAAATCCCGGAGACCCAGGACAAAGCCCACAACGTTGTATTAGACCTTACCTGTTCTTACTTATGTAAATCTTACCTACAATTACACCTGTTTCATTTCTGGCCTTTATTATTCACTATTAATCACAAATATTTCTTATTTTCAGCTCGTTTGCTACATTTGTATGCATTAGTGTAGTATTACTACGGAGAATTAGTACCTTGGAACTGCTAAGTGTTGCGAACTACACACTACATTGTACAGTCCGCAGCAAAAAAAAAAAAAAAAAAAAAACGCAACATGAGCATGAGAGTTTATTGTAAAACGACGAAGTTTCTTGCTCCAACATAAGTGTGCAGGGGAAAACGCCGAGGTTTCTCCTCGCGTGATTCGTGCCACTTAGACGTTATGTTGATTCTCTGTTCTGTTAGGCGTAGGTTCACAATAAACTTACATGCTCATGTTGCAGGTTTTTCTGTTGCTGACTTTACACATAACTTTATTGATAAAAACGTGATTTACTTACGTTACAAAGATAGTTGAGCGAGCGTGAGCGCGTGTACGGGGTTAGAAGTCCCACAGAGGTCGTTTTCTGCCACATTGACCCTCATAACTTAATTAAGACATGGTACATATCCTCAATTAGTTAATAACACAAGGGTTTAGAACACTGTCAAATCATGCTCTACAGAGATCTCACATTATATCGCATCAATCCGCGAACACAAATTTAATACAGTCATAATTTAACTTTTCTCTCTTATTAATCAATCTACAGTGATGACCTTTCTAAAGTTTGTTACTCTCATAATCATAATTAGTATGATTCTGTTCATTTTTCCATAAATTTTGTATTTCGGAACCACCATCTGACTCACATAGCCCTGTACCTTTTATGCTACACGTCCAGAAGCCGTATTTATATGAAAATCGTAAACGAATTTTAATTTTTCGCCAATTACATCCTGTTGCTCCAGTCAATTTCATCTACGCAAAGTGAAATATTCTCATGTCGCCAAGTGGAAACCCTTTAGAGGACAAAAAGAATGAAATTATGGTAGAATTATAATTTTACAACAATTCTTTCTAGCGGTGCACCAAGAGTAATCATGTACGAAAGAGCTAATAGCAGTTATGTTGCTGATGTAGTCACACCACATTTTGGAAGATTTACAGGAGAAACTGAAGAGGAACAATTATAATTTTCCAACAATTCTTTCTAGTGGTGTTCCAAAAGTAAACCTGTAAGACAAATTCTACCATATAAATCTCGCAAGGTATAAATGTCATATAAATCTCGTAAACGTATATAGCAAAACTATTTATAATAAAGTCAGAACCAACGTAGAGCTCACAGTAGAATACCCTTCTCTTCTGTATCACTGCTATTAGCTATAATAGTCGAAAATTAGGTCACCTGTTCTACACTAATATCTAATAGTTTGAGATACACAAGAGCAAGTGTAAATACTTACCGGGTAACTGAAATAAGTGTTGATATATCATATACCACAAGCTTTATGACATCAAACACATCATAAGCACACTAATATTTGAACCATTTATTTCGAAAATTTACATAATTTCAAAACATAATTATTATCAGGACTCCTTTACTATATATATTCCATAGCAAATGCAGATCTCTCCTCTTCATAACACTATTATCAGTCAAATAGGTAGGTGCACCAGCTTTCTAGTCAAGTGTGCTACTATTTCTAATTGGTCAAATGTGTAACTTAAACAGAGGATTTATGATTGAAAAACAAAATAGAATAATGTACAGGACACAATCGGGAAGAATTGACACAAGTCGGGAAAAAAGTCAAAATCAGGAAAAAGGCAAAGTCAAAGTCGGGAAATGAGTTCAAACAGGGAAAGAGGGCGAAAAGCCAAGGTGAACAGGGCAAAAAAGTAGAGGAAAGTGGGAAGTGTGAAATGAAAATAGAAAAGAGAAAGAGTATAAAAAAAGAAGGGAATGTATGTACGTGTAAATGGAACAGAAAGTGTAAGTGTAGTGTAGGTGTATCACTGGGCCCACTTAACCTCGGAGCACCGCAAACTACGACGCAGTCACTAGCACAGCCACTGTCGAACTCCCTGCAGATATTTTGTTTGTTTGTAGAAGCGTCGCATAAGTGGCGCAAAAGACCATTGCCACTGTCTTGGAAAAGACTTATCGGCAATTTACAGAGGTAATTAAACGTGTTAAATGTAAGGATTTGATTAGTGGAAAAATGAGAAAAAGTAGTAAGATGAGTACAAAAGTATATGACATGGACAAAGTAATAAGTATGATAAAGTAAAAAATACGTGAAAAAAAGTAATGTCACAATCGGGAAAAAGTCAAATCAGGATAGAAGTATGACACAATAGGGTAATGGTCAAAATCGGGAGAGAAGTTCGAACAGTTAAAGAGGTCTGAAGGCCAAGATGGACAGGGCAAAAGATAGAGAATAGTGGGAGTGGAAAGTGAATGGAAAAAAGTGTGGAAAAAAGAAGGGAATGTATGAACGTGTAAAGGGAAAAAAGAGTGTAATGTATATGTATAGAAAGACCCACTAAACTCTCGTCCTCATAGAGCACACAAAACACGACACACTCGCCGTAACGACCACTGACGAACTCCAAATGCAGATCTTTATATTCAGAACTAGCTCAGGAGAGTAATGCTCCCGGAAGTAGGAACGAAAAACACAGTTCTGATTGGTTGGCGTTATCCATTTCTTGCCAACTTGCCATCGAATAGCAGAAATCAAACGATTGTTGTTGTCGGTCTTCGTGGCCAAGTGGGCTAGCGCTATATTCTAATAAAGAAAATCTCTTTTGGCGTGAGTTCAAACCCGGCCCGAGCAAAGATTTTCTTTTTCATTTTTATAACACCTTTTAAATTAAAATAATATGAAAATAATACTCAAAAAAGTGATTTACTTACTTTTCTGCAGATAAGTAGTAGTAGTAGTAGGAATGGGTTAGAAGGCCCGCAGGGCTCGTTTTGTTCCCCTTGTACTCCATGATATAAATTTTGTGACCAACTTAAAACAACTGGCTAGGATAGCGCGTAAAACAGCTGGCTAGAGTAGCGCACGAAAAAGCGTACTTCCGGGAGCATTACTCTCCCGAGCGGGTCGTTTAGATTCACATGATTAACGGGATGATCTACCTTTTCTCGGCACAAAAATTTTTATATTGGACCTTATGGGGGGAACATGGCTACCGAATTTCCTCAGTTTCTAAGGAACTAGGTATCTCTAATGGGAAAGAAAAATTTTGCAGCATTCTACAGAAATGTATTAACGGGTTGAAATACTTAAATTGTATATTTGTCTGCTAGTTTAGCAGAAATAAATTATTAAAAAATAAATAAATTAGTTTCTTTTTATACAAATTAAAATATGTCTAACTTTGGAACCAATTATGGTAGAAAGATCAACTTTTTTTTGTTTTATTCCTTGAGAAGAAACGACTCTAATAGTTTTAATCACAACCATATCTGATACGCCAATTAAAAAATAGTATTTTAATATAAGTATTAAAGTCCACCTGTCAAGAAGTTTGACGAGGGTAAGGCATCCGCGCCAACCCTTTTCTTTTGTTTTCGTCCCGAGAGATATGAAGGGAAGGGTCTTCACAAATCTCTTTCATCTATGTACACAGACCGTTTTTACAGCAGGTGTCAATGCGAATGTAAACATCCTGTCCTCACGTTCAATAGCCCAAGTTCGGCCACTTTCTCTCTCTCTCTTTTTTTTTTACTCTCTCTTCCGTGTAAGAAACACTACCCTGTAAGAAAATTATAGATATGTAGAGAAAATGGTGATCAATTATTTCTGATAGCCAGATGATAGACAAGCATTCTAAAATGCCTTAGAATTCCAAAAATGTATCGACCATAACTTTACCATCTGGTTATTTTCAGGAGGCAAAAGTTATATTATTATTATTATTATTATTTTTATTATTATTATTATTATTATTATTATTATTATTATTATTATTTGGAGTTAGAGTGCAAAGCCACGAAGATATAAATGGCTCCATTGGCTAAACATACACATAGCTGCCCCCAATCAGAACATCCCTTTGCGCGTTAGAAAACATGCTATAACAATGCGCCCCGCGCAAAAATCTAATTCAACTCCTATTGACCTCAGTAGCGCTTACTAATAGCGTAAATGCTATAAATCAGGCATTTTCAAGTAGGAACAGGGATTGGCCGAATCACAGAAATCTTACTGTCGTCACGGGCTGTAAAAGGTAATATATGACATTTTCACAAGAAATAATTATGGGACCTACCGTAGTCGGGTCAAGATCCACTTAGGAACTAACAGGTGCGCTATCCAAAAATACATGTTTCAGAATCCTAAGGTACTCACGAAACAATTTTTTATAGAGGGGCTTTAGCTACGGGCATATAATTTGAAGTAGTCACCAACTACCTCTATAAAAATCATTGCGGAAGTATATCGCAGGATTCTGAAATTTCGAGTTGGTCTATACTTTTTGTCACGACTAGCTATATACCGTATATATGCTAGTCAGTGGCGGATCCACGGGGCGATCGCCCCCTTCCCCAGAAGAGGAAACTTTCTTATTTTATATATATAAATAAAACCCATCCCAGAGTTTGGAGCTCTTAAAAGTACCTCTAAGTAGCAGTATTACAACCCACCGCCCCCCCAGAAGTCCGTCCTGGATCCGCCCCTGATGCTAGTCCTTAATACTCTACGTTGAAATGTATCATAACTCTGTCATTTGAAGAAAAAAAGGAAGGAGAGCTGTTGTGCAACATAACATGGTGTTGACATACTCAACCAAAACGACCAGAATGCTTCATTCGGGTAGGTTCAAGACGATTCTTAGTGCACGTACGGATACAAGAGCTGTAAATTCCTGGATATTGTAGAGAGTTGTCACAGGAAAGCATAAGAGTAGAAGAACTTCTATTTTGAATTTGGTGGAGAAGATAATAGAGCAGAAACCTAGAGCTGCGGGTCTTTCAAGAAACTCCTGAATGTAAAAGAGAAGAGATCCTAAAAGAGGCGCTTGTTTAAATGAGAAACCTCAAACTAATTTCGTGATCAAAGGTTTGCAGTGCTATCCTAGAAATGTTGGATATTACAAGTGTCAATAGTTGAGTATTTGTGTTAGAATCATGTACAATAGTCTATTACAGAAAAAAGTCGATAGAAGTTATTCAAAGAATTCTTGTAATTTGTCAACATTATTTTCAAAGACTTAGCTAGCCTTCAATGTGAATGCATTACTAGAAAATAAAGCTTATACGGAAGGACAGTCAAAAAGTTCCTGGAATATTATTGTAGCTATTTATTACCACGTACAATAGTCTATTATAGTCTGCATATATATATATATATATATATATATATATATATATATATATATATATATGTGTGTGTGTTTGTATGTATGTGTGTGTGTGTCGTGGATGAATAGTTACGCTCATCCCTTATAATCAAGGAGTCCCTTGTTTGATTCCCGATGGAGACACAAGTGGTTCGGATCCTACGTTAAGCAGTAGGTCCCACCGATAGGACGTCATCATTCTGAAAGTATGTTCTTTTCTGCGTATCCTGCTTCTTCTTTCAACTCTTTAGGATAAATCGAGACTAACTGACAGTGCGTAGTCTTAGCTGGGTAAGCGCGGAAAACGAAAAAGTCAAAGAAAACTGACTTTGCTCCCTTGTCCCCATATAACAATGCACAGTATGGACACCGTTCCAAATGGGTCTTATAGGAGCTATCATGGCAATATTTTTGAATAATACAATTGGTGTGTGTCGTCTGCATGATTGTCTGGGGACAAAAAAGGGCAAACATGTTTTTCAATAAATAAATAAATAAAAGAAAACGTGCATTTTTCAATTCCCATATCCTCGTCCTAAGAAGGCGCTTAGCGCAACGAGCCTAAACTTTAAATGCTTTGAAAGTTTGTTCTTTTTTGCGTATCCTGCTTCTTGTTTCAACTCCCTAGGACAGTGATGATTTCAGGGGTGATTCTTGAGGGAAATTCTCCCAAGGGCTACGAAATTCACCCTCGGGTTCTTGAGACTTCGCAGAAATTTCTGTGGAGCACGCAATTTTTAGTCGCTTTCCCCCTCTGTGCGTGGTGCCTCCGGAGGAAATGATCTGAAATTAACACTGCTATAGGATAATTAGAGATTGGCTTACAGTGCTTAGTCTTAGCGAAGTAAGCACGAGAAACCAGAAATATCACAAAAAACAGGGCTTTTGCCCCGCTTTTCCCCCGTAAAAATGCACGGTTTACACACAATACAGATTGGATCTAACAGGGCTATTTAGAGAACGTCTTATAGAGCATTTGGTGTGCAGTGTTTTTCATTAAAAAATGGAGTATTTTAAATTTCCCTCGCCCCCTCAGGAGACGCTGCTTCAATGAGACCGTATCCTGCCTCTTTCTCCCATTCTCTAGGCTCTAGGCCAATTAGGACTGACAGGCATTTGAATAAGTCCATTACTTGGTTGCCTAGTAATTAGCATCATATTGGCTGCCATATTGGATTTAGACAAATGTTCTCTCATGTTACCATGTAAAATATGTCTTGTCGTAATGAAAGCTACCAGAAAAAGTAGGTTTCGTTTAGTCCTGAGGAAGTACGCTACATCCTAGAGTAATGCGTGCATATACGCATTTGTAACTTTGTACAGTTAATCGTTAGACAACAGTGTTGCCAGGTTGTAAGATTTCTAAGTGGCAATAAACAATGCCATATTTAAATTCATCGGCCTCAGAAACCTATACTTTGACACCAAAATTATCTTTCTAAGTGTCTTGGTTCACGATCTCTCTCTTTATATATATATATATATATATATATATATATATATATATATATATATATAGAGAGAGAGAGAGAGAGAGAGAGAGAGAGACAGAGAGAGAGATATTTACGTAGGGCGGCGGCCATATTGGAAAATGACGGCTACCAGGAAAACACCTCAAATTTGAAATATATTCCCAAGACATTATAAGAAAACTTAGGGGACATTTTTTTACGGACACCTATATATGGGGGCCAGGACTTTACATTATCGGAATCCTGTGGAGGCACCCCTCTGCCCCCCTTCCCTTCGCCACTACTGTATGCTATAATATTTGTCCGGAAGGGGGAAAGTCCCAAAATAACAGCGTTTTCTGATATATACTGTTCTTCCCGCGCACTATAGAATGCATCTTGATGAACTTCCAGAGGTAACGGGGAAAAGAGGATACTTCACACAACATCGTCCAGTCTCTTAGTATGGAACCATTGAGGGAGACAAACTCTATAAAGCTAACAGTATTTGGCAGCTGACAGGTAATCTCAGAAACTGGTCGAGAACCTGTTTCATTCAAACATCCACCCCCTTTCCCCTCCATTTCACCAACCCCCACCCTTTCCGCGGCCAAGCTCAGAGTGGGGCGTGACTTACCCTCGTCAAACTTTGACAGGTGGACTTTAATACTTATATTAAAATACTATTTTTTAATTGGCTTATCAGATATGGTTGTGATTAAAACTATTAGAGTCGTTTCTTCTCAAGGAATAAAACAAAAAAAGTTGGTCTTTCTACCATAATTGGTTCCAAAGTTAGACATATTTTAATTTGTATAAAAAGAAACTAATTTATTTATTTTTAATAATTTATTTCTGCTAAACTAGCAGACAAATATACAATTTAAGTATTTCAACCCGTTAATAAACTTCTGTAGAATGCTGCAAAATTTTTCTTTCCCATTACGTTTTTTCTTTCCCACACGTTCCGAATTTATTGGTTGCACAACAAGTATGTTACGCATGTGTTGAAAACGATAATATCCAGCAGTCTTGCAGTACGTGTGGTCAGCGCCAACATTTTCCAGGGGGACGATCCAGTTTATAATTTTCTCCAGTACTTGCGGGAACGTCGTCCCAATATAAATAGGATTTTCTGTCTCGCTCACAACTCGAAGGGCTACGATGGACATTTTATTCTAAAGACCATGGTAGAACAATGTCAATGGAGACCTGACGTCATATTAAATTGGACCAAAATATCGAGTTTAATCTTCAATAATCTGACGTTCATTGACTCTTTGAACTTCCTGCCTATGGCAGTAAGCAAATTGTCCAAAGCGTTCAATTTACCCGCAACCAAAGGCTACTACCCGCATTTCTTCAACACCAAAGAAAATCAATCGTATATTGGACCACTTCCAGAAACGAAGTATTATGGTGCAAATGAAATGGCCGTCGAAGACAGGATCAAGTTCATGCAGTGATACAACGATCATCGTAATGACACGTCTGATTTCCAGAAGGAAATTATCAACTATTGTAATCAAGATGTCAATGTACTGCGACAAACATGCGTTTCGTTTATGACGTCATTTGAAACAGAAACCAAAGTGAATCCCTTCTTGGAGACGATAACGATTGCAAGTGTTTCCAATTTAGTATTTCGCCGGAATTTCCTCAAACCCAACACCATTGGAACTCTACCGGCACATGGCTATCGATGGAGAAGTATCCAATCGATCGCTGCAATGCAATGGCTGGCCTACATTGAAAAAAGCGAAGGAAAACAAATCTTACATGCGGCCCGACAAAAGGAAGTGTTTATTGCGGAATTCCATGTTGATGGCTACTACCAAGATCCTGAGACGTTACAGGAGCACGTCTATGAGCATGCCGGCTGTTTTTATCACGGCTGTAAAGTGTGTATTACTACAGGCCGTAATCAGCCCATCTACGGCAATCCAGAAGACACCATGGAATTCCGTTATGAACGAACGCAACGAAAAAATGCAAGACTGTGTGAATTAGGGTACATTGTACATGAAATGTGGGAGTGCGAATTTAAACAGTTCTTGAAACAAAATCCAGCAATGGCGACGTATCTGAAGAATCATCCGTACATGAACCGCAGACCCTTAAATCCAAGAGATAGCTTTTTTGGAGGAAGACCAATTGTGTGAAATTGTACCATCAAGTCGACGAAAAAGCAGGTGAAAAAATAAAATATTTCGATATTGTTTCGCTTTATCCATACATAAATAAGTGTGCTAAATACCCTGTAGGACATCCTAGAATTTATCTACAGGGTGATGAAAATATACCACCAATAAATAAAATCAATGGTCTGATCAAAATGACGATATTGCCAAGTCGCTATCTTTATCATGATCTCCTGCCTTACCGATGCAACAAGAAACTACTGTTTCCACTGTGTGCTGCTTGTGCCGAAGAAATGAACCCAGACCCTACAGCAACGTGTACGCACAACGATCAGGAGCGATGCCTCACTGGAACATGGGTATCATATGAAATACAAAAGGCAATAGAATTAGGATATTAACCGGTGAAAATCTTTGAAATTTGGATTATGACATTGAACAATATAATCCCATCACGAAAACAGGTGGCTTGTTCACGGAATACATCAATACGATTTTGAAATCGAAAATGGAAGCTTCTGGTTGGCCAAGTTCCTGTGTCACCGAAGAAGACAAAACAAAATTCATACAAACCGTCCTGGAGCGTGAAGGTATTGCATTGGATCCGACCAAAATTGAAAATAATCCTGCACGAAGAAGTTTATCTAAGCTTTGTGTTAACTCTCTATGGGGAAAGCTTTCTCAGCGTTCAAACTTTAGCCAGACCAGAATTATTGATCGGCCGGAAGAATTTTATGAAAAACTCACTTCCCCCGACATTGAACTCCATCAAATTATACCCATCAATGATACCATGTTATATGCGTTCTAGGAGTACAATGAACATGTACCTGTTCAAAGCCGAAACACCAATGTCGTTTTAGGAGCATTTACAACATGTCAGGCACGTCTCGAACTGTACAAGTACCTGGAAATGTTGCAGGAACGTGTTTTATATTTCGACAGTGGAGGACCAAAAAATTACAGCTTAGAAATATACAATCCAGACACCAACGTCATCAGCTACGTATGTAAAATTAGAGGATTTACATTAAACTACAATGCAGGACAACAATTAAATTTCAGCACGCTAAAAGAAATGATTACAAATCAATGCCGTGGACAAGTCACCATTACCATCCCCCATAAAATATGCAGGACCAAAGACCATACCATCGTCACACGCAAAGAAGACAAAATGTACAGCATCCGATACATAAAACGTCGATTTAAAGAACTCAATTCCTATGATACGGTCACGTACGGGCACGTTTAGAAACGGAAGTTGGAACTGGAAAAAGATTAAGAAAAAACTGCAAATACTCAATGAGGCCACCTTTTTCCTTTTCCTTTTTTTACCTCCTTGACCACAAAGCAGCAAAACCATGAAAAAAATGAAATACCCAGAAGAGTTCATAGACCACCAACACCACCATCAGTACCCGAGGAGGAAGATGAGCCTATACATATCCATCGTTTGCGAGTAAGTTTTATTTCTCTCTTATCAATATTTACTCGTTTTTATTGCTTCAGGGAAAAAGAGAAATTCATAAACTAATCCATTGTTTCTTCTTTTTTCTTTACAGGATACGTCTACAAGACTCGAAGATGATGACACGTCCAAAATATCCATTAACTAGATTCTATATTTATCATGTTAATAAAATTGTATGAAAAGCACATAGCTTTCGTTAAAATACAACAAATTGAAAAAAATGCTTTATTGTTTCTTGAAACCTTGAACACTTGTTTTCAAATAATGGTAATCTTGAATATTTAAGGTAGAAAATATATCCAAAATTTGTTTAAATGATTTTATTCGAAATATTGATTTGAAAATTTAGTTCAAAATTTGATTTTTAATTTAGTTCGAAAAAATTTTGATTTAAAAATTTTTAGATGTGGTTTACATCTTTAGTTCGAAACTTGTTTTTAAAAATTGGCTCGAATTTTTTTGGTTCGAAAATTTTGTTTCAAATTACTTGTTCGAAAAAATTTTGATTTGAAAATTTAGTTCGAAAGTTTTGTTTAAAATATTTTTTCGTTCGAAAAATTTTTGTTTAAATTTTTTTAGTTCGAAATTCTTTGGGTTCGAAATTTTTTAAAATTTTTTTTAGTTCGAAAAATTTTTGATTTGAAAATTTAGTTCGAAAGTTTTAAAATTTTTTGTTCGAAAAATTTTTGTTTAAATTTTTTAGTTCGATTTTTTAGAAATTTTTTTAGTTTCAAAATTTTTAGTTCGAAAATTTTTTGTTTGAAAGTTTTTGTTTCAATTTTATTGGTTCGAAAATTTTTTAGTTACAAATTCTTTTAGTTCGAAAAAATTTTGTTTAAAATTTCTTGCACTTTGCGGAACCGTTTCGAAAAGAATCGGAGCAGTTTAGGTAAGAAAAATCTGGCAACACTGTTTAAATTATTGAAGCGCTTACTGAGCAATAAAACGCTGAGAGTTTAAAAAAAACGCTTGAACTCAAAACAATGTATTATAAGAAATCTACAAGCGACAAGGATGGACCCCTCTTTCACCATTGTTAAAAAAATGTATCTTTTCATAGACATAGACTACTAATTCAAGGACAGGATCTCCATACGTAAACATTTAAGGTCTCTCCATCAAGGTAAGAAAGCTGGTAATCATCTTATCTGTCAAAGAGAATGACAATATTTAATGTAAACTTCACTACAATATCATTATACCAAAAAAAAGGTTATTTAAGGAGGGGGTTGAACCCTCCATGGGAACTTTAAGGTACCAAAAAGGATAACCATAAAAAGGGAACAAAATTCTAAAATCCTGGTCAAGGGTGATCACCGTCATATCACGTAACCTAAAAAAATTGTATTTTTAGCATGGGCTGGGGTAAGATTATGTGATTTCTATCCTTCAATCAAAATTGAGGTACCAAATTACTCATCTTACACATAAAATGAAACAAATGAGTGAGGGATTTCCACACGTTATACCATGTAACCTGTTCACTGTGTGGCGGGTCTAAAATCATGTGACCTTTATCAGCCAATCAGTATCGTAGTACCAAAGTAAATAAAAAAATGATACCCTAATTTAAAAAATCCTAGGACCTTAGATCACGTGACCTCTATCAACCAATCAGAATCAAGGTACCAAAGCACTCATCTTACCCGTAAAAGGAAACGAATTTCAAAAATCCCGAGTGATGGATTTCCCCGCAAGGGTAAAATTAGTGATGGGCAGTGGGAATATTCCCGGTGGGAAGGAATTTAAAAATGGGAATATTCCCGGGTTTTTTCCCTGGCTTATAAATTCCCGGGAAGGAATTTATTTCAATTTCTTTACTTTATCTTCCAAATTATAAGAACCATATGGCTAATTACTTTATTTTAATATATTATGATTTACTTCTAGGTTTTAGAGAATTTGGAGGTTAAAAAATTTAAAATTATTTGACGGTACTTTATATAACTAATAATATGATTTTTTAAGTTCCATTTCCATTTGCACTAAAAAGTAGGGTAATGGTTTAGTATTGGAGGCCAAAACTAGCAAAAAGTAGGATGATTAATTACGGAAGAAATGAGTTGATAGTGATGTTCAAGTTGTCAAGAAAGTATCGAACATATTTTTTTTAAGGCAGTAGGGGATTTATACAAACCGTAAAGGTAAGTGGAAGTGATTTATGTGAGAAAAGAAAATAAATTGTTGGTAACGAAGATAGAAAACAACGTGCCATGCGGAGCTCTAACCCCCCTTCATTCGCTAACGCTCGCTCTGCAATGCTTTCTGAATTTAATGTTGGTAACGTAATTTAACGTATGAAACCATAAAAAACCGCATCGGAATAGAATATCGCAAAAAAAAGTAAGTGCAAAAGATGGCCCCCAATGCTAAAGAACTGCCAAAATTAGCAAAGTAGGCTACTAATTTACAAATAATAAAAAGGAACCATTTTGTACAGTAATTTAGAATTATGTAGAAACAGAGATCTAATACTATTAATAAACCCTGAACCATAATTAGTAATAGATGTCGGTCTGTCTCTTCTCTCTGACTCGAATTTCTGAAGAGGTACTCGTACTTCTTTTACATGCGAATTAACGTATGGAATTTCGAGAAATAGGTAGAATGAAAGGTCGTGTATGGCAGTGTTACGTGCTAAAATATAAACATAAGTATATATGCAAATTTTGTGAACATAAATATGTATGCGCAAATGTTGATAAATTTGTGAGACATGTATCTTCCAGCATTTACCCAATCTAATTGGTTTATAACATTTATAAATTTAATGTGTTTATAATATAAGTAATAGAGTCAAGTTGAGCAAATCCACTTACATATAAATCTAAACTGTTACTATATATTTTTTTCACACATATTTAATTGACAAAACATATTGTAAATATATATGCATTTATGCGTACTCTCTAAATATAATAAAGTGTTAATTAAGTAACATAATACCGCTTAGAATATATAGATTTTAAAGAATCCTCTGTGGACAACAGTAATAACATGGTGTGATATAAAAATTAATTCAACTTTGATATCGTAATATAATAGTAGAATGCAATTTTCTTTCTGATTGCACGTAAATTCCTATTTTGGGAATCTTCTCGGGAATATTCCCGAAAAATATCTTCCCGGGAATTTGCCCATCACTAGGTAAAACATGACGTCATACTATGTGACCTGTTCACCGTGTAGCGGGTCTAAGATCATGTAACCTCTATCAGCCAACCAGAATGGAGGTAGCAAAGTACTCATCAAAGAGAATACCCAAATTTCAAAACCCAGGGTCTAAGATCATGTGACCTCTATCAACCAATCAAAATCAAGGTACGAAAGCACTCATCTTACCGTAAAAGGGAACGAATTTTTTAAAAAATCCCAGAGCCTAAAATCACGTGACTATCAGCCAATCAGCATCGTGGTACCAAAGCATTCATGTTACTCATAAAAGGGAACGAATTTCAAATATCCCAGGGGTCTAAGATCACGTGATATCTGTCAACCAATCAGAATCAGGTATCAAAGCTCTCATCTTACCCATAAAAGAAAACAAATTTTAAAAATCCCGGGTGAGGGATTTCCCCGCGAGGTGACTCATGACGTCATACCACGTGACCTGGAAATTTGAATTTCCCGCGTGGGCGGGGCCTCACGTGACCTCTCTCAGCCAATCAAAATCGAGAAAATTTTTGCTGACTCGGTGCAATATAACGGGGGGGGCTACTACTAACAGAATCAAAGATTTAGAATAAGAGAGAGATAATTTGCTCATAACAAACAGGGAAATTCACAAAGAAAAGTTAGCAATGAAAGAAGAGCTACATTCACTGAGGAATACTATGCGCAAGGAAATCGATTCCAAAGTAATGAATATATTGTCGAAGTATTTTACACCACGGCAAGTACAATGCATTCTAAAGAAAGATAAACGAATTGTTTGGAGCACAGAGGACATTGCTCGGGCAATTTCTTTGAAATATGTTAGTCCTAAAGCATATCGCTACTTACGCAGTGTTCTTAAATACCCCCTACCATCGGTATCGACTTTAAGGAGGCGGGTAGCTAAATTGGATGTTGATATGGGACTATTGCGTCAAGTTCTTGCACTAATGAAGGTAAAGGGAGAAACGATGACAGAATTAGAAAAGTTGACTGTCATATCGTTTGACGAGATGAAAATAAGTGGACTTGTTTCTTTTGACAAAAAACATGAAGAAGCAATGGGTCCACATCAATTCGTGCAAGTAATAATGGCTAGAGGATTGTGTGGGGAGTGGACGCAACCAATTTACTTTGATTTTGACAAGCCAATGACTAAGTCGACCTTGAAATCAGTGATAGAAGCACTTGAAAACAGTGGCTATAAAGTAGTTGCCCAAGTGAGTGGTTTAGGATGCACAAACCGTTCTTTATGGAAAGAACTAGGGATAACCAACGAGAACACAACGTACAAAAACCCGTATGATGAATCACGAGAAATATTTGTTTTCGCATATGCACCCCACTTGCTAAAACTAGTAAGAAACCATTTTGTAGATAAGGGATTTTCTCTTGCAGATAAGGAAATTAGTAAAAAATTTGTGGAGAGGTTAATTAACTTATCCCGAGAACTAAAGATCGCATACAATATTAGCGATAAACACCTACAGGTTATAAATTTTAAAAGGCAAAATGTGAAGCTTGCTGCACAATTGTTATCAAATACTGTAACTAAAGCACTCATGTTCTGCAGAGATAATAAAATGGTACTGTAGATGTCACTCCGACTGCTGACTTTATACAGCTTGTGAACGACTGGTTCGACATTTTCAATTCATCTACGCTGTATGAAAAAAATGGTGTACGAAATGCATTTACGATGAACGAAGCGCAAATATCAAACTTAAACGATGTGAGTAGCTGTATGGAAGGTCTTAGAGAAAACGGAAATAAACAAAAACTGCCTTTTCAGATCGGATTTCAAGTAAATTGTAAAGCTTTAATTTCTTTATTCAAATTTGTGAATGAAAAGTTTGGAGTAAAGTTCCTCTTGACAAGGAAATTAAATCAAGATTGCTTAGAATTTTTTTTTTCTTATATCAGAGGCATGGGTTCAAGTAATGACCATCCGGATTCTCTAGGGTTTAAGTACAGATGAAGAGGGTATATAATGGGAAAGCATTCTGCTGCTTTTTTCATTCATGGTAAAAATGTCGAAGCCAGTGAAGAATCTTTTACGCAGCATGAACCAGTAACATCTGCATTAACTGAAGATGTATACTTGAAAAGCTCCGAATTGCAAGAGGAATTATGTACAACAGTACAACTGTTGAAGCATTTTTTGCCAGATGATGAAAACGAAAATGAAGATCAAATGTGTTCATTTAATACGCATGACCTTGAAGAACAAAGTCTTGAATTCATAGCTGGGTGAGTAGCTTTCAAATTTAAAATCAAATATCCAGAGCTCTGTGTCAAAGAACCTCTTCAAGGACTGCAGTGTAACTGGACAAAATTTATTTCTAGAGGAGGACTATCATTTCCATAAATGGAACTTCTAGACACAATGAAAGTAGCCAATAAATGTTTTCTTGATTATCATGGAGAATTTATCCGCAAAGGAAAGGGCACCATTAAAAAACTAACAAGTATAATAAAAAATGAATTTGATAACAAGTGTGCACTGGAGGTTTTAACGTACTTTATCCTACTTAGAACATATATAAGGATCAATGAGCTAAATAACCAACATAACTAAATAACCTCTTCCTCCAAAAGAACATTTTACAAGAAAATGAAGAAAGTGGCGAAGTAAGGGAATTAAAAGTTCAGTACAAAAATTTGGATTGGCAAATGCAAGTGGATTAGGCCTACTGGGGATACCACTTAAGGAAAAAAAAAACGCGCTATGGACAATACCTCTAAAGTGGTGAGGAAACTTGTCTAAATAGAATTTTTTATTTGCATTTTTTAAAAATAAAATATATTTCTAAGCCGACATAACATTCTAGTAATATAATAGACATCTAAATTAGAAATAGCAAATAAATATCTGAAAGTATGGAGAAAACTGTAATTTCACATCAGATTCCGAAGAGAGTATACGACAGCAAGCAGACGACAGCGTGACTCCCGCCCGAGCGTTTGTCGAAGCTGACGTCAATGCGCGAGTAGAACGAAAACGCGTCCGCTGATGGGCTTACCTTGTCTTATTTCTACCATGGTCCACAGTATGAACTAGACGTGAAAATCTGGTAATTTCAACATGAAAAATATCATATCTAAATTACGTAATTGTGTTTTCTTCTGTTTTAATATTTGTTTTACTTTCCATTAATACATATTTTATGTATATAAAAATACACCTAAAAATCAACAATGGCCCACTGTTGCAAAAAGGTTGATTGAATTCAAGTATTATTTCAACGTAAAATGATGGGCCAACACTGGGACTTGGCTGGTTGCAAATAACGGCGTAAACAACACTGGACCAACGTTGCTTTTGTCACCAAAAATCAACGCAACCATATTTTAACTTGGCCCAGCCATTTTGGTTACATGGGGAGGTAGGCCTATATCGTTAGTACAACTGTACCTGAAAGCCAGAATGCAATGAGTTTCCTTATTATTTATTTGTTACAGCAATAAAATATTCCTTCCGTTTTCTCATCTTGAAGGAAATGTAAACAATAAAAACATTTTTTAAAAATGATTGGCAGAACGAACCAATCATTAAAATTACTAAAGAATTAATATATGAAATACATTTTTTAATTTTGATCGACTGAAAAAATGTTTGTGAAGAAATGACATCTAGAGAGCAATAATATTTAACCTTAACTTCAAAAAGATTGTACAGAGAAGGGACTGAAAATCTTAAATCAACATATTTTGAAATACATGTGGCATAAACAAATATAAGCGTATTGGAAAAATAAAATTAACATCTTTCTTGTATTATTATTTAATCTCCATAGATACTAAACTTCATATTTCCTCAAATATCTTACGTTTTATTTTACGCTTATTCTTCTAAATATTTTTGATTAGTTTTTCATTGTGATGTTGGAAAGAAGTAATTATATGTTTTCTTTGCCCTCTACAAATTTATAAATTTCATAAGATTAAGAAACACAAACACAAAACGCATATATACACTCCTCATGTTGTCACACTAACAGAAAAAGTTGAACAATCACTAACAATACAATCGCAGTATAAGTTTCCTTGTTTTGGATGCTACCATTCATTTAAATAGAAAATGAGTCCATGGGAAGTATTCGAGTAAAATTTCAATATATTTGAAACAATTAAAGCGAGCAAAACAAAACACAACACTCTTAATTTCGGTCCTAGCGTGATGATTTTTAAAACGTGCTCCTACTTTACAATCCTCGTGAAAAGGTCTGCTTAATTTCAACATTACCGAACTAGTGAAAAAATACCAAGATGAGGGTTCACAATCATCTTTATTTTGAAGTTTATTTGATTTTGCAGTTCTTGGTATTAAAATTTTCTTGAATCTCAATGAATATAGTTTCCCATCATTTTCTTAATCCTTATATATTATTTTTAAACGGCTCTTTATTTGTTTAATATTTTTTGTTGTATTTATGTGAAATAAGAATATATCCATCAAAGCATAGGAAATTCATTCGAGACTAAGACTACGCAAAATTCCACTGGATAACTACCTCTAAATTAAAGCTTTACAAACATTTTCCGAATATACCTAAACTTACAATCGAGATAATTCGAGACAATTTGAATTCTTAGGTACTAAGTTAAGAACTAGTGATTTAAATAGTTATTTACTTATTTCTATTAACTATCTCTCTTCTTTAAAATGAAACTACATCAACAAATTGTTACTTTTGTGGGCTACCCCGTAGCCTCATGACTGCGGTGCTCGCCTTTGGCGCGTCCAGTGTCGGGTTCAAGCCGTGCTGGGAGTCCAATGCCTCGGATTCAAACCGATGGTGATTTGAATGTTACTTTATCCTATACGTACTGTCCCTCCCTCCTGAAGAAGGACGCCAAACCTAATAACAAACAATGGTTACTTTTGAATTACTGTAATGTGAAGTTTAGCCGCTGCTGACTTGTTTAAATATTTTAACCTATGGCTTATTAGTTCCATACATTTATAGGGTTTAAAGAACTGTATATTGTTCGTACGTGCGCCGTCCAATACATTCTTGCAGAGAAAAAGCAGGACACAAATGTGATTTTGAGTAAGTTGAGAGACATGGTTCGACAAGTTCCATTTATACAACAAGGAAAGAATCCCATCCCTGAGAACTTGATTTAGACCAAACTTTCCGATATTTAGACGTCACTGAGAACGGTGATGTTGATCTTTCGATTTGCGTTTACTTTGTTGTGAACTTATTGTTCTCGGAATTTCACTTTTCACAGGAATTTACTATATAGGAAAAAATGATTTTAAATTTCATATCTGATTGTTTTACTGTATAGTAAAATATTGTAAGTTTAATTCCTGTAAAGATTTAACTTTCGTCACCTCAAGTCCGTAAAGAAGCAAAAGAGAATAGAACGACTATCACCACCACTCTTAGTGATGATGAAGTACGTATATCACAAAGATTGATCTTAATCCAGATCCCAGAATTGGCATTCTTTCTTTGTAAGTCAGGGTGCAAATCTTAACTTAAATAGGGGGAGTGAGGGGAGTTTACTTTAAAATTGCCGGTAATAGCAAAGAAGCAAAATTTCACCCTTTCGGAGAATGGTGTGGGAAAAATTTCCCTAACCCTCCTGTTATTTCGCACCCTGTTTTAAGTCAAAGGTCAAATTTCAAATTTAAAGCATTATAGATATTACCATCCAATAAGTTTCAGCTTATAATTCAAAATTCTGTTTCTCTTGTAAGTGCAACTACTAACTTCCTTTAATCAGCTGCAATTTTTGTTTACCAGAATATTGCAAGGTATTCTTTCTTCTACAAACAACTAACTTTTGATTTTTGGCTTACGTCTGATGATTTGCATGAACATTTGATTGTTTCACTTATTTTTCACTGAAGATTGACAGTATTTATAAAATGATTTTAACATAAGTTACTAATAATTTATCCCCAGTAAAGATTAGGAGAATCGAACTTATATTTAGTTTAAGGATAGCTTAAAAATTATACCTACCTATTGCAAGTTGTTTAACAAATAGTCAAGTCGCTGCTACACTACAATTTTTCACATTCTTCTGTGCATGTTCAGAAACAAGTGGTGCTCAAGCTTCAATTACAACAATGACAACTCACAATAAAACAAGAGTAAATAAAATTCAGAAAAGGAAATTTTCTTAGCCCGTTATCACGTGACATAGCCAACATTCAACAAAAATAAGTACCCCCATTGAACACAAAATCAAAGTGTTCTACAGACGCCCTGTTTCTCCTCTTTCCACCCCCTCTCTCTTTATTTACAACATACACAAAACAAAATCATACACCTGTCTGATTATTAGAGCGAAGAAGTTGTGACCCCCTGCTGAGGGTTGCTCTCTTTTCAATCTTTCTCATATGAGCAGAAGCCAATGACTGACAGCGAAAGAATATTTTTAGTTTCAATTCTAAAAGGGACAAGAAGAAGTAAACTCTTCGTCCGCAGATTAAGGTAAAATTATGTTGCTTCTGAACACAAATGCATCTTTGCGACAGAATAATCATAAATTATGTTTCTCCAGCAGCGAGATCATTTGCACATAAAGCATTAAAAAAATCTATGTCATACGTTCTAAGTAATGTAATCTATTCAAAGAAGCGTAACGCTTATTTAGGCAGATACTTTAATCAGGATAATAAAAGTAAATTTAATTTAGCATTCTAAAGTACATTTAGAAATACAATTTCTTGCAACATTTTAATCAATGATCGAATTAAACTTGCAAATGAAAGGGGGATGCTTATATATTGTCGCTATAAACGTAGAAGGCGAAAATTTATCCCAGATAAGGATGTTATTCATTCTTCTATTCATCCATGTCGTACATTATTGATCAGAGACCAGTACACAGAACTTGTGAAATAATATGAAGACATTTCATTATTGTAAAAACTATCACCCTACAAAGTTCATTTTTGAAATGCCGTAGGCTTTTGATATTCTTCAAATAACTTGGGAGCTTATTAAACAACTTAGCGGACATAGGAAGAATACTTCTTTTAGTACACGCATAGTTTTGGTATGCTGTGAATATGTTATTCTTTTGTCGTGTGTTGTATGAATGTACATCGTCAACATGAAGAAAACTACTTTCATTTCCCTTTGCAAATTTAATACTTTGGTATATGTACAGACAAGGCACAGTTAAAATTTTATTTGATTGAAAGACCCTTTTGCGTGTGGCCCTTGGTGATAGATTAAAAATAGATCTTATTCCTTTTTCTGTAGACGAAAAGTAGTAACACTGAAATAGGAGACTTCCCAGAAAATTATTCCATAATTTACCAAGGATTGAAACTTACCATAGTACAATAACAGCAAAGTTTTTTTTGACACTGAACCACGTAGTCTATAAATTACAAAACAGATACGGCTTAATTTGCTGTTTAGCTCAGTAATATGTGCATACCATGTAAGCCTGTTGCTTATTGTTACACCTAAAAATTTACTGAAATTTCAATAGTCTACAACAGTTAAATTTATCATAATTGGAGATACTGTTCAAGGTGTAGATGAGTAATAAAAATTTAGTGCTTTTGTTTTCTTTGCATTTATCAGCAGTTAATTCTGAGATATCCATTTTATCAAACGTTCCACAGTTTGTTTTAATTTACTTTTTAGTTCAATTGTATTGTCCGCTGTTACAAGGACATTTACATCATCAGCATATAGTACAATATGTTGGGGATACACATATTTAACAAGATCATTTATGTAGAATAAAAAAGAATTGGCCCAAGAATTTAGCCTTGAGAAACACCAGCAGAGATAGTAGCAGTTTTGGAAGAGAATACCATATTTCTGGAGTTGTGCCAGTAGAAGAGAATGTTGGCCACTGTCGAATGGCTTGGAGAAATCAGAAAATAAACCTACTGCATACTTTCCCATATTAGATAGTGTAGAAACCTCTTTAATAAAGTTAAACAACGCTGTACCATTGATTTGCTTTTTGGAATCCATGTTGAGAACACAAGATTAGGTTAAGGCAGAATATAAAATTTCTCAATCGCGATCAAATTAGTGATCCAAAAAATCTTCGAGAAAACAGACAAAATAGAAACATACCTATAGTTTTGAACATCATAAGTATTTCCTTTTTTGTGCAAAGGTATAACTTTTGCAGTCTTCAATCTGTTGGGGAAGACGCCTAATTCAAATGATTGTTTTACTATTAAATGCTCACTCTTTTTTATAATTAGGAATGGGAATTCATCTATACCTGCAGAACAGGTACTGTTGGAAAAGTGTTATTATAATTTTATACTAGTGGTCTTCATTATTGTGTATTACGAATAGCTCTTTTGTATTGTTACTTTACGTAAAATAACAAGATCTGGCAACTCTGGTTCAAGTATAGCGACGTCCATTAACGTAATAAACGAGTGCTAAAGCAGAGAACCCGAATCGTTTTGTTGAAACGAATGCCTGTCAGAGGACCCTAATAACCTTTATAGGTCATGGTTCCTTGATCTGTCGGTTGTGTTATCAAAGGAAAGAAAGTAAAGGGCCATGGAAAGTGCATTTAAACTTAGACTCAAAGGACAAAATTGCCCCGGTTGCCCGGATAAGGGTTAAACGCCTAGCGTGTTCATATGATCACGGGGTACCCCAAGGAAACCGTTTATATCACGAACTCAAAATTTTTCCATACGTGGCCTTCACAACTAAATAAGCAAATATTACCAATTTCACCAAAATTGAAAACAAAAAGTAATTCCGGCGTTAATGGAACATGTGTATAGCCAGACTTGAACGCACACTAAATCCCTTTCAACAATTTTGGGATGTGTGAGGTTTTGCTCCTGTTCGGATAATCATTTGACTTGACAAGCGTGAACGTAGTTTAAATCCCTTTCCTCACTCTTTGCACTTGCGACGTTTTTCCACTGTATGGATTAACGTGTGTGCAACCAAATTTGAACGTACTCTAAATCCCTTACCACACTGTTCGCATGCGTAAGGTTTCTCTCCTGTATGGATTAACATGTGTCTTGCAAGGTTTGAATGTTTAGTAAATCCCTTGTAACACTCTTTGCACTTGTGAGGTTTTTTTCCTGTGTGGATGAACATGAGAGTTGACAAGCTTGAACCTAGACTAAATCCCTTTCCACATTCTTGGCATTTGTGAGGTTTTCGTCCTGTGTGGATTACCATGTGAGTTGACAAGGTTGAACTTTGACGAAATCCCTTTCCACACTTTTGGCATGTGTGAGGTTTTCCTCCTGTGTGGATTAACATGTGACTTGACAAGTGCGAACGTTGTCTAAATCCCTTCCCACAGTTCGCACCGGTGGGATTTTTCAGCTGTATGTATTGACTTACGACTGGACGATGTTAAACTTTGAGTATTGCATTTATCACTCTTTCCGTAGGTATAACCCTTTTCACTTTTATGTGTTACCATATTACTTGACAAAGGTGCCAGAATAATTCCTTTGCCGAACTGCTTCGTAATATCAGATTTCTTATCTGAATGAGAAATGGCTTCCTCTAACATAATACACGTATTCATTTCTCTGTGAAGACCATATTCGTTGTAGCGCCTGTAACAAGTTCAATAAACAAGGAAACGTAAATTAAGTTAAGCAGTAACAACCAAAACTGAAATCATACATTATATTTCGAGATAAAATTAAGTTTATTTTTCTTCTGTTACATGAAATATTTTAGAAATATGGAACCGAGATCTATCCAGGTGATTCCATATCTCTCTTTTCTCGAAATAAAAGTGGGTAATTTGCTTTACTATATCAAATTGTTCAATTATTTATATATACGATATCAGAGTTAAGTGCATACGAACGTATGTAAATGTTGTGCTATGGAATAAATGTTTCATTACCATCAAATCATATTATCACTAAAATATTTATATATCATTAACTTTGTGTCACAAAATTTAACAATCGCAAGAACTTGATGCAATTGCCGCTACAAAAAAATGTGATGATGGCAAAGAAACAAAGGAAAGGTATAACAAGTTTTACAATATTGCACAAAATATGTCATTTGAATCAGTACACCAATCTCTACGTGTGTGTTTAATATAATCTGATTTTCTGAGATAGTAAACTTTGATGCGTAATACATCTTTGTGTCTATTGACATATAGCTACGTGCTTACATCTGATTCATAATAAAGTCCTCTTAGTAAGTAATTACTTTTGAGAGGCCGCGAGTATACAATTTCCTGTAATTTATATGTTTATTTGAAATACGTGACATTATGATTCCAGAAGTCCACGTTAAGGTAATGTGGACAAGCATTAGCACGCTCGTCACCCTTAGATTAGTACTAGTGCAATTGTACGTTTCTGCTCAAACAAAATAATTTAAATTTCTACTAACCTGGTGTAATTCCATTCGGAGAAATCAAAATTCTATACTCGGTTTCGACACATGCTATTACCTTTTTCTTTTTCTTTTTTTTTTTCAAAAAATGCCCGAGAGTGTTACCGTCATCGTGAAACACTTTAGTCATTACTGTTTTTCTACATTAAAAGTTAAAATGGCATTTAAAGATAAATGCTAAACGATGAATAGCAAAAAATGCAAGAAATGTGTTATGTATGACATTACAGTGTTATGCGTCACATTACATAAGACAGAAAGCTGAACTGGGTGAAATAAAATATTTAATATGTTGAGTGTCTATATTTAAGTGGCATTTTATCATGTAACGTTCATTCAAATAGTTATCATAATGACGGGAAAAGGATTAAATTTTTACGTGAAAAATTATACTTTGATGGGACTCTCTCTTTAGAGAGAGGACAGTTTCATACTAGCTTCTTTACTTTTGAAAAAGTGTCGCGTGCACTAGTGTTTTGGGAAATCCAACATTCGAAAGGGAGAAGATGAACAATCTGCATATCGTCGCATAAGAACCAGAGGAACGTAAATCCATTTTCGAAGGTTTACACGCCAGAAGACAAAAATATTGTTTTCTTAGAAAGATGTGAATTTAATACAGTGGTAATTGAGCTACATTGCAGCAGAAGAAGAGATGGCGTTACGTTCCGGTTACACCAAGTGGGGCTTCAAAATTGTGTCCAAACATGAAGAAAACGAATACTGCATTTTTGAAGTTATGTTCCTTCGGTTTTCATGCGACGATATTATATCTCAGTAAACAAGCTCGACATCTAGCTAATGTGGCATTAGCTGCGGAAATGGGTAAATCGATTCAAATTAGATCTTACACTGCAGTTAGCTATACATGAATCTTAGCTAGAAAACATCGTTTCTTCTTTTTTTACGTTACTGTCATTAGAATGAATATCCTAGGAGTAAGAGAACAGATTTAAATTTTAGGCGAAAAGCAATGTATCTGACGAGTGGAATATGCTAGGGAGGTGAAATTGTCATATAAAATCTCTACTCAATACCCGTGAAGAAGTGATCAACACCCTACGACTTTAAGACGAGCAATTTCCGTAGATTTTTTATATATAAATTTAACATATGATATAAAATTAATAAGTAATGTATAGAACTCCATCATGTATTCTCTGATGCAGATAAGTGATCACAATTTTGCTAGCATACAAAAAATTTTAAGAAAACTACGTTTTCAAGCGGATGTTGTGAAATTACCCTGTAAGTCCATGTAATTTCAAATTAACTTATAGATTTATATATACGTTTTAACACATGCAACGTCAAAAACAGCAAAAAAGCTTGTAGTATACGGCTAATGGGGACCAAAGCATCTTCATAATTTCTTTTTCAATTAACGCCTTTATAGTTTTCGAATGTACTTTTTACTTATAGGGAGCATTCTACTTCATGGGAAAAAAATCGAGGAATCTCGAATTCTTCCTCCGGAATTCACATTAACATTACATGTTCCATTCCCGCGTTACTACTATACAATAATCAAAGACGACTATGGGCACTCTTCACTAAGTATGGCTACGTAGTTTCAAATTATATAATACTATATGGCTAATATTATCACGAACACTGGACATTTATAAACCATTACAACATAAAAACTACAAAAGTAATTTATACTTAACCCGAGAAAGCGCATGCTAATTTTAACCTTAAAAGCCCCAAGAGGTGCCTCTGAGGCTCCCTGCTGCGTATACAAGCTACCTGAACTCACTGCGACCATTTGTATTTTTCGTCATTAATGGGAAAGGCTAGTCACTACATTGATATGAAATCATTTGTAAATGGTAATAAACAATGAACAGTATCAAATAATTAGAAAAGTACATACTTCAATAGGAACCTCAGAGGCAACCCTTTGGCCTTTAATTAGTATACAAAATAACCTATTCTTTCTGAAGTAAAGTAAAAACTTCCTTAGGAAACGCAATCAGAAAGTGTATTACAAAGAGATAGAAGAATTTTACAGGGCAGGACACGGGACGAGATATCTATTTAGAATAATGGCATTAAAATTGAACAGGGTGCTTCCGAGGCATCCCTTGGGTAGTGATGGGCAGTGGGAATATTTCCGGTTGGAAGGAATTTAAAAATGGGAATATTCGCGGGTTTTTTCCCTGGCCTATTAATGCACGGGAAGTAATTTCTTCCATTTCTTTACTTTACCTTCCAAATTATAAGAACCATATGACTAATTACATTATTTTAACATATTATGATTTACTTCTAGGTTTTAAAGAATTTTGAGGCTAAAAATTTAAAATTCTTTGACTATACTTTATATAATTAATCATATGAGTTTCAAGTTCCATTTTCATGTGCACTAAAATGTAGGACAATTGTTTATTATTGGGGGCCTAAAACTAGTTGATAGTGATTTTTAAGTAGTCAAGAAAAAATCAAACACAATTTTTTTTACGGCAGAGGGGATTTGTACAAACGGTAAAAATAAGTGGAAATGATTTATGTGAGAAAAGAAAGTGAATTGTTGGCAACGAAAATAGAAAACAACGTGCCCTGCGGGGTTCTAGCCCACCTCAACTCGCTAACGCTGGCTCGTCAATGCTGTCTGAATATAATGTATGTAACGTAATTTAACCAATTAAACCATAAAACAGCCGCATCGGATTAGAATACCGCAAAAAGTAGGTGCAAAAACTGCCCCGCCAAAGCTAAACAATAGCCAAAAGTAGCAAAGTACTAATACAAATGATGAAAAGAAACCATTTTTTAAAGTAATGTAGAATTACAAAGAAATAGAGAACAAGTACTATTAATAGGCCCTCAACCACTGTTAGTAATAGACATCGGTCTGTCTCTTCTCTCTGACTAGAATTTCTCAAAAGGTACTCGGACGTCTCTTACATGTGAATTAACGCATGAAATTTCGAGAAATAGGTAGCAAAAAAGGTCGTGTATGGCACTGTTAAATGCTAAATTATAAAAATAAGAAAGTATCTTGCAAATATTGTGAACATACATATTTATGCGCAAATGTTGACAGAATGGAGGGACATGTGTCTTCTGGCAGTTACCCAACCTAATTTGTTTATAACATTTAAAAATTTAATATGTATATATCAGTAGTAGTCAAGTTTAGAAAATCCACTTACATGTAAGTTTAAACATTTTAGTGGTTTGAAAGGATGTGGACTTACTATAACATTTTTGAAACAAATTTACATTCATAGAACATATTATAAATAAATATCCATTTACGCGTACTCTCTAATGATAATAAAATAACATAACATCGTTCAGAATATACATTTTAAAGACTTCTCTGGGGACAACAGTAATAATATACTGTGTTAAACGAATTTAACTTTGAAATTAAAATATAGTAATATAATGCAATTTTATTTCTGATTGTATATAAATTCCCGGAAAGTTTCCATTTTTGTGAATCTTCTCGGGAATATTCCCGAAAAATATTTTCCCGGGAATTTAACCAATACTGCTTTTGGGCCTTTACGTCAATATAAAAATAACCCAATTTTTTCTGAAGTAAAGTAAGAAAAAACAACTCATTCACCAAATGACTAACGAAACCCGAAGTTCAAAACCTCATAAATTTAACTTCTCAACAGAATACCATCCTACACTAAACCATGCAAACTTGAATTATCACAATTCTTAGAGTATTGTATTGTATAACATTATCCTTTTGTTTTTGACCTACAAGGCTTCACAAGAATTTTACAGTTCCCCTGCATATTGCTGACACGAGCAACGTGACCCGTCAATCGTAGACATGTCGATTGAATTATATGCGTAAAAATATGTGATGTCTTCCTATTGTAAATATTAACTTTATATAGCAACCTTAACTTTCTTTTAGTTCATATCACGCTAAGTAAGTTAATCAAAATTTAACGAGTCTTTTTCCTGCTTGTTAATAAGTATCTTTAGCCGTTTCAGCTCTCACGTACATAATTGTGCACATAGATAGAGTCACCAATATATCCAATATCATCAGAACACGCAAAATTGTGCAGGGTTCTTTCCCGGAAGCTACTAGTTTAAAAAAGAAAACTACTCCACATTTATGAGGATCCATAGATCATACTAGATTAGTAAAAACATTTTCTGTTTCATATTTAAAAAAAAAAAAAAAAAGTCGTACGGCTGGAAACGGATATAAATCGGCACCCTCGACTTGTGACAATTAAGTTTAATTGAAGGTGAGATAGAAGAGAAAATCATCCTTTTCCCAATTCGGTCTTTCTTGAGAATTGTTTACAGTTGAGATGGCATTTTGTAAATCTGGTCAACCGATATTTTTACCTTTCTGATCGATTGCGAGTAAAATTGTAGCTGCATGATAGATCTATTCTAACACCTCATTCCATTGATTACAGCAACAGCTAACAATTACATAACTTATTATACATTCAAAGCAAATGTCTGCTACAAAATGATATTACTGGTATTAATCCTTAATATTTTACAAACTAGTAAAATTTGAGGACATGCATGCAAAATAAAGTATAATGAACGGGACGAAACTTTATCCAAACAATTATTCATGCACTAAGGAATATATTATTATATACCAGAACATTGATCCAAACCGGAATCAAACTCATGAACTTACGCTTTTATTATAAGACCTCGGCTTTAGCAGAGAGCTAATATTCTTAGCTATTCTTTATAAGCCAGTTAGTACAGGGAATGAATAAGCCAAAATATTGCATACAAATGGAAATAAAGAAGTGTTTAAAAATCTCACAGGAACACGTTGTTTAAGCTAAGACAACTACCATGATCAAGTTCAAGATGATAAAAGATTGGTAAAATATTTGCGTTTATGAAGAAGTAATACGGTGTTAGCGAAATGAGTGAAATAACCAACGTAAATGTCGGAATAGTAATACAGCACTGGCTGAAGATCAAAATAACAGCATTCCTTTGTACTAGGATAAAATTTCAAACCAGGATAAATGTTTAAACTGATGGCAGTGAAGGACAAACTGTGAAGGCGGCATTATTTTTTAACCATTCACAAAACTTCTGCCAAATATCTGTTACATAGCCAAAACTTTTTAATGGATAACTAACAGTGTCAACCTTGTGCGGTGTATTACAAGAGTTATACTGTACCGAATTTAAACAAGTGAATATCGTTTCAGAGTGTGAAACTAAGGCTTCCGAAATATGCGAATAGAATACTTAAATTCCAAGTAGTACATATCTAACAACTTGTTGTTATAGAGTACGAAGATCGAAGATAGAACCTGTTCCTTGGAAGCTGGATCCATCTATCAAAAAACTATTATTAGCTATGATTTACTCACTTACTTCTATAGAGATAAATGTTGAAAAAATCCTTAATTTGAAGCACTTCCAATTTGAATAGAAAGTTACGGAAGGAAATAGAACGTATCGTTGGGACGCTGATCCGAAGACAGAAAAGATGTTCGATATCTCATACAATTTTTCTATATGGAAATCAGATAACAACAACACTAATCATTTGCAAGATAACAGCTCCTCGATCCTGTTACCATTTTCGTTTTATAATGATAAATGTTGAAACAGGAGACAGATAATATTAATCGCTTCAGGTTTGAGCAGGTCTTCAACGAGAAAGATGGATCGTTTCCTCGGCAAGCTGACTCGATTGAACACACGATAGTTTTTGTGAAGTTTCAATCTACACAGATAAAGTAATCTATGTGCGACTCTATTCTATCCATGAATTGTACTAGATTCGACTTTTCAATTTAAATTTCAGGCCAAAATTTGTACATGTTTAAATATTTGGTTGTCTAGTGATATTCTGCACATTTGAAGCTGGTAAAACTGTTATCCTGGATGTGTAGACCTTAATCAGAAATATTCGATTAAACATTTGCTTTCAAACGTAAAAGTTATAAAACTGCCTTCTGGCAACTTTGATGACTCCCTACGGTACCTGTGTTAAGACAAATTTACAAACATGGTAGCTTATTATGATATAGCTATCATTTCGTTACGTTCACTGCGTTTTATTTTGGAAGAAGAAGGTAAGATGAATACTGTATAGAAGTTGTGTCGTATACGAGCTGTAAAGAGTACTTACTTACCAACCGTAGCTTTCAAGATTTGTTTCCATTAAGATTCGTGAAGGCACTGAGTATATATTATTTGTTTCACTCCGTTCGCTTGATTGGAAATTGTTCCGCAGGTGTCAGTTTCGCTGATGATTATACTAGGAAAGTAGTATCAGAATCATGTGCTGACATGTCATGATACTATTGCCACCTCGCATACTGTTTTTATATTTACTTACTTTTCACATCACACTCAGTTAAAATATAAAGAAATTGATTAATAAATTTTTCATTACCGTAAACAAGTAGTAAAAATCTCATTTAAAATTCCAAGACGATTCTCTTGGACACAAAATTGTAAACATCTGTGTTGCATTCGTTAGTGCGCTATAGTTCTGAAACTGCAATCTTCGTCACGGAGAAATTTCCTACAGGACATTTCACACCAAGTGATAACAATAAGATAAAACTGGTTTAACAAGAGCAATGCCGTTGTAAGCCACAAAAAGCGTAACAGATTGGGTGTCGCGCGGAGCACGACGTTGTAGGGATAGTGGGTACTGGTGAGGGGGAGGTGCCGAAGACACGATGAGGGGGCTTAAGTTTCTCTGTGATCAACTCATATAAACTGTGCATACCTTCCCTGCGATAGTTTAAAACATTTCTTTCATAGAATGTAATCGTGTGAACTGAATTGGCTTGTCATGAAATCATACGAAATACAGAAGAGAAAAGTTTCAGATTTTGTGTTTTCAATAATGACCTTGACAAAATCAAAGTATGACTAACCGGTATTCGAAACACGAAAACTTTTACCATGACTTGGTGTATTTCGATCCAAGGCGGCTTCCTGATTTAAAATTCGAACTACCCTAAAAAGCAATGACCAAAATCTGTGGGGAACTTATCGACTAGAGAAAGGGAAACTTATCGACGAACTAAAATTATTTGCAGAGGTTCGATCCAACGCCGAAACGAGATGTTTTGAGTGAATATGATAGTGAATATATAAGTAGTGAGTATGAAAAGGAAACATGGTGAGACGATATTGAACCAGAGATGTAAAAATTCAACCCTAAGAAAGCTAGCAAGTCTTGCTTCACGTGTTCGTTCAAAATTATATACGAATGTCGCATGTATGTCTTATGTTATACACAGCTCTCTAAAGTGTACAAATTCCTCCTTACGATCCCCCTACCACAAGTAAATTGTTAACGAGCGTTTTTCAAACTCAAGATTATTGAATCTAGATTAAGGGCAAACCTCGTTCAAGACAACAATGAATCGTTTTTGTTAATGCAGTATGAAATGAATATACGAAACAAAGTGAATTAAGATGTCATAATTAGAAAACTCTGTCATGATAGTACAGAATTGAAAATATTTCTGATGTAAGGTAAGAATGTCTTAGTTTTTTGTCATGTAAACAGATCAAAGTGATAAAAGATAAATGGTATATATATATGGTTTTCTAGGCAAGCTGACTTGATTGTACACAACCAGATCTCAATATATCTTCCCATTTTTGCTTTACGGAAATCAGTATTGAAACCAGAAGTAGTAGTAGGTTTCAAGCACTTGTGGTTCTGATATAGTGTCGTAAATAGTGGATATATGTTTAAGATATTGAAATGCTTTCAAAAACACTTTTCAATATCTATTACCGTGTTTATTTTGTGACGATAAACATTGAAACCAGAAATGGTTTATTCTAACCACTTTCAGTTTGAATTGGACTTCAACGGAGGAAATGAACATCATTTTTAAATAGAGAATTGATTACAAGAAAAAGCAACCTGATAGATTTTAACATTCTTCCTCTAAGAAAATAAGTACTAAAATTGAATCTAATAGTGAATTTATACTTCCCTATTTGACAGTGTCGCGAATTGTCATTATATATTGTATTGAGACGCTCAATCGCTTGCAAAAAACTGATTCTGGTTATATGCTATCGCTTTTGTTCTCTGGCAATAAAAGTTGAAAAATATATTGAAACCAGTTATAATAGTGAACTTGAACCATGTTCGTTTCATGTAGTGTTCTGTCTGTAATCATGATATGTTCAATTTAAACATTCAGTTGTTTGCAGGAAGCCGCCTGTTGCTATATGGTACATTTTCTCCTCTGTAAGGATAAATGCTAAAACCGGAATTGGCTAACTTGAAATGCTTACCGTTTGAATAGAGGATTAAAGGAGGAGATAGACCTATTCTTCAGAAGCTGAATGGATTGTACGAAACCGTATCTCGATATCTCTTATAGTCCTTACTCTACAGAAATCAGTATTGAAATTACCACTTTAGAAACTTTCAAAATCTTCCGATTTGATAAAGTGCTGTGGGTTGTTACATGTCCATTCCAAACACTCAATCTGTTCTACAAACCGTTTATTAATGACTGTTACCATTTTCGTCCTATGATGACAAATATTAACACCACAATGGTTCACTTGAATCTATCCGCTTTGAATAGAGGTTAGTGTGAAAATGTGGCACCTTATCTTAGAAAGGAAGTACTAAAATAAACCATTAGTGTATCTCTGATTGTAACAATGCAATTCCATTCCGCGATTGTCATATAGAATTAGTTATTGAGACCTAGATTAATATTAGATTTGGACACTTGTTCATTTGGTAGAGTGTTACCAAGGATCGTGTTATGTTTGACACTCAATTGTTTGTTGAAATTCTTCTTCTTCCTATATTTTCGTTGTCTAGCGATAAAATTTAAATCGGAAGTGGCTAGTATTTACCAGGTTTTATTTGTATAAGATTTCAACGCAGAAGATGAAACCTATGCTGGACATCTTTCATCCAATGCAAAAAATCACTTCCTGAGAGCTTTTACGATGCTCATTCTACGGAAATCAATTTTCGAACCAGAAGTTCTAATAATATTTAGGAAAATAGACTAGGTTATACTAGTTGTTAAATTTCACTTTAATTTTTAAGGCTTCGCCTTCAATTTCCTGATTTTATATCGAATAACTCAGAGTTTACATCTTCAATTGCAAAAAGTATGGACCTGTGCAAAAAGCCAGTCTGAAGTATGGTAAATGCTATAAATACATGGGTACCGACAAGATTATAGAAAACTGATCCTGGTGGAATACAGTCAAAAATACTGTAAAAAGATATTTAAGGAGTTGAGAAAAGCTGAAATTTAAAGAAAGTGAAAAATACGTGGAAACACAAAACATATTTTAAAAACTTATATAAAAAAAACTATAAACCCCTGGCTCCATAACCTACTCGTCAGTCTTAGCTCCTTGTACTCACACGCTCCTGCACTTTCGATTGGATCATAGAATATATTCCAATGTGCAAGAAATCTAATAAAGTAGGCAATACTTTTTCCTAAAGCAGCCATCATTGTGCTTTCTTATGTAAGCCTGCATTCAAGAATGAAATGCCGCTTAGAAGGTGTATTTTTTCCATTGTACTAAGAAACTTTTGTTGGAAAGGCGGAATGTACTTAATAATTTAGTATTGAGATTTATATTCTTAATCTGGACTGTAGACGGCAAATTTACACGTAAATAACTAAATAAATAACGTTTTGCTGGCATTTTGTTAGTACAACAGTACACCGCAATGAAAATTACCATAGCTCTGAAATCAATCTAAATAATAATCGTGATGTCAATCTACAGGAGTGCTATATAGAAGAAAGAAAAGCCGTTAAAAATACACTTTTCAAATATACTAGGAGGATGCTGTCTGAAAAATTTCTGTTGCTCTTAACAAAAATTGAGACTAACGTTGTTTTGAAATGGATTTTTAGTCATAATGGCCATCTTTTAAAGGAAACCCACAAAGAGGAAACCAACGTCGGACACACTTTTAAAGCTATTAAGTTTCTATTTTGTAAAAAAACAACCTTGCGTAGTTTGTTTTGTACTGATAAATCTATTCTTAATCTTCTATTCTAGAAACTATTCTTAAAAGAAAAATAAAAAAATCTTGGGGTACTTGTATTTAGAGCCATTCTCATATCTGTCTAAAATGTAAAAGCAGAGTAACAAAATTTATTTCACTCACTTAGTAACAAAGACCTGACCTCAGATTACATCCTCTGCAGTTAGAAGCAAAATAGCTGCCAATAGCTGTTAAAGTTCGAAAGATATTTCGCATTTTTTATTTATTGTACCTGGGATATTCTTACATTCCTTTATATCCTCAAATAAGATCTAAATTCACTTCAGTCGCCTAAAAAAAAAAAAATGAATGATCTCAGAATTATACCATCTGCAGTTATAATCAGAGTAGGACCCGTTCGGATCAACAAGTTTGAAACAAGTTCAACGCTACGATCAAGATTTCTTTCCTTGTTTGTCAGTACTGACATTAACACTCCCCCTTCATTCATAAAAAAAAAAAAAAAAAAAAAAAACTCACGATTTACTTCCCTCTTCTAGTAGGGATAGCAAGATATCAAAAACAGAATTCTACGATAGGTTTAGAGCAACGCAAACAAAAAGTTCGAATCGGAAAGCGCTTGAAATAGAGCTTTCTTCCAGCTAGGGATATTTTTAAATAATTCTAAATTTTAGAAAGCACAAAGTAAATTTGTTACACTTAACTACTAAAAATAAAAAGAAAGAAATTATTCATCTAGCAAGATTGGTTGTAGAATAGTTGCAATTAAAAGTTACAAATCCGAAGCATGTTACGAAAATGTTTGTAATTCTTATTCTTTTTACATTATGGATCTTCTGGTTGATAATAGTTTTTCCACTTCTCAACGCAAAGGATATAATTTGAAATTATCTTATCCGTATCTATATATCCGTATATATATATATATATATATATATATATATATATATATATATATATATAAGTTTATGTAAAAATTACTTTTACAATACTGTACAAACTTGTATTTTCCATGTAGCAGGCGAAATAGCACTAGCTTCAGAAAGAAAGAATGCATAAACAAAATAATTTGAAATAAGGAACTCATGAAAATAAATATGAGGAGCAACGTTCTTGCAATTTCCATGTCCATTGCCGATACAATTGCCATTTCTAATCATAATTATAATAATAAATATTATTATAAAAATTGCGCAAAATTAATACCAACGAGCAAGAACTACTGAGCCTAAAAACTATGTATTCCATACTGATAGCAGTGCTATTTTATTAATCTCTCATCTCTAGTCGTTATTTTGGGCTCTTCAACTCTATAGTACTCTTTTACATATTGTTAGTCATAAGTGTATGTTAACTTGCTGTTATAAATTAGTATACCAACCGAGCTTCATCTTTCTTACATGATGACAGAGAGAGAGAGAGAGAGTAAATTTCTAACACCTTCTTTAACACTTCCATTTCCCATGTTATGGTAAACCAAATAATGATACATAGTCTACAGTTTCTTTAAAACTCTGATGTCTTCCATAAAAGTACTTTGAAGTATAAAAACTCTACGGTTTGAACTTCTATACAAGACCAGCCAACATGGAAACATTAACTGGTCGAGGTTTACTATAAAAGATAATTAGTTCGTAATAACACTTCAATTAATACCGTTTTGTACATAAATTCATTCACAAAGTAGCTAGCAACCACTGTAAGCGACACGAATAACAAAATTCAATGTGCTAAATCATGACACGGAAAAAAATATTTGGGAGTTAAGGAATCCACATAGGTAAGAAATTTACGTTCTTAATGTATTGTGTTACTTTGGAACACAAATATGCAAGCAATGATCAAGCATTTCAGGATGTTACTCATAATATCTTAAGGAACGTAAAAATACATATTCTACACGTATGATATGTAGGTTTAAGCTATACACAGTGTTTTGCGCTATCCTCGTTTTTGTGTATACTTATTTGCGTTGACCCAATTGATCCTAACCGACGCAAATCTTTGCTTTCAATCAGACCAACACCCTGCGCCTTGCCCTAATTTACATAGCAGTCATTTTTCTTACCGACCATCTAGCACATACTGGTTAGTGTTGTTTGTACAATAATTCTTGTACCACTTACGTGAAATAGGACCCTAAAGTGAACCTGTATGGAGAAATAGATGTCCATATCCTAGAAATGATTGCTGAATATATTTAAAGTCGACTTTCTTGAAAGAAATAAGTACCGGTGTGAAATGAGTTTATGTATGTTTGGTCATCTACAATTAATGAACATCCATTGTTGGTTAGAAGACTCTTTTTTCTTGTATTTTGTTAAAGTTTTTCGAAGCCCTCCGGAAAGGTGAGGGTAGACTCATTCGAGCTAAATCCTGAATAAAATAACCAACGTCCATAGTTTTTGTTACAGTATAACCTTTTTACATTAAAATTCCGAAAATTTTAGAATAAATTTTATTCTCACGATCGGTTATTTTACCTAAGTCTCTATAAAAATAAAACACTATCGTCGAACACCCATATTGTAAATATATACAAGAATAAAGAATTTGGTGAGAAATTCGTACTTAATAATGAAGAATAATTATTTAAGATACGAACTACAAAGGATTTGTAACGATGTCATCGATCTTATTATTATAATTTTGTATACAGTTAGTCTATGTGTGCCATGTCATTTCCAAATTGCAGATTGGTAATTTATGTTCGAGATATCTCCCATACCTAAATATTATTCATGAATTATTGCTTTTAACCTACAAACTCTCCGAACCCATGTATCCGTATTGTTAATCTGAGCCAATTACTTTATGAAAAATTGAATATTACCTTTCTGGCTGAACTGAATTTAAACTATTTGTTGTCAATTGTTGGGAGTCCTTAGAACAAGTCTCTTGAACCACTAGTTTTCTTAGCGTCTCTACATCACTTTCAAATGCAGGATGTTCTACGACAAATTCTAATTTCACCCTATCAACGTTTAGTTTCTCAACCAAAGAATACATAGCTGCATCCTTCTTCATTGTTTGCTCTCCTTCCGTTGTAGATAATACAAATACTTTGTTGTCAGTCATCAGTTCATATGTCCACCCTTTCCCTTCGAGAGGATCTTCCTGAGGTAAGTCATAATCAATTTCTTCTTTGCACACCAATTCCAACTTAACAGATGACTCAGCAGCCATTATGACTTCAAATTTAATAAGAATTTGACCGTGTTCTAATACTTCCCTTGTCTTTTAAGCTGCCATTGTTAATGAAATGATTGACAAGAACGTTCACAGAACTTTACACTTGTAATCAAACATACGATCAGATTTTAATAAAATACAGAATAAATAAAGTTTGAAAGCAGTAAGTTCTTCACAATTTTAATGTCCCAGGTAGCAAAGGACAAGCTCGGGCAGTGTTGCCAGACACGGAAAGCAAAATTACACACACCTTCCGTCTAAATTGCACAATTTTACACACAAGCTGGAAGACAGTGCACACAACATTACACAATACATTACTACCTAACTATATGTATATTATGTCTAATGACGTGCATACTTATACGTACACTCATGTCCAAAATCATTGTCGCATATATATAACAGGCTGTTGTGCGAATATATTTGGATAATGATATCGCAGGGTACATTTAACACTCTTGCTATGTGTATAATCGGCAGAGACATGTATGTGGTTAATTTCGTGTCAAAAGATCTGTAAATAAGAACAATATAACGAAAAAAACTTTTCTTGTCCATTTAGCAACATTTTGATGTACTCATTCTAATTTTCGTATTTATAATTTTACTTTCAACCATGCGCGCCGACTACATGGGTGGTCCAGGTCTCCGGCACCCACATAAATATCTTGTGGGTGATGCACACCCACAAGATTTTTTAGCTTGAACCCGGGTTTGAACCAGTTTCTCTTGCGTTTAAATCAGTCGTGTTACCGACTGAGCTAGGGCAGGCCCAATTTATCATTATAGTACCGATATATTTTACTTTCTCACAGCACAGGCCTTTATGACAATGTTCATAAAATATTTTAACTAAAAGTAAATCAATCAAACATCGAGACTTCCCTGAAAATCATTCAGGCTAATATGACCCGCCTTTGATATTCACCCACATAAATCTTGGAAAGTATGTGCCATTGCTTTCGACGTACTTATGTTTTTAATTAGACATCGGCCACTCTGTTGTTCATCTTTTTGCAAAATGGCATTTTCTTCACAAGTGGTGAGAAGACAAGACTTCTTACCACCTCCGGCTTATGTTTTGGCCAACATCAAGGGTCAACATTCATTGACATTGCTTGCTTGAACTAAGCGCCTTTGCTTGGGGATGTCATGACACCCGCCTCTGAAAAACAAGAATTGAGGTACCAAGGAAGCAAGATAGTTTTTTCATACTGTAGAGAAAATAACAAGAGCAATAATAACAAATAACTTGTTATTTTCTCTGTGGTTTTATTGCGCTGACTTGGAGTCAGGCGCTGGAGCTCGTAGTTTTTAGAAGGCAATTTTCAGGAAAAAAATGGTGGAAATAATGAATATTTGAATGAAGGAACTTCAAACTCAAAATTTGAATGAAAGGAAGAAACTCAAAATTTTTAATTGTGCCAAATTACACACAAAATGCACACAGATTGGCATTACACACAAAATGCACAAACATGCCAAAATTGCACACATTTTGTGCAATTACACACTCATTGGCAACGCTGAGCTCGGGAGAGCAATTCTCCCGGAAGTAGAAACGAGAAACACAGTTCTGATTGGTTGGCGTTATCCACTTCTTGCCACGTTGGTGTAAAATAGCAGAAATCAAACGCTTGCTGTTGTCGGCCTTCGTGGCGAAGTGGGCTAGCGCTATGTGGTAGTAATAAAAGTCCCTTTTGGCCCAAAGAAAGTTTTTTTTTTTTTTTACATTTTTATAACACTTATTAAATTAAAATAATATGAAAATAAAACTTTAAAAAGTGATTTATTTATTTTTGTGCAGATAAGTAGTTGTAGTACTTATGCCTTTGTACTCCATGATATAGGGCTCGTTTTCTTCCGCTTGTACTTCATGATACTGGCTAGGATGGGAGATCTTAAGTTGACAAAACCAGAGCACCACCCGATATGACGTCACTAAATGTGATAGTAAGTTGAGCAGTGTTTGCAACTGATTTGGTGTCAACTTATTAATTTTATACTAGAGTAACAGACCGGTAAAGAAAATATTTTTAAAAATGATTATCTGTTAATGAAGTAATATACTTAAAGAGATATTTGTATATTTGTATGAAAACATAGCATTTCCACACGCGATATTTGATGATGTGCTCCGCGAAAGATTTGTTGCCACAAAAATTTGGAGATCCACAATGTATAATTGACATAAAAATTAATGATAGGTCTACATCATATTAATATGTGACAGGCCCTTATCCATGGGGTCTAGGGGGCGGGCCCCTTTAAATTTTTACGATACTGGTCCCCTAAAATTTTCACAATACGCTTGCAAATGAACTATAACAGGGTTTAAAATTTCAAAGTCAGACGCACTCACCAATCCAAAAATAATAGTCGCCAGTATCTCTGACGTACAAATTAAGACCCCCCCCCCCAAAACGGCGTTTGGTTTGACAAAGAAAGACTTCACATTCCGTGTTTTCTCTCACTCAGTGACAATTATTTTCTTACGAAACAGAAAATGCGCTGCTCTGTGAGTTCAGGCAGAAACCATTCCTACTGACCACTGGTCACCAGCTCTAAATTTCTAGTCGAAAATGTGTACGCTGAGCTATAATATGATACGTTTGGATCGGAACTCCCTCCCAAACTTCTACCGGGCTTCGTCTAGATTTTTGGGCTGGCTACCAGCCTAGTATGTGTTAAGTGACAGGGCCGTAACTTGAGGAGGGAGAGGGCAAGTGCTTCCCCAAGGAAGCTCCCCGCCGTTCGAGGGGACCCATTTTAAGACATTTTCTTACTCCGTATACGATACGAACATGAAATTATAAATGAAGCATCGAATATGTCCACTATATTACATAAACAAAAGAACACATAAAAGGGTAAATAAAACAAAAATGAGTCGTGGGCCCATTTCAATAAAAAAAAGTTTCTATTAAGCCTATTATACATCGTCAAACTTTTCCATCAAATATTGTATCAAACTTTTCTTTGACGGTAATTTGGTCAAATAAATTGGGTAAAACTTTCGCACACATTATAAACGATCAAATATAAAGGTGAATATCATTGCTCAATTGTTTATATTTCTTGATTCATTTGTTAGGTTACTTGAACGTATATGTGAGTTTTCTGGTGGCACCTGGTGGTGTAACTATAATGAATAAGGTTGTAGAAATGAATGGAATGACTGTTCACAGTTACTTCTGTCTCATTTCCCTCCTTTATTGCTATTCCCAAATAAATCTTATTTTCATGGTTCCTTTCTTGTTCCGTAAATACGTATGAATCTATATTCTATTTATTGGTCCGATGCTTAACTTTCGTCTAATTCGGTTAATTTTCAAGTAACTTTTGTAACTTTGGGGCACTGATTAAGAATAAATAGTCCGTCATAAAAATGTTAGGCTATTGTTTAGCTTTGGGGGGGGGGGGCAGGTTTTTAATTGACTTTTTTGCGATGTTCTATTGACATTCGGTTAGATTAGGTTAATACCATTTAATTCACACAGTATTGCGGAGCAAGCGTTAGCGAGTGAAGGCGGGTTAGAATCTCGCAGGGCACATTGTTTTCTCTCTTCGTTAGTGTTGGCCCCCCATTACTAAACAGTTACCAAATGGTAGGTTTTACAGTTAAAATGAGAGAGTACATATTAAAGAGGGTTCTGTAGGATATTAAATTCCGGAGGAATTTTTCAGTGTAAAAAACTACTAATTTATATTTAGAAATACGAAAATAACCTCGCACTCTAACCTATTTTGATTTTATGCAACACCAAGTTTTTTTCGCACTATCCTCATTTTGGCTCTCACCTTGAGTCATTGATGCCTCTGCCTCTTGCGAACAAAACCGTGTTAACTTGTAGGTCTCATGCTGTGCCCCTGCCCTGAATCGGTTAAATATCATCCTCGCTACCGCTAATTTTAAAGTTTTTCTGTAATATCCTCAAAACAATTAAAAATATCCGAAAAGCAGAAACATAGTGAACTAAATAATACGGTTTGCGTGTTATACCGTTATCACAACTCATCTATCTGCTTTCGATTTGCAACTGTGGATAGATTTAACAGATTTTGCTGGTTCTGTAAATAGCGGCATACCAAAAGCAGATAGGTGAATTGTAGTAAACGTATCACATGCAGAATTGTACTGTCTAGTTCAGTACGTTTCTACTTTTCGAATATTTTTATTAGTTTTGAAGATATTACAGAAAAACTAAAATTAGCGGTAGTTTAATTTCGCTGAAGTGAAGACCCTTAAAGAAAGTCCTCGTAAAGTGAATCTGCACTCATGAATGCAACTCCTAACCTGAGAAACAATTTTTAAGGCATTACGAATTAATTTCGTGAAGAAGTAGCTACATATAATCAGATAGCACATGATCATTCCAGACACATCATATACAGGCATATTGTCAATCTGTACGCAATAATCTGAGCATGCGGCAAAGTAATAACATGCCAGAACGTCTTAAGAAATCATTTAAATCAAGAAAAGTGAAAGAAAATATTTGCTTTTTTTAAAAAAAAAAAAAAAGTCACGGAATATTCTCAATCTACGCCAATTTTGGGAAGTCGCCTGTAGTACTTAGCCTTAATATTCTTTAATTTTATAGTTATACAAAACAGATTACTGCTAGTATGCATCAAAAGAAGGTCAACTGCTTTCCGTGTCCACATACTCGATTTTAGTGCCACCGAATAGCGATTTTCGTTTGTTTTCTTTGATACAATGTTGGATAGAAATAGAACAAGTTCTAATTTAGAGCAGTTGTATCAAATGTTGTAACCAACGCAAAAGTTGCATACAACTTGGTATCATACATGTTCAAATTCCACTTTGATGAAATATTTGATACAATATATGATGGAATATTTGTTCGTCTATAACGGGCTTTAGGGGCCTAGAAGTAATGTTTATTCGTATGGCTTTGATATTTGTCAATATTGCCCCCTTAATTCATTTGTCATATATGGAACGGGATCAAAGGTGTAACTAACGACCCGGGCCCATAACGAGTAAGAGAAAGATGGAAACAGGAAGCCCAAGATTAGAGAAACAACTTTTTTTTTCTAGGAGCACCAAATACGCGTATTAATGCTTACCACCCTCCCAAGAAAACAATCTAAGTTGCGGCGCTGGATAAATGGATGCAGGTGTAGAATACATAAACATAAAAACAGTAATTTATGACTAAAATGAATGACTGTGTGTGAAAGAGGACTGTACTACTAATTTTTAAAAATTATATAACGTTTACTGTCCTTAGAAAACGATGGTGCTGTCCTATTTTATGAGTTTGAATTTGCAAAATTTATGAAAGAAATATGTAATATGTTTCTCGGGTTCTGTAGGTTTACGGGGAACCAAAACTACGTAAAAACACAATGTTTATAGGTGGAATGAGTTCATGTTCCAGAAATATAATTGATATTGATATGTGAGTAATTTGTGAACTGAGTAGACTGGAAATGCCGTGTGCTGAATGGAAAATTTTGCAATTACTATTTGCTATTAATTAGAATGGACAAATATAACGTGCATTGCGGCGTTCTAACCCGACTTCGCTTGCTGGCGCTCGCTCGTCAATATTTATTTATTTATTTATTTATTTATTGACACAAGTCATGGCCATTACCGTCATCTATGGCCTTAAGCACGTCAGGCTGGAGGGATAACAACCTCGGCGAGCACATAATCACGGTACGGGGGAGGGATATAAGGAACGGATAAAGAAAGAAGTGGCCTGACCTGGAGATCCCTGAGGCCTGTAAATTAGATACCATCCCGGCATTTACCTGGTGTGAATGAGGAAATCCCAGGAACAACCTCATTTAGGATAGCTAGCCTGAAAAAGCTGTTACACCTTTTCGACCGATTGACCCTGCCGGAAATCGAGCCCAGGACCAAAGGCGAGAGCATTAGCGACTACTCATGTTCAGTAATACTGTCTGAAACTCTTTAGTTAGTGGTATGTTTGGCTTTAGGTAGATTAACCTCAAAAACATTTAAGAAAACAGCAATGATTTTCAACAAAAAATGCTTTCTCCCAGTAATCCGACATATTGCTAGTTTTCAAAGCACATACTGAGAAAAAAATTGTAGGTAGCGTACTCAAAACGGTAGGTTACATGCGTAATTCCCGTAGTTTTTGGACTTAACGTACAGCAAACGTATAACTGAAAACGCATGTTTTATAATACTTACTTTCCGTATGAAACAATATAGGCGGTCAGGATCTCACATACAAATCGACGCAGAATGTTCATAGTAGAATAGAATATAGCTGCAGAATGTAACATAGGTGATATACGGAAAATTCTTAGATGTCAGACATCCTGCAATCGCATGATGTAACATCTAAGGGCAGTGCGTAGCATATGCTCCATACTGATTTTCTGTAGTAAGCAAGAGGATTTTGTATATTTGTACAATATACCGCTGTTCGGAGAACGGATTTTTCTTAGTGTGCAGTTCATAAGCAAGGGCGCCCATGTTGTAGTTTCCAAGGGGGGCAAGTATAAGCGACGTTTCAAATATAGTTTCAAATTTTGCTGTAAGTAATGTAAAAATTCTATTGGGTTTTCAGTATTCCCAAGTACAATTTCCTCTTAGGGGACGATCGCCCCACCTTGCCCCCCTTGATGGGCGCCCTTGTTCATAAGTAATGCAGTTATGTGGGTTCAGTATTTCTTGATAAATCCATTAAATGTTGTGCGTGTAATCCACAACGCACACAGATATAGGCGGGAATTCATGCCACTTAAGGACCTCCCCATTTTAAGGCAGTAATAAATGCGAAAATTGTCGATAAGTAATTCGCCTACTTTGATTTTGCGAATAGTTCGTACTATGTGCGACTTTGTCCATGTGGCGTCTAGGGTATGGTCGACGTCGATAAGCTAATAAAACGAAATACTTCAAAAGTTGAAACGGTGGGTGCGTAAACGTAAACGTCGTGTAGCTTAGGTATAGGCTGCATAATTACTTTATTACATCAGTGTTAATGTGCATCCTTAAATTGGGATAGAGCAGTTTCCGCAGTTCAGATCAATAATACCGTGGACAAATTCATATTAGTTTGAAACCCACATTTCTTGATGAAAATAGTGTCATCACGCCTTCTAGACCCTACCCGTCTTATGCAGAGTCGTTTTGAAGCATGATTAGCATCATACTAAAGGCCTTTCTACTGCTTGAAACTTATGTTAGTCAAACTCTTTAGTATGGCACTAATCACGCGTCAAAACGACTCTGCATTAGGCCCTACATGTGTTGGCGCATGCCAGTGATCCACCAGGAACAAGTAAAATTCAGGGGCGCTACAAGAGATAATTGTTCAAAAATTACATTTTTTTTTTAAATTTATGGGTGCACACTTAGTAGTAGTAATAGTAGTAATGATAGTATAATAGTAGTAAGGCAGTAGTAATAGAGTAGTAGTTTAGTAGTAGCCAGGATTGCAACCAGAGGGGGGCCAGGTCCCTCTAAACTTTTTGTGACCCCTCCAGACTTCAATTCAAAATTTTATTATTAATACAAAAAACACAATTTAGATATTTATAAGATAATTTTAAAGACTTGGCCCCCCGTAACATATTCACGGTCCTCCCAAACCTTTGTAGCTGGTTTCGGCCCTGGTAGTAGCAATGGTAGTATAATAATAGGCTAGTAACAGTAGTAGTAGTAGTATAGTAAGGCAGTAATGGTAATAGTTGAGTAGTAGTAGTAATAATAGTATACTAGTAGTAGTAGAGTAGCAGTAGTTCGGGTTAGGTTAGGGTAGGTTCAGCAAGCGAAATAGTCATATTTCAAGTCCCTTGTACATTAGTTTGCAGCCCTGGAATAACGCCCTTATGGAGAGTTTCATAGAATTAACACTACAGTGGTAACGTTCAGGAAACTTTCATAAATGGTAACGTTGGGTCTACGGGACCCATTCAAGCTTTTACGCACTGAAATCAATTAAAGAAGAATATTTTATTACTTCGAGCTTACATTGACGAAATTATCTTTAGTTACATTAAACGAAAGAGTACAGTAATTTATTTTGAATGCCAAATTCAAAATTAATATATGTCTTTTATTGTTATGAAAATATTTAACGAACATTTTTCATTCAGCTATTATTTAGTTAGGTTTGGTTTAAACACAGTATTCAATACGTAAAACAATATTCCAGACATGATACAAAAAATGAATAGTGTTAGGTAATGACGATACCCAGATAGCATGTAAGCTTAAATCAAGGGTCGCTTTCCCTTGATTTTGGCTTAGCAATGTACAGTTGATGCGACAAGCGACAATCAACGTTTATTTTAGCTTGTTTTTAACTTGAAAAGAAGCTTGAATGCGACAAGCGACAATCAACGTTTATTTTAGCTTGTTTTTAACTTGAAAAGAAGCTTGAATTTATCAACTTTCTACTAAGCCTATTTCAAGCTTGTTCAAAACGCTTGACGTTTGTCGATTGTTTAGCAAATAGAGCCATCTGTAGGATTGGTGAGTAGTCTGAGATTTGGCGCTTGATTTCTTCCAAAAGGTAAACAAAGGTAAGCTATGTGTATGAAATGTAATAGTAAGCCCTACTTTAGTTTTAGTTACAAAATAAAAAGGTGATTTTTATTTTAGACTAGTGCGCTGAGCGCTTTTAGGATAGTATTACTTCATTACTTTTCAAATATGGATGGAATTTTATGTTTATACCTTTTATGTTGTTTTCTTTTTTTTAAGTGTGTTCATCCGTATAATGTATACCATATTTAGCCATTGGATTCTTTAAAGTCAGTGATGGCTCTTGACAATTAGCATCAGCATAGGCGCCCGAAGGGGAGGGGGGTGGGGCCCGGGCCCCCTTTGGCTTACGAAAATGTATACGTAATATAGGAAACCATGTATATTAAATACCAGGCGTAATATAGCAACCATGGAGATGGGCCCCTCCCTAGAAAATTTTCCTCGGGCACCCCTGAATATCAGTACAAAAATTAGAGGGTTAACTTCAGCAGACGGCTTTATCATATTAAAAATTTATAGGTGGAATACTTGATAACTGTTAAGGCATTGCTTTAGCACACGGCTGTACCATATGTATATCGATTTTATGGTCATTTTTCACTAGATTTGAGATAATACTGTTACATATAGACAATTTTGGAACTTGGGGGCTAAAATCAGGTAAAACCACCGTGTTTACAAGAGAAATGAGTTGGTGTTACGTAACCGTAATTACTAACATAACTAACCAAACCTAACCTAAATCATCAAAAACAGAAAATATAGGAAGAAAGTACGAATTCAGGTAAAATCACCATGTAAAAGTTATTGCGGATATTTTATGTATTTTTCCACTTTCCTCGTTTATGTACATGTCCTCCGTCGCTGACACGCCTGCTCTCTACGGACGCATCCCCTCGCTCCGCTCGGGACTCTCAGCTACACTCCTGCCCTGACTCGGTTAGATGGCATTCGTGCTTTTTTTGTGGCCACCTAGCACAAGTTGGTTCGTGGTTTTTGCACTAGCTTCTCATTTAGTGGATATTCTACAAAAAGGAACCGGGAAATGCAATGTGTGAACATTTGGTAGAACCATCTGCTCGAGTAATGCCCAAGTATCTTAACCCAGCCTAACCTAAACTAACTTAACCTACCTAAACCAAAAAAATAATACAAAATATATACCAAGAAAGTACAAAATTTAAGCAAAATATTGCCACCCCTAGTTCAAAAAATATGCCGTTATATAACACTTTACGTAGCATAGCTGAGCGAGCGAAGGGGGAATAGATGCCCCGCAGGGCTCGTTTTACCACCCTACTTTTTAAGTTACACGCGTTTGGCATTGCAACCATTGCAGACGGTCATTTTCCAATGCTTCATATGTACTTACTGCCATCTCATTCCTTGCTTCTATTCGTCTGCCTACCTCCTTGTCAATTAGATCCACCATAACATACTTAATTTTCCATTTCGTAGGATTCTATATAACAGATACGATTTATGAAGTCTAAACACATTAAAATAATTTATTTAATTCGGTAGAGCCATCTGCTAAAGTTAACCCCATATTAATAATGAAGGTAGTTAAATGATAATGTAAGTGTTTTAAAATCAATAAATTGTATGTGCAAATGAGTATACATGGGAAAGTAAGTATGTTATGGTGGAGCTATTTGCCAGGGCGGAAGGCGGTTGAATACAAGCAAGGGACGAAATGCCAGTATTTGTATGTTAAGTTTTGGAAAATGACAGTCTACAATGGCTGCAATGCCAATCGTGTGTAACTTAAAAGATAAGAAGAAAAAACGAGTCCTACGGGGCTTTTAATCCCCTCCGCTCGCTCAGCTGTGGTTCGTGAAGCGTTTGTAAAGTAGTGCCCCAAATCTAGTGAAAAAATCAACAAAATCGATTTAAATTTGGAGAGCCGTCCGCTAAAGTAATGAAAATTACGTTTTATCTCTACAATCGAGGAGAAAACTGCTTTGAATTAATACATTGCCTAAGCTTTCTTGTTTTAGCTTTCACCGATACATTAAAAATTTTAACTGATGTGGCTTCCCCAAGAATCGGTACGGATGATATTTAAATGCAGCAAGCAAGCCTGGACATTTCACTCATTTTAGAATGCATCATGCTTATCTTTCGTTCCTTATGTTCTTCCATATTTATTCGGAGGTTGGGGGCAAAATTGAAGAATATAAATACTTATGTCCGACTTTATTTAGTAACAATTACTTATTCTAAGGTATACTTCATCAATCTTAGATTAAGTGATATCACTCATTTCATCGCTTTACAATAAGTGCAAGGAAAGGTTCGATCGGGTATGGACTTATGGGTTTACGGTAAAAGAACGATGAATTTCGAAAAATTACTTATTAGATATTAATAATAATTCAAAATGGATTATTACGCGAAAATAAGTTGGCATATTAGTTTGAAGTTTGTTAGGTAAGAAGTCGAGGATGTAAGTTTGAAGAAAACTAGGTTTTTCGTTGCTTACATTTTTATCTTTTTATCCTCTAAAAACAGTAACTTCTGTCTCTTAATTGATTTTAGTGCTTTTGTTTACTTTTTTTTTCTACCAGGTGAATGAAGTCTGGATCTAAAATCTCAGAGAAATATTTGCAATCTGAACGGATGTAATAAAGAAATAACGCTATTTTTCAGGATTGGCCAAAACCGTGTTTTTTTAAAACTTTTTTTCACTTAAACCGGAATGTTTGCTTTACACCATTTTTTTTTTGTGTGTGTGTGTGTGTTTAAATACGTTTACCTTAGATTAAAGTGGAGTAACCGTTGCCCCCTTGTGTTTAAGAGTAAAGGTAATTTGAGGCTGATGATTCGATTGAACAAGGTCGCAACCTCGAGAAATGAACGCAACTCGCTCAAACTAGAGGTCATAGGTCAACTAGTTCTGCAAATGATTTGCCATTACATCATAAATTATTCAGCAGTCTACTCCTTCAGCATTGGTTAAGCTTGAATTTTCCTTGTCGGAGGCATAATTGTCCACAAGTTGAGTGGGGGTGGGATTCGTGAAAAATACTTTTTTAACTTGTCTCTTTAATTGTGATTTTATTTTATCAAGTTTGGAGTTCCCGCCGAACTGCCTGTAGTGCGCTGCCACACTAGCGGACGGTCAACAAAACTTTTCCACAGAAGCTGATCAAGTGTCTAAATTTATAACATTGGAAAGTAGATCGACGAAACAGAGATTTCTATTAGGTTTGACTGGTTTCTTAATAATAATAATAATAATAAAAAGTTTTATTTAGAAAGATAGTATGAATGGTCCAGAACTATTAGTCACTTCCTGTATTGATTAGCAAATTAAATTAAGCCTATATTTCTGACTGACTAAATTAGATCTTCTGTACTATATAGTCTTTTAAAATTGTCCATTGATTTAATGTGTATAACTATAGAGTGATTCCATTTTGCAGTTCTTTCCCTTTTGGTTCTTAAGTGGCTCCTAAAATATTCACAAGTATGCAAGATCACTGCAACGTATTTCTATCAGTTGACCTCTGTGGATGATGGGTCTGTGGATTTATCGCCTTTGTTATCAAGGGATTCTGGTTTCGAGTTCAAATGAAGAACAATATCTCTCGAGTGCAAACTGAGTAGTGGTTCGGATCTCACTTTAAGCTGTAGGTCCCGTTCTTCATAACCCCGCTGTTATGTCCTTAACCATAGAAAGACGAAGGTGGGTCAAATTTGCCCGCACTTTCTTTTTCTCTTTCCCCGAACAAATGAATTTTACAACGTTTGAATTTTTTTGTATTTTCTTCTGTAATCTAAACTTAAATTTAGTTTTATTAGAAAGCACATTATTGTGATAGTTTTTTTTTTAGCGCAGGAGATTAAGTACTTTTTTTTAGCAACTTAGAAATGTTAAGAGGAATACAGTTTTACTTTGAAAGGATCATGTTAACTTATCTATTCTTTGAATAGATGACTCAATTAACATAATCTACTTTTATACATTGAGCAAACGTAATACTCTCAGGTTTAGTATAGTAACTTGTCTACACAGGCTAATGTATTTCAAGCTACTTCATGTCTGCTAGGGGGCGCGGTGGCTCAGTGTTAGAGCGTTCACCTCTGGTGCTTGAGGTCCCGGGTTCGATCCCAGCCCCCGCCAAGTGAACTTTGTGGTGGACAAACACCGTGCTCGTGGGTTTTCTCGGGGTTCTCCCGTTTCCTCCCACTTTCTTCATTCCACCATTTCACTCATCTCTCATAATCACCGTCTCCTTTAGCCTAACCGGCATAACCGTGGGACGTAAAACTCAAAGATTTCATTTTCATGTCTGCTAACCAAATGCGGTAGTAGTCTGTACTGGGACTTGTAATATTTCCTATTAAAATAAAATTTCACAAGTCTTAAAATAATTTTACAACTCACATTTATTAGTAGCAGTCATTAAATAACTTTAAAATACATTAGTAGGGTTAAAATTGGAATTTACAACCACGAGCAAAATTGACCCCCCTTAGTCTTTCACGTGACCAATTATAGTTTAGTCTTCTTAGGGTTAATGTTAAGATACACGGATGACTAATGATAGTGAATGATTATGAAGGAATTAGTGCCATGAGAACGGGAAAACCCTCACGAATATGATATTGTCCATCATAAACTCATAAGGCCGGAGATTGAACCAAAGATCCGTCGCACCAAAAGGCAACGTTCTACCTCTGAGCAATCAACCCTTTCCTTCCGCAGTGCTGATGAATGACGTCATACTCTAATGACCTGGTCATAATTCTGCAACGTAGTGGTCTTCTACACACGTCTTCCTAATTGTTCCCCACTTTTCCCCCCAAGATTTCTGATTAAATGAACAGCGAACTCATATTTAAATAAAATCTTTGAGTTTTGTCCCACGGTAATGCGGGGCAGCCTAAAGGAGACGGTGATGATGAGAATGAATTAAATAATGGATTGAAGAAAGTGGAGGGGAACGGTAGAACCCTGAGAAAATCTACGCACACGGTGTTTGTCCACCACAAACGTACACCCATGTCCAAAATTATTGTCGCATGTCTATAAATATGTTGTTGTAGGAATAAAATTTGATAACGAATTCGCCCTGTATTTCTTATAATGTTGGTATGTGCATAATCGGCAAAGACATGTATGTGGCAAATTTCATGTCAAAAGAGCAGTAAATAAGAACAATAAAACGAAAAAAAAACTTTCTTGTCCATTTGTTTTACTCATTCTAATTTACGTGCTTATAATTTTTTCCCTATAAAATTTTCCACAAGAAGACAGTTATAGATATGCGACAATCATTTTGAACATGGATGTACATTTAATTGTTTCAATGGTTTGTGAAATAATATATTTTCTAGTTATATTAACACCTTCAAAACAATATTTCCTAAAATTTATTGCAGATATCAGAATGGTATTTGGCCAAATGCAATCTACTTTAGCTGACCTTAGTGAAAGAGTATCTTCCGTCGAGAAGAAGGTCGACACACTTCTAAGTAATGGTGTGAGTGTGAAAGCAGAGTCCATAAACGAAGAATTCGAACTTCTTGACCTTCTGTCTCTGCGAACGTTGAATGATTTTCAAACATTTGAGAGAAAGCTTGAAGAACCTAACTTCGGAAAGAAATATGTAAGTATCCTATCAAACCTGTACAAGTTATGAAGCAGGTTTCAAATCTTTGTTATATCTTTTAATTTACGTCTTTTTGGAATATCTCTCTTTTGACTAAATGTTAGCATCAACTCCATTTTTGCCAATTTAGCCATTATCATGTGCATTAGCTATTGACTATAATTTTGGTCAACTTGCCATTCATACTTGCTAATATAGTCATTTAGGCGGCAATTAAATCTTTTGCAGTCAATTTGTTTTTTTGTTTTTTTTTTTAGAAAATATGAAAAACCTTAAAAAAAGTAGTTTATCTTGGTATTTTTCTAATTCTTTTGTTTACAACAGCACTTACATTGTCACAGTAGATTAGATATCTTTTATCAGTCTCACCTATCCGTCACGGTAAATTGGGATTCCTGGATCTGGTTTCTCCATAGTCAATTTGTTTGATTAGTTTCTAGTGTATTTTTAGTTTGGGTGGAGTTTTTCTTGTTGAGATGCGTGCATGTGCATGTATATATTTTTGTGATAGATCAATAGTGTTATCAAGCCATACCCAGCATTAGAAGTTGAAAATAATTCAAGAGATTTTATTACTTCTAGTCAATGAAGGAACAAATTGTATTGTGAAACTGTTTGATTTGAGGATATCAAAAGATAAATAATATTAGAACATCTTTGTAAACTAGTAGACTGAAAGTACCAAATATTTAGTTTCTTTATTCCTAAATTCTGTTACCTATAAGTTAAGGTAAGTTGAGCCATTTTTAGCTACTTTTTGTGCGTCATTTAGCTATTTTCTGACACTACTTGTTGACAGCACTGATTAACCCATTGTTACTTGTTACTTTTGGAAGTGTATGTAATTTCCATATACATACACACACACAAACACACACACACACACACATATATATATATAGTATTTTTTTCTAATTCAAACGGACAATGGTCCTTTTAAATAACCGCTATTCCGATATAAAGCTGAAAGTTACCAAATAAATCCCAGGCAAACAGTTTTTGTTAGTCACGTAGCCCATTTGATACGGCCTTCCGTGAAACTCAGAACCCCACGCCTTTTTTTTTCACACTTCACATTACGGTATCTAAAAATTAATCTAGTTTCATTCATGCTTCGTTTTTTTTCCACTGGTAGAAAAACATAACAATACGGACCCTTATATATATTGTTTTTCTTTTTGATTTCAGCATGCATTAGATCTAAATACTTTCCTTTCTTTCAGGTAAAAGTATTACTGTCAATTGGTGGTAAGGATTTTAAAAGGTTTCGCTCACAATGCAATAAGAAGAACTTTGTGGACAAACTCGCAATGGAATTCTCCTACTCTGGCAGGAAACCAAGGATCATGAAGCAAAAAAGCACACCTTTGGGTCCAACCAAATGTGCAGTAAGATCAACAGTAAGTTGATTTGAGAAGTTGTACTGAAATATTTAACTTCATTTATTTATTTATGCTAGTAACCATACAAAATTCCAGTTTGCTAATTATTAAGTCTTACTTCTCTCGTACTGGACGTGTGTTCTCATATTAGTATGTCCCAAGCAATCAGAAGTAATTCTTCATGAATAAAGTATGCTTTGAGTACTTTAGGATTCTTTTACTGTCAAGTAGTAAAATATGAAAATGTGTTCACCCTTACTGGGTGAATACAACATCTGTGTAGAATGTATAGGAAATTTAATAACTGATCCAACACTCTATGTTGTAAACAAAGCTTTACTGGCAAAGTACATATTTAAACAAATCTTTGCTTGAAAAAGCATTCAAAAGAATTTGTAAGGTGTACGGAAAATCTAAAACCAAATAAAATTCCAAGGGAGGAATGATTCCAGGGCTAAATAAAGTCAATAGTGTCAACGAATTTAAATTGAAGTAGTGTAGGAATCACTACTGTGAAGTATAATTTTGCACCAGACTTTTCGTGTATACCTGTAAATTTGATACTGTCTACCACACGAATATAACTTTGTTGGGTTGGCAACACTGTTAGTCTGGTAGTATTACATAGTATGCCAAACTGTCTCCCCTGCCGATATTTTAAAGGTGCAAAATTTCAGAACTCTTTGTCTAACACTGGAACGCAGATAAAACACTAGAAGAACATAGCTTTCGAAGTTACCATAATTCCAGTATAAAAAGAGAAAAGTTGCAGGCTTTCAAGACGGCGAATAGTCAAACTTTCGTCTTTCTGTCGTCTTGATCTTTCAATTTTTCGTGACAACGAAGTTAGCCAAAACCTAATGTGTTTTTTGTAGGGTTATTTAAGGTGACTTTAAACGTTGACTCAAAACCATATCATCACTAAGGGCACCGGAAGAAAGTCTTGTTACACTTGTATCGAAAAATGTAACTTTTCCATTATATAATATACCAAAAGTGTGGTGGAAGATAACTTTCTATAGTACCCTTACATAAAAATCACAAAATAGGGGCCTAGCTTAGGTGACTTGAAAAATAATATAGGAATTAGTTTCAGCTCTAGGTATCCATGTTTAGAAACCATACCGTAATTCCGTAAAGCTATTTAAGAGGGAAATTTATTTCAAATGACAGTTTTTTTTTTAAGAATAAAAATCGCTAGTATTTGCTTGAAATTCTATCTTTCTTTTCAGCTGCTGTTCGTAAGATGTACACCGTCGCAACAGAAGAAACGGTGAAGGAAGTATTGTGTGTTTGGCTGCAGCAGGCGGAGCCTAGACTACTGCGTAGGTAAGTATAGTTTTACCTATTTTCCTTACAATGACGAGAGAGATCGGAAAGTTCTTACCATCACTAAATAAGCTAGGGGGTCTGCAACTTAGTCCATGGACGCGTTCTTCTCTACATATACGTTTTGTATTCACTACATTTCTCACATCTATAGGTCACTAGATCAATATCATATGCATAGAATTTTGTGGATTTGGAGGAAAAAGAGATTTCCACCCTTTCAATGCCTCTTACTTTCCCGGACCCCAAGATATGAACATCTTATAATAATTGTAATCCTTCCCTTTTTCTTCCTTTTAGGATATGTATCATAAAACGCTTTTGTAATAATTTTAAATGAGAAGTTACTTCCATATTTCAAATCTTAAAAAATTTAGAGATACCGACATTTTATTAGAATAATTGTAATCCCCACCTTTTTTTTCTCCTCTCCACATCGTTTCTTTCCCTTTTTACTAGCATGTCAAAAAAAAAGGCCCGAAACACGTGGCAAAGTATTTCAAATGAGAAATGGAAATACTGAACTTCAAATCTCTCACCTTAAGGGATTAAATACTTTACTATAATAATTATAATCCCCATCCATTTTTCTTTCCACCCCCCTTTCTTACCTCCAAGGCATATTTCAAAAGCGCTTAAATTCTTATCTACTTATTTTAAATAATATGAAAATAACAAATTTCATGTTTCAAACCTTCATAAATTCAGAGATTTCGACATCTTATAATAATTGTAATTCTCACTCCTTTTCTTTTCTTTCTCACCTTTTTTTTCTTTTTTTCCTTTGTACTAAAATATCAAAAACCGCTTAAATATGTCAAATTATTTGAAATGAGACATCCGAATATCGAATTTCAAGTCTGTAACCTTAAGGAATTCGGAGATATGGTCATATTTTAAAAATACGTCCCACACCTATTTTCCTCCCCTTCCTGTCGAATTTGCAAAAATCCTTCCTTAGTGGTATCCTACGTAACAAATCCCATGTACTGTCCATATTTAACTTGTCTATCTTAAGCGATTTGGCCTGTGCAAAGATCTGTCGGTCACTCAGTCACTTAGGTCTTTGTATTTTATATAGCGAGATTACAACGACTCACCAAAGGTAGTCGTCAACCTGGTTCTATCGATGATATATAAATCTTGAGTGGTAGTAATCGTTTGCATGTAAAATTATCTTTAATAATTATATATACTATTATTCTCACCTTTTCTATCAGAATTATAAAGTCGATGAACGGTACTAAATGGTTTATTAGTTGATACACTTTTTAATATATTTTCATTCAAACTGTCATACACACAGACATGATGATTAGGTATCCATAAAACAACTACTTAGCCACTAACTACATAATACTATCCCATAATATATTTTTTTTACATATATTAAAAACATTCTTCTTTTGTTATTTTTACATTAACATTATATTAGGTATAGTGCTTGTGTATGAGCACTTTCTGCCTAAGGTGCAGGTAATTATTAATCTATCCAAAGTATTTCGTTATATAAAATGTCGCCCGACAATTGGACTGAATATAAAAGTCATAAGCGAGCTTGGCTTTTATCTTCAAGAACCACTGGTCCGTTTGCAATAATGATATTCCATTGATTACATCCGTTACATTTTGATCAACCCTCGTATATATAATATTATTTATTTTCATTCATATAAACACATTCACAATAAATCTTTTATTCCATTATAATTTATCTTTTATTACATTAATATTTATCCTTTATTATTAAAAACGTCGTCGCTTATTAATATAATTAACGAGGGTGAAACACAAATTACCATGATTAATAGTTTCAATCATTATTGAAACGGTGATGTTACAAATAATGTTTGATCTTTCAGGGCGCATTGAATAACAAATAAGTTAGATGGTGTATTTTAATGTATACATCGTAGCACTAAGATGTCATAATAAAGAAGAATCTTGTTCGAATAATATATAGGATAGCTCATAGAAACAGTCGTCGAATAATTAGCTTTATAGAATGGATCTTATTCTTAACATAATCTTTGATAATTAAGTTTTCAACACAAATCAATCTAATATAAATAACCTTTGCTTTTAATCATTTATGAATCGAATTATAATTCTTCACATTAACAAGAGAGAATTAAAATCATTTGAAAATTAACTTTCCAGTCTATCTAAAACTATATCTAAGCACTTCAAGTATTTATAAGAGTCGTTTTCATTATCAGCATTAACTCATAAAATTAAAAATAAAAGTTCACAAGAATCTATAACTGATATGGGTTTAACCTAATTTCATTAACGGTAATCAACTTACATTCAATCTTGCATATGATTCTAATAAAGTACATTGTACTGCACAATCATGATTAGGTTCCACAATATGTTGTACATGTATTTCATCGTGATTCTGATTTTGATACGAAGTGCCATCTCTTGACCTCCAATTACGTCTATCCATGTAGCTTGTTGTATTCCTGTAATTTCGCCCTATATTCCGATTGTTTTTATGTCTACTTCTGTTGGGTGATCTGACATCAGGATTACCACGATTAATTAGGTTAGGCTGATTCCCTACATAACTTTGCCTATTTTGCTCGTTCTGATTGCTAGAATTTACTCGACTTAGGTTGTGTTCCGTATCGTTCACACTACGGATATTTAGATTCCGAACAGGTACAAAATGATCTGAATTATTTTTACTTTTACCTGCTCCTGCTTGTTGATTCATAGCATGGTATTGAGTTTCATAGCATTGGACAAGCATTAATAAATGATTGAAACTCATACACTGTGTAGAAAACAAGATCTGTTGTAACTTAAATGGGAGCAAATTTCGAATCGATGCTATTATTCTAGATTCCGATTGCAATGGATTAACGACTTTTAATTCGTTGTATGTATTTACAACAAACTCAACAACAGATTTGTGCAAACGAAGATTGAAATGTTGATTTCTAATGGTGGCATCTCTATTTGCCAGCAAAAAGTCATTTTCATAATTTGCGATCAGTGCTGCCTTAAATTCCTCATATGTATTGATGTGATCACGTACTGCTTTAAACCATAAAGAACATGGTGGGAGTAATACATGAGGGATTAATTTCATATATTGTGATCTATCTATACACATTATATTGCATTCGTCCTGAAATTTTTCCAGGAAAGAAGTAGCGTTCTCATTACATTTACCACTGAATTTACTCATAGCCCGTATTTCACTCATCTTAACACTTAACTTTACCTTCCTTTTATCATTCGGTGTACTTATTGGGTGACAATTCCTATCCATGAAGTGATGTGTCGTGGCACCATCTCTTTTCCGCACATCTGTACTCTTAGGATGAATTTCTTCCAAAATAATGTCCTCATCAGACACAGGTGAAGGCGAAGTCATCTCTGGTGAGTGGGGAAACTCCAAGCGATCACTACCCATATTATTGTGGTATGCATTGTCCTTAATCTGCAGCGACCTAATTTCTTCCTGTAGAGTAGCTATTAATTGCGTATTTGCACGTATGTTGTTAGAATTATTGATGACCTGAATCTTTTGCTGTTGAACAGAAGATTCTATTACTTCTAAATCCTTTTTTACATCACTGATTTCTTGGATTTGGTGGTTGTGCTTATCCTGACAGTCCTCGGATATTCTTTTTAACTTTTCCTCGAACTGCGAGATGATGTGGTTCATCGCCTGGACAATTGACTGTTTCGTTTCATCTGACTTCTGTTCCATTCGTCTACTTAATTCCTCGTATTGCTTGTTGGATTCTTCAGACTTCTGTTCTATCGTCTGCTTCAATTCCTCGTATTGCTTATTGGATTCTTTAGACTTCTGTTCAATCTTCTGTTCTATCGTCTGCTTCAATTCGACCAAATTTTGTTTCATGGCTTCAAAATCGTCCTTTCGACATTGTTCTTGCCGCTGTAAGGTTAGCAAGATTCGTTCTTCGAATGTCATTCTTGGTGCTACACTATGTTCACCGTTATCACCATCATTGGATTCATTTTCTATTGCCTCACCGATCATTTTTCTTATAATTATTCTACCACTTCTCAGTCTTGTGAAATTTGTATTCATTAACTTTATTACAAAAGTAAATTCACCCTTACTTTGCTTCGGGATATGAATTTACAGCAATTCCCGGGTGAGGTAAACCAAAATTTTTACAACGACTCACCAAGGGTAGTCGTCAACCTGGTTCTATCGATGATATATAAATCTTGAGTGGTAGTAATCGTTTGCATGTAAAATTATCTTTAATAATTATATATACTATTATTCTCACCTTTTCTATCAGAATTATAAAGTCGATGAACGGTACTAAATGGTTTATTAGTTGATACACTTTTTAATATATTTTCATTCAAACTGTCATACACACAGACATGATGACTAGGTATCCATAAAACAACTACTTAGCCACTAACTACATAATACTATCCCATAATATATTTTTTTACATATATTAAAAACATTCTTCTTTTGTTATTTTTACATTAACATTATATTAGGTATAGTGCTTGTGTATGAGCACTTTCTGCCTAAGGTGCAGGTAATTATTAATCTATCCAAAGTATTTCGTTATAAGATGAGTTCATTTTTACGCACTTATGTATTAGTACACAGTGAAATGAGATGAAATGTTTACCTTGTATGTATTTATTATTTTATTATCCCTTATAATTTAGCAACTTGCCTGTTACTTTCCTCGGAGGATGGAAATTTTAACTAAAATCGAGATTCATTACTGTTTACATTTTTATTTTCTTGTCTTCTGGAAGAAAGAACCTCTGTTAATTTTATTTTTTGATTACTCCTATCTGCTGAATGAAATCTTTTTTTTTTGTTTTGTTTTTGTAAAGAATAACTTTTATTCCTTGATTAATTTTGGTGTTGATCACTTCTTTTCTATACTGCAGGAAATTTCTTTTTTTGAAAACTGCGATGTCAGAGTAATAGAGAGATAGGCACTTACTGTTATATTTGCCTTCTAAAAACATTTCCTACCTGCTGCATGAAAAACAGAAAGCAACTAACCTCTTTTTTTCTTGACTAATTTTAGTGTTATTTTACATCTTTTCTATCTACTGAACGAACTCATCTCATGAGAGAAAAACTACAATACCACCCTCTTTCTTGATTGATTAGAGTTAATTACTTCTTTTCTATACTAAATGAAACCATCTTACATTCTGGAAAACTCTGCAATGCCATTGTAATAGAGAAATATGCAATTGCAGTATCTTCCAGACGATAAGATTATTTCGTTTAGTATAGAAACAAGCAATAAAGTACTATAATTAATTAAGATACAGATCTTATTGTAGATTTTTTTTCCTTCTCAGAAGATACGGTTTCATTCAGGAGATAGAAAAGAAGTAAAATAACATTAAAACTAATCAAGAAACAGTTTTTTTTCCTAGAAGATAAAGACTTCAGCAGTTAGAAAATTTTGTTAAAAGACAAAATAATAGTAAATGCACATTTCTCTCTTACAAAGACATTCCCGAGTTTTCAGGAAGATAAGACTTCATTCAGTATGAAAAAGAAGTAATCAACACTAAAATTGAACAAGAAATAAAGGTTAATGTTTTATCCACAAGATAAAGACTTCATTCAGCAGTGGCAGTAATAAAAAAATAAATTAAAAAAAGTAAGAGTAGTCCCCCCCCCCCCAAAGACAAAAAGATTTCAATAGGATGGAGCACGCCAAAGTATGCGTATGCGTAAACACTCAACAACAAATTAACAGGAAAATAAATAGGGAGACATAGGTCTTAAAATGCATTCAGAATTTGACTGGATTGAAGTAAATGAAGTGATTTTCCTGCCTTGTGCCATGTACACTGAGAAATGTTTCTGCTTTCAAAGATGGGATATAAAGAACTAGGTCGATAGGTCGCAGGAGTATTTATTACTTCTCTATAATGAATTGTGAAACGACGCTAATGACTCCGACACGACGTTCCATGAATATGGATCAAATAAACTTAGTGTTACATTTACAGTAATGAGTCATCCCTTCTTCATTTGATATGTATGATGAAGGCAATATGCATGTCTTCCTATCAGTGATTCTTGTGTTTTGAAAGAATGAAACGTTGCAAAGATGTATTCCTCCGCTGTAAGGCTCAGGATTAAAATCCGTTTGTTTTACTGTCACAAATAATTCCAGTGAATTGTTGTTCAACACCTCTTTACGTATTAGTCACCAGTAACTTTTTTATTTTTTTATTTTTAAAGAGAAATATTTCATTGAACCTCTAAGGTATGTTCCAAACTCGTTGCAAAATGGTACGAAGTTGTCCGTGTACACGGTGCCTACTTTAGTAAATTCTACACTTTTCCTGTGAATTGCGAACTACACTTTCCCATGCGTTCTGTTGTACGTGACGCAGGATAACGCCTTGTAGGTCATCATCTGCCATTTATGTTGCTCCGTGAAGAATACAAGGTATATAGGTTCACACACTTATGACCTATCTTTCCTGTGAATCGTGAGATCAGATTGCATTTCATACAAGGCATGGAGAGAAAATTACAGAAATAAGTAAATATTTGTTCTTCCATCTCTCAGTGATTTCTTATATCAGTGATTACTTCGTTTGTTTTTCGTAACGCCGTGCTTATACAACAGTACCGAGTGATTCAATATGACATTTTCTGGATTTATCTCAATTGATGCTCTCACAGAACAATGCACATTTTCAGCTAGGAAATTAAAAAAAAAAAAAACTTTACTGAAAATTTACTGGCACTAGAACATTGAAATAGGTAAAGTGAATAAATACCATGCAGTGGTACCAGTGATGAAACGAGTAACATACTTCGTGACTCGTGATCCCGAAGTAGTCAGATCCCTGACCCTGTATGACCCAGACAGATTCGTGCGATCCCGAGACGACTTAATATCAGACTGTGGGAGAGTATATTGTAATTGTAACAAACGCGATTCTTTCCTTTCAAGTGTTTCTTATGAGTGATCGTCAAAATTTAATCAAATAAGGCTGTAAAACGTAAAATGTAGAATATAAGGGATGCCGCTAAACCGAAAGTGTGTTTGGGTAATGTTTGTGTATAGTAGTGTTTAAAATTACTTTATTAATTTTCAGTATGGGAAGATGAATTATATTATATTTGACATAGTCAAGACACTTTGAATAAGAAGTGTCACACTACAAATCTAACATCTGAATAGGTGAGCTCGATTAGGGAATATTAATTCACTATAAAAAATTCTACCGTAATGCTATAGAGATCATATTTGGAGTGCTTCCAAGCCATGGATCACCAGATCTGAGAAACAAGTGCCAGACTCTGTTGCCTTGTGTGGCACTTACTTCAAAGAATAATAATGTATTTTAATGAGAGCGTATTTGTAAGGTAAACAATATGAATGTTTTCTTTTAACTGTGCAATCAATTACATGTTTTTCAGTACGAATTTATGATCGTTATTTTGCAGAGAACGAAGAAATTCAAAACCTGTAGTGGAAGGTCACACCGTTGAAGTTGAGGAACCCAATTAAGGAAATAAGTTAGAAATAATACAAAATATGTAAATAAGTTCAATAAATAACATTGTAATACAAGCTGATTGTTTTCATGGAACCTTATATCAGTTATTGCGTAGAATGTAGGGATAATTTATTTCAATTATGTAGCAGCAGGATGCGAAATCATAACAGTTATGATCGGGGAGAGATAGGAGTAAATAAATAAGTAAAAAAAAATTGCACTGGAAAGTTTTGAAATGAAGATTTCATATATTGAACATCCAAAATTATTGATATATGTAAGGTTAGGGATAATGCTTATCCACTAGGTTGTCCACTAACTGCACAGATTTACCGTAAATAGTTTGTATACTTCGGACAGTGTCGATGTCACCTTATCTCTCCAGTAAATTATTGAGGATGAATTTTCTTCCAAAATTTTGAAGTGTGGGAATGGCCATCCTCAGTATTTCGCACCCTGTGTAGCAGTGGTTCTAGGATTTAATTTATATTTCTTTCTTTCCTGAAATCTGATAATTTAAAAGTTTGCTTAGCCCTTGACGCTTGTCTAGTGGTGTACGTCTTTGGTGCGCCTAGGGTCGTGATCGATTCCCAGTGGAAGACCTTACAAACACTGAACGCATTACTGTTCGGATTCTACAGGTCAGTGTCTCATGTAAAACTTCGTGCTGAAACGGGACGCTCAACTTCAACATCAAACTGTGGTTAATGGTAAACTAATTGGATGCTGATCTGCCAGGTCGCATAGTATATTCACCAAGGAACTCAGGAAAAGTGTTGCTTTCTATATTGAGATAAGATACTAATCTCAATAGACTGGAGTATGGGGTATATATTCAACACCAATGTTGTGTGAGACATGGATTTATAATTTAACATGATATCTCAATAATGTTACTCAACAGAAATAAACCTCGTGCTGCAAAGACGCATAATGGACGAAGGAAAGAAGCATAATACAGATTGTGAAAGTATACATTATTTTGCTTTCATTTTGACCGAACACAACAATTCTTTTTCAGAACATTGCTTATGTAAGTTTAACAGTTCTTTCGACGTCACCTTTACGTTTATTTTTACAGGATTATTGTCTATATGAGGTTGATTTCATTTTGTATAAGGTTTGATATGAGGCCCAGTAGTGTCAACCTTGATACAGATTTGTTTCTGCACGTGAGAAAATGATTCATCTGGTTGGCGTCATGTATAATGTTTGATGTGAAGGTTAGTATGATGTTCAGTGTGTAAGTTACATAAATGATGGTGTGTGTTCTTTTGCCATCTGAGGGTGTTTGGATATTGCCACCACTTTATTGGCATTCTTTTAAAAATATTGCAGAAACCATAGCTTACTACTATGTTTACTATTAATAGTAAGTATGGTATGGTTTCCCCTATATATATTTAAAATAATGCCAATAAAGTGATGGCAATATCTAAACACCTCAGATGGCAAAAGAATATACACCATCATTTATGTAACTTACACATTGAACATAGTACTAACCTTCACATCAAACATTATACATGTCGCCAAGCAGATGAATCATTTTCTCACGTGCAGAAATAAATTTGTATCAAGCTTTACTTAGGAGCTTGCAATAAACGAGACATATTAAGCATGTGCTAAACTTCAAGTGGACAGCTTGAAATAAGCTTGAGGTGACAAGCCTGTAGCAAGCATTATGTACCAAGTTTGAAATAAACTTGAAGTAACAAGCCTGTAGCAAGCATTATGTACCAAGTTTGAAATAGACTTGAGGTAACAAGCCTGTAGCAAGCATTACGTACCAAGTTTGAAATAAACTTGAGGTAACAAGCCTGTAGCAAGCATTATGTACCAAGTTTGAAATAAACTTGAGGTAACAAGCCTGTAGCAAGCATTATGTACCAAGTTTGAAATAAACTTGAGGTAACAAGCCTGTAGCAAGCATTATGTACCAAGTTTGAAATAAACTTGAGGTAACAAGCCTGTAGCAAGCATTATGTACCAAGTTTGAAATAAACTTGAGGTAACAAGCCTGTAGCAAGCATTATGTACCAAGTTTGAAATAAACTTGAGGTAACAAGCCTGTAGCAAACATTATGTACCAAGTTTGAAATAAACTTGAGGTAACAAGCCTGTAGCAAGCATTATGTACCAAGTTTGAAATAGACTTGAGGTAACAAGCCTGGAGCAAGCATTACGTACCAAGTTTGAAATAAACTTGAGGTAACAAGCCTGTAGCATGCTTTATGTAACAAGTTTGCAATAAGCTTGAGCTGACAAGCTTGCAACAATCTTACAGTATAAGCCTACAATATGCTTGTCGCCTGTCAACTTCGTCGCTTGAATCGGCCTTGATATACGCTTACAGGCTTGTCGTAACAAGCTTGAGACAAGCTTCTATCCTTGTCACGACAAGCTTATATCATGCTTGTGGCAAGCTGTTTCTGCTATCTGGGTACGGTATTACTTGAAACTGAAGGAAAATATGTCTTTTAACTTTATTTCAATTTTTCTTTGCACTAATTTCCATCGAATTTATGAAAAACTGCAGCCACTCTTACTGGCATCTTTACATGTAATGATCTGGACATTCACCGCACATTCTTGCGTGAACCAGGCAAATCCACTTACCACAATTGTGGCAAAAATACCTGGTTTTGATGTCTTTACACATGTTGCAACGTCCTCGTTTCAATTTTCGCTGCATATGAGCATGCTCTTCAAGGGTTAATCCACATAACCTTGCAGCTGATTTTCGAAGATCAGTAGGATTGCGTTTATTTTGTGCTCTCTGCATCAACTGGCTCTGTATCAATTCTTTAGACAATTCTTCAGACATTGGTATACGAGCAGTCACGATGTTACTAGAACGAGAACAAATATTCACATTTCCTTTTTCTTCCTCCATTTCGTGTCCTTGTCTCTACCTACAAAATATTTGTGCACAGGTTCTTCAAAATCAGAACTTCCATCACTGTTTCCTCCTTCATCACTAGTATAATGATCACTAGGCAAACAAAAGTCAGGATCACAATCTTCATCATCTTCTTTGCAAGCTACATCACTTAGTTCTTGCTCTAACATGTCCCTTATTCTTTGAACATATGCCTCATAGCTTTCGGCCATGCTTCACTTGAATATATATATACCCAGACAGCATGTTTGCTTACCGCAAGCTTGCCTGTTGCTTTTATTTGATTTTATTTCGCTTTGGCTTATACACAAAAGCTTATTTCTGCTTAACGCAAGCTGTAGTGCGGGCAACCCACGCTTCACTTGCGAGACGCTTTTCTTTAGATTGAAGTAAAAAGCCAGCGCGCGTTCGATTTTCAGTTGTTCTCAAAAACCACGTGACGCTGACCTCTTAACTTTCGGGGATAATGTAGTGTTCGCGTTGTTAGCGTCTTGTTAGCATTCAGTTTGAATAAAGGACAAACTTAATTATTTTTTTTTAATTGTGCCGTCTAGTACTCTAGTCCCACGTACCTATAATGTCGCTCTTTATTTCCTCATATTTCTTTAACCATGAGGCATAACGAATTGTAGTATTTATGTATAAAGCATAAATGTGAACATAGATGGCAGCAGGTTCGAGCCTACTTATTTTGCGAAAGAATACAGAACTGTTGCAGATATTTTAATATAAACTTCAAGTTTAACTCACAGTATAAACTTCTCTGAATGCTGTGTTTAAAGTATAAACATTTATCTGCGTTTTTATATAAAAAAGGGTAGAAATTTCAAGTACTCGCGGCTAATATAAGAACGTATTAGATATTTGCACGAAGCAACGGCGCGTTGCTTGCGAACTCAGAATTCAGAATCGATCTTCGATTCAGAGGTCTGAGAAGAATTACTAACGCTCTGTGAGCTACTAATACTACTTTTGTTCACTCAGGGAGGATTGCTCTGCTCCAGGCAATCGACATCCCCTTGAAGTCCGTATTGTTGACTCAAGTGGGAGCCCGTGGCCATCATCATCACCTATTCTTTTCATCATCTGTTTTGTGGAGGGCCAGTGATCGCACTGACCGACATCTCTGCGAGGACGTATTGCTGCCTCAAGTGAGAGCCACAGTGGGCTTCCCCTATCACCTCATCTCATTGCATTTTCCTCTCATCTACATTGTCAGAGTCGTCTAACATCTCAAGGGATGGCATCAGGTGGCCATCCGGGACTACCGCCGTTACCTCCGGGTCCGTCTATCGAACCTACCTCGGTGGGTAAGGGGGCCGACCGCAGACAGCAAACTACATCGCAAGGCAAGAATACTGGTAGATCCCGCTCTCGTACTCCGGATAAAGCTAACAGCACTTATCATCAACCACCAACTAAACGCCATCATACTGTAAGTGATTCTGAACAATCTGTCAGTTCAATGAATTTAGACGACGACAAAGAATTTCCATCTCTCCAGGATACCACCAAACCGTGTCTGTACTCATTTCTCCTCACCAATTTTGACACAAAGTTTGAAAATACAAAACTAGCTTTCCAGCAGCTTCTAAAATATCTACCACGTGCTTCTGTAGCACAGATAGTTCGCACTCGCAACGGAATCATTTTCAAATCTTACGATTCTAACTTCTTAACTACTGTGCGCAATAAGTGCAGTTTTGAAATCTTTGGAAAGCATGCAAATCTGAAGCGACTTGAACCTAAGGCATTTCGACAAGCACCGCCACCACGGAAAACACCGGCTCTCTCGGTTGTCATTAGAGGGGTCGACCCTTCTCTAACAGACGACGAAGTCATGGAAGAGCTCACTCTTGAGGGACACTCTATTCTAAAGTGCCTTCGTATTAAAAATGACCAAGGAGCTACCTACATGGTACGAGTTTTAACAAATTCACAAACCACTATTGATGATCTCCTCACTCATGGTGCCCTCATCTATAAAAAGAAACATCGAGTTGAGCCATCAAAGTCGCCGCCACCTTTACCATTGCGGTGTGAGCGCTGCCAAGCATACAACTCACACCCAACGTCAAAATGCACCCAGCCGAGCAAGTGTGGGTACTGCAGCGGAAACCACGAAACGAAAGCTTGCACCAACCTAACGAAGCCACCTCAATGCTCTACGTGCCCGGAACAACACCCCACATATAGTTATCGATGCAAAGCAAGGCCAACGGCCGAACCTTTGAATCCGGAGCTTACTGTTCCGTTGCGACCCGTCTTACCAGAAGTTCAACAACATGTAGCACCACAACCTCTTGGTGAAGCAATTTCCGTACAGCAACTCCTTTCATTCTTTACCATCGCTTTGCAAAACATTCACCCGTTTCTCCGTCAGCATATTCTCCAGGTGGTCAATCATGCAGCCCGCATTATCTTTAAATATTCTTTTCAAGCTACTTACTCTGGACCTCATGTTTATTTTCACGCCACCCCTCTTGAGGAATTACATGTCTCCTCCGCCACTTCCAACACTACTGCTGCACCTTAATCATGGGTATTTCTCTACTGTTTCTTAATATTCGATCACTTACTTCCCAGTACACTCTCTTCGAACAGCTACTTCTCGAAGAAACTATTCAGGCCTTCCTTCTGAACGAAACTCTTCTTACTCCATCTATGACGTTCAGGATACCTCGATACACCCTACTCCGTTCTGATTCTACCATCGCAGCACGCCGAGCAAATGGGGGAGTAGCCATTGGCTTCCATCCTTCGATTAGTCACCGCCAATATCACCCTGCATTGACTAATGTTCCAGAGTATCTCATTACTACGCTGTACTTCCACTCCCTTTACGTTACCGTAGCTACCATATATGTACGCCCTGGACACCCCATCCCACGCTCATTCTTTCTCTACATCTCCAATCACTTTAAATACTATATCATCATGGCCGACATCAATATTCATAGCCGCCCGGATAATCAGAAACAAAGCTTCCTTGACTTCATTACTACTCATACCACCGGTCATATTTTTGATATACCTAAAGCAACCAGACCCATCACAAATACCACACCTGACGTAGTCATTTCTTCTAGCAATCTCTTCCAGCGCTGCACTCTCGAAGTGCTCGATTCTATAGGTAGTGATCACCTTCCCATAAAACTTCATATCGACCAACCACAGGCTCCTCCTCTTCGTTTGCTACCTGAACCTCGTCGCGTTCCACGATTTGATCAAGCAAAGTGGGATGATTATCGCACCACTATTACTGAAGACTTGGTAACCATCGAGCCTCCTACTACCGAAGATGATCTCTACGCACGGGTCTCTGAAATCACTCACTCCATTCATCACGCTTCTGACCTTCATATACCCACAACTGAAATCTCCAGGTACCAACCACGTCTACCGCCAAACTACCTACCTCTCGTACATCGTTCTCGCGAATTCTTTCGTGAATATCAGCGCACTGGTAACCTAGAAGCTCTTCGTCATCATCGCCAACTCCAGCGCACTGTGCGTAACTACGTCAAGGCACATAAGCTTCGCAACTGGATAAAGACGTGTAACAACTTAGCCGAAACTTCACACCCCACTAAGTATTGGAAGCGATTTCATATGTTAACTGGGAAGCTTACTCGCACACCATATCCGCTGTTAGTTAATAACCAACCATTACACACAGATGAGGAGAAAGCAAACGCCTTTGCAGACCACCTGCAGACTACCTTCACCCCGTTTTCACCTGATTTTGTTCAAAGACATCCTACTGATCGCCTGAATTTATCATCTCCATATCTACAACCTAGTGCAGCACACATTCTTCCAGACGACAATCCTCTCACAGTTCCGATTTCTACATCTGATATCGCCACCGTCGTAAATCGCAAGCGCAACACAGCTCCTGGCATCGACCGAATAACTTATCGTCATATCAAAGAGGCTCCTTATTGTCTTCTTCTGCTTCTTTCATATATCTACTCTTTTATTCTCCGGACCGGATACATACCTTGTGACTGGAAGACTTCTTCCACTCTTATGTTTCTTAAACCCAACAAACCTCCAGATTCTGTTGCTTCTTACCGTCCGATACAATTAACTTCCGTATTTAGCAAAATTCTTGAGCGCATCATTGTCACCAGACTGCATCACCATCTTTCTCAACATAATCTCTTGCCTGTACAGCAAGCTGGTTTCAGACCTAATTTCAGTATCAATGATCAATTGCTCAGACTTCTCAATCTCATCACGAATCATTATAACACTGCTCGGCCTTCATGTCTCATTCTTTTTGACCTAGAGAAGGCTTTTGATAAAGTGTGGCATTTAGCTCTCATGTTCAAACTTCACCGTTTTCGACTACCACTGTCCTACCTTCGCTTCATCTTCCATTTTCTTTCTAACCGCCTGTCTTATGTTACTATCAATAACTCCTCATCTCATCCGATTTTTATACATTCTGGTGTACCTCAAGGCTCCGCTCTCTCGCCTCTTCTTTACCTTCTGTTTGTAGCCGATATGCCAATCCTTCCTCCCACTGTTCATAGTTTTCAGTATGCAGATGACACTGCCTTTCTTTGCACGGCCAGAACTATTCAACAAATCAATTCTGCTCTCCGCCTAGCAATAGACTCTTTTCTCCACTGGTGCACTAAGTGGCGTCTTCATATAAACTCGACTAAGACTCAAGCTATAGTCTTCATACCACCTCGAAAACGTTCTCGAGTTCAGAAAAACCCCAATCTACTCAATCTCGAGGTTCACGGCACACGAATATCACCTACAAAACAGGTCACCTATCTTGGTATCATCATCGATCATCACTTAACTTGGCGGCCACATCTTCAAGCGATCATTCGCAAGGCGTATGCTCGGCTTAATTTACTAAAACGTCTAGTTGGTACCACCTGGGGATTGCAACCCACGACAATCCTTAATACATATAAGGTCTTCTTACGCCCAGTTCTAACATATGGCCATCCCGCTTGGATTGCTGCACTACCTTTTTTCTATCAGAAATTACAAGTTCTTGAACGACATGCATTTCGTTTGGCTTATAGAATCAAGCTTCCCAGTCCGACACAGGAGCTTTATGACCGGATCACTTTTCCCACCATTCTCTGTCATCTTGAACAGTTACGAGTAAAGTTCATTACTATTCGGTTTCAACAACGTCATCCATTACTTCTGGAAACTATGGACGCCGACCGCCACTATGATTTAGGATATAAATTTTCTACTTGCCCTCTATCCCTACTCTTCTCTTTATATCTCAAAACCATTCCACCAGACCATCCAGATCATTTTGTCGCTTCAGCTTATTCTTCTGATCACCTTCCATTTCATATATCACCTACATATGCTGCACCGTAACCTATTGTGCTAACAGGGCTCCACTTGTCTACATTACTGTCCAGAGCAGCCCCTGGACAAGAAGATAATCTGCATTCGTCTAACTAACATTTCCTTGTGTTGTCCTGTGATATGCACTTCACTGTCATATTTCCTCCTGTCCTCATGATTATGAACAAAGTTCATAATGTCCGTTGCACTTGAATAAAAATGTAATAAAAGTCATAAACTGTCATTAAATACAATAAAGTAAATTATTTTTCCAGATTACCTTACTTCCCATAGACCACCTCCAATATCCTTCCTTCCCCAGTCTCTGCACTTCTCACCCCGGATAGAGGGCGTAACCCTCGCAAGGGAGCTAGCCTTCGGCTAGCAGAAAAAAAAAAGCGTTGCTTGTCACAACTAAAGCGTAACAATTTTGCTTATTTTGATGTTTGCAAAAGCGGAAGGGAGACTTGGCTGTTTTCACCGTTGTTGCATTTGCTTCAATAATTGGGAAGGCGAGGGGAAAATATATTGTAGCAAGATTTAGTCAGACGGTTAAATGATACTGATTTCATACTGTTTTATCTAAATTCGCTTACTGCAAGCTTCCATATAATTTGTTTAGCGTGTTTTCGCTTGCAATAAGCTTAATAAAGCTTGCCATTGATGAGAATACGCTTATACTTGGCTTGCGTTTGAGATAATTTGACTTGAGTTTAACTTGTGAAGACAAGCTTGTGCAAGCCTTGCCCAGATGTAACTAACTAGCTTGCTACAAGCTTGCAGCAAGCTAATTGGCTTGCATAGTATAGCTTGCGGCAAGCTAATTGACCTTGCGACAGCAAGTTTGTGGCAACTTGCAGCAAGCTTAAATTGCTGTCTGGGTATATATATATATATATATATATATATATATATATATATATATATATGACAAGTGCTTAAAAATCATGCAAATCAACACACGGAAATATGAAGTTTTCTCTTCTAAAATCGCTACTTAATATTATTTAATCGTACTAGTAAAAATAACATCACTGGTAACGTTGGGTCTGTCTGGCCCACTCTATGAAAAAGCACACGGCACACAACAATGACCAAGCGAAAACTAAAACGGGCTAAGTATGATTAAACTACAACTTAGGAGCGGAAGGTAGGGGAAGGATGTAGCAGTTCGAGTGTTGCCAACTAAAGTTATATTATTTTTTGTAAAGACTTGGGTCTCACAGACCCAACGTTACCAGCGTAGTGTTAAAGCAACATCTTATTGCTGTATCTATGTTCACAGATGACTTACATATTCTGCGCCTTCATAAATCAATTCCTTAAACATTTGTCTTTTGTTCTGAATTAACACCTTTTATCTGTAAATTGTAATTTTAAAAATGTCCACGTATTCTTAATCCCGTTTTTGTCACTCCAAAACACTTACTAAACCTACAAGAGTTCATTTGATGCTAAAAGAAATTGATATATCATGAATGTCAGTACACTTAAAAAATAGAACATAACTGAGGAAACCTGAAATTTCAATCTTGATACACGTATCAGCGCGCAGCACGAAATGAGATTTAAAAAAAAAAAATCCGGCGTTCTTCCCGCCTTTGATGGGACAAGCCGCAATTATTTACGCATTATTCAGTGCATTGTTTGTGTATAATCTTGTTCGTTTGGTGAATGTAAAACGCAACTCACACAACCACTGTAACAACATAATGTGTTTTTTATTGTCCACCAGTACCGAACAAATTCCAGGTATGTCTTAAATTATAATCCACCTTGGCATATTATCTCAGCAGTAATACTGTCAACAGAGCTGCCTTGCTTATGGATACACTGCGCATTAAATGCTCCAGGGTAGTGACGACATTAAGTGACGTCATGTCCTGTTGCTGTGGTTATGTCAACTTAAGAACTCCCGGCTAGGATAGCGCGTAAAACAGCCGAATAGAGTAGCGCGCGGAAAAACGTACTTCCGAGAGTATTACTCTCCCGAGCGGGTCGTGGTAGCAAAGACCATTGGGCAGTTATTACGTGTATTAACAAGGTGACCAGAATTTTCACTTGCGAAAACGGAACTCATACGAATCGGTTACGGGGGGGGGGGGGGGTTCGGACTTCCAGATTGCATTTTGGGACTCAGCAGTGTTCTAAATTTAAAAAATACACAAGTAACAGTGATAACACACCGTTTCTAACTTTACGTGTACCACACAACAAATAATGGTTCACGATTGCAACTTCTACCCAACAATTCTTTTAACTAGTTGAAGTCTCAGAATTCCCACTTGAATCACGAACACTCAAAAATTAAGAAATTTTTGAAAATTAAGAAGTTCTAGACACGGCTGAATCTTGGCAACGAGTGTTGGTACGGAAGAGAGTAGAATTTGCATTGCCAATTTATATTTTGAATAATAATTACGGGACACCTAGGTCATTTTTACTTAAAAACGGGACATTTAGGCATCCCGTTCGAGAATCAGAAAAAAAACCGGTACAACGGTTAGAAAAAAGGGACTGTCCCGGCTAAAACGGGACGTCTGGTCACCTTGTGTATTAAGCGTATAATAAATTATAAAAGCGAATTACTTAACAAAAGAATTAAAGTATAGAGTAGATAAGTATGCGAAGAGAGGTGTTAGCAAATCCCACGCCGCGCCGTGAATAGTGATGGGCAGTGGGAATATTCCCTGTGGGAAGGAAATTAAAAATGGGAATATCCTGTTTTTTTCCTGGCATATAAATTCCCGGGAAGGAATTTATTTCCATTTCTTTATCTTCTAACTTATAAGAACCATATGACTAATTACTTTATTTTTAATTATTATGATTTACTTTAAGGTTTTCAGTAATTTGGAGGTTAAAAAAAGTTAAAATTCATTGACTGTATTTTATATAACTAATCATACGATCTATTATTTCCATTCAAACAAAAATTAGCAAAGTACTAATTTACAAATGATTAAAAGGAACCAGTTTGTAAAGTAATGAAGAATTTCTGTAGAAATAGAGGTGAAGTAGCATCAATATACCCCAAACCACCGTTAATAATAGTATAAGTACAGTATTAGGGTTTAATCCTTGTACGTTCCTGTTTGGGAAGACATATATAAGTGTATGTGGTTTGTGTTTTTCAGTTCCTAGGAGGGGTTTGACATTTACGATAGTCTGAGATTCGATCCTTTACGTTTTGAACTTTTTTTTAGACTTTAATTTCAGTTTCAACTTTTTACTAAAGCCGATGATATAACCATTAAACTACACGGTTTAGAGTTCGGGTTAGAACATTTTGGGAAATCGTTATAAAAGCTGACTCTAATCGTATTTTCAATGCCGATACAATTTAATAATGTGAAAATTATTATGTTGTATAGACATTAGTTATTTATGGTGGAAAGAAAAAGTAAATTAGATTATCTCTTAAACTAGAAAATATAAATTTATACCATGATAATTATTTTAATAAAGGATATGCAAAATTTCACTTTTCACTTTAACAAACAACACTGAAACTACATAAACACATATTACATTACATTTTGGCACATTAATTCAAATAATTGAATATGATGAAATTTAACACTTGGCCCAATTATTCTTATTACAATCGCGGAAGGCGCGGTATTGGCGGTTTATTGGTTGTATTTCCATACATCGTTAGTCTCCACAATTTCGTACTGTCCCTTTTCACACACTTTGATGCTGGAGGGAAATAATTTTGGTGGTTTCAGGGGGACATCCATAAGGTTGGGGGTGAAGTCCCTCACTTTCCGTTCATTTTTTGGGTGGTTTTGAAGTTTAATTATTGTGCTGTTACTCCTTGTCGTTAAGACGATTTTAAAAGTAACTATTATGAACGAATGTTTTAAGATTTCAATCTTTTCTTTTTGAGGCAACATTTTATTATCGTTAACGCACTATTAATGTGTTAAACACTGTACTTAACTGCATAATAAATGTACTATAATTCGCGCAGTGTCCTTCGTCTGCTCTTCCGGAGCTGACTGCTTGGTTACATGCTGTTGTCACACCGGAACAATTGTCAGACTAACTTAGTTTTTTCTCTCCGTCTCCTTACGTTTTTACGCAGCGGACAGGCTGACAATGCAGCCTGGTGATGTCAAAGCTAAAAATTGTCAAAAGTAACTATGACAACCCATAGGTAGGAATTTTTGGAGACGAAGTTTGCTTCTTGCGCTGAATTTTAGCACCATATTTGGAGAGACGAGAGAGTCACCAAGATTTACGTCGCAGACGCGACGCACAGACACATATGCAAAATCCATTTGTTTGTTAACATGAAAATTTCTACGAGTGCTTTTATACGAGGTTTACTTAAAAGTTAAAATTTTCTTCATTAATATTCGATGAACTGAACCATATGGTTACAATAGGCGTCGGTCTGTCTCCTGTCTCTGACTCGAATATCTCAAGAGGTCCTCAGACTTCTCTTATATGTGAATTAACGCATGACATTTCGAGAATTAAGTAGGGAGAAAGGTCGTACGGTCGTGTGGTAATGTTACACACAAAATTATAAAGTCAGTATGTTGCAAATATTGTGAACATAAAAATGTATGCGAAAATGTTGAGACATGTTTCTTCTGCTTGCTACATAAACTAATTTGTTTATATCATTTAAAAAAGTAATATGTTTATAATATCAGTAGTAGAATCAAGTTTAGAAAATCCACTTACATATAAATTTAAACTGTTTAGCGGTGTAAAAGTATGTGGACTTACTATACCATTTTTGAAACATATTTACTTTCATAGAACATATTGTAAATAAACATCCATTTATGCGTACTCTCTAAATGTAATAAAATATTAATAAAATAACATAACATCGTTCCGAATATATATTTTAAAGACTCCTTTGGGGACAACAGTAATAATGTACTGTGATATCATAACGTATTTAACTTTGAAATTGTAATATAGTAATAGAATGCACTTTTTGTGATTACAAATAAATTCACAGGAATATTTCCATTTTCGGGAATTTTCCCGAGAATATTCCCGAAAAATATCTTCCCTGGAATTTAGCCATCATTAGGTGTGAATAGTGGTGGGTAAATTCCCAGGAAGGTATTTTACCAAAAAATGGGAATTTTCGGCAATTTATGTACAATCACATAGAAAAATTGCATTGTATTCCTATATTCCGATTTTAAAGTTAAATTCGTTTCTTTATCACAGTATATTTTACCTTTGTCCCCAGAGGTGTCTTTAAAATGTTTATTCTGAACGGTATTATGTTATTTTATTAATATTTTATTATATTTAGAGAATACGCATAAATATATATTTATATACAATATGTTCTATGAAGGTAAATATGTGGAAAAAGGTATAGTAAGTTCACAAACTTTTAAACCTCTAAACAGTTTATATTAAAATGTAGGTGGATTTTGTAAACTTGACTCTACTATTGACATTATAAACATATTAAATTTTTAAATGTTATAAATAAATTAGGTTGGGGGAACTGTCAAAACACATGACCCAGCATTTTATCAAAATTGGCGCTTAAATATTTATGTTCACAATATCGGCAGATACTGACTTATCTTTAAAATTTTGCACGTAACGTTGCCACACAGGAACTTTCTTTCTACCCATTTCTCGAAATTTCCCTGCGTTAATTCACATGTAAGAGAAGTCCGAGTACCTCTTCAGAAATTCGAGTCAGAGAGAGAAGATAGACCATCATCTATTACTAACGGTGGTTCGGGGTTTATTAATAGTACTTCACATGTACTCCTACATAATTTCTACATTACTTACAAAATGGTTCAATTTCATCATTTGTAAATTAGTACTTTGCTACTCTTTAGTGCAAATGGAAATGGAACTTTAAAAAAATCATATTATTAGTTATATGAAGTACAGTGAACGAATTTTATATTTTTAATCTCCAAATTATTTAAAACCTAGAAGTAAATCATAATAAATGAAAATAAAGTATTTAATCGTATGGTCCTTATAATTTGGAAGATAAAAGTAAAGAAATTAAAGTAAATATATATGCCAGTGATTTATATGCCAGTGATAAACCCAGGAATATTCCCATTTCTATTTTCCTTCCCACCAGGAATATTCCCACGGCCCAATCACTAACCGTGACATGAATCATAATACAATTCTCATTTGTTGTTTGCTACTGAGCCAGATTGAATGTTCCAACCAGGGTTGGAAACAGATAGTGTTTAGTAGTACTAAAAAGTATTCTAATGTAAGATTTTTGGTTGCCATTTTTTTCAATATTTGCTGCAATAGACATTGACAAAGATTATAGCTAGATAGATAGATAGAAAAGATAGATAATATTACAAACTTTATCCGGCTATAGATAAAGTTTTGATTGTATACTAATATCCTGTATTTAATAAATCTGGGTTTAGTTTCACTATACGTATCTATAGAAGGGGTGAATTCAAGGGGCAGCCTGGGGGGAAATCTCTCCACGCAGAAAATTCATTCCCTGCGGGGAAACTTAAAATTTCAATCGCAAAATATAGAATTGCCTCACCCAATTATTTGCTTTCCTTTCCGTGCACGTACTGGCAAAATCCGATGTGTCAATAAGACTAAGCCCCTTTCTATATAAATATTAAACATGTATCACCTTGGATAGAATAACAACTAGTCAATATAATCTATGTCTCTTAGCGCTATCAGCGAGTTTGGCAGAACATGAAATCGTCAACTGATGATGAAAGGTTGTTTTAAGAGGTACTATACTCTAGCTCTATATTTTATATTAATATAGATTGAGATAGGAAAGGAAAGAAATGGAAGATCCTTCGATTATTCAATATGATTTCTGATTTCAACAGACTTCAGCTCTTGAAAACGAACAGCTCTTTATTACTTCAAGTACAGCCATCTAAATCCCACTTTTCGCAAATATTATATATCAGAAAAGATTGAGATAGAAAAGGAAAGATCGAGAAGATCCTTTGATCGTTTCATCTGATCTCTGATGTTAACCCTTAAATACATACCATGAGTCTAAGAGGCCCGGCACCTTGAAGAAAGTGAATTGATTTGGCCATTTTTCAGATTTTCATGCTAATTTTCTCTGACATCTTTGAAAATATGTTAAGGATTATCTTCATAGAAGCAATTTACTTAAATTGCCAAAAATAACACATTCATTGATAGTTTTCTTCATTTATACCTCGTTACTACATAACATGGGTTTCAGAGGCCCGCTAAAGCATTTACGCTAGTTTGCCCAGTATCTCTCACGGAAACGTTATGTTTTTTTCTTTCTTAAGTTATACTTATATGTTTTTCTGCTTTTGAAGTGAATCGTGTCTCAGATTGAAGCTCCTGTGATTGTGTCGTATCTGGAGGAGAGTACGATAAGAAATTGTTTTGTTTTATATGTATTTTCAGTTATATATAAAAACAAGAGTTACGGGTCGACATTTCCAAGTTTGTAAACCCTGAATCTGGCAGGAGAGCCAAATCGATTTCCAAATCTCAGCTAATTATTTAGTAGCATAATAAGGTCGAAAACGTTAAATATCCTGAATTCCCGGTTTCCTGAGTATAGTATGGGTGCCCTAGGTTGAACTGAAATCTAAAGAAGTTACACGTCCGTTTCGGTATAGTTGTTCAATGTGAATAACATAACTGAAGTAAAATACGGTATAATAAGATAAATCAGAAGATTTTAAAAACGGACATTTTTCGCTTTTCTACAAGTCTTCGCAAAAGAAAACAACAGCTATTTGAGAAACGGTACTGTCCTGTGAAAATCAGTACGTCTGGCCACCCTACTCTAACCACAACCCCCCTCCCCCTGCAACCACCAACAGAATGCCAAATTTGTTTTAAATTTGGTTTCCGCACCTAAAAAACACGCCCATTGGGTTTATCTGTCCAAGTTATTACACTTCAACTATATATATTCAGAATAGTTAAGGTACCCAATAAAGTAACCGTACTAAACTTATTTTCTCTTATCATAGGTTAAGCTCATTTTAATAGTGTACCCCATGGATGAGTGTATCGCTTGTCACTTTGTAATCAAGGGTCCTGGGTTCGATTCCCGATGGCGGCACAAGTGTTTCAGACCCCAATTAAGCTGTAGTCCCGTCTTTAGGACGTCATCATACCACGGAAGGCAATGGCAAACTTCCATGGTTTCACATTGTCCAAGGACCTTCGCCTCAAAGGACCGCCTTCGGGCACAACACCACATCCTCATCAGGTTTTCTCGGGACTTTTATAAATTGTGCATGTGTTCAAAAGTTAGATGTTGGAAAATTTTGAAAATTGTTGTATAAAATCATTTTAGCACATACATGTTACGGTTAAAAAGTTAAAAAGGTGAATTATAGTATGTTTTTGTGTTTTTCTTTAAAAATTTATTTTTACATGTACGGAAGTAGCCTATACAGATTTCATATTGTTGACATCTTGTGTCAAACAAAATGTCTCGGGCCAGAAAATTTCTTAAGTTTGAAGAGGTTTTGGGCATTCTAAGAAAATCTGACTTCTTTCCGAAAAGAAAACATTAAAAACGGGATTCAGTGTCCCCAAAATTGAATATATCTCAGACTATAGAATACTAGTAACCTGAAACTCACAATTTGCTCGACGACTGTAAGCTTAATGAGTAATAAGAAAAGTACTGTAGGGTTGCTGGGGAATATATATATATATATATATATATATATATATATATATATATATATATATATATATATATATATATATATATATATATATATATATATATATATAAGAAAAATCCGCGTTTTTGCGTACACCTTAAGTTCATGAAACAGAAATAAAGATCATGCTAGTTAGCTCTGTTAAATTCCTATTCGGGAGATCATAAGTTCTATTCCTACGGCCGACAATCCTAACCGGGTTTTCCAGAGTTTCTCTCAGTCTTAGTAGGCAAATGGTGAGATGGTACCTGACAAATAGCACTGGTCGGTCCCTTTTTGTAGTTAATGTTGTAATGTATCTAGTGTAAAATGGCATTAAGTGTTTGTAAAATTAATTAAATCAGGTGGTATGATTTTTCATTATATTTCTTCCTAACCAACCATAACACTAATGGACTCACACATTTAGACCCTATTATAGACTCTATCTCATTTAAATGTGTAAATAAAGTTCAGGTATGCAGGAAAATATCCCCGTCCCTGTTTCGTTCTCCATGAAAAGTTTAATCAGCGTTCCCACTGATCTGGGAAAGTCGTGCAATTTGAAGTACGGATTTATATTTCCCAAACCGTTTTTCCAGCGTTATTTTGCTACAGCAGGTTTTTATTTTGATTCGTCTTGCGACGAGCCACAGGTTTCATATTTCCACTTTAAATTAGATGTAACAGCATTTTAACGCCGAGTACACATTTACAGATACAACTGTACTTGCATAATCAACTTCTGCTCGGAAAAATAGACCTAAGTTTTTTTTTTTTTTTTAAGTCCTGGAATTGTGCAAATAGTGACCTGAAAAAGTCGGGGAATTCGCGATCGACAAATCAATTAACTGGGAACGCTGACTATTATATACACTGATATTTTAATTATCGTCTGTTTTTCATTAAATATCGAAGTTTGGAATTTGAAATAAAAATATATAAAAAACAAAGCAATAAATATATATATGAGCATGTAAAGACGTACTTTTGTACTTTTCAGTGTTTACATTTCTAATTTTTGGTGCAAATCCGGGGTCAAGTTATCACAACCTTGAAGTGATTGTCTAAATATGTCATTATTAGATCAGTTCGTTTGAGCAATTGAAGTTGTAGCACCTGGCGATTAGATATATGATGCGGCTCGTGCCATATTATGATAGGTTTAATAGCACTAGTTTGGCCATCACTGGGATAGATGTATTTTTTTCAGTTCGGTTAGGTTCTGAAGTTAGATCCCTGTTTGAACTCTCTCCCTTCGAACTGATCATAAATTGATCGAAAGTGATTTCAGATTTACTGGAATGATAATGACAATCATTAACGTATTTGATTGTTGCAGTGTATTAGGTAGGTTCCAGAGCAACACCTTTAAAGGAGAAAATGGAAATGTCGTATCATGTTGTTGAGTTTAAAGAAGACAGTGGCGGAGTTGTGGGGATCGTACCTGAGTCTTGACTGACTCCCAGGAAAAGAGAGACGTATTGGCCACCTCGCACGTTAATGTTTAAATATAATAAACTCTTAGCGGAGAATAGCACGCCTACGGAAGATTGGCCTCTACACACCATAATGAGGTTTTTTTTTATCTCACAGGTTCGTTCTCATTATCTTTGTCAGCGATATGGAAAAACAAAATGTAGATGTTATTGAAAAAACAATTGTTAGTTTGTTTAATAAGATAATATTAACGCGATAATCTTCGTAGCTGATCTTGTGTCGAGTAGGCCCTATGCCCTTCTTTTGTGCCCGAAGTTTAATGTTCAGTTGATATTCAAATTTGTAGAGAATGAAACGTAATATCCCATTACCGGGTTCTGTTCGTGCGTGTTTGCTATTTTCTTTATCATTGAAAGAGTTTTATTGTTAAATGTATAAGGAGGCATTTCATACGAATTCACCAGAGGCATGTTGCTTCATAGTCACAGATTTGGCTGATATTTATTTTACTAAAAGCTAGCGTTACATAGGTAACAGTAATGCAATATGAAGTTATCCTACCACATACTGCAGAAAATACAGGGTGCTTAAAAAAGTGATTAATCTTCCCAAATTGGTCGTTTCTGAAACACACCCAAGAACAGGAAAAGAAGCACATTTCAAAAACTATATTTGGACAATTATACAATGATCTTTTTTATTTGAAAGCGAAAAACTTCCAGTTTTACGTCCCACGCTTATACCGGATAGGCTAAAGAAGACGACATATTTGAAAGCGAATGATCTGTGTAAACTAAAAATGGAGTTTTTGCATGTCAAATCCCAAAAATCCGAGAAAAATATTGGGCAGTATACTAAAAATATTGCCCCAAATTACATCCGAAGTGAGACCTTTTTTAATGGTGAATCCCGTGTGGTAGAACAAAATTTAGTACATCACATTATCTAGACATACACAATAACATACACAAAACATAACAGATAAAAAAAATTAAAAAGGTAATCTCTCTAATAACTGTTCTTAAAATTTCTAAATGCGAAAGCAAACCACGGGTTAAATATAGTGAGTAAATTTACATCCTAAAACAAGATATCATGAGCCGTAAAGAAAAATGTGTATCAAACCGTGAAAATATAGGGCAAAAACGAAGTCTGGGGTCCGTCCGGACTCCAGGTATATGCTATAAAGTTAAAAAGTACCTTTTAAAATATTCAAGGTCAAACATTATGTTACATGGCACGGATAACAAAATCCTGTTTAATATCATTATGTTTATTTTTTATTGAAAGAGTAATGTTTTGGCTTTAAAATAAGCCCTACACGCCGTTTGTGACGTACCTATAGCCAAAGTTATGCAAGGTTTCCTTCGACCTTGCATGTTAAAATTTACTTTACCTTTCAAGGTTGGCAACTCTCCAACATGAAAACTGTACGTTACAGGGAGCTGTTATTTTGGAAACACTCTTCTCTCATCAAGTAATTATTATATCCGAATTTCATGAAATTCGGAGATGGTGAGGTTTAAATATATATATATATATATATATATATATATATATATATATATATATATATATATATATTTGTGATTTGTAATGGTAGTTCAAGCCGTGGAATGCACTCTGTCTGTGTATGTAAATGCCATCAAAAACTCAAGTTGATGCCAAAAGCCACCCACATATAAGATTATATTGGTATCTCGACATATTAGTCCCAGAGAGACGAGAAAAAATTGTCTTTGCTGAAATATGGACAAATCTTGTGCTTCAGACTGCAACTACGTAAGGGTATAGTAAAATTATAATAATTTCATTCTCAGAAATAATACCCTTTTAATTTCTTGATATGTTATTGTGTAAGTCTTTATAATGTAATGTACTAAATTATTTTGTTCTATCACCTGAGATTCACCATTAAAAAAGTTCTCTCTTCGAATGTATTTTCGGGTACTATTTTTTGTATAATGCTGAAAATTTTTCTCGGATTTTTGGGATTGGTTTACGCAGATCATTCGCTTTCAAATAAAACCCAAATCATTACCGGTATAATTGTCCAAAGAGTTTTTGAGATCTGCTTCTTTTCCTGTTCTTGGGTGTGTTTCAGAAACGACCAATTTGGTAAGATTCATCACTTTTTAAACACCCTGTATTTTCTGCAGTATCTGTTAAAATAATTTCATATTGCATTTCTTTTACCTATATAACAGTACCTTTCAGTACTATAAATATCAGCCAAATCTATGACTATGAAGCAAGATGCCTCTGGCGAGTTCGTATGGAATGCCTCCTATATATTTAACAATAAAATTCTTTCAATACTCTGTGATTACTGTAGATATTCAAGGTATAAGTGAAGCGATTTCCACAAAGTAGAAAAAAATCGTAACGGATACAATTGTTCAAACTTATGGAATTGAAAACTCTTGCTGGATGGAAAAATGAATGTATATTGTCTCAGCTAATACTTAGAGTAAAAGCATATTCCTATACGTCACATTAAATTGGCTATTTTTCGATTTTAATTAAGTTTCCAGTCGAGTATAATAAGGAATTATACCCGTTTCAATTAATTGTTTTGCGTAAAAATTCGTTTAGTCAGGATGAGCGGGCAAAATGTAGATAAAACAAGCCTTGTCTCCTTGTATGTCTTGGAAACTTACGTTAGTGTGTGTGTTTTTTTCCTTACGTTATATATATGAATTGTTGCTTTCTTTGCTTTTTTACTTTTTCTTTCAATCGAAGTTTCTGGTGTCCCGTTTCAAAACGTCCACAACTTTCTGTAGCCGTAGACTCTGTTTGAAAAGTGTCAATGTTCTTCCTCATGAACAAAGCCTTAAATTCACAATCACAGTGTATGTGGGGTGGGTGGGGGGAATTTCACCTAAGAATGGTATCACTCACCGTATCGACTTGTCTGAGTGATACCATCCTTCGGCGAACCTTCCCCCATACACGATGATTGTGAAAGAACATTGACATTTTATAAAGAGAGTCTACGGCTGCAGAAAGTCGTAGACGTGTTTTAAAAGGGGACACTAGAAAGTCCGATAGAAAGAAAAAGTACAAAGCAAAGAAAGCAAGATGTGTGTAAAGGAACAGCCGCAATGTTAGATGGCTGCACTAGTCTCGTATACAACTAATGTGTTTTGGGTTTTCTGGTGCTTCCACAATAGTGCACACCCCTTATGTAGCAGTGGCTTCCGCTTAAATTGTCTGATTTTCACATACGTTGTAGCCCATGACGACTACATCAAAAGTTGTCATGGGCGCAAGCTCTGGAAAACTCATATGCGCGCGCTACAGCGATTCAAGTTTACATATGGCCGAAATATGGTTTAGGTCAAATCGCTTTGTTTTTTATTGGCCTTCGCCGGTCAGGTTGGCTTTCTTGTTAAATGGTTTTTAAACTGGACAAGCTCTACAACATATGTGAAAACAATCTTATTCCAACTGAAGATTACATGAACACGAGCGCGCTGTAGCGCGCGCATATGAGTTTTCAGAGCTTCCAGGTGTCGATCGCTACAACATATATGAAAATCAAGTGATTTACACTTCAGCCACATGTAAACTCGAGCGCGATGTAGCGCGCACATATGAGTTTTCAGAGCTTGCGCCAGTGACTTTTAATGTACTCGTCATTGTCTACATTTGTAAAAATGAAGCGATTTGACCGATGCCACATTTCGGCCATGTGTAAGCTTTAAGCGCACTGTAGTGCTCCCAGGTCATATGTAAACTTGAGCGCAAATGAGAGTTTTTCAGAGCTTGCGCCCATGACAATTGTTAATGTACTCGTCATGGACACCAACATATGGGAAAATCAGCAAATATAACCGAAAACCAGTGCACCACAGAGGGTGTGCGGACTACTGACGGATTTCAAACATTCAACAAAACCATTTCAAGGTGTCAATTTGTGCCGAATGTTTACTTTATTTTTTCTTCACAAGTAAAATTGCTTTATTGTTATACAGAGAAGCTCCAGCTTGTTATCAAACTTAATCTAACCTTTTAAAGAAGTCGAATATCCAAATTCGGCAGCGATCGACACCTGAATTTAGACTCCCAGCTCTGAAAATATGAACACTGTAGTATTATATTTGTTCTGATAACGAAACACTTGAAAGTATTTCAAACGTTTTTCACACCTCTGAATTTCATTACCGTCTTCATACCGTTTTGGGTCTTTTGACTCAGATTTATTTTTCACATGACCTACTGAAGGCAAGAAGAAAGCTGGTACAGGCCCAGGATGAATCGAATCTGGAAACTGATAACGAAATTACAGGGCGACCGCAGAGGAAGAAAAAGCGTCCGAGTAGATTAATTAGTGATGATGATGATGATGATAGTGAGGATGAATTTTATGTAAGAGGGCATTGTCGTAAGAATTGCAGGAATTCATCACTAAGTTTACCTTCACCGCCTCGTTCATTACCATCAGAACCAGCTTCATGTGATGCAGGTGTGTATTTTTTATATTCTCTTAATTAGTACCGGCCATTGTGTTGTTTGTCTGTGTGTTCTGCCGAATGCATAAACTGAGTCGAATGAAATTTTCACAGATTGTTTATTGTTCAAAGTACAGGTCAGGCTCGTTGGGGAAGTAAATCTGACAGTAGGGTGAAACCCTGGTCTGAAAGGACAAAAATGTATGAAAAACAATATTTTTTATTAAACACAAACTTAATACATTGTCTTCTATTAGAACAACCTTATAAATGTGCACACATACTTTGGAGATTCCAGGCTATCTGTGTGGACGGGAGGGGGCTAAGTCAAAGAAGGGGAGGGGTGGAACCCCCTTAAAGGGCAAAAATGTAGAAAAGGAAGAAAAAATAATTTAAAACGAATTTAATGGACTGTTCCAGGGACCTTTGGGTCAAAGACCTGCCTTCGGCAGAACACCAATCATCATCTTCGTTATAGGAGCCTTATAAATGTGCAAATATACTTTGGAGATTCCACCCTGCTGGTTGGGATGGGGGTGGAGGGTGCAAAGGAATACTCGATAAATGAATTCGAATAACATTTTTACAGATTTATCGCGAGGTCAACTGTTAGAATAACCTTCATACTAGTTAGATTTGAGCACAGTTGCAGACAGGGTGCAGTTTCCTGCCGTTTGTGATCAAATATTCGATTTTGACGATAAGTCTTTCTTTTTCTACCTGTGCAGCGTGACTGATTTGTGCAGTTGGAAGTGCAATGTAAGGGCATCTAAAATGTACCAAGGTTTATCCCCGGTCCTGTCACATAGTTTTCAATCTTTAAAATAAATAACTGCACCATACAGAGTATTGGAACAAAAAAAAAAAAAAAAAACACCAAAGCAATTCTATTTAAAAAAACGCACACCCTTATGTGACAAGTCAGTGCGTCTGAGGAAGGTCTTGTTACAAATTGCATCTTGTCAAGTAAGGCATTTTTGGAAATAAATAAAATTGCTTTGGTCATATATGTTTGTTTTTAGTGAATAATATTCCAAAGTGGTATACAAGTTCACTCAGAGTCGTTCCGTGCAGAGTCCACACTTTATTATTGTTAAAATTCGATTTGTTTCCCTATTTGCATACATTGGCGAAACGAATCCTTGTGTCATTTCAAAGTGCGTTAACGTAGATACAACTATAGAAAAGCAGAGTGGAACTGAAATTTAAAGCTGCTGAAATTTTAAACATTATTCATTGTATGCCAATAGGCAGATTTCTTCAGGAATATACATATTGCAGATACCCTCATGTCTGAAATTCCAGAAAATTTCTAGACAGTTTTTCTGATCACATCCGGACACGAAAACTTTCCTTGTGAACGATATAGCTGTCACAATTTTGAAACGGCTTAAAACCAAACTTGGCTCAAAAGTCGGTTTGTAAAATATTACAGATAATGGTGCGTTGGCCAAACAAACGCAAAGCGGACATGCCCAACCATCGTTTCAGCGGTTGATAATTGGTGATGTCAACCAAAAATCAATATTGGGCCAACCATTTTTGGCAACATAGGTAACGGAACGCTTCCCACATTGCTCTACCCGTTTTTAAATTTGCGTACACCTATTATGGGCAATTATGTGTCAATAGAATTACCTGCCGGTTTGTTTACAATCCTAGAGAGCACAACACGGGAATTTATGTACGCCGAAAGTTTTGATTGCGAATTGAACTGCAACCACTTATTATATATATAAGTTAGGCATGCTACTGAACATATCTACAATGACATGAAATAATTATAAAATTGCATGAAAACTTACCTAAATCCAGCAAACGGAATCCACTGCTGGGCGGATGTCTGGCGGTTCACCTGATGCACTCTGGGTAGGAATCACTCCTGCCTCCTACCGTCCACAGTATGAACTAGACGTGAAAATCTGGTAATTTCAACATGAAAAATATCATATCTAAATTACGTAATTGTGTTTACTTCTGTTTTAATATTTGTTTTACTTTCAATTAATACATATTTTATATATAAAAAAAATACACCTAAAAATCAACAATGACCTACTGTTGCAAAAAGGTTGATTGAATTCAACTATTATTTCAACGTAAAATGATGTTGGGCCAACAATGGGACTTGGTTGGTTGCAAATAACGGCGTAAACAACACTGGACCAACGTTGCTTTTGTCACCAAAAATCAACGCAACCATACTTTAACGTTGGCCTAGCCATCTTGGTTACTTGTGTGTCGGCATGGTCTTTTCACTATTGTTACATCTAGGAAGTTTATTCGAGTTTCGTCTGTTTCCATGGTGAATTCTAGTCCTCCTTTGTTTCTTTGTAGGTTTTCAATATATGTTTCAAGTTGCTTTTTGTTACCTGGGAAGATTCCCATAATGTCATCTAGAAATCTACATTCGTGTAGAGGTTTTATGGGGCCCGTTTCTGTCTGGGTTAGCTACATGTGAACATAGATTTTCGCACACGCCACCGACACTGAGGCTCCCGTGGCTGTGGCCTTGCGTTGGAGAAACATTTGGTCACCAAACCTGATGTAGTTGTTACACATAAAAATTAACAGTCCTCTACTAGACCGGGGGCTGGTCCTTCTAAGGTTTTTCTTTTTTTTTTTAGCCATACATATCTTGAAGCGTGATACGAGTTCTATGTCTCTTTTGCTTTCTATGCTTGGGTATAGGTTTTTTATGCTTGTGGTGTATATGGAGTTCGTGGGATTCGTTTCTCCGATTTGTCTGATTCTCTGGAGGAAATCTGTGGTGTCTTTTAGCCATTCTGGTAGTATTGGTATGAGTTTGATAAGAAAGTGTGTTATATATTCGTCTAGGCTTTTTATGGGACTGTTTCAGGTTGATACTATTGATCTCCCTGGGGGAGATTCGTTTCTGGTCTTGGTTGTTTATGTATTTTTGGTGGTAGGTAAAAGCTTGGTAGGTTAGACCCTCTGTTTATTAGTCTTCCTGCATGAAAGTGTTTTAGTGCTCCTGTTTTAACAGTAGGTTCTCAAAGAAGGTGTATTTCTTTTCTATCATTTTGCTGATTGCTTCTTTGATTGTTTCCTCTGAATGTGGTTTTATCTTCCAATTGGAGGAGTGCTCCTTTTTCATAGTCTCTTGTGTTCATTATTACTAGGCCTCCTGATTTCCCAGTGGGTTTTTATATCTTTTTGTGTTCTGAGTTGGTATAGTGCGTGTCTGTGGCGTAGAGATAGATTTGATTTGTTTCTTTTTTGTAAAAGTTTCATAATTTATTCTTGTAGCTGACCTATGTGTTCCTGAATGCAGTGTATGGTCATGTCTGGTTCTTTGTGCTCTCTTTTTTAGCACGGGGGGTTTGGTTTGTTTTCTGTTCTGGCTCTTTCTTTTCTTATTGATGTCTCGTAGAGCTTGTTTAGTTTCTGTGTGAATTTTTTCAGGTCCTTTCTCAGGCCCATTGCATTTGTTATATTTGTTGGGCCATCGCCGGCTACGATCTCTTAGCGCCTTCCCAAATAGCACAGACAAGCGAACAGGGTCTAGTTCCTTTAGGAGCCACAGTGGCGCTAGTTATGTGTACCAATATTTTCTCTGTGTAGCAGGGAAATGATATAGCTAGCTATAACAGGAAAATAATTCTTAAGTCCCCCCGCATAGTATCACAAAAACTAAACTGTTTTTAAAATTGAATACAATTAGTACCGATTAATTAAGAATAAAAGATAATACAAACAAACCGGGAAGAAATCTTACAAATTACATACGAAGTACTACCCCAGATAATAGCTTGGCATTTAGAAATTTTGCATGTTCAAAACATTCTCTTTCAACATCTGCTATGTCCTTGAGCAATACTGGAACTATTACATCGCAAATTTTTACACTTAATTTGAATGAATGATTGTCCGAAAAGAGGCACTGCAAATACTAAACGTGTTGCAGAAAGGAAACAATATAAACGGAAAGAGTTTCCGAAATTCGGGTGTTCACTTACCGATGGGCCTTTTCACAACGTGAATCACCCATACTAGTTCTTTTGTAGGATAGCACATTACGTTTCTACTGTCTTGTTTATATATCAAGTTCATAAGCGTGGAATTGCATTTGTCCTGAATGAAAAGTTGGTGATATGAGGCGCAATCTATACCTGTGTCAAGTTGGCCCGCAAAATCGAGATAAAATTTAAAGCTCTATATAGAACGATTGCCCATCGTTTGCCCATGTTTGCCTACCCAAAAGTTTTGTTTGCCCACAAACAGAACCTAAGTTATATGCACAAAATAATTTTAGGGCCAACTTCACACTGGCACAACAAAGTGTGAAAATAATATATTGCAACATGCAAATCGATTGCCCATCAATTGCCCATGTTTGCCCAACAAAAATTTTTGTTTGCTCACAAACAAACGAAAAGTTATAAACAAAAACATTTTTACGCCTAATAAACTTTACAAGCAAAATAAAAGATTTCTAAATATTTATATTCTTTCTACATTTGGGTACTTTACAATATTAATTGCTCATATTTCTCTATCAAAACCAACAAATTTGTGCTACATAAACGGAAAATTATGGAACGGACTATGCATCCAATAGTAACAATGACACAATCATGGTACTGCATTTGTAGTATGCAAATTGAAATATTGCGGAATCTAACTTTTTCTATATGTTTAAATACAAGAACTATTATTAAACAAACAAAAACATTTCCTGGGTAAACGCAATCATTTGCTGGACAAACTAAGGTAATCGTTGGGCAAGTCAAACAAGGGCAAACATAGGGCAATCAATATTTGTGATTAGAAACATAGACCGATTGAATTATCACATGTAGTCTCAAAAACATACGAAATTAGGTTCCAGCTTCTTTTCAATCGTTGGGCAAACAAAAACAAATGCTGGGCAAACGAAAAGAAGTGCTGGGTAAACAAGGGCAAACATAGGACAATCAATATTTGTGATTAGAAACAGCCCGCTTAAGTCTCAAAAACGTACGAAATTAGGTTCCAGCTTCTTTTCTATCGTTGGGCAAACAAAAACTAATGCTGGGCAAATGAAATCAAGTGCTGGGCAAACAAGGGCAAATATAGGACAATCAATATTTGTGATTAGAAACATAGCCCGCTTAAATTTTTACATGTATTCTAGTCTCGAAAGCGTACGATTTAAGGCTTTTCTATCGCTGGACAAACAAAAACTAATGCGGGGCAAACGAAATTAAGTGTTGAGCAAAAAAGGGCAAACATAGGACAATCAATATTTGTGATTAGAAACATAGCCCGCTTAAATTTTCACATGTAGTCTAGTCTCGAAAACGTACGATTTAAGGCTTTACTATCGCTGGGCAAACAAAAACTTATGCTGGGAAAACGAAGTTAAGTGCTTGGCAAACAAGAGCAAAGATAGGGCAATCAATATTTGTGATTAGAAACGTAGCCCGTTTAAGTCTCAAAAACGTACGAAATTAGGTTCCAGCTTCTTTTCTATCGTTGGGCAAACAAAAACTAATGCTGGCAAACGAAATCAAGTGTTGGGCAAACAAGGCCAAACATAGGGCAATTAATATTTGTAATTAGAAACATAGCCCGCTTAAATTTCCACATGTAGTCTAGTCTCGAAAACGTACGATTTAAGGCTTTTCTATCGCTGGGCAAACGAAATCAAGTCCTGGGCAAACAAGGGAAAACATAGGACAATAAATATTTGTGATTAGAAACATAGCCCGCTTAAATTTTTACCTGTAGTCTAGTCTCGAAAACATTCGAGTTAACGCTTTTCTATCGCTGGGCAAACAAAAACTAATGCTGGGCAAACGAAAACAAGTGCTGGGCAAACAAGGGCACATATAGGGCAATCAATATTTGTGATTAGAAACATAGCCCGATTGAATTATGACATGTAGTCTCAAAAAGGTACGAAATTAGGCTCCAGCTTCTTTTCGATCGTTGGGCAAACAAAAACTAATGCTGGGCAAACGAAATCAAGTGCTCGGCAAACAAGGGCAAACATAGGGCAATCAATATTTGTGATTAGAAACATAGCCCGCTTAAGTCTTAAAAACGTACGAAAATAGGTTCCAGTTTCTTTTCTATCGTTGGGCAAACAAAAACTAATGCTGGCAAACCAAATCAAGTGTTGGGCAAACAAGGCCAAACATAGTGCAATCAATATTTGTAATTAGAAACATAGCCCGCTTAAATTTTCACATGTAGTCTAGTCTCGAAAACGTACGATTTAAGACTTTTCTATCGCTGGGCAAACAAAAACTAATGCTAGGCGAACGAAATCAAGTGCTTGGCAAACAAAGGGCAATCAATATTTGTGACTAGAAACATAGCCCGCTTAAATCTCAAAAACGTACAAAATTAGGTTCCAGCTTCTTTTCTATCGTTGGGCAAACAAAAAGTAATGCTGGGTAAACGAAATCAAGTGCTGGGCAAACAAGGGCAAACATAGGGCAATCAATATTTGTGATTAGAAACATAGCCCGCTTAAATTTTCTCATCTAGTCCACCTCTATACATTTACGAGTATTTGCTATATTTTTTCTCCGCGCGGTTGTCTCTAATCACAAATATTGATTGCCGTATGTTTGCCCTTGTTTGCTCAGAGCTTGATTTTGTTTCCCCAGCATTAATTTTTGTTTGCCCAATGATAGGAAAGAAGCTCGAACCTAATTTCGTACGCTTTTGAGACTTAAGCCGGCTATGTTTCTAATCACAAATATTGATTGCCCTATGTTTACCTATGTATGCCCAGCATTTGATTTCGTTTGCCCAGCATTAGTTTTTGTTTGCCCAACGATAGACAAGAAGCTGGAACTGAATTTCGTAAGTTTTTGAGACTTAAGCTGGCTATGTTCCTAATAACAAATATTGATTGCCCGATTTTTGCCCTTGTTTGCCCAGCACTTGATTTCGTTTGCCCAGCATTAATTTTTGTTTGCCCAACGATAGAAAAGAAGCTGGAACCGAACTTCGCATCTTTTGAGACTTAAGTGGGCTATGTTTCTAATCAGAAATAGTGATTGCCCGATTTTTGCCCTTGTTTGCCCAGAACTTGATTTCATTTGCCCAGCATTAGTTTTTGTTTGCCCAGCGATAGAAAAGCCTTAAACCGTACGTTTTCTAGACTAGACTATATGTGAACATTTAAGCGGGCTATATTTCTAATCACAAATATTGATTGCCCAATGTTTGCCCTTGTTTGCCCAGCGCTTGATTTCGTTTGCCCAGCATTAGTTTTTGTTTGCCCAACGATAGAAAAGAAGCTGGAACCTAATTTCGTACGTTTGTGAGACTTAAGCGGGCTGTTTCTAATCACAAATATTGATTGCCCAACGTTTGGCCTTGTTTGTCCAGCACTAGATTTCGTTTGTCCTGCAATCTTTTTGTTTGCCCAGCGATAGAAAACCTTGAATCGTACGTTTTCGAGACTAGACTACATGTAAAGATTTAAGCGGGCTATGTTTCTAATCACAAATATTGATTGCCCTATGTTTGCCCTTGTTTGCCCAGCACTTCTTTTCGTTTGCCTAGCATTAGTTTTTGTTTGCCCAACGATAGAAAAGAAACTGGAACCTAATTTCGTACGTTTTTGAGACTACATGTGATAATTCAAGCGGACTATGTTTCTAATCACAAATATTGATTGCCCTATGTTTGCCCTTGTTTGACTTGCCCAACGATTGCCTTATTTTGTCCAGCAAATGATTTTGTTTACCCAGGAAGTGTTTTTGTTTGTTTAATGATAGTTCTTGTATTTACACATATAGAAAAAAGTTAGATTCCGCAATATTTCAATTTGCATTCTATAAATGTAGTAATATGATTGTGTCATTGTTACTATTGGATGCAAAGTCCGATTCATAATTTTCCGTTTATGTAGCACAAATTTGTTGGTTTTGATAGAGAAATATGAGCAATTAATATTGTAAAGTACCCAAATGTAGAAAGAATATAAATATTTAGAAATCTTTTATTTTGCTTTTAAAGTTTATTAGGCGTAAAAATGTTTTTGTTTACAACTTTTTGTTTGTTTGTGAGCAAACGAAATTTTTGTTGGGGAAACATGGGCAAACGATGGGCAATCGATTTGCATATTGCAATATTTTATTTTCACACTTTGTTGTGCCAGTGTGAAGTTGGCCCTAAAATTGTTTTTTGACTAATTGAATTGACTAATTCTTAAAAATATTATGAGTTGACTAATTTCTTATTCTGCATATAGTGTGTACAAACTGAACTGTTAAGGATTGGAATTCATTAGCGTTATGATTTAACTGGATTTCACTTTTAGTTTACACTTTAATGAATATGTCTATTTTTCTCCTAGTGCAAAATGGTTATATTTTCTTTCTTAGCATTATCATATTAGTAGGTTTCATATGGTAGATTGTCAGAAATACATAAATATCTTTCTAAAACATGGGATTTTTGTATATTATTATTATCTGTTTTAACAAGGTGTAAATAGAAGTCTACTAATATATTACTATGATATTTCACAAAATAAATAAAATCATTTTATCTATTGTAGATAAATAGGAAAATTTGGGGTTACCACTGGCACACCAAATACTGGGATAGTATCTGAAATGCAGGCTCTGGGTTGTTCTTCTATTCCATTAGCAAGGGCATCAATTTTGGGAAGCTTTGTAGGCCGAGCCCACGAAGTTGAAATTGGCTCTCCTAATGGTGGGGAATTCTAATTTGAAGTAGGTTCTCCAGTTTCTACAGTACATGGTAATTCGTTTTCCTATTCTACTAAAGTGTATCTGCCTTAGGGCTCCCCAAAAGTTACACAGAAATCGGCACTCTTGCCAATTAGTTAGAGGTTTTACGTCTGTTTTTTCTTTAGAAAAGAACTATCCTACGCACAGATCCCATTACTAATCAGAAACATAAATAAATAAAATTAATTATACAAGCAAAAAAACAACACTTACTAGGATCAGTATGAAGACCAGTTAACAATTCTGTTACTGTATGTGGATATATGCTTCAGAATCAGGAAAGTGATCGGTAATATTTTCCTTTGAAATAGTAGTAGACGTAGAATTTGCAGTGAAAGGCAGCGATAGTAATCCGGTTTTCAAAATTTGATTTATTGTATATACAATGTCTCTGCTAACCAACATATCATTGCTCCCAGACAAAATGATACACAATAATATACCATAATTAAAACAATAAAAGAACATTTTTGTGTTGTTAATTTTACCACATAAAGATACTGCAAGTATTATACAACTATAGTGCCTACACACGCCACGTGACTTCTTTTTTTTTAACAAGGAGAAAAATCACGTAAAACACCACACTAAGGGTTCCCAAATGTCCCGGATTTTAAGGGACAGTACCTTATTTTATGATTTTGTCTTGCGTCCCGGGGAGCTTCGATACGGAGCAGCAAAAGTCCCATAGCCCTATTTTGCCCAAATGACAAATTTACCTTAGACAACGACTTTAAAGCCCGCAATTTTTAATGAGTCGTCATGAGTGTGGCCAGTAAATGGCAAATGCTATTTCAGAAAAGCTCCGAGTTGCCAAATTTATTTAAAGTCGTCTCCTTTTGCCTAAGGATCCCCCCGTCAAATTCATTTGTGTAAAGAGTTTTGTTGGAAGTAAAACACTGCGTAAGTGCGTTTCGAATCTCAATTATTTTTTGTTAGTGCTGCTCTCTATTAGCAAAAAAAAAAAAAACTGCTGTGTTCGCATATTACAGAAGTGTGTGTGTGTGCTTGTTGCATCAGTACTGCTCATATATTTTTGTGGTTATTTCTGGTGTAAAATACCTCACGCTGAGGTTTCCTGTGTTAATAAATATTCATGTAACAAAGACTGTATTCTGCCATAATTTTGTTTTTAGAGGTTATGGGCCCAGGCCACGAAGTACATTGCGCTTAGTTAACTGTTAACATCTTTGTGCTTTTGTTAACGTGAAAAATGGCTTCTTCTAGTGAATTTAAAGTAACGTTGGACAAACTTGAAGGACCTGATGATTGGGCTAAGTGGAAATGGCAGATGAATATCGTGTTACGTGCACACGGACTAGAATCCACTGTTGATGGCACAAGGAAATGTATAGAATTAACAAATAATGCAACTCAAGCACAAAAGCTAGCGTTCACCGAGTGGCAGAAGGACGATGCAAGGGCAGCAAGCATTATCGCGAGTGCATTAAGTAAACCTGTCGCGGAGCTCTTGTTAACGTGCAATCATTCAAAAGAACCATGGGACAAATTGTGTGCCCGTTTCGAGCGCACAAGTAAACAAATGTTAAATATGCTTATTGAGTCATTTTTTCGGGTTCGGCGGGATGACAAAAAATATATCAGCATGCATGTGGCAAAACTGCAAAAACTTTTTGTCGATTTCAATGATGAACTGACAAAACACGGTGAGAATACGTTATCAGAACGCATGCTAAACGATCGGATCTTATCCACGTTGCGTAACGAATATGACAATTTTAATGATTTGTGGGATGCTATTCCAGCTGATGAACAAAAACTTAATTTGCTGATTCAAAAGTCGTGTGCGATCGTGTAGCTGGTCGACCTGTAGCTCTTGAAGAAAGACAAAGTAGTGATGTTGAACTGTGTACAAAATGTAGAAATAACAGTGTGTCAGCTATATTAGATGTTTGTGCAGCATGTATCATAAAAATTCAAAACAAAAATACCAGAATAACAAGATCAAGAGCCAAAAACAATATAAGTGCTACGAAAACAAATGACGATCAAAATATATTGAAATCGAGCTATTCTATTGGGGTTGACAATATTGAAGCGTGTTTTAAACTGATAATAGAAGACTTTAGTGAGCTTAAGAAACAGGTAGACGTGCTTAGACATGAACAAATAGAGCTTACAACTCAACTTTTAAAGTTGGCTGAAGTACGTGTAGGGCCTACAAGATACAAGTTGTTTGGAAAACGCGAAACAAATCCAGGGTAAGGAACACAAACGGCAGGTTTCACACTGTAACAGCAAAACGTACAGTGATGTCTTAAAGATCAATAAAACACATACAAACAGTAGGCTTACTTCCGGGAACAAATATGGTGTAAAAAAAACGATAGTGCAAGTGGGAAATACACGATACAGAACGCGCAAGTTCAAGTACAAGGAACAATGGTAAGTTCTGAGAGTTCTCACAATAAAATAACTAGTACAGAACGGTCCCCTACGGAAAGTAAACACATAACCAGTGAACAAGGTGATAAGTGGACCGTAGTTGTGAAAAATACAAACAAGTGTAGTGCGAAGAAAATCAATGCAAGGAATAAAGTAGAAGACGAAGTAGTACTGGCAAACAGATTTGGTGTTCTAAGTGAGGTAAATGATAAGTGCAAAGAAAGTGTCGAAATAACCGGCACAAAATGTGACATTAGTATGGTAAAGAAAAAGGGTCAGTGGCAGTCATACTGTAAAAGTAAAAAAACAAGAAAAATACATCTTTACGCGGACAGTCAAGGAAGAAATGTAGGCTTGCATCTCAACAACTCAAGTAATTGTGAAGTAAAAAGCACTATAAAACCAGCTGCAACTTTCGATAAAGTTAGTGAGGGAATTGATTCCAAATCGGTATCAATGGGCGATAATGATGTAGTAGTTTTCTTGGCTGGCACGATTGACATTTCAAAAAATCAAGTAAATGCATTTTTACGGTGTCTAAAACAAAGGCTTCAGGCCTTGTTACATACAAAGGTTATAGTTTTCACTGTGCCATACAGACATGATTTAGCCACGTGGTCATGTGTGAATAAAAAAGTGGAACGTGTGAACAAAGAAATATATAAAATAACAAAATACTTCAGAAACGTTCGTGTAGTAGACATAAGTGCGCTAGATAGGAAACTATACACATCACATGGTCTACACCTAAACAGGTACGGCAAAAAACACGTGTGCGCAGAAATAATTAACAATGTATACGAGATGGTAAATAGTAAAGGACATAACGCAATACCTCTGTACTGGAACACATTAGTTCCTTCCAAGGAAATTACAGTAGGAAATGAACATTTTTTAGCATTGAATACAGGAATAACATTGAAAACATAAAACCCGATAGAGAAAGCAATTCTGATGGAGATGTGAGAATCTGTTACTTGAATGTACAAGGGTTAAGTGACAAAAACAGTGTACTATTAGATTTTGCAATTGAAAATTCAGCAAACATACTATGTATCAGTGAGCACTGGGCGACAGAAAACGAACTTGAATTTTATAAATTGGATGGGTACATTTTGGCTAATTTTTATAGTAGGAAACAACATAAAAGGGGAGGGGTAGCTATCTTTTTGCGGTCTGACATAGAGTATAGTAAACTAGATTTGGATTTTTTATGCGTAGAAATAGATTTTGAGGCAACTGCGATATGTTTAGAAGATCTGAGGATAATAATCGTATCACTGTATAGATCGCCTGATGGAAATCCTGACATATTTTTGGAAAAATTGGAAGGTTTATTGACATATTTAAGTTATAAGAAAAAGTACAAGGTAATAATAGGGGGCGATATAAATCCTCATTTTGATGTAAATACGAGCAAAAAAAAAGTGTAACGGAATTTTTAAATCTACTAAGACAATTTGACTATTGTATACAAAATTATAAACCAACAAGACTAAACGCATGTCTAGATAAAATTTTACTAATTTAAGTAGAAATAATGTGAGTAGCGAGGTAATACCTTTTCATTTTTCTGATCATTGTTCGGTTTGGATTGTATTGAGAAACAATATATATAAAAACTGTCTCAGGAAGGCTCCTGATGACAATTGAAAAAATGAATAACTTCATTATGTCACTGTTACAGGAAGATTGGGAGGGACTAAATAGAGATATGAACATAAATGCGAATGATACATTTAACTATTTTTTCAAGACTTTCATAAGTAAATTTCAAATGTCATTTCCGGAAAGAAAAATGGTCATGAACAAAAACACTGGTAAATTAAGCAAAGGGCATAAAGAAATTCCGTGGTACAGTATGCAATTAGCAGATATGAAGAAGAAAGTAATGACTTACTATAATTTATATAAAAATGAGAGGACAGAGCGTAATAAAAGAAATTATACTACTACACGTAAAAGATATAAAAAGGCTGTAATAGAAGGAAAAAATTAATTTAACCAAATAAGCATCGAAAACTCTCATAATAAATGTCAAATGGTTTGGAAATTAATAAATAAAGTAGCAAAAGGTAATACGATAGATAAAATGAATATTGCACCTGATGAATTAAATAAATACTTTATAAACTCTATAGATATTTTGAAAAATAATATGAATAAAATAGGATCTGATAACCATGAAAATAACCTTAATAAATACTCACACATATTTGATTTTAAATTGGTAACACCGGAAGATATCATACGCATAGTTAATAGATTTAAGCCATCAAATAGCAAAGATATATATGACATATCGAATAAGTTCATTAAAAATGTAATTAACTATATTGCTGAGCCGCTTACATTTTGTATTAATAAATGTTTAAGTGAAGGGATTTTCCCAGATGTTCTAAAAATAAGTAAGGTAATACCAATCTTTAAAAAGGGAGACAGATTATGTCTAGCCAACTATCGACCAATATCTTTAGTACCCATATTCTCTAAAATTATTGAAACGGTGGCGAAGGAACAGGCATATCATTATCTAAATGAACACACAATGCTTAATAATTCACAGTTTGGATTCAGAAGCGGTAGCTCAACGATAGATGCCATTGACAATCTAGTGAAATTTATTCATGAAGTGTTTGAGAACAAGGGTTTTGCATTGGCTACCTTTTGTGATCTAAGAAAGGCATTTGACTGTATAGAACATTATACATTGTTAAGAAAATTAGAATGTTATGGTTTTCAAGGTAAGGGTCTGAACTTTTTTAAAACATACCTAGAAGGTCGTACTCAGATTGTTAGTGTTAATGGAATGAAATCTGATAGTATTCAAATAAAACATGGGGTTCCTCAAGGTTCTGTACTGGGGCCGCTATTGTTTATATTAATGATAAATGATCTACCAATAAATATGTCAGCTAAATCCTTTCTCTATGCTGATGACACAACCTTTCTAAACACTAGCAATAACTCTATAGATCTAATGCAAATGAATGAGAAAACTTTTATAGAAACTAAGGAATGGTTCAAGGCAAACGGATTTCTTCTCAATGAAGATAAGACTACCCAGCAAGTATTTTCATTAAATGAATGTCCGGAAATGTCAAGTAATGTGAAATTTCTTGGCATTATTCTCGACAGGCAGTTAACATGGAAGGCACATGTAGAATATGTATGTGTAAAACTTTCAAGAACAATAAGTTTAATACGAAATTTAAGAGATATTGTACCGAACAACTATATAAGATCAGCCTATTTTGCCTTTTTTCAGAGTAACTTAGAATATGGAATATTGTTTTGGGGGAGTAGTAACTACATAAATGAGGTTCTGTTACTACAAAAAAAGGTCATCAGAGTAATCAACATACAAGGAACACTGTAAACCATTATTTTGTAAGTTGAAAATTATGACTGTTGTAAATTTGTATATATATAAAGTTTTAGTTTATGTAAAAGAAAACATTTCAGATGTTAAACGTAGACAGAATAATCATTCATACAACAGAAGATATGCTAAACAAGTTGATGTATCATACAGCAGGCTAACAAAAATTAAAAATAGCTATGCAATACAGGGTACAAAATTTATAAATAGGGTACCAATAGACATCCAAAAGTTACCGCTCACTCATTTTAAAAGCAAACTGTATGATTGGTTAATTACTGTACCATATTATAATATTAAGGAATTGGAAGAAGATAAGAGTATATTGAAATAGGGATTAAAAAACATAGTTGTAAACTTGCATTTGACGTTGTCTATTGTCTGTATACAGACTTAACGACAATAAAAATATTCTATTCTATTCTAATAGTAACTGTATTTCTTGACGAAGCCATGAACGCTAAGTTCTTACGGTGGGTGAGCAGTGAACGCGGTAAAACTAAGTTCTCAAACTCTAAGAAGGACAACTCGAAGAAAACCGGTAAAAGTGACCTCAGTCGTGCAAAAAATAAGTTCCCTTGTAAAAAGTGCACGGAACTAGGGCACTGGGCAGACGAATGTCCACAGAAGAAAACTGTACCTAGTAACATCGCTTTCCTATGTGCTATGGGTGCGTCAGAGACAAATTACGTCAGTGCAGATAAGTGGGTTTGTGACAGCGGTGCATCAAAACATCTGACATCTAATAAACAACATTTTTCGTCATACACAAACTTTTCAGTTCCTGAAATAATTTCGTTGGGAAAACAAAATGTTGTTATGAAGGCTTATGGAAAAAGGACACTCAAGATTCAAATACTTAATCATGATGTGTGGTATGATGCTGAAATGACTGATGTGTTGTATGTTCCTGATGCTAGTGCGCATATATTTTCTGTGAAAGCAGCTGCACAAAATGGGTATAGTACGACAATGGAGAACAAAGGTGTTACTATCCGTGATGTAAACACTGGCAATATTGTGATGAATGGATGTGTTGGCAACGGGCTGTGTTTTATAAATGTGCGTGTTGTAAAGCCAGAACAAGCTGTTGAACTGCATTTGGTTACCCCTAGTGACACACTACAGGTGTATCATGAGCGTTTTGCTCACCAAAATAAAAAAACATATGAAACAAGTATTAAAACAAGTGAACATTGATGTGGATGAGGGCAGTGAACTATTTTGTAATGGGTGTGCTTTAGGTAAAATGCATCGGTTGCCATTTAAAACAAGAGTCTACAGAGCCGAAAAGGTTGGTGAAATTATTCATGCAGATGTTAATGGACCCATGAACATTACATCTATGGGCGGAGCACGGTATTATGTTTGTTTTAAAGATTACTTTAGTCGATTTCGTAGACTGTTTTTTCTAAAGCATAAAAACGAAGTTTCTGATGTTCTTGAAATTTTTTAAAACGAAGCACGTACAAAAGGTCATGTCGTAAAATATTTCAGGTGTGATGGGGGAAAAGAGTTTGACAACAAAAAGGTAGCAGATTTATTCGCAAGTCGTGGTATTGAGTGTCAGATTACTCCACCTTATACGCCTGAACAATATGGAGCTGCTGAACGGGAGAACCGTACAATTGTCGAAGCAGCTCGTTCTATGCTTAATCCTACGAATCTACCGAAAGCACTATGGGCTGAAGCTTGTAATACTGCAGCGTACATTTTAAATCGTACCGGTAAATCATTCATTGATGGTAAGGCATCGTACGAGTTGTGGTACGGAAGAGAAGTTGGCATGCTTAACTATTTGCGAATTTTTGGAACACAGTGTTATGTTCATGTACCAAAAACCTTTCGTTCTAAATTTGATAATAAAAGTATTTCCGGTTATCTCGTTGGCTATTTCAATGACAAGGATGGTTATCGTATTTGGGTACCGTCACAAAAGAAGGTAGTTCTTAGTCATGACGTGAAATTTAAATCCGAGGTTGTGTGTAACCTGCGCAATGATCTAGTACTAGGAGGAACAATCGAAGCTGATAGCCATCAATTCAAGAAAAGCATCGATGTTACAGTAACAGAGAATGTGGAAATGAGAGGTCTGCAAACAAATATTGATCAAGATAATGAAGAGGACGAGAAGCAAACAATCCTGCATCCACATTCGAAGAAAGAGGAGACACCAGCACAGAACAATGAAGACAATCAACGGCGCAGAAGCCAGCGAGAGAAGAGAAAACCGAAGTGGTTTGGAAAGTGGCAAGTTTGTGTGAGAAAATGACGAACTTGTGTGCATGGCTGATTTTCAAACTAAGTATTGTTCAGATCCACAATCGTATTGTAATGCCATTCGATCTAGTGACAAACAAAAGTGGATGGAAGCTATGCGTGAGGAATTAGAATTACTGCAAGAAAATGAAACTTGGGACTTGATTGATCGTCCATCTGGTGTACAAGTGTTGAAAAAATGTTGGGTTTTCCGTCGGAAGACGTCAAACGACGGTACGATTCCAATCAAAGCTAGGTTAGTAGCGAAAGGCTTCGTGCAGAAGGAAGGAATAGATTGCGGTGAAACCTTTCGTCCCGTTGTTCGCTATGACACAATCAGAATGTTGTTAGCATTGGCCGCAACAAGACAAATGAAATTAAAACAGTTCGATGTAAAAACTGCATTTTTGAACGGTACTCTTGAAGAAGATGTGTATTTGAAGCAACCGAAAGGTTTTGATGATGGTAGTGGTCGTGTATGTCACTTAAAAAGAAGCCTGTATGGGTTAAAACAAGCCCCACGCTGCTGGAATAAACGGTTTATTAAATTCATGACGGACGCTGGTTTCCAGAATAGTTCAGCTGATCTGTGACTTTTTACCGGAAACAAGATGGATGAGAGTTGTATGTTGCGCTTTACGTTGATGACGGACTTGTAGTAGGAAGTAACGACAAGGATATTGACGGTTTCATCAATTAGTTACAACTTGAGTTCAGAATCTCGATTGGTTCCCTCGAGAATTTTCTGGGAATGGAAATAAAATGTGCGGATGACGGATCAATCACTGTAAGTCAAGAAGCATATACCAACCGAATTTTGGCACAGTTTGGAATGTCTGACTGTAATCCTATTTCAACACCAGTTGGTCGGGAGGAAGGTAACAGCTCTGAAGATTTTACAGGAAAGGTTCCTTACCGTGAAGCGGTAGGTTGTCTCATTTACTTATCAATGGCAACTCGTCCCGACATTACATTTGCTGTTGGTAAGGTCGCACGAAAAATGAACAAGCCATCGGGATGTGATTGGGGCAATGTAAAACGAATTTTCAGATATTTGAAAGGTACTACGGGTTTCGGTTTTAAGTACAAGAAAGAACCTGCGGAACTGAAAGTTTTCAGTGATGCCGATTTTGCTGGGGATAAAAACACAAGACGTTCAACTACGGGTGTTATTGCTACATTTGCTAATGGAGCCGTAAGTTGGACAAGTCAGCTTCAGAAGGTAGTTGCGCTCTCTACTACAGAAGCAGAAATAACTGCTGCTAGTGAATGGGCTAAAGAGCTGGTGTGGTTGAATAAACTTTTTAGAGAACTGTCGCAGCTTTCAAATTTGAAATCTTCGCCTATACTCTATGTGGACAATGCAAGTGCTGTGAAGTAGTCGAAAAATCCTGAATATCACAAACGATTAAAGCATATTGAAGTCCGGCATTTTTATGTACGTGAACGAGTTTTGAATAATGATATTCAAGTCGAACACATTAGTGGGAATGATCAGTTTGCTGATCTTCTTACAAAACCTTTTGAACGTGTGCGATTTAACAAGTTGCGTGTAAATATTGGTGTTCATTACATTAAATGTTTATAAATGCAGTGTTTTGAAGGAAGTGTTGGAAGTAAAACACTGCATAAGTGCGTTTCGGATCTCAATTGTTTTTTGTTAGTGCTGCTCTCTATTAGCAAAAAAAACTGCTGTGTTCGCATAATACAGAAGTGTGTGTGTGTGTGCTTGCTGCATCAGTACTGCTCACATATTTTTGTGGTTATTTCTAGTGTAAAATACCTCACGTGAGGTTTCCTGTGTTAATAAATATTCATGTAACAAAGACTGTATTCTGCCATAATTTTGTTTTTAGAACTTTTCTCACATGAATTTGAAATGGACTGACACAGAAATATGTGTTTCTGTCCAGTTGATGACAGCTGAGCTTTTCCACAGCCTAAAGACAAAACCAAACTTGAAAAAGATTATAAGTATAATTAAGTCAAGCGTGAAGTAGAATTTTGGAAATAGTTTAGATTACGTAAATCCAATCTTTTAAAAGTAAGATTTACGTATTTTTTTCTTAGATCTCTATTAACTCTTAGTATTACTTCATACTTTTGTATTTCTTTCAGTCTAAAATGATTACTTTTTTATGTGATGCCCGGTTCATTTTCTACCACTAGATCAGGTTTATTAAAATCTTCTCGTTAATACTCATTGAAACTCGTCAACCCATCCCTTGTTTAGACTATTTTTTTGGCAATCCTGATCACACTACACGTGTCTAAATGCACTCAGACTTACGTGACAGACAACCTGTCCTTCTGTTTAGTGCACATTAGTGGCGCCACAACGGTCGAAATGTCAACTATCCCCTGTACGCTAAATCTCATGTTACGAGAGGGATATGGTAAGGCGCTAAGGGAACGTAGCCGGCGATGGTTAGGCAGAAGGATAGTCCTTTCCCAAGCACTTCAATTTGTCGGGGTTTATAGTTTTATTTGAGAGGTTGTGTATGAGTGATTCTTTCGTTTTCATGTTTTTTTTTCTGAGTTTGCTCTTTTCTTTCTTCTTATTTGGTCATTACTTTTGTTGAGCTGTTTTGTGGGTTTCACAGGTCTGTTAGGGTTTGGTATGTTTCTTTTGACTCTTTCCTGAGATTTTTGTGGTCCTAAAAACCTTTGGTTTATGTTGGGGTCTAGCATATTCAGTTTTTCTCTTTCCTGAGCTTTTGGTGCCCCTAACGAGGATCAATGGTTTGTGTTCAGGGTGGCATATCAGGGTGGCATCAATGGTTTGTGGCATATTCACCTTAACTCTTTTCTGAGGTTTTGGTGGTCCTAAAAGAGACCTTTGTTTCGTGGCGGATTTGTATTTTTCTACTTTTGGAAGTTCTTCAAGAACTCTTTCAGTTTCTCTATTGAGTTCCTTCTTTTGTGGGATGTTTCGTCCTCCACTTTGGTCCTCTTCTGTTGTTCGTTTGTCTGCTCTTCGCTTTTTTTGGGTTGGATCTTCCTCTTGGAAAAGTCCAGAGTTTCTTTTTTTTTTTTTTTTGCTCTCTGCACTAACTCTTTTGTTTCTTGTGGCCTAAACAGGATTTGCATTCTTCTAGGGCAAACTCTCGTTCGTCTTCTAATTTTGCTCCTAGTTGCTTGTAGTGTTTTATCAATTGTTTGTTTATTTCACTTTCTGCTTCTTCTCAATAATAATAATAATAATAATAAAGGGAAAGGAAAAAGAACGATATACAAGGGAGAACTAAAGCCCCTCCTTGATATTATATAAATCACACACACACACACACACACATATATATATATATATATATATATATATATATATATATATATGGTGCCTTCCATTTCAATTCAGGCAGAGCATGTACCATCACCATCTCAGATATTGTTGAAACTTTTTTTATAGCAACTAGACATGTTTTTAAGAGACCCATATTTTTTTGTTTTGTCGAAAAAAATTTTCCCGCCAAGTAATGGGCCATCAAAGACGGGGAGTACAATTTATGAATTGTGGAAGACATGGAAAATGGTCAAGTTCAGAACCTCACCATTCGGCTATGGAGACAGGTAGAGTTATAATTCTTGTTGTGGTGTGTACATAGGGATATAAATAAACTATATTTTATTATAGTTTGGTTTGCGCATGCGTATCTTTTTGTACATAAATTAACAAATTAACGTCATTTTATCTGAAAAGTCGAAGTTTGCGAATTTTTTTCGAGCACTTCTGGTTCGAATTTTAAAATTCTGTTTTCACGGTTGGTAAGACCTAGTTACCCACTTACCGAAAATGAATTTTTATCGCTTCTGTGTGCAACCGTTTTGTCGCAAAAAATTCGAGAAATTGTAAAATTTTCAAAAATTGCCATTTTTCGGCGCCATATTCTCGAAAACACTATCTTTTAAAATTCTGAAATTTTGTCAGATGGTTCAACTTTACATGAATAATAAACACACCAAATACCATTCTCGACCAATGCTTCATGAATTAACTGCAGCCTTTTAAAGTTAGCGAAGTTTCGTTAACTTTGATGTCACAGTTAGCAACACTGGAAACAATGAACGTGCAATGATTTGATGATGTTTGTGGTTCACATTCATTAAATGAAGAATAAAAGGTTTCCTTGACTGGCTTTTTATTATTTTGATCAAAAAGGCTCTCTGAAATAGTAAAATGAGCCTCCCCCTACTCCTCCGTTTTCTTAAACCGAAATAATCTGAGGTGGAAATTACGATTACGAAACCACAAATTTTAAGTTTACTTGAAATGGCCATCCAATGAATCCTGATGATCTATAAAAAGCCTGAACTATTACCTCAGTATGATTTGGAATGCTCCAGACAAAGTCTCAATTAAGTGCGATGTCATTACAGTGATCGAAAAGGGACAAAAAGTTAAAAAAAATCTAAACGTTTTCTTACGCGTTCCAAAGAAATTTACTGACTTTTTAAACAGAACAATCTCAGCATAAGAATGGGTCACTCGGAATTTTATAGTATTCGACTAAAGTGTGTCAGTCCGCAACCTGCGAGGGAAGTGTGTGTGTGTGTGAGTGCATTGTGCAAATTTTAAGTTAGCTGCTACAAATCAAAGGTGCAGCCTGTATTGAAGCTGTCATAAGTGACCTATTTCCTTTAGTAGTATGATCCACAGAAAATGACTGCTGTCTCCAAGAATGTGGTGAATGTCCTGGAGTGGAAGGAATAAGTGTGGAGTCTTTAATTATTGATCCTGATGAAAATGAGTGTTACTTATGCCATATGGGAAAACAATAATCTCGTTAAAAAACTGTGCCACTTTCTGTTTCCGTATCGTACATTGCTGATTTACCTGTAAGAATTGTAATTCATGACATCAAGAAAATCCAAAGAGAATTAATTGCTACCGAAAAGCACCGTATAAAATTTCAAGATAAAAATTCTATTTTACTTTATGTGGACTTCGTTGAAAACTGGACTGTTATTCTGCAAAGTGAAATTCAGAGTTATCACCGGAATATGAAACAGCTGACAGTTTTGTTGTAATGAACGACGATAAAACACACGATTCGGCTCATGTACTCATAGTCATAGACAAGATTCTAAAAATACTCGAAGAAAAGCGAAAATATATTTTATAGAAAAAGGTTTGAATACGTGAAAATATGTGTCTACAATTTCCCAAACCGTGTCAGTGATTTCTGATGGTGCTGCATCCCACTTTAAAAATCGCGTTCAGATGTTCGAGATGCAGACAGGTTCAATAAAGCAGTGGTTTTGCAGTGAAACCGGCCATGCAAGGGTCTCTGCGACGGTATTGGGAAGGGGTAAAGAATGTGGCAAAGCGGCATAGCCTTAGGCTAAAACAGATACACAGTATTAAAACCGCAGAAGAAAAAGTGAAATGAAATATTTAAGTTTTACGTCCCACGATAATGCCGGTTAGGCTAAAGGAGACTGTGATTATGAGAAATGAATAAAATGGTGGAATGCAGAAAGTGGGAGGAAACAGAATAACACCGAGAAAACCCACGAGCACGGTGTTTGTCCACCACAAATCCCACACGGCGCGAGCTGGGATCGAACCAGGAACCCCAAGCACCGGAAGTGAACGCTCTACCACTGAGCCACCGCTTCCCCACTAAAACCGCAGAAGAATTCGTGAGTATAGTGCAAGTACAAACTCCGGGTATTACTCTCGTTTTGTTGCCTGGAACTGAATTCGACGACTTCCGGAACAAAAAAAGGGAAAGTATGCGACCGGTAACTGGTATTCAACGAAGTCATCTTCGGAAAATTGCGAAGTTTTTATGGCAGTAACGGGTCACCATGAACTAACTTCATGCTTCCCCCAAAATCGAACTTCTGAAATTCAAAGTGTAGATTTAAGAAATCTGCAAGAAGGAACTTTTGTTACATAGATATATGTATGGTAACCAGTGGTGCGTAGCAGAAATGTGAATAAATCATGAATTATTTGAAGTTGAAGTGCTGTTTATGCTTCCACATGGACCTTCAACAGGATACAGGTTTCCAGAAGAGCATAAGAGAAGTGAAAATAAGTATTTTGTGACTATCGACAATGTGCTACGCAGGGGCGGATCCAGGACGGACTTCTGGGGGGTTGCAATACTGCTACTTAGAGCTACTTTTAAGAGCTCCAAACTCTGGGATGAGTTTTATTTATATATAAAATAAGAAAGTTTCTTCTTCTGCGGGGGGAGGGGCAATCTTCCCCCTAGATCCACTCCTGGATGAGCTGTGAGTGAACCAACACGTATTGAAGCACCTGCACGGTTACATGCTATTAGCGAAGAAGACACCAACCAAGCAAATGATTGGTCCATGTAAAGAAAAAAGTAAGTGAACTTGAAATTTGTGTGTTTCGTAATCGTAATTTCCACCTCAGATTATTTCGGTTTAAGAAAACGGAGGAGTAGGGGGAGGCTCATTTTACTATTTCAGAGAGCCTTTTTGATCAAAATAATAAAAAAACAGTCAAGAAAACCTTTGAACCACAAACATCATCAAATCATTGCACTTTCATTGTTTCCAGTGTTGCTAACTGTGACATCAAAATTAACGAAACTTCGCTAACTTGAAAAGGGTGCAGTTAATTCATGAAGCATTGGTCGAGAATGGTGTTTGGTGTGTTTATTATTCATGTAAAGTTGAACCATCTGACAAAATTTCAGAATTTTAAAAGACGGTGTTTTCGAGAAAATGGCGCCCAAAAATGGCGATTTTTGAAAATTTTACAATTTCTCGAATTTTTTGCGACAAAACGGTTGCACACAGAAGCGATAAAAATTTCTTTTCGGTAAGTGGGTAACTAGGTCTTACCAACCGTGAAAACAGAATTTTAAAATTCGAACCAGAAGTGCTCGAAAAAAATTCGCAAACTTCGACTTTTCAGATAAAATGACGTTAATTTGTTAATTTATGTACAAAAAGATACGCATGCGCAAACCAAACTATAATAAAATATAGTTTATCTATATCCCTATGTACATACCACAACAAGAATTATAGCTCTACCTGTCTCCATAGCCGAATGGTGAGGCTCCGAAGTTCACCATTTTTCATGTCTTCTACAATTCATAAATTGTACTCCCCGTCTTTGATGGTCCATTACTTGGCGGGAAAATTTTTTTCGACAAAACAAAAAAATATGGGTCTCTTAAAAACATGTCTAGTTGCTATAAAAAAAGTTTCAACAATATCTGAGATGGTAATGGTACAATTTTATATTTTTTTGCCTGAGTTGAAATGGAAGGCACCATATATATATATACAAACGCTGGTAAAAACAAGAAACCGAGCTCTAGTAACAAAGGAAAAGGATGGTTGGTGTACACGGAGAAATCTGACTTCAAGTCCCGCATGCACACTTGTATATATAAAGAATAGTATATTAAATATTCAAATGGGAATATAAAAGCTATGGTAGTTATATTGGTTTAGATCCTGTGAAAGTATATGTTAGAACATTACAAAAAACGTTATTGAAATAAAAAGGATTTATGGTAAAAAGTTGAAATGAATCTATTTACCAATGAAGTAGAAATTTATAGAAGCTTGAATACTTGTAAAAAGTGAGAGAAACTTCAATGATTTACCACCAGCAGTTGGGAAACAAACATATTGAAGTGAAATTTTCCAAGGATAAAACTGATGTGAAAGATAAGTTAGAAGTGAAAGATGAGTTAAGAAAATATTTGCAAGAGGTATAAAGACAGACGTGCAGTACTACATGTTATGGAATGTTGCAAACCAAAGATGACGTAGTATCTCATTAATCAAATGCCGTTCACAGCAAGTTAATGTCTTAGTGCATTCGGTAGAAATGAGAAAACACTGCATTTTTTCTTTTTTTTAAAAAAGGGACATGTTTGTAAAACCTTTTCAAATAATTTTTGATTTACCTTGCCTTTTTGACATTACTACATTGATAAGCGTACTTACAATAAATTCTCGGAGGTACACTAATCTCCAGAATTATTGTCGCATGTCTATAAATACGTTGTTGAAGGAATATAATTTGATAACGAATTCTCTCGGTATTTCTTATGTCAGTATGTGTATAATCGGCAGACATGTATGTCGCAAATTTCATGTCAAAAGAGCATTAAATAAGAACAATAGAACGAAAATAAAACTTTCTTCTCCATTTAGCAACATTTTGTTTTACTCATTCTAATTTTCGTATTTATAATTCTTTTCCTATGAAATTTACTACAAATATACATTTCCCAATTATACACATAGTATTAGTATTAAAAGTACCGAAAAATCATTATCAAATTATATTCTTACAAGAGGACAGTCATAGATATGCGACAATCATTTTGGACATGAGTGTACATAATTTTAATGTGTTGAAAATTTTTAACAATATTCTCCAGAATGGTATGAGATATTAAATTACTGTAAAGGGTTTTGTTAGCTTCACACTCATAGAAAGCCATCTATGCAATAGAATGTCGTGTTTATCGTAATAAGGATATTTGAAAAAAGACAAATATTTTACCCACTGTAACTTCCATCTTTATTCTAAATCCATCATATCATGATCGTAGTATTAGACAATAAATTACTTTGGATGTTCATTGTCTCCTCTGTGTAATTTGCGTTCACTCCTGTAGAGTTCATCATAATTTTGATGATTATGATTTTTTCCTGACTTTGCAACACTGTATGGCAAATTTATTGTTGAATTTTGTATATATAAATTTGTAATATGCAATAACACTACGTAGTTACATTTCATATAAATTTGTGTTTGGAAAGAAACAATGTTGTATTATAGAGTTTGGTAAAAGAAAATATCTGCTGGCTGATCTCCATGCTACAAAATTTCAGCGACTTTTTAAAGTTCAGTTTCTTAATTTAAGAATTAGAAGTGCATATAAACTGTCTATCCTATACTGTATTGCATGTCGTGTGAAAGTTTCAGTTCGCTACTTCCTCTTGGATATTTTTTCGTCATTCGAGAGGTTGAGAAATCGTTATCCAATGTTAAATATGATTTGAAGGTTACGAATTGAAAGCAGAATAAAGATGTATAGTAGCTGTAATTTACATAAAATTCGTCCTGAAATGTGATTAATAATTCACGATTGGATATATGTGAATTTGCCCGTATATTCAGCTGTTACCAATCTATTTCTACCCAAGTTTTATAATTGGAAGAGAAAATATAAAATTTGAAGGTTGACATTATCCTTCCGATCTATTCATTCTTGCAAAATTTAAATTGAATGTTCCGTAATCTTACAAATCTTTATTCAATGAGAGGCTTATTTCTTCACTTTCAAATTTGATTTTCTGAAATATTGTACAGTGGTTCTTTCAGATATGTTTTTGGGGCCACTTCACTTCCAGACCAAAATAATACTTTTATAATGTAATAATAAATACCAGCAGTGGGAGACGTGCCCCTGCGAATACAAAGTTTGCCCCCTGGAAATTTTTTTTCTGAAAGACATTGATACAGTATTACCTAGTAAGTGCAATTATGGTAAATTGAACTGCCGCAATAAATAGGATGTGAATATCAATATTAATAGGTAAGACAATAGGATTATCTACGTCTTTCTACATTCATATATATAGCTTCGCGTTATACAGTCGCATGCAAATGGTGATAGTGAAATTATATCACAGCAACAGTAATATTTGCGTGCCGCAGAAATATCTTAACATAAATAAACATAAGAAAGGTGTATACAATTATCGTAATGTGTTGCGTAATGATTCGATTATTAGATCTTTCCTTTCCATTGCCATCACATTTTTAGTGTTTCTTAATGTTTACATTGTAAGAAGTGTATAGCATCCTACAAAAAGACACACTAATACGTACTTTGTTTCTACGAAGGAAGCTCAAGTCGTCTTCAAATGGATACAATTTATTGATGGTAAAATATGTTAAAAAGTCTATATTTCCCAGTACATGAAATATATTGGTTATATATATTTGCAACAACTTAACATTCTAATTGTCAAATATTTATACCAAGTAGATTTGATTTAGATTAAATGCTAGATATAAAACAAAAAAGAAGATAATCCTCAACCTATTGTTGTGATCCTTCAAATAAATACATTATCATCGGGTGAAATGTTGCTATGTAAATAATTAGGGCCTACTAGCCTGGAACATTCTTGACAATAACGAAGTCACTGGTAGTCGCCTGTTATCCAACATAATTTACACAATAAATTTCTCTCTCCCAAAATTTTACAATTCACTGGTGTTTGCGCGTGAAAGGTATATCTATGTTAATATCCAGAACAAAATTTGCAATATCTGAGCACTCTAGTTCTTCCTGCTTGAATAAAGTTTTGCATCCAAGTGAGTGTTGACATGACGATTTAAAATTGCCTTTTGATGGAACATTGCTCCACAATCCACACATTTATGAGGTCTTTTACATGTTGTATTAAAAAATGTACCTGCAGAACAATATTTTGAATTGAACTGTTACCACATTCTTAGCAGCGAAGGGATTTCTCATTTGTGTGGGTTAAACTATGGATGTTTATTTGTGATTTCTGAATGAACCCCTTTCCACACACTTCGCAATAATGACACTTTTCCTCCGTGTGGGTAAGCAGATGCGATTCTAAGTGATGTTTCCGAATGAATCCTTTTCCACATTTTTCACAAAAATAACCCTTTGTTCCTGTATGAGTTAGCATATGTATGTTCAAACTTGATTTTTGAGTGAAGCTCTTCCCGCAGATTTCGCACTTCTGTGACTTTTCACCTGAATGAGAAATCATGTGGAAATTCAAACTTATCTTTTGAGTATAACCCTTACCACACATTTCACAATAGAATGGCTTCTCATCCATATGCATGTACAAGTGACGTTGCAAGGTAGATTTGCGACTAAATCCCTTTTTACAATTTTCACAGTGATAAGATTTAACTTTCGTATGTGTTCTCATGTGATTCAGTAGCCCTGATACTTGTCTAAACTTTTTGCTACATTGTTCACATTTATGAGGCTTTGCTTCAGTATGAGTAAAAACGTGTATTTTTAAACCTGATTTAGAAATGTATCCTTTCCCGCAATGATGGCAATAATGAAGATCTTGCTTCTTCTGCGCCTCTAGGTCCGACTTATGATTTAACTCCTTACCACAGTTAACACAGTATTGATATTTGTCCCTAGAATGAACAAAGTTGCAGGTTTTCAAATTTGAGTTAGATCTGAAAGTTTCGCAGCAGTTCTGGCAGTAATATTTCTCATCCATTTGAGTGGCAAGGTGATTATTCAAATATAATTTTTTACTGAAGCTTCTGTTACATTTTTTGCATACGTAACGTTTCTGCTCTGTATGTGTAAAGGAGTGAGATAATAATTGTGCTCTTGAAGCGAATCTTTTTTCACACTTGTCGCAAGAATAATGCTTTTCGCCCGTATGACTAAAGATGTGTCTTCGCAAACTTGAACTCTGAGTGAAACCTTTTCCACACTCTTTACATTTATGAGACCTTTCACCTGTATGCGTATTCATGTGTTTTTCCAAACATGTTTTAAAATTGAAACATTTGCCACATTCATTGCAGCGATAGGACCTTTCATTTAAATGGATTCGTAAGTGACTTTTCAAGTTTGAACTGAAAGTGAACTTTTTACCGCAGATGTGACAATGAGCTTTCTTCTTACTATGTGTAAATAGGTGAGCTCTTAAGTTTGATTTGCGACTGAACCTTTGTCCATACTCTACGCAGTTATGAGAGACGACATCCGTATTCACTGACATGTGACTTCCATCTGTAGGTGAAGTAGTTGTTCTGAAGAAAGAGAAAAAAGAATTCATGTTATTTGCTGTATCTTACATGATGCTTTTACCTAGTTTTCTTTCATCTCTAGAAACATTTTTCTATACTCAAAAAAACTCTAGAACTATTATATATTAGTCTATTGTGATTCGCCGTCTTTTACAAGCTGTGTGTTAAGGAATCTCACAGTGTGTGTAAGCAGACTGTAACTTAAGGCAGTGGAACATTTTCAAGCATAATTCTCCACAACATATACTAGTAGAACAAAATCAGATAACAGAATCATATCAGAAAGCAAACTGCGGGAATCAAATTTAGTGCTGGTATACAGACACGAAGTTAAACATGTTTATATCTGAAGCATGAAATAAGGGACTCGTGAACTCTGAAAGTAATTGCTTGGTCGATATTACAGTAGATATCCCCCTGTTCATGAGCGTGGGAAAATTTTGGCCGTCGGAACGTTCACACGGGGCTTAAACCGGTGTAAACCAGTATGTTGCTATGCTAGTATAAGGAAGAATACTCTTGGACGCCTACGAGATGTAGAAACAAGATGAAACATGCCGTTTTCGTGTTCTTGTCGTGTATTGGCTAGTAATTTAAATCCGCAAACCCCCACCTCTCCTGCGAAGAGCGTAAGCGGAACGTATGTGCTTGTGTAGATAATTCTGTTAGCAGCTGTTGTAAAGGAAGAACGTCAAATTTAAAGATGTCATCGTCAATGAGTTTATTAGATAAGCTTGATAAGCCATCAATGGTACCCTTTACAAAAATGCAAGATTTGGAGATCGGAGTAACATTTCGTATTGTAAACTGTGAGATAAATGCAACGGTATATGGTAGGAAGGCATGTGTGACATTTGAAGGAGGCGAAAATGCGATTTTACCAGGACGATGTACTGAAAAATTGGAAGCAGATAATGGTGCATTATTAACGCATTTACAAAGTGGGAATGTCTGTTTAATATATAAAGGAATGAACATTAATGTATCTGGGCGTAACATGCACGATCTTGAATTTACTGAACTGGTATACTCATCGTAAGTGTATGGTAGCATGTACAAACAAGACGAAACAAGAATTTTCCTCTTCGCCCCCCTTCCTCTTCATGCAGGCACAGTCATCTGTATGCATAGTGTCGTTATTCTGTGTTGGCCAGCGACTAGAGTAACATGTCTTTGAGTGCTTGTGCATCAACTATGGATACCAAAAAGAGTACTTGTTAAATGTTGAATATGGACTTAATTCAATGAAAACCAAATTCATTTGTATTGGACTGGATAGTGATACATTTGAGCCAGTGATTCGTGTTGGCAAAGGACTATTGTTTGGAGTGGAGTTAAATTTCGCCGAGTGAGAGAAACTTGTAAATTTGACCCCATTTGTTACGGACTATTTAAATTCTCAAGTGGAAATTACATTTATAAAATCTCTTGGTCGAAAAAACGAACTGGTGGTGCGAAAACTAATGGGTGAAAAATTAGTGATGTTAGAGAAAAAAGGAACACTTCATGCTCCTCGAAACACTGTGTACTTAACTTCAAGTGATTGGCTTTATTTCTTGGAAATATTACCGTGTATTGAACATGCTGTGAAAAACAGTAAAGTTTGAAGTGTTGTGCTACGTGAATATTTTAACTTGTGTACAGATACTATTCGTAATCATGTACAATCGCAGTGTCTTACATGCAGAGGACTTGCCGGAATCCATACCTGTGTAGATGAACAGAGTATTATTAGTGGTATCAACATCAGTTTTCCAAGTGTCTCTCTTGATAAGAACAGTGATGTGAACATTGATGGTGAAAGATTAAAATTGGAAATGAAAGTATTTTGCAAACAAAAACTCATAGATTCAATTATGGCTGATTTATTTGATAGTGTACAGACACAGCCATGGTGGAGGAAAACCGATACTCAACCTTCGGAAGGTATCAACGAAGTGAACGTCTTTTCATAAAGAAGAAGATTGATTTGTTTTTTTTATGTATACTAAACAACGTAATATCAAATGTAATAAAAATATATAGAGTGAAAGTGAAATGTTTTATTTGTGTGTGTGTTTTGTGTTCGTTTAATACACCTCAATATGATAGGATTTTTAATTTTTATGATAAGAAAAAAATGCTAACATTTTTTCCTCGTATACTATTACTGATACGTATAATAATAATAATAATAATAATAATTATAAAAATGAATTCAAATTTTTGAAACTAATGTTAAAATAAAAGTTAGTATTTGAAATTATTATAATTATTATTATTATTATACAACTTTGTCTTAAGTATGATAGGACTTTTTTATTTTTTTAAAAAAAAGGAACTAAAATAATTAATATTTAATTCTTAAAAAACAAAAGTCCTATCATAATAATATTGAATTCACATAGTTGGTTTAATTTACGAAAGAATAACTGATTAAGTATTTGAATTCATTATTATTCTTATTATTATTATTATTATTAATATGTAGTTATGTGATTACATCGTTGAATTAAAAAATCAGATTTAGAATCTTTTTTAAAAAAACAGTATGAAATTCTTCAATTCAATGAATTAAAAACGTTTTGTGATGTGTGTATTTAATTACACAATTCATCACAAAACATATTTATTTATTTATTAGAACATGAAGAAAATAAGAAACAAAACATTTGTTTTCAAAGAGAAAACAGAATACAAAGTATTTTTTGATGTTGATTATGTTATTTACAAAATTAAAACGAGATTTTTTCATTGTTCAGGTGGTGATAAATTCACAGTTGCCATATAGTATTCACTGATGCTGTCCATACACATGTACACAGTTGTGTTGTCTTTTTTTTTACACAGTTGAATTAATGATAAATTCACAGATGATACTACTGCTGTTGATGGTGATGAAACGTAGATAGAAGTCATACTGTACAATGATGATGTCCATACACACGATGAGGATCTTTTATTCTCTGAAATGAAAAAAAAAATGAAAAACATAATTTAAAATTTATTTTATCTATAATCATGAACAAATAAAACAACAAATGATAATACATACAAACACATTATAATAAAGAAGAAATGACTACCTGCAATAACAATAGCTAGAATTTTATCTATAATGAAAAAAGTAATCAAAACAAACGAAGAAGAAGAAGAATGAAGACATGATATGTATACAAGAGAAATGATTACCTGTAAAAGTAAATACAGCAAGCGACGATAATTTTTTTCTGGAGTTGATGAGAAAGTGTAATGAAATTCATTTAAAGACTTTCCTTTAGCTTTGAAGCATAGGAGAAGATATGAATAATGTCCACATAGGGACGATTTGACACTTTGAATTTGTTTATTATTAAATGTATAAAAATAAAATTTCTACGTAGAAATTGAATATATTGCATTACATATGGAGCAAATCCAAATGTATCGAAGTAGTGGGCACGTCCATCAATATGAATATATACGGAAATCCAGTGTGTGCCAAGTTTGTTCGAGGGATTTGTGTTTATGATGATACCTGCAGGTAGTGGAACATGTGTTGGTAATTGATTGGCTGCATATACGCCAACGAAATGATTGTGAAATAAAGAATTTGTTTGAAAGCATTCAATAAATCTAGTGTAGAGGACATCATGTATAAAAATGGAGACATGTACATATATGGTATGGTATTTAAATAACGTACCTTTAAAAATTCATGATGATGTTCCTTTGATGATCCACTTCTAAGAGAGATTGGAACTCGCCATACGTGATGCATGAGATAATTGCTGGTAGAGGATTCTTAAAATGAACTTTCAGACGAACACATCCATGTTTCATTAGATTCCAATGCTGCACAGCGCTGGCTTCTCTATCTTCAGTAATGTCGAAAACAAAGATAGTGTATCCTTGAGGAAAGGCAAGGCGAGGAATATTGTTGCCATGATTGGAAAAGTGAATACCTGATCCACAGAATAAGGTATGATATGAGGAAACATAAAAGTTGTTTTCGAAAATTGGTTGTAATGGTTTTGAATGTACAAGTGTTCCATCAATGTATAGAGAGAAGAAATTGATGTCAAAATGTTTGAAATGAAATGGATTTGAAGTTATTGTTCCTGCATAGGCATCATTTTGTGTAAACGCCACAATCACTCGAGTTGGTAATACTCCCATAAATAAATTATAAATTGTTTTTGATTGAAGATCCTTTGGAATGACGAATGACTTCATTTGCACTCCTGTGAGAGGATATTTGGCTGTTGTTGATTGTAGAAGCTCGTTATGTGCTAGTTTTATTGTAGGACTAACATTAATATTTTTAATATGTAAAGCAGCGTCTAAAATATTCACTTTAGCCTCAACAGACGAATCACTAGCAATGAGACAAAAGTTTGGCTTTGCAGGAATTAACTTGAGACGTAATTCTACTCCTTGGATTAAAAATTTATCTTGATTAAAAATATCACAATGAAGATGTTCAAGCATGTCGAATTTTGCACTTTTTTTTGTTAATTCATAACGTTGTTGAAATCCTCTATTACCACTAGATGTTGCATCCATATGTCCAGCAGTATCTTGAAACCAGAATGCATATTGAAGATGAGTATTTTTAGCAGAATCATCATTAATTTAACAGTTTTTCAATGTATGATCGATATAGATGATTATGAGATGGAAATGAAATCAGTTTGTTATTTAAATACACTTCCACTTCCCTGAATATAGAATTTAAAAAGTCTTTAATAGGAGCCACAGCTTTATCACTTTCAACAAATGCTGATCCATCAGGCTTAACGATTTGAGCGTCGATTGAAAGAAGAGTATGTGGTAGATCTATGTATTCATCACTTGTTCCTGGGATGACAAATTCTATAAGAGCATTATCAGCTAGTGAACTGATTGGTTTGTATGTAACCACATGATTATCCAATACACTGGTTTACGTTGGTTTTGTAGAAAAAATATCCAGTTCACTTTTTCACACTCGCAGGATTGATGCTGTAAGAAAGCCATGATGGTGATGATTTAATCAAAGATATCGTGTGATAAATTCCTCTTCTTACAAGACTGACTTTTCTTTGTTTTCTGTGTACGTTTCCTCTTTCCCTTCTTCTTGGGCTTGATGATGTGTAATGATGAAGGGTTAAAGATGGAATGATGTGTAATTCTTCTTTTCCTTCGTTGATATCCAGATCCTAGCATAGATTTCAGTTTATTTTTTGCTTTGTCTTGCAAAACGGATCTTGCTTCACCTATTCGTTGATGAAAGGATTCGTTAATAGGTTGTTTATCGACGATCACATCAGTAATAACGTTTGCTCCAGATTTTAATAATTTCTTTCCTACAGATTTAGCTCCTTGTTTTACTAATGGCATGACAGAAGGAAATAATCCACCAAGAAAACTTCCAATACCATGTCCAACTTGATAAGGGGATCCAACAGAAACGTTTAAAGTTCCAGAAAGAGCTTGTTTTTGTTAATATTGTAAATATGGATTATTCATATTTGTTTATGTTGACGCACTGGTCGAAAATGTAGTTTAACGCATACAGTTCCGAAAGTGAATGCCAGTAGAGAGCCTGTACTATCTCTTATATCCATTTTGATGTGTTCAAAATGCATCGTTTCTATAGGCACATGATGTGGAGGATTAAAGAATTGTATAACACTACTTCCAAATGTATGATTCACAGGATTCATATTTATGATACGTAATAATGGTGCTACTGTATCTCCAATAAATACAGATTGAATAATATCACAATACACATACATTGTAGATGGAAGTCCTAAACGTAAATTTGGAACGCTTTGGCCTTGCTGCATATCCTTTAAATCAACGTTTGGATCAAACCCCAACATCGCACTAACACTTGGTGATAATGCAACGTCTACATCTATGTCTTTATGAAGACGTCGTATAAAACAAGTATTACTCTCATGAGTATAGGAAATATGTAAATTTGTGAATCTGTTGTACGTATTAATTAATGTCAGTTAATTCTGATATGTCAGTGTAATGTACAGGAATAGTTATAAATTTCCATTCATCAATTTTTGCAGGTTTGTAAAAAAAATATTATTTTCTTTATTAATATTTAATATTGAATGAAAATAATGAATATCAACAATAGCCACTTCCCATTTTTCACGGAATTCCATTCTTTGATGAAGTTTCGTAGTGTATGATGTTAAGGTATTGTCAGGAAAATATTCCATAGCACTATTACTGGGAAGCGCAACGTAAAAATTTCCATCAGGTTCCATTGTACTTCTCGATCTTGCAGGTATCCTGATGCAAGTATCCAGGAATCGAAAGAGGAAGAATATCCTTTCCAATGAACAAGATATTTTTTTCTGCTGCCTTTTCTTCTTTTACGTATGATTTTATCTATGTAAAACGTCTTTGATAACGTCACAGGTTGTAATTCCTCTTTGTAAAATAATCCATCCAGTGGTTCCTTGTTTAAATCTTCAATTTCATAAACAGGCGGATCTCTTGGTGTTATCTTCTTCACTTTAAATATTTCCCAAGTCCAATTTTGCATATATCCTTTATCAAATGTACGTTTAGTTTTACTAATTCGTACTGTATCACCAATCTTAAGATGTTTTGAGAAATTTGGATTCTTCTTCATCTTCTTTATTTTATTATCATACTGATTTTGCCATACTTGCAATAGGTTATTTTGAGAAACATTTGCAAGTGGTATCTTTATGCTTGAATGGTAACCTTCATTGTATGATTTCACTAGAAGAGGTAATACATTTAAATATTTATACGTTTGATACTTTGTGAAATACTTCCACATTTCTCCTTTTAGAGTTCTGTTAAAACGTTCTACAATACCAGCTTTTATATCAGGATTTTTAGTTGTAATATGTTTTTTTTTGTTCTCCTCTAAGTACTTCTGTATTGTTTTATTAGTAAACTCACTTCCTATATCTGTTCGGAACGTAATTGGTTTTCTGTCTTTGAACACAATTTTCAATGCTTTTAAGACATTATTTGTACCTTTAGATTTTATATGGTACAGCCCATGCATATCGACTTAACACATTTATCACTAAGAATATAACGATATCCATCATTAAATTTATGAAGAGATTGAAGATCATTAATATCACTTTCCCTCTCATCATCAATGTTATTCACTACATAGAAAGCTCTTTTAAAACGACGACGTACAGGTTTGTGTAACGTATATGTTGTTTGTTGCAGTAACCATCTTCTTATACAATGTATAGGAATTTTCTTCTTTGTAGCTATCCACAATTTTTTAACAGTTGAAAACGAGGCAGCATGTGAAGGGTTGTAGTAAATCTTGCTTAAATGTTTGTTTACGGTTTCCACCTTGACCATACTGGACGTTTCCTTTTCCTTATAGGAGATACTACTTTTTCCTTTTTTTCTTCTTCTGCTTCTTCTTCGTCGTCTTCTCGAAACGATTTCAGAGATATTTTTTCCCTTGACGATGATGCTGTTGGTGATGCTTTAGTTCGTCGTAAAATATAAGACAAACGTTTTGGATTTCCAATAAATTCTTGAGGTGTGTTATTAGAAGATAAATAATTACAAAATTTCTCCCATCCCGGAGGATTTGTGTTTCCGGGATCGCGACACATCAGAAATTAAATCTACAATGTGAGATCCTTCTTGTTTATCACCTCTAATGTAAACAGTTCCTTTATTATCCCACATGATATTATCACCATGTTTCATTCTATGTAGTAGTAATTCAGCTCTTTTACGAAACATTTTGGGTATAGATAATAATATTTCTTATTCTACTTCAGGCTTCTCTGATTTAGTTGACGTAATCGAAAGTGTCGCAGGTTCTTGTTTTCGTATTAAATGTAAATATTTTTGAAGATTATTATTATATTGATTCCACTTTTCTTCATCACTAAGCGATGATAACTGTAAAATCTCTTGCATTTCTTGATCCAATTAGATTCACGGTTCTCCAGGGCTGATGATGCTGGTGTTTGTATACGATTAAGAACAACAGGTGGAACTAAAATCATCTCCTTTGCGTGTTCCATTGCACTAACAGAATAGTAAACTTGATAATGCACCAGTTAAAATAGGAGCTAATAATGCCGGTAGGAATCCACCCTGCTGCTGCACTAATAAATGCTTCTTTTCTTTTGGATGGAGTTTCCTTTCTTCACAAGATATCGAAGCGTCCTCTGGTATCGCTTTAATCTTTGCTTTCTATGTCTTTGTAAGAGGTACATTCCCTTTTAATACATTATAACAACATTCGCAAATATTACGAATCACTGAAGAGTCTGCATTGGCCACTATAGCTTTACGTAATTTAGGATTTGCTTTGCTCAGCGTACGAAGATCTCCGTGTTTTACTCTTGGAGACATATTGTCAGAATGAAGAAAGACAGTTTAAAACTATCATTATAAACATATCTTCTTCTATTTCGTTGGAACATAAACGTAATGATAAATATCATCAGGAAAGATATTTGTTTGAAAACGAAGTTCATCTGGCGTATCCTGTTTTAAATCAATAAACAAATATCCATATGGTAACTTTGTTGCGTCGTTAAAACTTTCTTGAAGAAATTTTGGATTCTCAGGAGTTAGTTGATAACTCAAATGTTTAATTTGTGATTTATCTCTTGGATTTTTAAATAATACGAGATAAGAACAATACAAGCTCATATCTCTGCTTCGTTTTCCCTGATGAAATATGTTTTGTGTAATAAATAGTATACTAAGATTTCTATGATGAGTACCCTTTGTAAAGAAATCAACTATATTGCGGTTCACTTCACACATGTGATCATCAATAATAATATGTGGTCCAGTTTCGGGTAAAAAGTCTTTTGTTCGAGGTAATCCTTCAATAAATTGTACTTTTGTCGAAATTTCTCTGTATGCATTTTGCCATTTTGCATAGTACTAATAAATATGACGAAACGATGTGTTAACCATATGTGATAAATTGGACAGGAATCGTATTACAAAAGAAGTTTTTCCACATCCACTTGGTCCGGCAACAATACATGAAAAGAGATGTTTTCACGTCGTATCCATGTTAAAGAGTATGATCATTCTTTCTTCATACGTATATTTATAAGGGCCTTATTACATTTCTTTTCTTTTGTTGGAAGTAGTGTAGCCATATGGAAGAGTATCATATGAATTTGGTATTCTACGTCGTTTAATATAATTTATCTTATAAATTTTTGTTTCTGGCATGCTGACGATAGTATGGTCTTTCCTGCGGCATTTTTTTTTCTCATTGGTAATTTTGACTTCAGTGGGACGAGATGATTCTTCATCTTCGGCCTCCTCTTCACTATCTATCATTTTCTTCATTACATCAAAATTTACGTGTTTTGAAGATTCATAGTTTAATGAAAAGCCCCGTATCTTGCATACTTGAAACTCCTTCTTCGTGCTGGGATCAAAAATACGTAACCCATAGTTCTTGGGTTCAGCCGAGACGTATTCTGAAATATAGGCCTCTTTACTATACTCGAGTACTTCGTTTGTTAAATAGCTTAAAAAGTCACCAGTTGGGATTGTAGTTTCACAAGGTTTTTGCGTATAAATGACTGAATCTGTATCAAAATACAATACTCTTTCTTGCAGTTCTTCTAAATACTTATACAATTCTAATTTTTCTTGTGCTGTTGTGTACGCGGCTATGACGAAGTTTACTGTTGGTAGTGAAACAGGAACTTTATCTGTTTATTGCCAATATACGTATATCATCATTTACTGGAAATATTTGATGAACGTCTATATCATGAAATGTTAATTTCTCATATAATTCCTTTGGATTATTAATAATGCTTACATGACCCATGTTCTCACGTTGTCCAAATTTTCCCCAAAATGAATTTAGCATTAATTTAGCTAAACTTCTAAGTGCTGGCTTATGTTGAATTTTATTTTCATCAAGACGTATTCCTTCCTTTTCATAAAATTGCTGAATGTACTTCTGCTTTAGTTCATGTTTCACACCATGGTGGCCATCCACTAGCTTCCGTTTTTGCTCTCAAGAAGATGTTTATGTACTCTGCAAATAAGACTCCACTTTTTGTTTCTTCATCATATTGAACATCATCATATGCCCAAATTTCATGAATATCTTTTATTTTGTATCCTTACTCTAATGTTTTTCTTACTTTATCTGCTACCCATGTACCATGTAGAACTCGGTCTTCATCGCTGTGATTACAAGATGACTGGCTTAATTCATCACAACATGTACGACAAAGTGGAAACATCAATCTATCACTTGTTTTCTGAGTGTAAGATGTTTTTTGGAGGTAGAATACTTAGTTTAACTAATCCTTATACTTCTTCAATGTTGGGAGTATTTGAATCTCCAGGCAATAGATAGTAAGATGACGAATTGGAAATTTCTTAGTCTTACAGATATACGGAAAAAGGGATATAACATCTTTGTATTGGATTGTTTCTCTTTCAGATTCTTGTGCTTTATGATACAAACGTATGGCATTTACACGTCCTCCATAAAAAGCGTCACGAGGATTTAATGGTGATTTCTTTGTATACGGATGATTACTAACATACTTCTTCATCTCTTCATTTCCTGCCAATTTTTTTTTTTTAAATTCACAGCCCCATATTTCATGCACTTCACAGCCAAAATGTTTTAATTTTTGAATTTTCTTCTTTGTTGCTTCATATCGAAATTCTATGGTATCTAGCATTGATATAGATGAGTTTATCTTTGTCGTTAGGGTAACAGTAGATACATCCATGGACATCCATCGCCCTCATATTCCCACACGTGTATTCTTCCTGTGTTGGGATCTGTCCATACACCATTTACTTTCATTGATGCAATTCGTTTTTCCTTACTACGAGCAGCATTGGTAATTTGTACGTTTCTTGTTTTTTTCTTCCCTAGCTATTCATTGCATTGCTTCAACTGATTGGACATCTCTCCACGATACCCTTTCTTTGGTCTGATACCAATCGTATTTTCCTTTAAGAAATTTCTTCGATACACCAAATTACATGCACTGGCGATTGTAATGCATTCAAGTAAGGGATTTACATTTGTTTCCGATTCAAATGTATTCATAAAGGAAATACATGCTTGGCGCAATACTTCAACATCCTGTACACAATATTTGATGAGTTCTTTCATTTTAAAGGTATCATTTCGATGTTCAGTATACCATTGGAGAAACTTGCGTCTTTCTTCTACTTTCATGGTATCTGCTCCATAATATTAAATGTCTGGAAGTGTACCTTCATATGTTTGGTTCTCACGTCGATTGAAAAAGTGTGGGAAATATCTTTTGCACTATTGAAGACCAAATGCACCACTTAATTTAGTTAAGGGCATAGGAAGAAAGCTTAGTGAATCAATGAATGTTACGTTCCCTATTTTAAGAGATAGAATTTTCGCTCCATTCATGATTACTTCTGAAGTCCAATTCATCTTTTCAACCATGGTTTTAATGATGAAATGTGCATCATAGCCCTTAGAATTATGGGCTACACATGTTACTGATTTAATGTTTGGACGTCGCTATTGAAGGTGTTTTAGAAAGTCTTCTATTACATTTTCTCCGTCAAATATATTTTCTCGTTTTCCACAAACGATACAATTATTTTTGATGTTATCTTCATAACAACGGTAACATGAATGTTGACTAAACAAGACATTAGGTATATGTTCATATATGTTTGCGTCCTCTTCTATTTTCGTGTATTGTGTACATTCAATATCATAAAATACAATCATAGTTTTCTTCTCCATGATAATTTTTTTATTGGCTTTTTTGATTTTCTTCTTTCTTTCACTTTCATTTAACATTCATGATTGGGTGGTACTATAGCATAGTAAATGTTGCAATAAGTTTCTCCACATACGTGAGAACCTTTTTCTTTTACTACATAAATTTTCAAACACTGGGCACAACATCTAACAATGGAACATAAAAGGCTTTCCATTTTGATACGGCGCTGACTTGTGATAATCATAGCATGACTGGCCATAAAATTCTCGATTACAATCATTGCAAGTAATATGGGATTCTTTAAAGTCACATGGTGGCTTCTAATGACGATTACATACAGCTGTACAATGTTTCAAATGTTCACGCTTTTTTTCATATTTCTTATGACAGCTTTCGCAATAAAACTTACAGCTAAAACATGCTGTCAAGCATTCAATAACGTTGTAATGGTTATCTATGAAGAGTAAGTAAAGGTGTTCTTTCATTATCGCTTGGTGGTGCTTCAAACATAACATCCCTTCCTGAAAATCCCCTATACACTGTAATTTTATAATTCTTTATGTATTCCTGAAATTTACGAATTTCACGAATTCACCACCATGACTGAGATCTACATCAGATTCACATAGGTGTTCTGGTTCTTTTTCAATTATATATTTATATTGTTTCACAAATCTGCTGTATTCAGCTTGATTTCTTCCCTTGTATTTTTTAATCCAATGGCAACGACGACTGCATGTGCTAAACACCTTGTACCTTTGTTCTGAAAAAGTACCTTGTAACAATACCACGTTTTGCCTTTACATATTCCTCGGTATTCATAACATGTTGTTTGAATCCACCTTGTCCTCTAGTCATGCGTACATGATGAAAATTCACGATGCAATCTTCATTTATAAGAAAAGCCGCATTACTTTGCAGTACTTTTTCTTAACTTGTCCATAGAACTTCTGCTGATAGATTTCTTGCTCCTCTGAACCTGCTTTTCTGAACGACAACCAAAAAGGGCGATGTCCTTCTCTCTCATTTGTAATTGTTATTCCTACGTAATCATGCTGGTCCACATTACGTAGCAAATAATCTATTAAAGCTCGTAGACTTGTTTCAATTGCAGTAAAAGGAATTTCACCTGCACGCACGGGGGCTAGCCGGAATCTTAACATTGTACCCTCCATATTGTATCTTATGTATTGTCTTCTCCGTTCTTCTATTATATGAAATCTATTGTTTCCATCATTACATCTGTTATTTCCAAATCCTACTTGCACATTTAAGTTTCGTTCTGCTACAAATACGGATAGCAACTCGTCCATTCTTTATTCTATTTCCTCTAAATCGATTTGTATTTCTGTATGTTCTGTATTAGCCTCTGCTAATATTTCCATAATTGATGGATATATTACTTCTTGTTGTTGTTGTTCTTCTTTTTCAGGATTAGGAAATAAATTGGTAATCCATTTTTCTAGCTCAGTTTCGTAGAACTCATCTTCTTCTGTCTTCTTCTCTTCCTCATTGTAAGTCTCCCCTATTATTTGGGAGAACGTTAGATTTAGCAATTCCTCTTTTTCTTCTTCTTCTTTTGTTCTTTCTTCGACGTCTTATTCTTGTTTTTGCTCCTTGTAACCATTTTTTAATTTGGGCAAAACGGTCGGATGCTTCCTCTTCTTCTTCTACTGTTATCATTCTATTACCTGCACTCTCCAATATTTCTAATAGTTCTTTTTCTTCATATTATTCTTTTTCTTCTGCAATTTGAATTTCACTAGCTGCATCTGTTTCTTCTTCGGTATTGTTGATCATCTCTTCTTCTTTTTCTTCTTCTTCTTCTATGAGTTCTTTTTCCTTTTGTGTACCTTTCTTCATTTCATCTTCTTCTTCCTTCCTTTCATGATGATCTTCTTCTATTCCGATTACGGCATCTATTTTTTTTAAAACTTGCGTCTATTTATTACGATCTCCTCTTCTTCTTCTTCTTCTATGTCATTAATAAATGCAGTAATCTCTTTTAATAACTCTTGCGTACACTTATTTTCCATTTTTACTCCCCAGATGTATATACGTAATGCAAAAAAATTTCCAATATGTATATGTAAATAGTGAATAGAGAATATAAGTATTATTTAAAATGGAATATAAATAAATAAAAGTGCTTTAAAAGAATATATGAATAAATAAAAAAGGGCTCTATATAAGTAATTAACAAAGAAATAATAATATCAGGAAGGATAAGGAAAGTCTAAGACACGTATTTTTATTTCTATTCAACCTAAAATAAAAAACGAAATGCATCTGGTTACTTATAACCATATTCCAAATAAATATAAACAGTATATATACATAGATTTCAATTTGTTATATGCAAAAAGCAGAAGGTTCAAGGGAAAAATAGCATACCTTTTAAGTAGTTAAAATGAATTGTAAGTTTTTTTCGTATTCCCTGGGAGTGAAACAAATGTATGTTCACAGTTTTCTTCAAGTGTGTTGTCTAATGTATAAAAGTTCTGTACGTGAATTTTATACTTATTCTTTCAGAGTTTCAGCGACCACGAAAAATATGTATTTGACACTAATATCGTCCGTTTTACAACGTAAGGAGCATATTTGTGGGAGGGTATGATTTGAATGATTACGAAAGCTATCACTTAACTCAGTATGATATTTTTATTCCGTAGCAAATACGGAAACTAAATTTAAAGGGCCATCCAATTCCCTTATATGATGTGTTATTGAGTTCAGAGTGTCATCATTGAACACAGAGGCCCCGAAAACTATTTATTTGACACTAATATCAACCATTTTAAATTATTTTTACGTGTCTCGATACCAACCCTGGAGACCCCCCAACTTCAACCCCCTTAAATGATGTGTTATAAAAGTTCAGAGTATCATCATTGAACACAGCGGCCCCGAAAACTATGTATTTGACACTAATATCGATCATTTTAAATTATTTTTACGTGTCTCGATATCAACCCTGGAGACCCCCAACATCAACCCCCTTAGATGATATGTTATTGAGTTCAGAGAGTATCATCATTGAACAGAGCGACCCTGAATGAGTGTTGTGGTTTGACCTCTCTCTCTTGTTTTATGGATCTCGGTTGTTCGGTGATAGAGCGTGGGGGTCAGAGGCTTAAAACCCTGTTCCCAACAAGTGAACTTTGTGATGAACAAACACCGTGTACGTGAATTTCCTTGCACTTTCTCCGTTCCAACATTTCATTCATTTCTCATCATCACCGTTTCCATTAGCATAACCGACATAACTGTGGGACGTAAAACTCAAAAATTTCCAATCGTGGAACGCAAAACTCAAAGATTTCCCATTAACCTTGTTGGCATAACCGTGGAACGTAAACTCAAAGATTTCATTTCATTGTTCAAAGATTTCATTTACAGACAGGTATGATTGATATTATCATAATTAAAACACATAATATACCTCGGCTTTTTATTATATTTTAACGTTAAATTATAAGTGATACGGCTTTAACAGTACATTCACTATCTGCTTTCCAGACATTTCGTACGTAAGCTGTAATCTAATTGCAATGCGAGTCAGAAAACATTCAAGAATTCCATCTTATCATTTTCTCATAATTCAACGTGGAAGGAGCAGAATCAACATACAGCTCTAGACATCCAACGGATCAAGCACGCACAAAGACACACTCACTATTACAAATATGAAGTGAAAAACAACGGACTAATACAACTTCTCTCTTTGTTCACAGCTTACACTCAAGTTTTAGCGTTGAACACCAACGTTTTTACCCGGGAGAGGATCCACACACGTTTACTCTTCTAACTCTGAATCACAAATGTTCTCTGTATAAAACACACACACACACACACAACACACACACACACACACACACACACACACACACACACACACACACACGTGTTTGTCTCAGAGAAATATGTGACAACAAGTTCGATCATGCCTACCATAATCGAAAACATATCTCGTTACGGTTTCAATTTATAAGATAATATCTTTCACATCAAGACTTGGGAAAGTCATGTTTCATTTTGTTTATAGAGGTATCTCTATGGGACTGTATTTCAATTCTAAATTTCGATGACGTAGTTTTTTGTACTATGGGAATATGTTATAGAGCAATATCTCATCACGGGTTTAACATAAGCAGCAAATTCATTTGGCATAATTTGATCTTTGATTTCTCTACATAAGTGATTTTAATTACTTGTCATAACAGACATCATCATGTGAATATCCATATAACACTTTTCACATGCAATACAACCGACCCTGCTGATTTGAGTATACAAATTTTTCATCCTACCTTTTTAAAACATTATGATATGCTATGAGAAGCTTCCGCTACTAGAACATGCTCAATCAATGCAATCCAATACGTTTTAAAACAATCTTGAATTGCACTATTTGTCTTATCAACTCAATTTCCTGAGAAGGTTCCAGACGAAAATTTTTCTACAGGCGTTTCGTGAGAATAAGACCAGGGCTAAATCCTCACGCTTTTGTGTATGAGTTTGTGTTTCGTTATGACACTCATATATTGTTTCTTATCCCACGTTTTTTAAAAAATGGTGAAATACAATATTTACCTTAGCAACTAAGGCCAATTTCGTACAATCTGCTGAGAAGCTTTGATCATTTGAATATCACGTATTCAGTTCATAACCTACAGGCACTTCGTGGGAATAGGACCAAGGGGCTAAGCAACACGATTTTGTATGGGTATGTGTTTCGTTATGAAACTTATATATTGTTTCTAATCCCACGTTTTTTTAAAAAAAATCATGAAATATAATATTTACCTTAGCAACTAAGACCAATTTCATACAATCTGCTGAGAAGCTTCGATCATTTGGATATCATGCCTTCAGTTCATAACCTACAGTCATTTCGTGGGAATAGGACCAAGGGGCTAAATCGCTTATGCTCTTCGGCTTTCCAGGAGGAGCAGGGGTGGCTGGTGGTCAAGTAACTAGACAATATAAGACAAGAAGACGAAAAAGTCATGTTTTATCTTGTTTCTACATCTGGTAGGCGTCCAAGAGTATACTTCCTTATTCTAGCATAGCAACATACTGGTTTAGGCCGGGTTAGGGCCAAAATTTGGCCAAAATTTTTCCACGCTCATGAACAGGGGGATATCTACTATTACAGGGAGGTAACGTAAAAATTAGGAATTAACATATAACATAAAATCTGAGAATTAACACAATCTAACCGAATATTAAGAAAATATAACTTTCCAAATCAACATAAACCACATGTCCGGTACATCTTACACTTTCGTTTGTAGCTTATAAGGTATATCTATTGTATAACTAACAATAATCACCTTTATAGTTCTCTGAAATTTAATGTAGGTAATACTGTATGCAAATATGTTGTCAGAGAACAGAAAAAAATTACTGGAAAATAAATTTTACTGAGAGGAATTAACATGAAAATTCTAACATGACTAAGTGCCGTCATAAATTATTATTGGTAGGTAGCTCTAAATCCAATTATTATTAGAAATTGGGAGAAGAAATGTTTTCGGCTCTTATGAAGTATTTACAGCAAAGCATAGGGAAGTACGCGCCGCCGATTTTGTTCATCAATTTCTCCCGTTCAACCTAATTTTCAATTATAAAATGATTATTGAAAAAGTGTGATATTCAAAGTCGAAATTTCGGAATATTAACTCACCGGAAAACCACCACCGATTAGCAATATTATAGACGATTAATTAAATCTTCCCCGTCTCATATAGCCTCCATGCCGAAAAGGACATTAACCTCAAAATCAGATGAAGATAAATATTCATTTAAAGAAAAATAACGCACGAAAAGGCGTGGGAAAGTGTGGCGATGAAATGTTCGGATTTCAAAGTGCTACAAACGATTTGAAAAACGTCTGTTGAAATGTAAAAACCTAAAATTAAAGATGATATTCTACAACAAAAGGAATAAGTTCCAAAGTTTTTAAACTTATAAGACTTCATATATAAAGGAAAGTGATGAACTTGTTACACATACTGAAGAATCAATCTGATTGTGTCTGCAAGTTTTCGCGTGTTTTCGGTTTTGACAAACTCGAAATCGTTCGTGCCGAGATCAATAAGTAAGTTGAAAGAGGCGCCACTTTTTCAACAAGAACAGTTCTTCTAACGTGGTCGTGTTTAAGATCGAACATGGACTTAGAACACAGGAGGATGCATTGGGAACAGGAAGTTATGAATAAATACAGAACCAAACCTGTGCACAGGACTGTATCTGCAACAAATAGGTCAGGAGTGAAAGAACCTTTTAAAGAAGATAGAAGACCGAGAAATATCTATGCAGATAAAATTCAGTATGAACAATATAAGATTTTTCTTTTACCGTAAGTAGAACATTAATGTTGGTATCGGTACAAATGTGCTATAATACCGTGGATACTCTGCTAACATTGAACATTGATCAGCCGTAAATGAACACGTGCACCAACTGAAATATTTACAACCTACACTGGTTATGGGCCCATTAAGCTTACTTTGGACGGTTTCAATAGTGAGTTTATTCTTCACATATACAATGTTCAACGTTATGTAATTAGCTAAAGATTTATGCGAAGTGCAAGTTTATATCCAGTATTCGAAGTAAACTGATTTTTTTTTCTTTTGGTGATGGTAAAATTGTACCGAACAGGAATATGTGTTGTAGGTAAGACGATCATTATATTTAGTAATTTGCAATGTTTAGTTGTAGGCGCGGAAATGGATTTATTGAAGAATATAAAGCAGTGAACAAGTGATAAAGACGCCCTTGTGAAAACGGAAAATTCGGGATCTGTTAGAATGTTATGAAGGAACTCTTGAAGTAATTGATGGTATATTACGGAAACCAAAAGCATTAGAAGAGGGTGCTTCAGAGGCTCCTAAGAAGAAATACAGGGGAAAAGCCGACATTTATCGGAAAGCCAATAGTTATGTGAAAAATATGATCACAAGTGCAGTGACTGCTGAGGTTTATGAGAAAATTACGGAAAAGGAGACCGCTGAAGAGATGTGGTTGTCACTGAAACAGTTATTTGATGCTACTTCTAAAGATCAGCTAATTAAAATAAGTATGGATTTATTGGCTTTTTCGTGGAACGAAAGTGAAGATGTTTCTATATATGTTGCATAATTAAATACTTCTGGATGGAACTTAATAGTATTTGGGGAACTTCAGTGTATGTATACGATAAGAGCAATTGCGCAAAAGACACTAATCGACTCTTGCTAGATCGTCACTAAAAGGATGAATGCTATCTAAGCAAGTTACGGTAGGAGCGCAGATCAGTGATCCGATCGGTAGCGAGGGTGTGTGTTAGCGAAGGTGGGTATAGAGATAAACGAGGATAGTGCAAACACTATATATGGCATCAAATTACCTTACATGTTGAATAATGTATTTGTTTGTTACTAAAAACGTTATAGGTAATATCCTGTTTTTTATTGCTTGTATATTTGTGTTCCAAATTTAGGGTTAATTGCTGTATCGCCGGACCAGTTTTAGGAATTTACCGGGTAAATTGGTTAATTTATTTTGATTTCTGACGAAGAATTATTGAAAGTCATATGACGGGAAAAGTTAGAATTAAGGAAGTGTCTATTATTGGTTGTTTTCGATGTGAGCGGCATTGCATATGGAGGCGGAAGGGACTATTTGGCGGAGAGATACACTTAAAATGATTTAGTGCCAGATAAGGCAGTGTGGAAATGGAGTGTATGTGTCAAAGTTCAGACACTCGTATCGAATCACAGAGTTCAGACACTCGTATCAGAGTTTTATCGAATTATATCCTAACTAAATGTAAGTTAACCAACCTAACCTGCTAGGTGGCCACTACGACAATGTGTTTCTGCAAACAGTGCAGACAAAGTATTTTATGCTAACTAGTGGATAGTTATTAGTATCAATCCATGTTTTCACTACAGTCGCTTGCGCGCATACACGCCGTCGCTGACGCGCCTGCTCCTTTCAGATGCACTTGTGCAATATCGTGTGGGTCCACTAACTTCGCCCTTTCCCGCCTCTGGTAGCATTTGTGCTTTATAGTGGCCACCTAGCACAAGTTATTTATGTTTATTGCACTGTAATTTTTACGCCTTACCTATATCCGGACTCCATATTTATACGAGTATACTGGTTTTTTATTCTAAAGTGTAAAAGTTTACACGTATCTGTTTTCAAGATAAATGACTTGTAACTTATCCTAACCTAAGCCCCCTCAAGTTTCATACCTACAAAAAAGCAGTAAAAACATCAAAACGTGAGTTTTACTATCCGAATCCATAGTATAACTAGCAACAGTAGTAAGAGTAGAAGTAGGAACGGGTTAGAAGCCCCGCAGGGGTTCATTGGGTTATGTTTTTGACATAAAAATGGGCACGCTGCTGAATCATCGAACCTTCTGCGTCTTGGAAATAGTACCCACTTCCACATATCTTTTCTCGTATTAAACATAACTTCACTGCCAAAGTTACACACCTAAACAACACATAAGAACTCCAAATTATCATTTCTTACCTCATTTCCCTGTAAATTTTCCTAATTTTTATATAAAAAAACGGAGGGGTAACTCTAAACTTAATATAATGTTATCTAATCTAATGTAACGAAATGTATTTTTTTCTTATGATTTTCGTGTGGTCCGACGATACAGAACAAATGCTCAAATTAACATAATACATTACTAATGTAAATTTCACAATTATGTGAACCTCTTAACGCTCAGACATTTGTCGTTGCGCAGCATGAATTATCACATTGACTTCAGATACTTTACTTCATATACTATGGTTAATAGCTACCTTATAGTAAAGTCCGCGGAAAAGGTTCTAGATTCCTGGTCAACCATGTAGGTTAGTAGCTGGGTTGATTTTTTCTGTACTAAAGTTTATACATTTAATTTACACAGTACTGCTGAGCGAGCGTTAGCGAGTTAAGAAGGGTTAGAGTCCTGCAGGGCAGGTTGATTTCTGTCTTTATTACTGATCAATGGGAAGGTGACCAGTAATCTAGAACCTTGCCAAGTCCGCGCATAACAGGTTCGACTTTCATTAATATATTTTTACGTATCTATGTATTTGGGATGTCTTCAGGTAAGAAGAAATCATATTTCGATTAGTAACACATTAGTCTGTTAAAATATTATTAAAAATTTGTTCTGTAAATTTTACAAATCTATGAATGTGTGCAGTAAATGTGCACCGGAAATTCTAGTGAAAATTCGCTTACATTTTTTAAAAATATATACACATCAAGTAATTACTTACGGTGGTTACTGCATGACTTATTGGTAGAAGCACGATAGCAGCAATCAATTCATATCATCATGCCTGGTTTTGTAAAACACATGATTTCATTGTTTCCGAGTTTCGATCAAGACAGGGGCCGCGGTGGCTCAGTGGTAGAGCGTTCACCTCTGGTGCTTGAGGTCCTGGGTTCGATCCCCGCCCCCGCCAAGTGAACTTTGTGGTGGACAAACACCGTGTGCGTGGGTTTTCTCGGGGTTCTCCCGTTTCCTCCCACTTTCTTCATTCCACCATTTCATTCATTACTCATGATCACCGTCTCCTTTAGCCTAACCGGCATAATCGTGGGACGTAAAACAAAGATTTCATTTCATTTTTTCGATCAAGACAATGAAGAAAATAGACATGCTCAAACCTTGTCTTCTGGGCGCTGCAGTTCCTTTCCGGAAATAATTAAGCGTGTTTATTTCGCAAATTGATAAGTATAAATGAAGATTGAGAGGGAGGAGTTCACTAAACCAGTTATTATCACTAATAGTTGAGTTACAGAATATTTTTTTTTTTTTTTTTTTTTGTGAATACACCTCATTTTATTTTGAACATTAACCTAAGTAAAAGTTCCTGGCGTACGTATTGATTCCCTTCTTAGTGGGAGGGTGCGCTTTTAGTATATGACGAGTTTGTAGCGGGTTTATATGTAAAAATATTCGAAAGCGATTGATATTAGTGTCGAATTCATAGTTTGGGGCTTTCCCACTTTTGTGCTGTTTATGAAGCGATTTTTATGAAGATAGTGCTGAGTGCATGTATTTGTTGTTCATAAGCCATTAAGCTTGCTTTTAAAGTAAAATATATATTGTTTTTCTGTGTGTTAATAGTGAAATATGCCGAAGAATACACGAAGCGAGAACACCGGCACTCCAAATGCACGGTCATCCCAAAATGTAAAAGATGATCTTGTGAAACAGATTTGTAGTGAAGTGAAATCGGCCGTTCAGTCTCCAGAGGTAACGAAGGTCATTGTAGATTCCATTATTGAAACTGTAATAAAGGTGGTTATTGAACGTTTGGAGGAAACTATGAAATTTAATTGTGATGAGGTTAGCGATCTGAAAACAAATATGCACAACATGAAGACTGAACTTAAAAAACGTGACAAAACAATTGCCGATCTAAGTGACAAAATTGTAGAACTGGTGCAGTACCAACGGAGGAATAGCATTCGAATTTTCGGTTTACCGGAACGTGAAGGAGAAGATACGGATGCAATTGCTTCGTCTCTGTTTGCAGATCGTCTTGGAGTCAAACTTCAGAATTCTGACCTGTGTCGAACACACAGAATTGGCCCAGTGGTTGCCGGTAAGAACAGACCTATCATAGGGAAATTTACAAATTACAGAATCAGATCATTGGTATTTAGAAACAAAAGGAAGTTAAAGAATTCAGGTATTACAATCAGAGAAGATCTTTGTAAGGCTCGGCTGCAACTACTCAAAAACGCAACACAGAAGTTTGGTACAAGGGACGTTTTTACTCAAGACGGTAAAATAGTTGTTGTGAAAGGGAAGCAGAAGCACTTCATAACCACTGTAAGTGAGCTAGAAGCCATTTAAACTCAGCGTAGTGTACTCTGTCAACAGCAAATGTGGGACGAGTTTCGTCTATTTGTGTTATGTTGATTAGTCTACTGAACACTTCTCTTAGTGACTGCTTCATTATGCTTTGTACAATACAGTCTTACGATATATTTGTTAGTGTCCATTGTGTTTTTGTATATGTCAATATTCAGGGGTGTACTTGTAGAGAAATTTCTGTTTTTGCAAAACGTAGGTTACTTATTCTCTATGGAGGTGATGGATCAGATTTATATTTCTGTTTTTCAAAGCCTGAGACAAAGGTGGGTACCACTCTAACTTTAAAGGGTTTACTAGTTGGTACATTATCGCTATATTGTAGTTGTATTGTAAGAAAAGTGTTTAACAATAATTATGAGTAACGTAGATATAGTACAAGGGAGCATTCATGACCACTGGCATGGTGCAAGGGAATATTTAAAAACTAGTATCAACAAAACTTTTCAGGAAAGGTTTGAGTTTACGTCAGGACAACAGTCTCAATTTTTAATTATGCATGCTAATGTTCGTTCCATTTTACCTAAAATAGATGAAATACGTTTATTAATGTTAGAATCACAGTGTGCTATTTTTATAGTTAGTGAAACGTGGCTTGACAATTCAACTGATACAAGGCTCATTAATATACCTGGCTACTCCATTCTTCGGCAAGACAGAGAACATCTTGCTGGAGGAATTTTAATGTATTATCTTGAAAATTTGGATGTAAAACTGTTTGAAACACCTAACACAGATCAAGTAGAATGCCTTACGGTAATGGTGAAAATAAATTCGCTACGCATAGGTATCGTATCAATGTATAGACCACCAAATATCCCCTACACCAAACTGTCTATTCTTGAGGATCTGATTACATATGTATATCCACAAGTTGATTGTCTTTATATAATAGGTGACCTCAATTGTGATCAGCTCTGTCTTGACAAAGCCGAAACAAAATATTTGAACCGTATCCTGAATATGTTTGGTTTTGTCCAACTCATTAAAGAACAAACCAGAATAACAGAGTTCGGTGAATCATTACTCGACCTCATTATTACCGATAAAATTGACATGATAGCATCAAGTGGCGTTAGTCCACCCATTGGATCATCCGATCACTGGGTGACACATGCTATCTTAAACATTAAAAAACCGCCAAGAAAGTCATTTGATATTATTCGTTATCGCAACTTTAATATATTTAATCAAGACGCATTTCTACAAAATGCTGAAGCCTTGAACTGGAAACAAATTGAATCTCAGGAATCTATAAATGCTAAAGTTAATTTTCTTCAGACTTCTTTAAAACATCTGTTTGATCAGCACGCGCCAATAAAAACAGCTAAAGTTTCGAATAGCAAATTGCCTTATGTGTCTAGTAATACGAAGCTGCTAATGAAAATACGCGACCGTGCGCTCCGCAGGTTCAAACGCACTAAGTTGAAGCAACACTGGGATGAGTATAAAGAGCTTCGTAATTTTACTACGGCAGTTATTCGACAAGAAAAGATTGCGTATTTTTCCTTTCGTGTAAATAACGCTAAAAACAATAAAGACACTTGGCGTACGTTACGTAATTTGGGAATAGGTGGAAAAAATTCATCGTTGAACCTCCCTGAAGAACTAAATTGTCCTGATGTCATAAATCGTCATTTTGCTAAGGTTTCCGACATCTCAGTAACAAGTGACGATACATTTGATAAACAAATAAATCGGTACAGTTCACTGAAACACACTGCTTATGGAACTCCTTTCATGTTAAGGCCTGTTCATGAACATGAAGTTAGAAGAGCAATTGTTAACATTAAATCCAATGCAGCGGGTTTTGATGAAATAACCCCACATATGCTTAAAATAGCTTTACCTGTTATCACATCTCCCTTAACTAATATTGTGAACTACTTACTCCTTATCGAATGGTAAATTCCCTGATCCCTGGAAACTAGCTAAAATTCTGCCATTACCAAAGAAACCTTGTATTAAATCAACTAGTGACCTTCGGCCAATAAGTATATTGCCAGTTCTTTCAAAGGTAATTGAAAAGTTAGTGCTTCAGCAAATGATTTCATATATTGATAGCTCTGGCATACTTCCATGCGAACAATCTGGGTTTCGTAAATTTCACAGCACTTCTACTGCTTTGTTAGGTATTAAAGATAATGTGCTTCATGCACTAAATGACAAAAATGTGGTCATACTAGTTTTATTAGACCTCTCAAAGGCATTTGACCTTGTACAGCATGGTGTTCTCTTAGTAAAAATGAAATACTATAACTTTTCAGTAAATACCATAAAATGGTTCGAATCTTATCTACATAAGAGAAAACAGCAAGTTACTTTACGGAGTTCCTCTCATTATATAATTTCTGAAGCTGCTGTACTTGACAGAGGTGTTCCACAAGGCTCAATTTTAGGGCCAGTTTTGTTCACCTTATACACTGCAGATCTGGTATATGTTGTACAGCATTCAAAGATGTACTGTTACGCAGACGACACTCAATTGTTTATAAAAGCCTTGCCTCAGGACTTACCACAAGTTGTTCGACTCCTTAACCAAGATCTTAAGGCTATCAGTGACTGGTGTATTGATAACGGTCTTATTATTAATCCCTTAAAATGTACTTATACTGTTCTAGGTTCCGCTAATCAACTTAATAAAATTGCTCCGGACAAATTAGAATTACAAATAATGGACTCAAACATTAGCTATTCACCTTGTGTAAAAAGTCTTGGAGTACAAATTGATGATAAACTTTCTATGAATAATCACATCTCTACTCAGTGTTCAAAAGCTCTAGGAATACTAAGAAACTTGTACAAAATACAAGACTGTCTGTCCAAAGATACCAAGCTACTCCTGACACAAACGCTGATACTGTCTTTGTTTGATTATTGTGATGTTGTGTATGGCCCGCTTCTAACAAAAAGCAATGCCATTCTGATCCAAAACGTACAAAATTCATGCATCCGCTTCTGTTACAACATACGAAAATTCGATCATAGTTTGCCTATTCTGAACAGCAATAGCATGCTGACAATGTCCAGAAGACGACATTTGCATTATTGCTCTCTCATTTATAAAATTCTTAAAACAACACGTCCCGCGTATTTATACAAGAAACTGCTAGGTCAACTATTCACACTCACTTAACACGCAAAAGAAATACGTTTGATATTCCACATCATAGACTCAAGCAAACCACTGCGGCATTTTCAGTATTAGCACCAAGGTCATGGAATGCTCTACCAAATGTAGTAAAAGAAGCTAACACATTTAATTCTTTCAAGAAAATGTTAAAAATTTATTTACTCGGCCAACAAAATTTAAGTTCAGGTACATATGATTTGTATTCTATCACTTGAACCACGTAAATGAAATCAGACTTGACTTTGTACATATTCTTTATTAAATAATCATGCATTGTAAAAATATTTCATCACCCTCCTCCCTGCATTGTGAATCACAAGCATAGCTTATTTTGTCTCTATGTTATTGATTGGTATGTTTTTGTTTTCATGTTTGTATTTGTATGCTTTTTTTTCTTTCTTCACTTGTACTTGTGCGTGTGTGTGTGTTTTGTTAAAAGTACCACTTTTCTCTTTTTTTTTTATCATCTTACTGTATACCTGTATTTTTCTTGCATGTAACCGTATCTTTTGTACTCAGTTGATTGTATGTTTTTTGTATAACACAATGTACTTCCTTGACAAGGGTTAGGTGGTAGAGCAGCAATATGCTGAACCTCGCCCGCTTGAATAAAGCCTTTTTCAATTCAATTCAATTCAATACTGAAGTGAATAGGAACTGTCCCGAACCTGTTCAAGTCTAAGCTTAGCCCCCATCCATGTGTTGGCGATGAAAATTAAAATATGCAAACTCACTAAGATTAGCGTATAACTCATACTTTTCGGGGTCTCTAGATGATAAGTGACAATCTCCAATCTGTCAAAATAGTGTTGCTTACAAGACGAGAAACAAAGTTTCTTCGCCTCGTCTCGACTATGGAGGACTTATTTCTCGTCTGAATTATCGAAGAATTAGTTTTCGTGTAATCTCAAGATTTATTCGGATTGTTTTGCGAATTTATTTATACCCTGATTTTTCTTAATTTCATCCACAATTTACGAGATTCCCTCCTCATCACGAGAGGTTTATGAAAAGTGTAATATAACGAAAGTTTAAACTATCTTAATTTTTGTAGCAGTAGTGTGGCCAGGGAGGCTTCGGGCTGTACATCCCTTTCAATTCCTGCATTATTTTTTTTTGTCAAAGTTATACGTAGCCACCTTAAAATTGTCACAGATAATACCCTATTGTATTCTTATTATCAGTGCACTGCAATTTTTATGTATTTTATTGTTATTTATGATGTAAAACCTGTCTAAATGCGCTTGCCCTTTCTCTATTGAAAGTATTTTAGCAAAACTAAGTTTGCTTGAACAAGTCATTGAAGCGGTGAAGGAATATAAAGGCTAAAATTTGTAAAAAAAAAAAAAAAAAAAAAAAAAAAGAATTCCGAAACAACGTTTACGGAGAAGGGTGCCGGACCACCCATTGTCTTGCGTGGTATTCTATACTACTGGTGCGAAAAGAAATAACAGTTTTCAGTTTTTAACACTAGAACTACCAGAAAATTAATTATACAAGAACTACCAAAGGGTTCAGTTTGACCCCTTGTGTTTTAGAGGTTTTTAGGTTGAAATTTAGTGTTCCTTTGGCAATCAAGACTTGATGTGACTTGATATAAAAATTAATGTGCTTTATAGAATCCACATTAGATTTAACCATGCTCTCCCACGCCCAAAATGTTGGACAATATGTGAATAAATGTACACTTGAATCTTTTAAAAATACAAACTCAGGAACATTTACTATACAATAATTTACGCATTTATTTTAAAGTATTAGATGAGAACATATAAACGAGTACAAGTTTCAAGAGTAAATCAAAATTTTGATAATAGTATTATTTTGAGGCATATAGGTATTAATTTCAATGCATTGATTTCACTACATGTCAGGATTTAGCACTTCTTCCTTTCTCCGGTGGAAGCTGTTGATGCTGCTGGCAAGTCTTTCAAAGCACGCTTTTGTCTCACTTTCTCAGAATGTTCCATTCTCAACTTGAAAAGACAGAACTGCTCCAAATTTCTGTCTACCATTATGCCTATTTGTAATAAACTTGTATAAGATATAAGATTTTCTGGCGGCCAAACCAAGTAGGTTATAAAGGAGCTATACCGGCCATTTAGTTCTAACAGCCCTCACAGAATATTTACTATCCATCTGGTCTACAATGTCTACACCAATTTATTGTTGATTGTAAAACAAAACTTTCAGTTTTCTTATTTTCGTGACCACTCATTACATGTACGTTATTGTGAAGGGTGCTAAATATCAGTACTATTTTGTTTTTCTTGCATTGATATGTGGTGAGTGTGATATCATCCACGGTTTTGAGTAGTCTGGTATACAGATCTTTATTATGAAAACGTACGGAAGCTAGAACTTTTCTCCTGTTGCTTGGGACAGTACGAAGCAAATTTATTGCGATAATTTTTAGTTCCCTTGCAACATGTAGAGACGTAAAAATGTTGTCTCAAGTTACCTGCAATCCCACGTTTCAAAAGATGTAAAACTACATGTTTGGGAAGAAGGATGTTCGTTGGCCTCTTTTAATCTTTTCCTACATATGGAAACCTATTTACTATATATTTGTTCTTCACTTCAATAAGCATCCAAAATTTGTCGTCATAATTATTCGGCTTGCTATCCATGAACTGAAGAAATGGACCGCGAGATTTCATTGGAAGGAGCAGGTCACCAATAGTGCAATAAGTATAAAGATTTAGCTTCTTTGGGCAGGAAATATACAAAACCTGTTAGTTTTAAGTCTTTGGCTTCTCTTAGATTGAAGATAAATTTTATAAAACTCATTATTTCTTCAAACCTGTTTCTGAGCCTAACATTCCGAAAAAAAGCTGTAGCCCAAGCTTTCCAGACAGAAACACTTTACACTTAACGCTTTTCATCCTCATTGCTCCACGGAAATACAGGAAGACAATAATTGTATCAAACTCGACAGAAACTGACCAGTTGGGATCATCTAAAACTCGACGGGCCTCAACTTCTGTATACTTATTTATATTTCGCAGTAGAGTATTGGTTACAATCAGTCTAAATGCACTTACACAAGCATCATCCATATTACGCGTAACGAGTGATGTGGGTTCTGGTTTGATACGAACTATATAATGTTTTTGTAATCTTCCGCATGTCTTATTTACATTAACTATCGTCCACACAGTCGGATTCGGAGTTCACTAGGTCTACCAGTAATTTCTGTTGAATTCCCTTGCTCAGAATCTTCACTTGTATCATTATTACTAGAATCAGAATCAGTATATTTGACTTCTTTGTCATAACTACTGGAAATCACTACCAAAAATCTAATTTTTTAAGGTTTGTAACATCTTCCTTTAGAACCCAGCTCTTACTGTCCTCATCATCAGAAGTACTATCGTCAATATCCTGTACCTATGCTCGAAACTCTGTTGTGCATGTCGTTTACCACTTGAAGACTCAATCATTCGCAAAAAGTGAAACACGTTCTTCAAAATAACCACCACAATTCAATGGTTGTTCACAATTGTTTCGGGGACATAAATATTACACCTTGATAAAAAGTAAAAACAAGAATCAAAAAATGCATTTTTTTATCCATGTAAAATAAATCGGAAGTGAACTTTGTGGTGGACAAACACCGTTTGCGTGGGTTTTTTCGAGGTTCACCCATTTCCTCCCACTTTGTTCATTGCACCATTTCATTTATTTCTCATCATCACCGTCTACTTTAGCCTACCCGGTAAAATCGTGGGACATAAAACTTAAGGATTTCATTTTCATTTCCAAAGTAAATAGGTATGTGTCAAAATGACCCCTCTGGTGTCAAAATGACCCCTATGTGACTATTTTTGGTTTTTAAAGAAAACCAAAAATAATTGAACTATGGTATTTAGGATATAATCACACTGGTTACAGAGAAGAAAAGTGGTGCCATATGTTTTGCATATACTAATTAAGGTTCAAATTATAGAATGATCAATTACAGTGAGGGGTCAAAATGACTCCTTTGGTACTTCGGCAGAGATTTTTGAAAAACAGCGAAAATTAGAGAAAATTAGTTTCGTTTTTTAGAGAAAATTGTTTCGAATTTAAAAACTGTTGCGTTTGTAACTGAAGCCGATTTTTAATAGAAAACCAAACTGTTTTTAGTAGCAAAACGAGCCGGTTTAAAACCAAAAAGGTTTTGGTGAATTCGGTTAGTGTTGAAGATTGTGGTAAAAAAAAAAAAAAAAAACCCTTCAGAGTAGACTTGCACGGCAGTTCAGAGTTGTTCATGTGCCCAGCGTAGCTGATATGTTGATTTAGCATATTAACATAAGTACTTGCAACCCTTGTCAGATTTACTCTCACTCAAATATTAGTGTATCGAAAACCTTTTTATAATGAAGCTACTTTTGCAGTAGATACACAAAGAAAGTAAGACTGACTGTTATAATAACAATAGAGGTATGCAAACTTATTCTTTATCAGTTAAACTTCTTACGATAAGGTAAGTTTTGGCAACATGAGCTCAGTTGTTGCCACATCGCCAGAAGCGGGATGACAGTTTTGATTCATTGTGTTCTGTGATAGTTCAATGGATTTTGTTGCGGGCGTATTTCCGTTTTGTTTTATTTTATTATTTTCTTGTTGTAGTTATTCCGTGTGTTGTCTGTTATTGTTAGTGCTGCTATTAGTTATTTTTTTGTTTAACTGCTATAGTGCTATCTTTTTGAGAAAGTGGCTGAAAATTCCCACATTGTTATAAGAAGCAAAGAAGGGAAAATTCTTTACACTGGTAAAAAATCATGCTATTAAATGTTTATTCATATTTTCCAAAGCAGGCAGTGAAGCTGGAGACAGAGTTTTTCCTTAGGTGTCAGGGCACCTCTGGAAAGAGGGGGGGGGAGTATAGTCATTTATACCATGACTGAGAGTGGGTTAATTCCTGAAGCTAACCCCGTCTTTCGCAGAACAAAAACACGTGATTACCACGTAGAATTAGATGCAGAAGAGACATTTCCAAGAAATGCCCTTCCAAATGTACCATCAAGTTCCGTGGTTGTTATAGATAATGACCCCGCACACTCAATTAAAGACGAAAAAATCCCTACGAAATCATGTACTAAAAAATAAATTGTAGAGTGGTTAAAACATAAAGGTGTTGAATGTGATTTAAGCTGGAACAGATTTGAAATAATAGAAATGTTAAATAAAGTTGCTTCTAACATAGAAGACTTCTACAGAATAGACAGCATTGCAAAGGAAGCTAGATATTAAATTTCTCGTCTCCCCCTTATCATTGCGAACTCCCTCCCACTGAACTTGCGTGGAGTAAGACTTGGGTGTTTCTTGCCTCCGGAAGTTGATTACGTATGGTAAATAATTACACTTCCTTTCGTATTATTATTATTTTTAAATTTGCTTACCGCTGCACTGTTTGGTTTGTGTTCTCGTTGTTTTATTTTCTGAAATTGGCGTCATACTCATAATAAGTGGCAACATCGAGCTCGTTGAACGTCATTTCCGTTTTATAATCTTCCTAGGGGGGGGGGGCAGAGAGTAGAATTTGTAATCTTTTCCCAGTTCTAGGGATGTTTCTAGATAAGATATGTTTTTAGTTTTGATGATTGAGTTTAAAATTATTTCACCTATCATTAATTTATTGTGTGGGAAAGAAATTCAATACGTATTCAAAGAACATACCAATTTATTTTTCTTTCTTCACGTTGATTTGATTTTCAGTTTAGAGTCTCTTATCAGGAGCAAGGCTATATGAAACGTGAATTTCCAGCTTAACATGGGATCCGAACCACACAAACAGCAGCAAAAGGGATTTCTACTTACAGATGGAGATTCCATCTATATTTCGCATTTGTGTTTATCCCTGTAGAACCTCAAAGCCTTCCTCTCCATCTTTTCATTATTATATTTGTTGAGTTCATATGTGCCAATTCTGATCCGATTGCGATAAATTTCAGCATTAAGGGCCTTCATTCTTTTTTGAATGTGTATCACGCGAAAATAATACCGCTTTCGTTCCTGTTTCATTTGATTTGTTTGTCTTAATTTCATGTCTTTTACTACCTACTACATTGTGTCGTTTTATTGTCATACCACCCCTTGTAGTTTCTTCACAATACAGTTCTAGGAATAATGAAATTAGAAGTAAATTAAAACGGTAAATCAACTGATACAGTGTATAGAGAAAGATTCAAGTCGTCGCAGAAGGAAGCTGCTTTACAATTACGATATTTCTTTAGATCTTAGTATGAACTGTCGTAAACACAACACGAAATGCATACTAAAAATGTATGTTAATACATATATTAGCAAGCTTTACATACCAACGGAAAAAGATAATAGAATCTCACGGTACAACAAATTACTACAATTTGTGAACTCCTATAAAATTATTTTTTAAGTTGAAGAAAATATAAATAATGATTTCTACATAGTTTGGTTCAACATAGTTCATTTAACAACAACAAAATACCACCTAATATAGTTGCAACTAATTTAACTCTCATTACTAAATTTCGTAATTTATTTAGAAATAAATTACAATTCGAAAATAAATAAATATTATAACATTTTAAGGTATAGGACAATTTCTGACTGAAGTTTACAGAGATATCTAAGTAAAATTAGTGTATCGCGAAATGTTTACTTAACGTCGCACGGAAAAAAAAATTACATTATGTAAACAGCGAGAAGAATATCCAAAGAATACTTTCACTCGTATATATTGCATTATTCTATTACACGATTTTCAATTCGTAGATACTTAGCACTGTCATTGACTCTCATTACATTCGATATATCAGTAATCTTGAGTGATGGTTGTGTGTGTTGAAAAACAACATAGTCCTGATATTTTAATTAACTGTTCGTATTTTACCAACATTGTAAATGTTGTTATCTTAATTTTCGGCGTAGAAATTGGATATGTGTCACTAAAGAACTAAGTGTATTTACTTTATGATGTATTTAGTTTCACAGCGTCTTAACATAAATTTTATAATACGTGAACTTCAATTATGGAAGGTTATTCAGACGATTAGTTCAGTTATACGGATACACTTTAATTAAACAAAGACTCTTAATATTTAACTTAAATTATTACTGGCTTTATTTACTTAATTTTAAATTTAAAAAAAAAATACTTAGTAGTTAAATCTAGTTGCACATTTTAGAAGGATCACATGTATTAGTAAATTTGCTTTATACGGTTACTGAGATGGATAAATGGAAATAAGACTTTTTCTTCTTTTTTTGGTCTACCTATATATGAATGAAAATTTATTTAATAACCAATAATACCGGATAAAAAATTGTAGTAAATTGATTGGAGTTGTGTTGAAAAGCTACCAGTCCGATCGTTCTGCGTAAAGTTTGGACTCAAACTTGAAAGGGGAACAAAGGATTACCGTTAAGCTCCTTGTGAAACAAGATAACAATAATCATAATAATAACAAAAATTGAAAGCATAGTGAGAAATGCACATGGACATACTTGCATGTACATAGTACAAGTTTTTAGCGACATACACGTTTCTAGAAGGTGAGATCGATTAGGGACACAGCTATCTTTGGTTACTGACACACACACAGAGTATCAGATGTGATCACAAGTGACCAAAGAATGTGTGTGTATACAGTGATTGAAATGGGTTGACTAGATTAAAGTTATAACATCAATGATACAGGAGACGTGGATCTACAACTTCTGTCAACCTCACGCCGCGAATAGAACCCGGCTTTTCGCTCCGAGTATTTGTGACTAACAATATAGCTACGAGGGGGCTTGTGTTGGTACGATTATCGGAGATCTGAACGTTGAAACACCTGTGATGAACTTGTGAGGAAAAAATCTCTCGGAGCACCAAAAATATAACAGTCAGAATTATATGTGCTCATGTTAAAACGCATCGAAAATAAAACGAACTCGTAAAAAATTGTAATAATCTGCAAGGAACATTCTTTTTTACCCACGACCCTAATATTAAACAGCAATCTATCCAGGATAATACACAGACTTTACCAATTAAAAAAAAATACACGAATTACGTTAAAATTTTAAGGAAATGCGGTTTCCTTTCTCTGACATGCATGAATGTGTCATATATCATTCGGTTCCTAATAGAGGTACAGTCAATCAGCACAATTTGAAAATTTGACAAGACTTAAGGAAAAATATGAAGAAAAGATGCTTCGATGGTGTTAAAATGAATGGTTTTCTCATCAACACATTGGAGAAACTCCTAAAGTTATGCTTCTCAGGCAATTTTTCATGCGTGAAACCATCACCCACATGGAAGTTCCCGTCTCCAGCAACTTTTGCATTATCTTACTTTCTGCTTCTCCAGAGACAAAGGAACTCAAGGGGATTTGATTTGCCTCAGTTAAATATTCCAGAGCATAAAGAGTAGATTCTGTATCTCAACTCCCATAAGGAGTGCTCTTACTAACAGTAGAAGAAACAAACGTAGAAATATGTGAATGACAATGAGGACTCTTTGGGACCTGATGATCCGGCGATATAGGAATCCAACAAGAAAGATAAATTATGAGTCTTCCCTTTGTTTGGGAGGGAGAGTTTGCGACTTCTCTAATTTCAGTGGTATTAAAATAACAAGGATGGCAGGTATCTCTCCAAATAACAATAGCGAGTATAAGACTGTAATAGAAAAAAGTAATCGGTAAAACACGACTTCTGTAATATACTTGTCCCGCTTAAGTCTAAGGAAAGACCTCATTAGAAACAGGAAGCATTTTTGAAACTTAGAAGTGCGTAACAAAAAGAACCAGGGAAATAAAATTAAAAGTACTTAGAAATAAACTTTCCCACATACACACGCATAGTGATGGGCAGTGGGAATATTCCCGGTGGGAAGGAATTTAAAAAATGGGAATATTTCCGGGTTTTTTCCCTGGCCTATAAATTCCCGGAAAGGAATTTATTTTCATTTGTTTATCTTCCAAATTATAAGAACCATATGACAAATTACTTTATTTTAATATAATATGATTTACTTCTAGATTTCAAAGAATTTGGAGGTTAAAAACTTAAAAATTCTTTGACTGTACTTTATATAACTACTATTATGATTTTTTGTTTCATTTTCATTTGCACTAAAAAGTAAGATAATTGTAATAATAATACTAATATTGGGGGGCCAAAACTAGCAAAAAGTAGGATGATTTACGGAAGAAATTAGTTGATAGTGGTCTTCAAGTAGTCAAGAAAGAATCGAACACATTTTTTTAGGGCAGTAAGGGATTTATACAAACCGTAAATGTAAGTGGAAGTGATTTATGTGAGAAAAAAAAGTGAATTGTTGGTAACGAAGATAGAAAACAACGTGCAATGCTGGGCTCTAACCGATTTCACTTGCTAACGCTAGCTCTGCAGTGCTGTCTGAATTTAATGTTTGTAACGTAATTTAACGTATGAAACCATAAAACAACCGCATCGGAAAAGAATATTGCAAAAAAAAATAGGTGCAAAAGCTAGCCCCCCAATGCTAAACAATAGCCAAAATTAGCAAAGTGCTAATTTACAAATGATGAAAAGGAACCATTTTGTATAGTAACGTAGAATTATGTAGGAATAGAGACGAAGTACTATTAATAAACCCTGAACCACCGTTAGTAATAGACGTCGGTCTGTCACCTATCTCTGACTCGAATTTCTGAAGAGGTACTCGGACTTCTCTTACATGTGAATTAATGCATGAAATTTTGGGAAATAGGTAGGAAGAAAGGTCGTGTATGCAATGTTACGTGCTAAATTATAAAGATAAATCAGTATCTTGCAAACTTTGTGAACATAAATGCGTATGCACAAATGTTGATAAGTTAGTGAGATATGTATCTTACAGCAGTTACCCAATCTAATTTGTTTCTAACATTTAAAAATTTAATATGTTTATAATATCAGTAGTAGAGTCGAGTGTAGAAAATCCACTTACTTATAAATTTAAACCGTTTAGCGGTGTAAGAATATGTGGACTTACTATACCATTTTTTCCACATATTTACTTTCATAGAGTATATTGTAAGTAAATATACATTTATGCGTATTATCTAAACATAATAAAATATTAATAAAGCAACATAGTACCGTTCAGAATATACATTTTAAGGAATCCCCTGGAGACAAGTATAATAATATACTGTAATAAAAAACGAATTTAACTTCGAAATCTTAATATAGTAATAGAATGCACTTTTCTTTGTGATTGAACATAAATTCCCGGAGATCCCAGCCCTCGCCAAGTGAACTTTGTGGTGGACAAACACCGTGTGCGTGGGTTTTCTCGGGGTTCTCCCGTTTCCTCCCACTTCCTTCATTCCACCATTTCATTCATTACTCATCATCACCGTCTCCTTTAGCCTAACCGGCATAACCGTGGGACGTAAAACAAATATTTCATTTCATTTCATAAATTCCCGGAAAAATTCCCATTTTGGGAATCTTCCCGGGTATATTCCCAAAAAATATCTTCCCGGGAATTTACCCATCACTACACACGCACGCATAACACGTACAGGTGAAGACACACTGAAAGACATTATGCTATCTTGTTTCTCGAAGAAAAGTAGTTTAGACGAACATATTTGTTCAAAATTTCAATGAGTATGTTAAAAATAGATTATGCTCTAACCCACTGTATTACTATGGTGTGATTTGAACTTCCATATTCAAGCTTTTTTTAAAGAAAAACAATTACTCGAAGCAATTTTCATCGAAATGAAAACCAAAGATTTAAATCTAAAATTACTCGAGTTACAGATTTGCGGTACGGGAAGAAGACAATACAGAATCACACTGGAATATCTACACGGCATGCTTCAATCTTGCAACACTACAAACGATTTCAAGAAAATAAAACTGAAATTTGCTAATAGGGAATAGAACGAAAAACTATGTAAGTAGATTTCTCGTACGAACAGGACAAATAACCTCAAGAATTGTGTGTGTGTAAACTTTACAACGAACGAATAACGAATAAAATCCGTGGGTTTTATAATAATTTTGGGAAACAATGATGTTTGTCTTTGACACGTATATTATACCTCAATCTATGTAGTGGAAGTACAAGATTTAACCAGAGCAAGAGAAAGAAACTTATCACGCTTAACGTTGAGGAAATGGAGCTTTAGCAACCCGATATAGAGAGAAACGTAATCTATGAGAAGTTCTTTTATTTATTTATTTATTTATTTTTTAAGTACAGTCAATCAGTACAATTATCTTGAAATATTAAAAATACTTCGCAAAAATTTGGGAAAAAGATGTCTCGACGTTGGGAAAATTAATAATTTTTGAGCAGAATACTGTATAAGCACATAAAGATCTGTTTGTCATGCAATTTGTGGCTCATAAACGAATGACAGCCTTGCAATTCTGCTTTGTTGCTGGATCCAGCACCATAGAACTCTTTTTTTCGTTTCCTGACACTAAGGGCTGGCTTCAAAAGAAAATCTCCTGTCTCAATTCAAGATGTCAAGTTGGTGCACACAAATCCTTTAGGTGAATTCAAAAGAAACTACTATTTCTTTTAATAACGGTGAAAGCATCTAACACACAAATCTGCACATATCGCAAAGAACAGTTTCGAAGTTGGTATTATATCAGACAAAAAAGGGGTAACTAACAAAAGTACTAAGTTAAGCACTGTATATGTGACTTGTATATATGATTTGTGTATGTGTTACACCCCAACATTGAAGTCAGTATTAATTGATATAGTATAAAAGCGCAAGGAAAACAGGTGTATCAAAAAGACACCGAATACAATTCAGCAAATAAACAAATCGAAGATACACGACTAATGGAATAGAATCCCTATCCGTGCAATTCCCATTTCATTCAGAAAATAATAACATGATACTATAAGGAAAAAGAAACACTCGCAAATAACATGGAATGTTAATTTAATAAAAGGATGAAAACTGTGACCTAAAACTAAAAATGCTTTCAATTGTAAGGCAATACTTTATATATACACACACAGAGGTAGGGACACTTCATCAAATATTACTTCTTTCTTCATACCGTCTTGAAAAAATAAGTGATCCAATACGACCTTTTCTCTTTGAAACGTGTATTACTAGGAAGTGCTTATTCGAATCAGAAAGGAGAAAAATAATTGTTTTTATTATTATATGCTTCTTACTATAAAAACATAGACCGTCTTTAAGAGTAAATGCCACACAACTCTCTTTCCACAGATCTGCGTTTTTAAAAAAAATGAATTTTCACTAGATTTTTTCCATATAATAACATGCACGGTATATAGGAAGACGATTATCTAGATGGTAATACCACAAAATGGATATATGATTCGCACATAAAGAATAGTAGGATATGGAATAACAAGAAACGTGATAAGTCAAGAACTAACAAGATTATTTACAGACTGTCGAATTCGATGTATCTCAAGTAATCAAGAAAGGAAGAGAAAGAAACATAAGGTGTATAGCGTAGGGTATACGGGAGTAGATACTATATATTGACGTATTTCTTCGCATAGCTTCAAATGCAATCTATTCGAAATTATATAATTTTCTGTTAAGAATCTGTGTTTGACAAAGAGGACCATGTATAAATAATAATTAAACAGAGCACGATAAAATGTGTGCCAAATATATCTAATGTAATGTATTAGAACACAATATTAACTAAATTGAAACTTCTAGGTGGTACAGTAAACAATGAAATACACCAGCATCTTGGTCATCTAAACAAAAATTCTGGACTTTCATGCAACAGAGACGAAGCAAAAAAAGAATTCACTATCTATCTTTATAATCACTCACCAACTTCTGACTATGAATATGTTCAAAAGACCTTATATTTAATAATTTAATAAACGGTCCATTATAGGCAGTTATACCATGTTCTTACATATTTCAGGGTACAATTTACGAATTAGCATTTATAAAGTTTCTTTCTCGCTCTTGTCCCGTGTATCATTGTTAAATGTTGTATGCATAAAAACACACGAAAACGTAACATTAGACTGCATTCTATTATTTATTCAAATTCCTTGCAATTAAAATACTACAAATTTACCCAAAGAAAGAAAATGCAAATAACGTAATATTACAAGTAGATGAATGTCTAAAGTAGATTTACATCACGATAACCCTAAATGTGATAAATGTAATCGTACCTGAATTCCTCAGAATTTTCCTCCAGTTGTCGAGAATCATGTTCTTGAACGTCCTCTTCGTTCTTGTCACTACTACGGCAAGACCAGTGATTACTTACATCTTCATCCCTACAACAAAAATCTCAGAATATTAAAAAATTGATTTTACAGTGAGATGTTTAACACTTTACAATCAATTATCTATTTATATACTTCTCATTAAACATATAGCTATTAAACTCTCTTTGCAAACTGCTATTATCATTTTTATTATCTTCTAGACGATAGCCTAAATCACTTAACTCGGAAAATTTAACATTATTATATCCATCTTTTAAATTTTACTGATCTTCAATATTCCAAAATATCGATACACATATCTGAAATTGATTACGTTCCAGGTCCTTAGTTATATATGACATAATTTGGAATCGCAAAGGTAAATAGTCTCCTTTATTAATTTCCTGTGCTGAATCCGGCGAAATCAAATGGCATCGAGTTCTGAAATTTTGTAAACGAATTTCCGAAATGAAAAATGAAATCTTTACATCGAGAATTAAACGAAATACCGGTAATCACATACATGAACACCAACATTTCAGATAGAAAAGTGCATTTAATTCAAGCTGTATCTTTCAAAGTTTCAAGGACACAAATCACAACACATTAAAGCTAATTGCAACAGAAGAAATTAAGGAACAAAAATTTTCTCTATTTCAAAATCATATAAGCTGTTCTTACTGTGAATAACTTGTATAGAGCTTTCGAAATAACAAGTAACATGGTCTTGAGCAGGATTTCTGCTCTGTGTAATTGCAGTTATCCAGTATTTTGAATTTCCAGCCGGCGATTGTATGAAGTGATTTTTTTCCACTAATATGAATGTTGTCAATACTACACGTGCTAGCTGAAAATATTATATTACTGCAATAATTCCTATGTTTGGCGAATAGGAAGATGAATTATGCATAGAGATGTGCAATTCAGATGTTTCTATGCCAACTAGTTGTATTAATGCAGACTTTTAAATGTTTCTATATGAAACAATTGTACCAATCTTTAAAAGAAGCTGTTTCGGCTGTAAATTTGGACTCAAGCTTCTGCTTAATATTTTCTTATAAGAAATCGAACTCATACAATATCACACAATAGTTAATGAAGTAACTTATTAACTGTACTTCGGTTCATTTTCCTGCTAGATATACTTAGAATTGCATTTTTCTAAAACAGATTTCTATAGTATAATACGAGACAGAAAGTAATAACATTATCTCTCTTTCGTAAAACATTTTCAAAACAAACATGTTTACAAACTACAGACTATTTTCTTTTTTTGGCTCGGTGTTCAGACTGACTACTTATTAATACATTCCCCCTTCCTTTTAACTTGACTATCTATTAAAGATTGATGAACAAATGTGTAGACATTAAAATAATACAGTGAGTCGTTTGTTTCGAGGTAAGTACGAACCAAATTGATTTTACATAATTGGACTGTGGCGTACTCAGTGTTTCGTTAATAAGGGGGTTCAAGATCCGAAGTTCATAAAATTCATATATATATATATAGACAGATAGATAGATAGATAGATAGATAGATACCATGATATGTTGAATGATTATTAGTGCATAATATATTGCATAAGTTGGGAGGTAAAACAACGAGTCCCCTTAATATGCGACTGTAATCCGGCGGGAACATGTCTTCTTGCCTTTACTCGTACAACTCGAACTCTTCTTCAGTATATAGAGTTCGAATTTGTTAGCTGTATAAAATGTATTTTAAAAAAATATCAGGAGGCTTCAGAACTAATTTCATTTTTATCAAGCATTTGTGCTAAATGAAAGAAGTCTTCAAGGAGGGAGCCTGTCACTGTTACAACAATAAGCTAACAACGTAGTAAGAGTATAGTGTGTGATCCTGTGCAGGCACGCGTGCAAGAAATTTAGAAAAGTTTAAAATTTCTGGGGATTCAAAATTAAATATAATGTTTAATTACATTAAAATTTGTAACGTAAGCATAACTTTACAGTTAAGACAAGAATTTTGGGGGAAGTTACATCCTCAGGACCCACTCCTGCATACATCCCTTATCCTTTGCATACCATGTAGAAAAGTTACAAGAGAAAGGTTTCAAGGAAATGTGAATAAAATCTATAACGTTATAATTAATTTAGAACAGACTGAGGCAGAGACAAAATATAAAGTAGACGGTAGTCATAGTAGGATAAAACAAATGACGGGCTTCCAGCAGTCCTAGTGGAATAAAATAAAATGTAATTAATTAAGCTGTTATTTATACTTCTACCATGCACATAGTATATTCTAAATTTATTGCATTATGATTTTTGAATAATCCTGCCAATTTTATCTGCAATAACGCTAGATAGAGAAACACTAAGAAGGGAAAGGGGAGTCTCCAGTCCGGCAAGTGCGCTAAATATGGTGTACCATTGACTACTGCTCACGTTCATTCTCATGTGAATAAGAGCTATAGGACCATACAATTAATTATTTAATAAAATGACCATAATAGGCGTAAGGGAAACATTTTTTCCCATCTCAAGATACAATTCATGAAATAGTTTTTATACAGTCTGTAATTCAAAGTTTTTGCCGCGTGTAAGTATTAAATGTTATATACAGAAAACACTACGAAAACATTATAGGCAATGTATTATTATTTATTCATATTCCCTCCTGTCGCATTAGTTCCTATTTACACTGAAAGTAAGAAAAGAGATTAGAAAGTATCTTATGGAGTTGAATATCCAAATGTTAGTGTCATGCATGATCCTGAGAACTAGCATAAATATAGATATACCTGAATTTCTCAGATTTGTTCTCCAATTATGAAAAATCATCATTTCCTGGAGTATCTTCTTCGCTTTTATAACCAATCTGTTTAGATGAGTGATCACTTGACTTTTCATCCCTACGACTAAAGTCTCTAACTATTCTATCAAGAAAACCTACTTTACTGTGAAATGGTTCCATATAAAAATAAACTACGAATTCATGAATAACTATTTAAGTATATGGTACTTAAACTTAGTAAAATTGCTATAACATCATTTCTGTTGCCAAGTAAAGTGATTCCAAACTGAAGGTAAAAAAAATTGCTTAAAAAAGAAACTTTAATGCAATTATATTCAACGGTATATTTTTTACTGATTTTTTACATTTCAAAATTTTAATGAACATGTTAAGAGATTATTTTTATTTTCCATTCCATTAATATTACTATGACAGAGTTTGTATGTGCAATGTTCTACAGGTTTGTTTATAGTTATTGTATAATGTTAAGCAAAGTAATTCTCATAGTATCGAAGGCAAATTATGTAGCTCCAAAATTGTTTAAGCTGTAGATTCGAGGTATGAGGACAATATAGTGAAGAATGTGGCGTGACGAGCTTTCTATATTTAGTAGTGCAATTTAAACTTTTATTTAAATTTCATTTTTGTTTATCGTATATAGGAATTTAAATTGCACTATTAAATAAAAAAAATGAATTTCCCCACAGAAAATTAAACGAGAATCTATTGTATCAAATATATGAGATCCAATGTCTGTGTTAGAAAAGCGCTTCATTCCTGCTATATTTTTCGAAGTGAAAAGAACTCAAAATTAAAGGTATACCTATAGACAACGGTCATTTGTTGATATAGTTTAAAAATTGTAATTTAAGTGCACTGTAATTACATGCTGCGTCTGAAAGCGTAAAACGATATTTTCAGTGTTCATTTTCCCCAAAAGAGTAATCTGATCAATTGAAAATAATTATTTTCTTTGTGCATTTGATTTGGGAGCTTGGAAAATTAAGTATTTTAATATTCCATTGGAATATTTATTGTGTTACTTTCAACACTAAAGGTCTAGTTTATGAACTCTATTGTTTCCTACTACGCGGTTAGCGTATGCGCCTTTGGCGTGGGAGACCCTGGTTCGATTCTCTGTGGGAGCTAATATATTTCGGATTCCAAGTTAATCAGTAGGACCCGTGTCACATAGCCTCGCAATAGTTCGGCACATGACGCAGAAATGCGTGCAAAAGGAGAGTATTTCGTAATCGATAAAACCACTAGAAAGGAATGCATTAAGAAACGGAAGTTTGGCATTGTTTTCTTTTTTCATCTGTTTTACTCCATGCATAAAACTAAAGATGAATCAACACTCTATGACAGTTTTCATTCTAAACAGCAAAGACGAATACAACACAATAGTAGAAAAAGTCATCAAATCAAACACGGCTTGTGAAATATAATCATTATTCATGTAATCTTTGTCTTAATTAAGGAAAAGGAAAACATTCATAAGGTGATTTCACAATGCACTGGAAGTTTGTTTCCAACTAGGGAAAAGAGTATTATAAACGGCGAATAAGGAGGATGAAAAAGTCAGTAAAATTGAAGCAGTTGCATTAGCAAGATGACTTTTTCCACATATGCGTACATGGAAAGGTATATTCGTTTACCCAAATGTTATTTTATTTCATATTTTTGACAACAAAAAAGAGGTTGTTATGAAGATCGTTGTTGTTGTTTGGAAAGTAGACAAATAGCAAGTGTTGAGTCGTACGAGAAAATACAAATACATTTGTTATTGATCTTGTACGCTCCTTATCACGATACCCAAAACATTATCAAGAGTACATAGTATGTCAGAAGGATAACGGAACTTATTAAATTAAACATAGCAAGTTAGGTATTTTACGAACTGTACTTCCCTTTATTGAAAAATACATCCCTTCCGCATCAATATACCGGTGGACACGTTCAGTCAATTCTAGCAGAGACTGTTTAATGTCCTTTTTCAAAATCGCCTTAATAACCGTCGTTACGAAAAACTTGACGTGTGTAACAGTCACAAAATGTTCCTTTCATGGCCAATTTTAATTTCGGGGATGGAAAATTGTCACACGGTGTTAAATCAGGTTAATACAGAGGATGTGGAAGCACACCGATTAGGCTTTTAGTCAAAAAGTTACGAACTGCGACGGTTGTGAGACATTATGCATTGTCGTGCAATAAAGACAAATGTATGCTGGTTGATACTCGGGATTTTACGCGAACGATTGCTTCCACAAACGTTCCATAACATCCAGATAATATTCACCATTAACAGTTTGACCTTGTGGAATTCCTGAAGTCGTATAATACTTTTGGAATCGTAAAAACAAATTATATTTGTTATCTCATGTGACTTTTAAAAAAGCAATTTTCCGCTTTCGGAAAACTTGGGAACTCCCACGTACTATTTTGGCGTTTCGTTTGCGGGTTGTACTTGAAGCATCAAGTCTCATCACCAGTTACAATCGATTCCAAGAATGTTTTGTTTCGTCTAGCTGTTTTAATCAGGTATTTGCAATGTTAAACTCGAGCAAGTTTTTGGTCGTCAGTTAACCTGTGCAAAACAAACCAAGCAAAAATTTTCCGTTTCTTTAAATCGTTTGTCAAAATTTCGTGAATTATGTCTTTCGTCGTATTTAATTCCTCTGCTAACAATCTCATAGTCGAATTCGCATCGTGGGCGATCATTTCATACACTTGTTCCACCAACTCATTGCGATTTTTGTTTTTTGGTCTGCCTGACTTTGAGTTGTCTCAAAAGGACTCACCACCGCCCCGGAATCGCGTATACTATTGGAACCCACGTATGCGAGATAAGCACTCATCACCATACATTTGTTTCATCATTTCCAATGTTTGTGTAAATGTCTTACCTAGCTTGAAACAGAATTTAAAATTGGCTCAACTAGGTTAAAACAGAATTTAAAATTGGCTCTTTGCTCCATCGTGTTTTTGTGACAAAGTGATGCCAGATACAATCATTTTCCCTTATATAACTTGACACTCTTTTAATCGATTCTCATGACTGTGATCTCGTTTTGTTGAGCAGATATCGAGCTTTCCGATGATATGTTGCTTCAATACATGGAGCTAATAGTTATCTATAAAAAAAAGCTCCGTTACCTTTCCGACATATTGTGTATAAGTCGCAGAACTGGGCACAGCTAAACCTCTACTTCCACAAATCTGCATAAAGGAAACGAATTTTTACCAGATTTTTCCTTAAACAATAACATACACTGTATATAAACGAAGATAATTATCTGAAGGTTCCTACCAAACGGTAGATTAAGAATAGTCCCACTTAACAAAAACAATCATGAAAAGTCTAAAACTATTAATTAAAAGAAAATCAAAACAGACTGTACGGTTCAAGAGATTTCGTGAAATCAAGAAAGGAAAACGTAATATGACTAAGCATATACTGTGTTGTAACTATCTTGCATAGACACTATATACTAACGTATTTCTTGATATTGATTGTAATGGAATCTCCGAAAAATTATTCAGTTTTGCTTCAACAATCTGCACTTAGCAATGACACTCTCTTCCAAATGTTAAAAAGACAATAAGTCGTCCATCATGTGCCCTTAACGTACTACATTAGAACATAATATTTTGGCTAAATTGAAACTTCTCTCTTGTCTATAAGCTAGAAACGTGAATACAAAAAGTGTAAGATTACTTTCATAGAACAGGAGGTAAAAAAACTTACCTCTATGTTTTATAATCATCTCTTGCCCATTGTCAAATGCAATTTACAAAATGATATTTACATAAACTTCAATGGGCATAATCATTTTATATCGTCGAAAGCAAAAAGTGGAAAATGCACTTTCTTATACCAATATACTCCCTGGACATAAGAAAAGAATCACTATGAAACAAGCACACAGGTTCTAGGGATGATGATTAATATTTATGCGTCACACTGCATTTGTGCTAAATGTGTAGCTAAGTGTTTTATTTCTTTTCTGACTTCTTTGTGAGGTACTATCCTAGTATGTAGTTGACATTTTTTATAGGAATGTTAAAGCATCTTCAGCCACAACGAATGGTTGTTGAATCTTGAGTATAAAAGGGGATTTTAATCTTATTTTATAATATAGAGAACTACCCACTTCTTTGTTACTCTACAAAATTGACTAATTTCTCCTTTCTACAAATCAAAATATAAACGGATATAAGTACAAACCGAAACGCGATGGATCCTCACGGATTTACTTTGTGCGAGAAGGGATTTTCAACATTTTACTTCGAATGTGTAAAATAGAACAATGATGATTAAAGATACTTTATGTAGAAACACGGCTTTGAATGTAGTACACAATTTATTTAAACCCAATTGTCCAATAAAACTCACTGGGTTAGCATAAAAAAAATTGAGTTTCTCACAACAATGGAATGTTACAAATAAAAACGTACCTCAATTCCAGATCATCATCCTCTGGTCTTCGATATTCACTTCCTTGAATGTCCTCTTCCTTCTTATTTCTGCGAAGACTAGATACAGGACTGCTTGATTCTTCAGCACTAGGAGTATAGTGAACGAGTTCTTTATCTACAAATTTCAAGTTACTGCGAAGTGATGCGCTATTTCTAACCAAATTAGATATCGATAAAGGCTTTACTAAACATATGGCTCTTGAAGTTAGTTTGAAATCTGATTCCGCATAATTTTTATTATATTCTGAAGTAGCTTTAAATTTGGGCTCCAAAGAATATCTAACCATGGAAAGTCTAATGTCATTATATCCGGAACTTCTGTTTTCTCCTGAACCAGACTGTTGAACGTTCTTTTCTTTCTTGTCCCTAATAAGTCTCGAAAAATGATTACTTGAATCTTCAGCCCTACCACAGGAATCACTCAATTCTGAATCCGCGAACTTTATTATATTGTGAAATGGTTCGTATTTTGTAGACAAATTAGGTATTGATAAACGTTTGACTAAACATATGGCTCTCGAAGCTAGCTTCCAATCCGATACTATATCATTTTTATTATGTTCTGAAGCGGTTTCGAATTTAGGCACCGCAGAAACTAGAATATTATTACATCCATCCGTTGCACTTTCGGTTGATTCTTTACATTTCAAGAAGTTCACAGAACATTTTGAAATATGATTATGTTTCAGCTGATAATCATTACTACGATATAATTCGTAATCACAATTTTCAGTCGTTTCACTGTCTATTTTCGTTTTAACTGTAGTCAATGGAATGTTCATTCTACCAGAAGCCACTTATTTAACGCAAAAACTATTTTGTAGGTTGTTGATTTGTAAAAGCTCTCACCGTTGCAGCAAAGTGAAAACTTCTGAAATGTGATTAAAAATATTATTACTACATAACACACATGTATCTATTAATATATAAAATAACACAAACACACTTTTGAGGTGAGTGTAGCAATCTGGTAAGTACTGGTCATAAACTTAAATTCATGTCAGTTTCTTTTTAAGTGAGCTAGTGGAATTCTGCCATACAACCAAACCAGATTTTCTGTGTCCTTCTGTCTCACTGTCTGTTCGTTAATATATCCCATAAATTTATCCGATTTTCATGAAACAACAAATATATATATAATAATAAATATGATAAAAATAATAATGTAATTAAATTAAATTTTATTATTAGGCAGGAAATAGCATTCACAACTCATATGTTATATATATATATATATATATATATATATATATATATATACAAAGACAGAGAGGGAAAGAGATAAAGCGGGACATCTAAAATTTGCTTTGAAAATAGGTAGGTACTAGAAGATATCTGATGCGATGTTTTCACAGACGTGAAATACATAAAAATGCTGATATTTCTACTCTATTAAAATAAACTACAAACTAGTCGAATGAAGTTTAGTAGGCTACAACTTCATGCATTTAGATGGAACAATGTCTTGGAATGTCGTATTGAAATTTTCAACATTATATGTATTCCATTTTCTCATTATTGATCGACTGCAATCCCACACAACGCGGTTATCTAGGAACGTTGCAGAATCTCTCTCTCTCTCTCTCGCTCTATATATATATATATATATATATATATATATATATATATATATATATATATATATATATATATATATATATATATATACAGAGTTAGCCTAAAAGAAATAGACAAGTTGTACTATGTATAAAATGTTATGTATTTTTTGAACAAAAAGATTCTATCTATGGTACATAAGTACATACTTGAAGATTGCGGCTGGCAGTTTTCGTTTTGTTTCAGTGATGGGTGTGTGACGTAAGCAGCCTTGCTCTCAAAGTTGACCTTGAAATGGCTTTAAGGAATATGTCGAGTCAAATAGAAAAGCGTTCTGTGTTCTGGAATATGGCAAGAAAAATTGAGTTACTGTAGTGCAACGTCATTTTAGGACAAAGTATGGGAAACAACTACCGCACGGCAGTACATTTATGACTGGGTGCATAAATTTGAAGAAACAGGTTGTCTCTGTAAGAAGAAATGCACGGGAAGACCTCCAGTGTCAAGGAAAGAGCTGAGCGCGTTCGTGCGAGCTATGATCGCAGCCCGAGGAAATAAACGACACTTGCAGCAGTGAACTTGATATCCCTCAAAAGACTGTCTGGAACATTCTACGTAAACGTCTCAAATTGTATCTATATCGATTGCAATTACTGCAAAGTTTGAGTGAAAGTGACAAATAACTATGTTTAGAGTTTTGTGTGTTCATACAAAATATTTGTGAAGAAAACTATGACTTCCTTCAGCTGCTTACATTTGAGGACGAATCAACCTTTGACATTAGTGGTGTCGTAAACAAACATAACATGCGCATATGAGGAAGTGAAAACACTCACAAGATTGTGGAACAGATTAGGGACTCCCCGAAGGGTAATGTGTTTTGTGCTGTATCACCCAGAAAGGTGTATGGACCGTTCTTTTTCCAAGAAGAAATCATTACTAGAAGATGTACATGTACCTGAACACGTTGCAACTTTGGTTGATGCCACAACTTGAAGAAGGTAGTGACAGTTTCATATTTGTGAAGGATGCAGCCCCATCACACTGGCATTCCGATGTAAAGGGTTACCTTGACGAAGTTCTTTCTAGGCAGTAGGTTAGCCGTTCAACAGATGAGAACATGGCTATGACTTAATGGCCACCACGAAGTCCAGACCTCATACCGTATGATTACTTTCTGTGGGGCTTCATAAGAGATAAAGTGTATGTTCCCCCCTATCCTCAGAGTCTGAGGCAACTGAAAGGACGAATCAGAGATTCTGTTGCATTGGTTGACAGTCAGACCTTCATGCACGTTTGGGAAGAATTGGACTACAGACTAGATGTTTCCCGTGAAACCAAAGGATGTTTCTGTGTAGCTGTACCACAAAAACTTCCAAATGTACCCTAAAAGTTGTATAAGTTATGTCACCATGTCATTAAAACTTTACATTTGGTGGACTACTAAATTTGTCTATTTCTTTTAGGCTAACACCATATATATATATATATATATATATATATATATATATATATCAAAGAACAATGAGACTTACACAAAGATGCCAGTTGGGGTATATGGCAGGTTACTAGTACGTTTAAAAAGAAACTTTATGAAGCGAAGTATATGAACAGTACTTTAGTTGATTTTCTTTTCTGTGGACATTAAAAAACGTATAAAACGCAATACTTTCACACTTTAATCTCCTGTAAGTGTAGTACTACATAACAAACTTTGCTCACATGTAGAGCTTACAAGAAAAATTATGAATACATTAACATGCTCAGAATTGATTTGGTGTGAGGGGAAAAGAAAACGGTGATATTGAAAACTAACACATCTAAAACATAATAATTTTCTGTTAATATTCCTCTTGTCGACGATTGAGAAACCCCAGGCACCAGATAACAATAGCAACTGAAAATACGTGTCTGGAGTCTAGACACTTTAAATCTAAAATATGTAAGCTCATATATCAAATTATTTTTATATTATGATGTCTAGCTCTGACAACTGGAGTCTGAGTAAAAAGAAAAGTTTTTGAGCACTGTTCTTGCTCATGATATTCTTTCGATAGGCTAACCATCTGTATTAACCAGCCTTTGTTTACTATAACTTTCTCCGCAGTGATCACGAAAGCATTTTTCTTGAGGAAATATTGTAAAGCAGAAAAGATGCTATATAATAGGAGTTGTTTTAATATGAAGATATGAATAGTTGTAATAGTGTGATCAAATGCTAATTGTACAGTAGATGATAATAACAATGTAAAGGATGAAGCAAAACACAAGTTTTCTAAGCCATTAAGAGCTTTTTGGGGCAGAAAGGACTATATTTGTAGCAGTGATAAAATTGCATGGAGATACACTAACTTTGTAATATCTATGCCAACAAGTTGTCAATTTCTACAACTAAGAGTGGGAAAGATGTATAGGCGAAAACAGAACTTGAATTTTCAAGACATTAAAAGCCAAATTTGGAAAATAAAGCTGTATTTTTAACAATAATACGAAGACTTCAATGTTCTCGATCTGCGCGCGATTTATTTTTAATTTCAATTGATGTAGTAACTCGACTCCTAATTTTTGTGGTCTTATTATAATCCTGCTGATATGTATTAAAATATTTTAAAAAGCAGAACATTACAAATAACTTTTAGTGTAGAAGGACTGGTTTTATAAACAGCTTATTTTAATATACAATAAGTATTTTACTAATTTTGTCATCTTCTTTCGCTATTCCACTACATTAATTTGCAGTCTACAGTAAGAGGCTGCAAATAAAAGCACTCACTGAAGCTGTGAATACGGCTCAGAAAGAGGAACAGATATGTGAAGTCTAAAGGCAGTTTCTTTTCGCTGCCGTGGCGTAAGCAGCACATTTTTGTATATCATATTTCATTTTATTTCGACTTTATAATCATACAGATTTTACGAATTTGTGCGTCTGAATAAAACTTGAAAATGAAAATGAAATGAAATCTTTGAGTTTTAGGTCCCATGGTTATGCCGGTTAGGCTAAAGGAGACGGTGAAGATGAGAAATGAATGAAAATGAAATGAAATCATTAAGTTTTATGTTTCACGGTTATGCCGATTAGGCTAAAGGAGATGGTGATAATGAGAGATGAGTGAAATGAAGAAAGTGGGAGGAAACAGGAGAACCCCCAGAAAACCCACGAGCACGGTGTTTGTCCACCACAAAGTTCACTTGGCGGGGGCTGGGATCGAACCCGGGACCCCAAGCACCAGAGGTGAACGCTCTACCACTGAGCCACCGCGCCCCCCTGAGAAATGAATGAAATGGTGGAATGAAGAAAGTGGGAGGAAACGGGAGAACCCCGAGAAAACCCACGCACACAGTGTGTTTCCACCACGAAGTTCACTTGGCGGGGGATGGGATCGAACCCGGAACCCCAAGCACCAGAGGTGAACGCTCTACTACTGAGCCACCGCGGCCCCAGTGAATAAGACTTGTCAAGATATAAAGATACATATATCCGCCATACATATATATGGTGGTGACATAAATCTGATTACTTTAAAATACCAAGCTCCGATACAAAAGAAACACAAAAATGGATATTTTTTTTTATATATCAGAAACAAAGTTCATTTACACATCTAGGAATTCATTTGCGGAATAACTGCAAGATAGCTTTTCAGTAAACTCTTGTATTCTCCGCTGTGTTCCGTCATTCAAAAATATTGGGTAAGTTTATTATAAAATATGGTACCCATAAATGTTGTATTACTTTACGCGATGCTGTTTCCTGGGATTTTATCCTTACGCCCGGTATCGTATTTATGGCTTGGTGGTGTGTTAGTAATGTTGTTTTAACAAAAAGCAACATGCGAAATATGTATAGAGAAAGTAGGGGCAATGTTTCAAATTCAGCTAATATTGGACCACACAAGTCATTTATTTTGGCCCCTGTTGTGCTTCTTAACTTTTTTATTTTTTTAAAAAACGAACAACATGCCACTTTCTTGGGAACTTCCCATAAGACTATGCTATATGTTAGTAAAACTGAAAAAGTCCAAAATAAATGTTACGGAGTGATCTAAATTTAAAACCTGTTTGATAGTTTCCTTTTTAGAACATTTTATTGACGTTTTGGGCCAATGAAAATATGTTTCCTAAATAAAGACTGAAATTTACACAAAATCTCAGAAATTTAGTTGAGTTTGAATATTTTATTTGGTTATTTAACAGTATATCGATATCTACGCAATGCTTATTTTGAACTGATTGAAATTTAGGGCTGTATATTTGTCTATGTTTAATTTTAGTTTGTTTTGGGTAAACGAGTTTTCTAAACTACTGGCTGTATCGTCAATTTTATTGTAGATAATATCATAGCTTGTGTCAGTTAGTTAGACTTGTGACAAGAGCGTACATAGTTGTATTTGCTAGCGTTGCGCCACTTGGTAAATCATTTACCTATAACAGAAATAATATGGGTCCTAATATTGATCCTTGCGGAACACCAGTAGAAATGCTTTTAAATTTATATTGAAAATTAGCTGATTCTGAGACAAATGATATTTCCATAGCTTGGGCATGAATTTTCAAATAAGATTTAATTCATGAGTTGACAAGTCCTCTTAAACCGTAACTATTAAGTTTATGTATAAGAATGTTACGACGGATAGAATCGAAAGCATTGTATAAATACCAAAACATTCCCACGAATTTTCCGCTTTTGCCCAGGTCTTCCATGATCCTATTCCTGTAATTATAAATAGCAATTTCAGTTTGTTTGTGTTTTTGAAAACCAAACTGTGTGGGTGAAATTACATGTTTAGATAACAAAAAATATATAACGGTTTGACCTTGGAGTATTCAGTACTTCTCTTGTTCAGATGGGGCGTAATAACAAGGTACCGATTGGCGTATTACAGATGTTCGGGTGGGATACATCATTAGGAATGTGCATGTTATGAATAGCTCTGTAATAATGATTCAAGACGTTTACAAAATGTGCTGCATTTATAAATTTGTTTCCAGTAACGTTTAATTCAGTAATTTCATTTTTCGTTTTGGTGCTTTTTTAACTATGTGTTTACTACCTTCCACACAGTTGCGGGTATGCTTTCACTATTGTCTCTATAGTTTGAGCAATATGATTTCTTGGCAAATTTAAGCAGCTTTCTATAAATGCTTTTGTAGTGATATAGTATTCTTGCATTACTTGAGACAAATTTCCTTGTTTATACGTTATATTTAGAGATTTTAGTGTCTTACGTGAAGTCTTAGTACCGTTTGTTACCCAAGTTTTTTTTAATATTATATGTAGAAGTAGATATACATTATTTTGGAAACGCTTCGTTGAAATAAATTACGAAGATATTGTAAAAACTATCCCATGCATCATTCAAGTTATTAGCCGTGAATGCCTGCTCTCAGGTTTCGTGAAGTAAAGGAGAATACAGATGTTGTACGCTGGAGTCATTAAAATACCTTTTCGCTACTAATCTATTACCGGGTTTATGCATTATTCCATTAATAATCTCATCTTTTAATAATACTGTAAAATTCTACGCCTTATGGACTGAAAACGCATTATGGTCACTCAGCTCATCTGGATTCAACCAGTCTTCAGTTAAACATAATAAATTTACATTACGCGGCATGTCACTTATTACTTCCACTTATTAACACATTTCTTTTATCAATTATGAGCTCTTGTACGTTCTGATGGTATATCACTAACTCACTCGGGTTTTGATTTACCATTTAAAAAAATCGTCTTTAAAAATATTTGGTTTTTTACACCTTCTCGATTTTCTAGTTCCCAAATTTAATTAATCGTTTTGACTTAAAACAATTTTTAATTTCATTCTCCAAATCTGGCGCCTGTTGATTTTCCACAGCATTCGCTTCAATACTCGAGACCTTACCAGAAACAATGGCACTCTATGGAAATTTTCCATTATTGTCACTAATTCCTAAGTCGGTGATTTTCAGATGTTCCTTCGTTGAAGCTGTTTATATTTCTTCCTCTAAATTTTTGCCTCTAAGGCTTTTAACAGGGAACCATTCCGAATTCTATTTTAGTTATCACTGTCATGGTTCTTATTGTTGTTTACCACACACATATTGTTACTACTCCGAAAAGTCAGTTTAGTTGATCTCTTTCAGAAATATTTATACTAAACAGTAAAGCTATAGGAGCATTCATGGGCTCTAGTATTATTAGATCAGCTAGTTCGTCGGCCAGGAATTTTTTACAGGTACTATTTAGATGCTAACTATGTCTTGTATGATAGTGTCTTGGGTATCTGCTAATATCGAAAAATTTGAGAGTTCAAAATCGCTTAAAAATATTCTGAATTTTAGTGTTTGGTGCATGTACCTCACTGCTCAGTATGGGAGATTCAGCGAGATCGTGACGATGCTGCAGCATAGTAACTACTACATTTGTACTGTCCGGGTTTGAATAAACCGAGCTTTTTGTAAAAAAAAAAAAAAAAAAAAAAAAAAAAAAAAAAAAAACTCGCCTTATATTTTTTTTCGAAATATTTCAATGTTTTTGGGGTAAAAGTGTTAAAATGTTATTTATATTTAAAGATTGTGATTGCAACAATTGCATTTGTTGCACAACATGCAAAAACTTTCCACTCAATGCTGTTTGAGAAAAAAAAAATATCCGCAATTTTTAAATTTTTAATTGAATTGCCGAGAAAATCTATATAGCAAATTTAGAATGTCTCATGCTTATACTCATAAAATTTAAACATAAAAGACAAAAAATTTGCGTCCTTTAATGTGTGTGTGGTACAGGCAGAAAAACGAACAAATGTAAATCGAGTCATCCCAGGAGCCTCAGTGACTTTCGCCAAATATGAATACCAAATATATTAATTTAAACAAAGATATAATTCATGTTTTATAAAATAAATGTTTCAAGATGTCTTATATGAAACAAGTATTTTCCAGTGTAAAATAAATGGTTCTATTGTTGAAGATCACATCGGATACATTGTGCGATCAATTACGGGAATTTTCTGTGCAGTTACTGCAAGACTGCTTTTCCCAAAATGCACCTTTCTTTACTGTACATCGAAACTTCCACTAGTACGGAAGATGGAATACAGCACTTGAAATAGTAGCGATACGTAGTATTCGAAACTCCGAGCATAAAGCATTTTAAATTTGACCAGAATTTTTTACGCTATTCCTGGTGTTTTTTGATGAATAGCAACAAATGACTCTACTAAACTGTTGTTGTTGGAAAACCAAATTTTACTGAAAAATAATTGTGTTACCATCACAGATAAATAATACTAACAGTTTTACTAATGTATTTACCTATTAACTGGTAGTACCCGTATCTATGGACTTAAACCCGTCAAACGTATAAAGGACAACGTCTATAGGCTTCGCCGAATCAGCAAGCACACTATTCATAGAAAGTATTTTCTAAAATATAAAATTGCATACTTAGTTCAAAAGGCTATAAGAATAATCCTTTCATTAATTTGTTTAAATATCTCAAGCTAAGGTATCTTCTTCTTCTTATTATTATTATTATTATTAGTTCCGTACATTTAGAAATTTTGTAAAGGTGTCATCTTGAATGTTGTTCTATACCTTAACATGCAAGCATCTAATTCGCCCAAGGAAGGTAAAAAATGTTATAAAAATCACATTCAATGTGATCACCTTAGTTGTATCAATAATATACTAACAAAAAGCTGAAAAGGCCTGGTGGGTTTTAAGATGTGCTTTTTCAGGTGTCCAACCCGCAGGTTTTTTTTCAGATAGGTTTACTTGGACAAACCCTGGTCTGTGTGAGTGTCAGTAAGGTGGTTCCTAGTGTGCTCAAGTTCCTATTATGATAATAGTGTCTTTGTCACACATGTGTTTCCGTTACTAAAGCTTTTTTTTTTTTTTTTTTTGTTCTTTCTGATGCTGGCACCAGGCATCACAATACCAAATATATTTTTTAAATCTTGCTTTGTTTGATTCCTTCTGATTTCCACGATGCAGGCTGTTTGCCACTATTAAAATTTTGTTGTCAGTCCTGATATTAATTGTAGATTTTATCTTAACAAGTTAAATCACATTCTGTGGATTCACATTGAAATTAATGTTTTTCCATTCCATTTGTTAATAATGGGAGATACCAATTGAAAATTTAAATGCCCTGATTCTAGGAGGACGATTACTTTTTGTGCTCATAGGATCTGTCGTCATTTTTACATGACACCACTCATTCCCATGAGGGGTACTACTAGATTTTCCCATTCCCAGTATGTTTTACCACTCTGACTAATTACATCCAATATGCCTTGTACTGAAGTAGTGCATGCCGCTTTATGGTTTGTTTTGATTTGATAGTTACACTTATTATCAAGTGCATTTTGAGTAACGGCAAAAAATAAAAAAGTAAATAAATAAATAAAATAAAATAAAATAACACCCATTCAGAAAATTAATCCAATAGTATGTGTTCGTGATACGATCCACTTCAACTACGCATCAATAAAAAATCGGTGCAAGTATAGTTTCCGCGCACCACAGTTTGGAAAATTCAATACTTTGCATGAAAAGACACATTTATAACGAAAACATTTCTGCAAACGAAAGCATTAAACACAAACTAATCAGTTGTATTTTAGGTTTATAAGTGCAGGATTAATAGAGTAATATCATTACAACAGATAATTAAGCGAGTGCATATGAAAGATCACTTAATTAGACGTTACTATCCACCGACAAAATATTTCTGCACAGTGCACAGACCCCATATTTTATGGTCACAAGTGGAGTGTTACTAGTATGAAATGGCAATTGGTATTGAAACTTGTATCATTGCCTAAGCCCACATCATTTGAACTACCCTCGCTTGCGCGCATATCCACGATCGTTGACTTGCCCGCTCCCTTCGGACGTACTTCCACGCTCCCACAAGTTTCGCCCTGCCTTGATTGAGATATAGCATTCATGCTTTTTAGTCACTATCTAGCACAGGTCAATTTGTTGTTTGCATTGTAATTTGGCTAAACTCCCGAAGGCCCAGGATAAAGCCCACACGAATATCTTTTCAACGTTGTATTAGATCTTACCTCTTCTTACTTTCGTAAATCTTACTTACAATTACCCTTGTTTCATTTCTGGCCTTTATTATTCACTATTAATCACAAATATTTCTTATGTTCAGCTTGTTTCCTACATCCGTATGCATCAGGGTAGTATTACTACGGATAATTAGTACCTTGGAACTGTTAAGTCTTGCGAACTACATATTACTTTGTACAGTCCGCAGCAAAAAAATGCAACATGAGCATGTAAGTTTATAGTGAAACAACGAAGTCTTTTGCTCCAAAATAAGTGTGCAGGGGAGGATGCCGAGGTTTCCCCTGGCATGATTCGTGCCACTTAGACGTTATGTTGATTCCCTGTTCTGTTAGGCGTAGATTCACAATAAACTTACATCCTCATGTTGCAGGTTTTTTTTTACTGTGGACTGTACAGTCCGCGGCTTAGAAATTGATAGAAAAATTCTAAGTCCAAATTAATAATAAACTCTTGCCCCGTTTTCTTATGCAATCCAGAAATAGATGTCTCGATCCATTAGTTATTTCTTGTCTTCAATCCAACTCCCTGCCTCCTCCACCTCTCCTTGTCTAAAGCAGCGTGTGCGGAGTAATACACTCTTTCCCCTCAGACAAAAAAAAATCAGGAATCAAAATTACAATGTTATAGCTCGAAAACAGTCTTTTTCATTCGTTTGTTCTGAAAAATTTTTAAGAGCCTATTTTAAAAAAAAGGTCACACAATCTTCCCATGGCTTCATTAATACCTTTAGTTTCATTCTTTCCCTTCTTTAAAGACTGCAAGCTAGTAAGATGCTCCCTAAGAAATCTATGGAAATTGCCAATAACGGCAGTAAGTTTTGTGCTTCCTTTTGTGCACGCACAAAGCTCGAGAATAACGACTGACAGAAATGAATGTTATTCAATGACCCATTTAATTTATTTTCAGTAATTGCAAGCAAATGTTCCAAGAGCGTCATGTGGGCAGGACAGGAGGGTGTAATTTCTCCTCCCTTGAGCTTCATAAATACATATCGTTTGAGCAAATGTATAGTAATACACTAATAAAAAAGTGAAAAATTTTTCTCGGCGGGGACTCTCCCTCCCCCCTCCAAAATGAAAAATGACACTGCTTTTAGCAACAAACCTATAGAGTTACGATAGCATATTGTTAGAAAGCTTACATTTGGTTCCAAGAGTCGAAGGTTTGATCTCAAGCCATATGAGTTCCTGGGCGACATTAAGAGAGAGAGATTGAAATATGGAGACAGAGAGGAATGAATTATATACACAGATTTAGAACTGCGAAAAAATGATCGGAGAGCATTCGTATTATGACGAAAATTGTGGTTTTGTGATACAGAAGAAGAGAAGGTTTCGAACTGCGAGGATCACATTAGGCAGTTGTCGAAATAAGGTGGAGATCACTTTTGAGAGCATCAGATGATTACGAATGGAGAGAAAGATCTTGAGAACTGAGGAATAAAGAATTTTAAAAATCTGAAGCTTCCGAAACGGGTTTCGAACTGCGAATCATGTAATTATCGACCCATGACTTTATCCACTCTGCTACGGAGAACTCTGTACTCATGCACATACGTTTCCTTTAGCTACGTTGAAAGCTAACTTAATGGAATATTCCAAAAGTTAACTTGGTGGATGTGCCGTTCTGATAGGATATAAATCTCTTTTAACCTAGTTACAATGTGCATAATGAACTTCTCCTTGTTCAGAACACATTTTAAGGCAGTAAAATTTGTTACCACTGTGTTAATTAGGTTACATTTTATAGAACCATCGGATAAAGTAGTGCCAAACCCTGTGCGTCATCGTCTGTTAGGTGAATGGATAATGTAAGTTACTCCTACTTGTATGGTCCGAGCTTCGAATCAAGACCATTCATATTGATTATTTTCTTTGAACTACGCTCATACTGTGCATTCCACAAATTCAATTTCGAAATAATGTATTCACAGCTAGTTCAATTCGAAATTATTTTCAAATATGATATTTGTTATTACATGCGTTTCTTTAACTTGAGATGTTTCAAACTTGATATTAAATCTTACAACCTTAGTGTAACTCATTTCCCTACGGCATATCATCATGAATGTTTGCACAACGACGACAGGCAGGCGTTACTACAAAATTCAGTTCCTACTGTAATGCATGTATATAAATTTAGAAAGTTGAATCAGAAAAGAACGTACAGTGCAATATTGACTCTCGGAGAAATTGAAACGAATTTACTATACGTATAAATTACCATCTCAACAATCTACTCTAGGGGCTAAGACACTGAGACCATTCCAGGGGGGAAAGAGGTTATAAGTAAAAAAAAATAAATAAATAAAAAATAATAGAACACAAAAAATATTGGTGTCAAATTCATAGTTTTCTGGTTCGAAGAGATGAATAGTGGCTACCAGATAGCACTCCTCACTTGTTTGGAGCCTTGCATAAATGGAAAATTAATTTAAAGGTATATTTTACATCCAAGTATGAATGTTTTTTTAAAAAAGCTTGTCCTTCAACATTATGTTTTATAATTATTTTCTACTGTATTTTTTATTTATAATGACATATTTTCTCTATAGGTTGTATTCTATGTTATACGTTTCTTAATTACATTTTACGTCTTATATTTGAAGAGGAGCTTATGACAATTCAGAGCAGCAGGGACATACACAGAACGCAGGCCTTGCCAATCCAGACTTCCTGCCCCACGAAATCACTACTTTTCTGTAAATTATATCTAATTTTAGAGATGATAGACAGTTTAGTAAAACATGCCCTCAAAAAGCCTTGTCTACGCCCCTGCATAGCAGTGAAAATTTTAGAGTGTGAGCAGTTAGTAATGTTTCCCCAGAAGTTATATCTCGGATAATTCCGAGTGTGATATCAGTATCTGTGCATTATCACTTTTCACCCGCAGTGTGTTGAAACGTACTAAAAAGAAACTGTTCTGTATTCTTCACTGGTTCCCCCCATGACCTCATGCCAATAAGGTAAACCTTGCACATATCACATCGAAAATATCACCTTTTATGTCAGAGATCACAAAAACTATCCATTTGATACAAATATAGGTGTTACTGTCTATAAAGCAATTTGTGTTTAAGAATCAAAACACAACTTTCTATCTTTTGTCTATTTTCCATTAAACGTCACACATTACTATATCATTCTACAAACCAGAACAAAACCATACAAAATGACTGAATGTCCTCAAAAATTACAAATGTTACCGGTACACACGACTTCCATCTTTTCTCTAGCTTCTGCAGAACTACTACGTCTCATTACAGTCAAATGTTTTTAAACTTTTCACAATGTTGCCAGATACAAACTCCAAATCCTCCCACCTTTTGATTTATGACAAAAAAATCAAAACAAAATCACACCAAGTATCGTACAGGTATCCTCAACTTTCGATCTTTTCTTGTTGTGACAACACGTTCACCCTTTTCTTCAATTTTACCTAAAGTCAAGTTTTTAGACGGACATTCCTCTTCATCTTTCGCTTGCACAACATTTTCTTCGATTTGAACAAACCTCACTTCCAAGGGTTACAACCGCTGAACAAGTCTTATAATTTGTCCTCTCTCAGTCTTAATCCTAGCTACTCTTACAACATCATCCTTCCCAGAGAACACCTTTGTAACTTTTCTTAAAGGCCAGTCTAGTCTTCTCTTATTGTCACTTCCAACAAGTACAACGTCTCCTTCTTTTATTTCTCGACAAGTTTTCTTTCCGGTTTGCTTCAGTACTAACTGACTTAAACACTCACTACGAAATCTATTTCTCAATTGTGTTCTAATGTGTTGCAATCTTCTAAATCTTTTTGACTCTTCAACTGTCTCTATATGATCCAGATGAGATACTCCTATCTCCAAATTATCTTGTAAAAACATAGCTGGGGTAATGGGTGTGAGATCGTTTGAATCTTCTGACAAATAAGTCAACGGACGTGCATTGATAACTCTTGTATGTCACACAACACTGTACTAAATTCTTCATAACTTAAAGACGCTCTACCCAACGTTCTACGAAGAAGCTTCCTGATCGTTTGTATAATTCGCTCCCACCATCCACCCTACCAGGCAGCGGTAGGTGGAATAAATTTCCACTGAATTCTTTCTACTGATGAGTACAAAGAAATTTGTTCCCAGTCGATTGACTTAAAGGGATTATCTGCACCGACAAAATTCGTTCCATTATCAGAATAAATGACCTTCGGCCTTCCGCGCCTGTCAATAAATCTCCTAAAAGCTAACAAAAAACTAGAGGTCGATAAAGACAGTACCAGTTCTAAATGCACTGCACGATAAACGGCACAAGTAAACAAGACAATCCAACATCTTTTCCCGTCTTGAAGGAAGAGAGGCCCAGCTAAATCCACTCCAGTTATTTCGAAAACTAATACATCTTTAACTCTCTCTTCTGGCAAGGAAGCTGGTGTAACATTAATATTTTTTGCATCGTACCGTTCACATTTAACACATCTTCGAACAACAGAACTTATAATTTTTCTCCCACGAGGAATCCAAAGCCTTTCACGCAACTTTGTCAATAATACTTGAACTCCAGCATGAGATGATTTCAAATGTTCCTTCAATATCAACATCTTCACAACTTCATGCTCAGGTGGTAATAAAATAGGACTCCGAAAAACATCTTCGTCGAGTCTACGTGCAATTTTAGTCTTTAACCTAATCGAACCTTCACCATCAACAAAAGTACACAATTGTTTCAAACGATCCGGTTCACTAACAAAACATTCTTTCTGAATAGTTCTCATTATAACCTCAGCTAATTCTATTTCAAATACCAATAGCTCACCCATTAATCTTTCACTTTCCTTTGAACGACAATTATGGATAAAACGCAAGATCCATGCAACCAGTTTGAAGTTGTTTCATTAATTTCTCATAATTTGAAAAATATTGGATATAACACTTTGGCTCATTTGCAACACTTAATGAAACAACTGTTTTCAGTTTTTCATTTTTTGCTTCAAGCGCATTTGGTTTCATATCAGTTTTCGGCCAGAATTCTTCCGTCTGCCGTAACCAGTCAGGTCATTCCCACCATTTACTCTTCAGTAACGCTGCAGCATTGCAGCCTCGCGGGTAGGTCAACTGCGTTAAAATTTCCCGGTACATGTCTCCAACACTTTACATCTGAGAGAGCTCGAATTTCTTTCACTGTATTCATTACAAACACTCCCCAAGGTTCATAATTTTTTATCCAATAAAGCGCCACCAAAGAATCTGTCCAATAGAACACAGGAATGTTTAAATTTAAACTCTCAATCAAAGACACAGCAAGTCTAACTCCGATACAACAGACCATTAATTCTAAACATGGAATAGTTGACTTTTTCAATGGCGCAACACGTGCTTTGCTGAATAACAACTGGACATTAACTTCTCCATTGAATTCACTTCTCAAAAACACGACAGAAGCATATGCATTTTTACTAGAATCACAAAAAACATGTAACGTCCAAGAGTTCCTTGTACCATCTTGCGCAAACTGTCTAGGAATCTTTATTTCGTCCAACATCGCCAGTTCTTTATACCACCTGTCGAATTTTCTGGAAATATCTGAAGAAACTGGTGTGTCACAAGAGTTGTTATTTTCCCAGCTTTCTTCAAGTAACAATTTTGGAATCGACGTCACTGGTGACAGAAATCCTAGAGGGTCAAATAACCTATGAGCAGTGGATAAAATAACTCGTTTTGACACTGGTCCTTCTACTCTGCCTAAATTCTTTGTATCACACAATAAAGTGTCTGTACATGTGTCCCATAACATACTTAGAACTGGAGTGTAAAAATCATTACTGCCTATAGAAGAACCACTATATACCCATTCTCGTAAATCGAATTTACCTTCACTGAGCAGCGACTTTCATTTTTCGATCAAAGCAAACATTTCGTCTTCATTGTCAACAGACGTGACACAATTATCGACATAAAGGGATTGTTTCAATTTACTAGCTATTTCTTCATATTCACGGGGAGTATTTTCTAAATTGTAATTAAGCACGGCCCCCAACAGAAAGGGACTGCAATTCACACCAAAAACAACTCGCATATGTCTAAAAGTTTTAAACTTCCTTTCGTCAAAATTCTGCCACCAAAGAAATCCTAAATAATCACGATCGTTTTTATTTACCGAAATTTGCAGGAAAGCTTTTCTAATGTCTGATATAATCCCTATCTTTTTCTCTCTAAACCTATGCATAAGTGACGGAATTTCTTCAATTAAGTTTGAACCCTTCTCTAAACAGTCATTCAATGAATATGCACCCTTTGTTTTCGAAGACGCATCAAAAATTGGCCTGATTGGGGTAATGGAATTCTCTTTTATCACTGCCCTATGTGGTAAATAGTAACTTCGATTGCCCATCTCCTCCTCCGGTACTTCTTCTATGATTCCTTCTTCTAACCAATTTCGAAAGACGTTATCATAGTCTTCGTATCTTCCTTCTTGCCACAGCTTCTCGGTCATCTTCACACATCTCTTTTCAGCTATTTCCTTGTTGTCATGTAGTTCCATAGGTTCTTCCTTACACGGCAATTTAACTTCGTAACGACCATCTGAATTCACGCACAAAGTTTCTTCAAAATGTCTCAAAATTACTTCATGGTTTTCGTTCTTAGTCTTAACTTCTATTGGATCAGTGATGCCTAACGTATCTAATTATCACAAATCCGCAATACGGTCACTGATTGACAATAAGTGATTACAACATTGGCAGACATACCATAACATCTTTTGGACGGTAACATACCCATTATCGTCCATCCAAACATTGTTCTAACAGCAAATAGTCCTAACCCTAGCTTTAACATATCTACTGCTAAAAATTTACTAGCCTTATCCGCACCGATTAACAGTTTTATTTCTCCCGTACTATCTAAATCAGACAACCAAATTTTTCTCTTCTTCATTTCTTTTAACCAAGGTCCACGTTTAAGAGAAGGTATCTCAGCGCAAATTACTGGTTCCTCTAAAACTTCCATCCTACACGAATGATTGTCATTAACATCAGCTACAAGTATACTATATTTGTTAAGGGACTCCTTATGCGTTTTGACACCACCAAACAAACTATGTTCTAAAATTTCAGTACATATTGGTTGAGAACTTAGTACTTCCACTACTCGCTTAGAGACATATGATCTCTGTGAACCACTGTCATAAAGTGCACGCACTACACATTCTTTCTCGTTTGTTTTCAATTTTAACTTAAGTGTTTGTTGGAGAAACTCATTCCTACCATTTTGATTCGATAGCGTTACGTCATGCTGTTCTGAATTTTGTTTTGTTTTGTTTTCTAATTTTTCCGAACACAAAACCGAAAAATGTTTTCCCTTACACAAAAAACAAACAACATTAAACGTACAGTTCTTAGCAGTGTGTTTTTGAGGTTCCAAACACCGAAAACAACACTTTTGCTGCATTTAAAGTTTCTTTTTCTCTTCCAGGTTCATACTTTTGGCCTTTTCACACTTTTGTGGTAAATGATAAACTTCACAAAGAACACACTGTTTGTCCTCTTTTACCTGATTTTGTCCAGAAAACATATTATTAACAGTAGGTACCCTTTTTTCTTCTTTATTCTTTTTAAAATTCACCATGGAAGTTTTTTTCACTTCAAATCCTGCTTGTGCTAAGGCAATGCGTTCTTCTTTCTCCACTTCATTTCTCAGAAACTGTAACAACTGTTTTAGTTTCTCACCATACGTATTTGCATTAATATCACTTACACTGGCAATCGCTGTATGCTTTAACCAAACCCTCAAAATTTCATCAGGCAAACAAGATTCTATCAAGGGGAATAACATAGCTGCATATTTTTCACTAGTCACATACCTATTGATTCTAGCGCACGTAAATACGACTCAAGTTTATAATATAAGGAATACCATTTTAACTTATTTTTGTCATTCGAAACATTCTGTATAACAATTCCTAACAGTTCACGTATGTAGTACTCTATCAACAATTCTTCTTGACCAAAACGATTGCATAAACTTTCTATAGCTTTATCGTAATTATCGGCTGTGGGTGGACAGCTGTTCACTACGTCCCATGCTCTGTTACCGGTACTAATTGCTTGTAGCAGGTATTGGAACTTGTCCTCTTTCTCGATTTCATCATGATTATGAATTCGTTTGAACTGGCTCCAGAAACTTATCCACTCACTTATTTCCCCACAGAAAGTTTTCAACTCAACTTTCGGTAATTTAAGTTTCTTTTTACCTGTATGACCACCTGAACTGCTAGAAGGAGCTACTGTTTTCAAAATGTTCTCATGTTATACACGCGCTTCGTCGAACATTTCCCGGTAACTTTCCACGTTGTTATAATCTTCCATGTAACGTGCTTCACTTTTTTTGCTTGTATCACTAAGCAACAGTTCAAGTATATTTTCATCATAGGTTGACAACTCGGTTATAAGTCTCTCCAACTTCGTAAAATAAAACCTGACACTTTCCACATTTACATTGTCCTTTTCAAATTCAGCCACTAAGCTATTATAAGCCTTTGGAAACGATATCTGCACCAATTTCCTAGCCTTTACTAATTTATCCATGATTCGTCCTTCTTTCCCGCCTCTCGCTGGTGTGCCAGAATGTCACAGTCTATAAAAGCAATCTGTGTTTAAGAATCAAAACACAACTTTCTATCTTTTGTCTATTTTCCATTAAACGTCACACATTATTATATCATTCTACAAACAAGACCAAAACCATACAAATTGACTGAATGTCCTCAAAAATTACAAATGTTACCGGTACACATGACTTCCACCTATCCTCTAGCTTCTGCAGAACTACTAAGTCTCATTACAGTCAAATGCTTTTAAACTTTTCACAATGTTGCCAGATACAAACTCCACAATACGATTTTTTCGATTGTTTTTGCCTGTCACTCTCCCATTGTCAACTCCATGCCAACCAAGGCTTAATTTAGACTTACGCAGCATCCACAGTGTCACAATTCATCTTTGCACATGAATTCGACACTAATATTGTTCGTATTTGAAGTCTTTTACATGTCATATTTACCTCTTGGTAGGGGTGGTTTCAGTGTCTCGCCCCCATAACTATGGAGAAATTTTGAACCAACGTAAGTATAATTATAAATTACCATTTGAAAAATAAGTGTACAGGTGATCTTTTTCGGAGAGGAATTCGTTAACTACTTTTTCGATATCAATGTATTGCCTTTTTTTAAGTAAGATCCTACACTCAAACACAAATCATGTCTTTCAAAGCTCTAATGGAAAACGAATCGTCGTAGACATGTTACGTTTTTGAAGAGAAAAAGAGCAAAACATTGATTGCACAAACGTATAATGGTATCATTAGCATGAAAATCTATAACTTATAAAACGTGTTGGCTTGATAGATGAGGCGTTAGTGAATGGGTCTTCTGCTCGTGGTCCTGCGTTCGAACCTCGCCCATTCTTGTTGCGTTTTTCTTTCAGCTACACTGAGTTTGTGCATTCCAGATCTTCAAGCTTGAACCAAATCTAATACCAGTTAGTGAATTAAAAGTAGCCGACATTATATTCAAATACGAGACGTTATTAGATGCTTTTCATTAGCTTACAGTACTCAACTTTGATATCAACTCTTCCACCCTTCATTTAACTCATTTCTTGACGTGTTTTGTTACAAAATTCATTAATCAAGACGGAAAAAATTGCTTTACCAGTTATTGGTGACTGCTTTGGAAGCAAGTGCGAAGTATGAGAATTAGATTTGTCATATCTGTAGTTTCGTGTCTAGAAGAAACAAACTTGTGAACCAAAGGTTTAAGAACAACTCAAGTTAATAAAAAATTTGCCGGAGATTATCCACTTATATCATCATAAAAGGAATACGAAAGACGTTCTGAAACGAACAAATATAACACAACTTTGCAAGCGGAGGCAAAGAAACCTAACGTAACAAGACTAAAGACGATTTATTTATGGCGTAGTGATCGTGGTTGAGTGTGCAAGGCACTGGATCAGCAATCTAGAGGTTCGTGGTTCGAATCCGCATCGGGCATTTTTTTACTTTAGGATTTTTGACGGCGATTCATCGACGATGATATTTTATTATATTGAGATTTTTCAATACTCGGATGTTTCAATACTTGAACTATCAAATCTTCAGGGATAATAATAGTAATAATAATACTTATAATTATCTCGTAGAAGATTAAAAGCTAGGAGCTAATTATCGCTCCGGTTATGCCGTTACAAGCAGAAACGTGACATTTGAAAGAATATTTCTGTTTTGTTTAATGTTGTCCACGAGAAGAGAAATTTCTCGTCTTGTTTCTAAAACAAAACAAAAAAAATAATAATAACATGAGAATTAACATTTTACATTCGAGACGGGATAAGGGTAACTCAAATTATCATGTCGTTTTGTGTGTAGTTTTTTCCGGATTTTGCTTCCTCCCAGTTTCTTTATTTCAATATTTCTTTCATTCTCATCATGGACTTGTTCTGTAGCTTAGCCGGCATAACCATTACTTAAAAACAAATTTTTGTATGGCTCTTCTGAGTTCAGTATCCCTACTTTCTATACGAAATTGGCCTGGAAACTTTTCGTTTAACATTTTGCTAGTTGTAGGGACGTATGCAGAGGTATGTCATGATGGTCCTTACAAATGTCTCCAATCCCGACTATTTTCTAACTTTTGCCTAACACTGGGGGCGATTTTACAGATTTTAATATAATCTGTCCTCATACGGAATTTGTCTTCCATATTATTATTATTATTATTACTGAATATTTGAGACATAAATATTACGTCCTATTCCAATGCAAATAAGAATACTGAAGTTAAGAAAAATCAAAAGAAGTTTCTTGGACTCTCTATAAGGATGAATTGCCTTAGAAGAGATACTTTGGAAGGAAAACAGGGGGAAAAAAAGGTGTCAGCTAGTGGACAATATAAAAATCGAACCTTCAATTGCCTTAACAGAAACTAAGTAGGATTTGTCTTCATCACGATACATAGTAACGCCCTTTCTTTGGGTAAAAAACATTCGATTACGTTTGCCTTATATTGACATTTTAACAAAATATATATACAAAAAATAGTTCGTATTTACCAATTTTGGTTGAACGAATATATGGAACGTGTTGAAAATGACGAATGGAAATATTATTACTTTTAGTAAGAGTGGAAGAACGTAGAAACAAGTCCACAAAGTCGTTTCAGACAAATTTATGACTTATACTAGACCTTAAGGATGACCGTTTTGTTTTCATGAATTATTTGCGAAACACGCCAACTTTTCAGACAGTAGGAATCGAGAGTGTAGACTGTGACGTCATGTTAGTTTTCCCCCTGTGAAGGAAGTAGTTTCAACTCTAACTTGTAAGAACGAGAGAAATTGACTGGTTTATGATATTATACATCAAAAATATCAATTTTCTAAATTATAAAATATTTCTGAATTTCGTCGGGGAGACTCGAACTGCAGACCCCTGACTCACGAAACGACTACTCAAGCCACTACCCTAAAACTGCTCTTCAAAGTAAGAGTGAAGAAACACTCATCTATATAACAAATTGCAAACATTTACGATTGCAATATTTTATTAACAATGAAGCACTGATTTCTGTCATGATAAAATACTATAGTCCAGAGAATTTGTTTATTTTTCTTAAAAAGAGCGAAAGTATCTCCGTAACTTATCTCTATTGTATTCGGTTATTCACGTTTTACATTTATTTCCAGTAACGTTGAACGACAGGGACACGAACACAGATGCATCGAGGACATTTAATATTTCAAAGGCTTTCCCATCGGGAATCGTAACTGAGAACCCCCTACTGAATTATCTGATGGGTGAGGTCTCTAGTTCGTTCCTAAGACAAGTAAGTTTGAGACGAACAACATTTTGCTCGTGGGTTTTCCCGGGACACTCCTACTTTTTCATTCGACCAATTCGTCCATCATAATTCACTTGCTTTAATCATAGTCTTCCTCAACCTAACAGGCATAATCGTCGGACATTAAACGTAAAGAATATATTTTCAAGCTGTTAACCCAAACCAATCCGAATCGAGAAACAGTTGCATATCATTCTTCATTAAGGTATTTTCACAAAAAGATATGTAGAAAAGAAACGGGGAATCGTAATTCCATTCAAAAGTGAAACAGTAGACTCATAATACCTTCATCTAAAACGAAACACGATTACGATTCCCCGTTTTCTACATATTTTTTGTGAAAACATTTTAATGAGCAATAATATCCAACTGCTTTTTGATTGCCCGACGCAGATTCGAACCACGAACCTCAAGATTACTAATCCAGTGTCTTGACCACTCAACCACGATCACTACGCCGTAAATAAATCGTCTTCAGTCTTGTTACGTTAGGTTTCTTTGCCTCCGCTTGCAAAGTTGTATGTTGTATTTCTTCGTTTTAGAACGTCTTTCGTATTCCTTTTATGATGATATAAGTGGATAATCTCCGGCAAATTTTTTATTAACTTGAGTTGTTCTTAAACCTTTGGTTCACAAGTTTGTTTCTTCTAGACACGAAACTACAGATGTGACAAATTTAATTCTCATACTTTGCACTTGCTTCCAAAGCAGTCAACAATTTACTGGTAAGGTAATTTTTTTCCGTCTTGATTAATGAATTTTGTAACAAAACACGTCAAGAAATGAGTTAAATGAAGGGTGGAAGAGTTGATATCAAAGTTGAGTACTGTAAGCTAATGAAAAGCATCTAATAACGTCTCGTATTTGAATATAATGTCGGCTACTTTTAATTCACTAACTGGTATTAGATTTGGTTCAAGCTTGAAGATCTGGAATGCACAAACTCAGTGTAGCTGAAAGAAAAACGCAACAAGAATAGGCGAGGTTCGAACGCAGGACCACCAGCAGAAGAATCCCGTTTACTAACCCCTCATCTAACAAGCCAACACGTTTTATAAGTTATAAATTTGCATGGAAATACCATTAACGTTTGTGCAATCAATGTTTTGCTCTTTTACTATTCAAAAACGTGACATGTATACGATGATTCGTTTCGTTTTCCATTAGACCTTTGAAAGACATGATTTGTGTTTGAGTATAGGATCTTTAGCCTCCTTTAAAAAACAGTTTTAACAAACACAACTCAGTTCACACAGCAGTAAAAAAAAACTCGTGTTGCCTTAGAAAATATTCCTAAAAGGGCGAAACTGTATCATGCACCTGGCGTAACTAACATGAGTGTGGTGAGGGAGTCCAACAGCGAAAAGGGGCCCACTGAAATTTCGTAATTCCACTTTGGAGGTTTTATATAATTTCACGTTTTTTTCAATGTCTAAAATGAAACTACTTTAGCCTTAGATGAAAAAGAAGTTGTGAAGGAGCTATAGACTGTGAAGTCAACTGAAAACATTTATCACGTGCTTGCGGCAACAACTTTAAGTTTTCGAACAGTAATGAAGAACAACATTGATTGAAAGTTTACCTTAGAATGAAATAGCTAAAGAACTAATCCTATATAACTCTCATTCATAGTAATGATACGTATTTGTTTAGACGCCTATTCTTTTATAACTTTACATATGGTGCATGGGTTCCTTGGTTCGATCCCCTCTAGGGCCGAATGAACTTTATTAAGGACAAGCACTGTGCGCATGAGTTTTCTCGACTTTCTGCCGTTACCTCCCACTTCTTCATTCATTTCTCACCATCAATGTCACCATTAGCGTACTCGCTATAAACGTGGGACGTAAAACTTAAATATTTCATTTCATTTTTCTTTTATAACTGTATCTCACTTTTCCTGTGACGAGAGCAACATCTAAGCGAGCATTCAGTGAATTAAATCGCTAAAACCTATATTTATAGCACAATTGTGCAGATGAAATTGAGCCCTTTGGCAATTTTTACCGTGGAAAGCAAAAAAAGACAATACATTGATATCGAAAAAGTAGTTAACGAATTCCTCTCCGAAAAAGATTACCCATGCACTTATTTTTGCAAATGGTAATTTATAATTATACGTACGTGACGAAATTTCTCCATAGTTACGGGGGCGAGACACTGAAACCGCCCCTACCAAAAGGTGAAGATGACATGTAAAAGACGTCAAATACGAACAATATTAGTGTCGAATTCTTGTGCAAAGATGAATAGTGACACTGTGAATGCTGTGTAAGTCCAAATCAAGCCCTTGTTGGCATAGACATGACAATGGGAGAGAGACAGGAAAAAAGAATCGAAAATATCCTATATTTGTGTCGAATGGATAGTTCTCGGAATCACTGAAATAAAACGTGATATTTCAGATGCGGATATGTCCAAGGTTGACCCTATTGGCGTGAGGTCATAGGGGGAAACAGTGAAGACTTCAGAACTGTTCCTTTTTAGTGCGTTTCAATACACTGTGGGTGAAAATTGATAATCCACAATACTGATATCACACTCGGAATTATCCGAGATATAACTTCTGGGGAAACATTACTACTGCAAGCACTGTAAAATTTTCTCTGCTGTGCAGGGCCCTAGACAAGGCTCTTTGACGGCATGTTTTACTAAAATGTCTATCATCATCTCGAAAATTAGATACAATTTACAGAAAAAGTAGTGATTTCGTGGGGCAAGAGCTCTGGATTGCCAAGGCCTGCGTTCTGTGTATGTCCCTGCTGCTCTGAATTGTCATAAGCTCCTCTTCAAATGTAAGACGTATAATGTAATTAAGAAACGTACAGCATAGAATACAATATATATAGAAAATATGTTATTATAAATAAAAAATACAGTAGAAAATAATTATAAAACATAATGTTGAAGGACAAGCATTTTTTAACAATAATACTTGAATGTAAAATATACTTTTAAAACAATTTTCCATTTACGCAAGGCTACAAACAGGTGAGGAGTGCCATCTGGTAGCCACTATTCATCTCTTCGAATCAGAAAACTATGAATTTCAAATAAACATTTCTCGTATTCTATTACTTTTTTAATACTTATATCCCTTTCCCTCCATGGAATGGTTTCAGTGTCTTAGCTATCACAGTACATTCTTGCGATGGTAATTTATACGTATAGTAAATTCGTTTGAAATTCCTCTAAGGGTCAATGTTGCACTGTACGTTCTCTTCTGAGTCAAACTCTCTAAATATATATACATATATTACAGTAGGAACTGAATTTTGTATTAGCGCCTGACTGTCGTCGTTGTGCAAACATTCATGATGATATGCCGTAGGGAAATGAGTTACACTAAGGTTGTAAGATTTAATATCAAGTTTGAAACATCGCAAGTTAAAGAAACGCATGTAATAACAAATATCGTATTTGAAAATAATTTCGAATTAAAGTAGCTGTGACTACATTACTTCAAAATTGGACTTGTGCAATGCACAATATGAGCGTAGCCCAAAGAAAATAATCAATAAGAATGGTCTTTATTTGAAGCTCGGACCATTCAAGTAGGAGTAACTTACATTAACCATTCACCTAACAGACGATGACGCACAGGGTATGGGACTACTTTATCAGATGGTTCTATAAAATGTAACCTAATTAATACAATAGTAACAAATTTTACTGCCCTAAAGTGTGTTCTGGACAAGAAGTTCATTATGCACATTGTAACTAAGTTAAAAGAGATTTATATCCTATCAGAACGGCGCATCCACTAAGTCAACTTTTGGAATATTCCATTAAGTAAACTTTCAATGTAGTTAAAAGAAATGTATGTGCATGAGTACAGAGTTCTCCGTAGCTGAATGGATAAAGTCATGGTTCGATAACTACAAGCTTTGCGGTTCGAAACCCGTCTCGGAAGCTGCAGATTTTTTTAAAATTCTTAATTCCCCTGTTCTCAAGATCTTTCTCTCCATTCGTAATTATCTGATGCTCTCAAAAGCTTTGTCCACCTTAATTCGACAACTGCCTAATGTGATCATCGCAGTTCAAAAAGAACTTTCCCTTCTTCTGTGTCACAAAATCACAATTTTCGTCATAATACGAATGCTGTCCGATCAATTTTCCGCAGTTCTAAATCTGTGTATATAAATCATTCCTCTTTGTCTCCATATTTCAATCTGTCTCTCTCAATATCGCCCAGAAACTCATATGGCTTGAGATCAAACCTTCGACTCTTGAAACCAAATGTAAGCTCTCTAGCAATGTGCTATCGTAACACGATAGGTTTGTTGCTAAAAGCAGCGTCATTTCAGATTTTATTCGGGGGGGAAGCGCCTCTGCCGACAAAAATTTTTCACTTTTTTATTAGTGTATTACTATACATTTGCTCAAACAATATGTATTTATGAAGCTCAAGGGAGGGGAAATTACACCCTCCTGTCCTGCCCAAATGACGCTCTTGGAACATTTGCTTGCAATTACTGAAAAGAAATAAAATGAATCATTGAATAACTCTCATTTCTGTCAGTAGATAATCTCGAGCTCTGTGCGTGCATTACAGACTTTAGGAAGCACAAAACTTACTGCCGTTATTGGCAATTTCCTAGATTTCTTAGGGAGCATCTTACTAGCTTGCAGTCTTTAAAGAAGGGAAAGAATGAAACTAAAGGTATTAATGAGCTATGGGAAGATTGTGTGACGTTTTTTTAAAATAGGCTCTTAAAAGATATTTCAGAACAAACGAATGAAAAAGGCTCTCTTAGAGCTATAACGTTGTAAACTTGATTCTTGTTTTTTTTTTTTTTTTTTTTTGTCTGAATGGCAAGAGTGTACTACGTCACAAACTGCTTTGACAAGGAGAGGTGGAGGAGGGAGGGAGTTGGATTGAAGACAAGAAATAACTAATCGATCGAGACATGTATTTCGGGATTGCATAAGAAACCGGGACAGAAGTTTGTTATTAATTTGCACTTAGAATTTTTGTAACAATTTCTAAGCCGCGGACTGTACAAATAACTTTATTTACTTAGGTTAAAAAACGTGATTTACTTACGTTACAAAACATAGTTAAGCGAGCTTGATCGTATTGAAGGGGTTAGAAGTCCCACAGAGGTCGTTTTGTTCCACATTGACCCTCATAACTTAACTAATACATGGTACAGTCCGCGGCATAAAATTTGTTACAAAAATTCTAAGTCCAAATGAATAACAAACTCTTGCCAAGTTTTCTTATGCATTCCCGCAATACATGTACATTAGTTGCTTCTAGTATTTATTCCAACTCCTCCCCGTTCCCCACCTCTCCTTGTCTAAAGCAGTGTGTGTGACGTAGTACACTCTTTCCATTCAGCTGAAAAAGAAACAGGAATCAAGTTTACAACGTTATAGCTTTAAAACAGTCTTTTCCATTAGTTTGTTCTGAAATATTTTTAAGAGCCTAAATTAAAGGAAAGTCACACAATCTTCCCAGAGCTTCATAGATATCTTTAGTTTCATTCTTTTCTTTCTTTAAAGAGTGCAAGCTAGTAAGATGCTCCCTAAGAAATCTATGGAAATTGCCAAGAGCTCTACAATATCTACGGACAGAAACGAGTTTTATTTAATGATTCATTGAATTTCTTTTCAGTAAGTGCAAGCAAATGTTTAAGGGGCGTCATTTGGGCAGGACAGGAGGGTGTAATTCCCCCTCTCTTGAGCTTCATAAATACGTATTTTTTGATCAAATGTATAGTAATCTTTATCCATTCTGCTACGGAGGATTCTATTACTCGTTCACATACGTTTCCCTTAGCTGCGTTGAAAGCTACCTTAAGGGGATATTCCAAAAGTTGACTCGGTGGATGCGCCGTTCAGTTAGGACGTGAACCTCTTGTAACTTAGTTACAATGTGCAAAATGAACTTCCTCTTCTTCAGGACACTTTTTAAAGCTTTAAAATTTGTTACTATTGTTTTAATTAAGTTACATTTGATAGAACCATTTGATAAAGTAGTGCCAAGCCCTGTGCGTCATTGTCTGTTAGGTGAATGGTTAATGTAAGTTACTATTAAGTGCATGGTCCGACCTTCCAATCAAGACCATTCTTCTTGATTATTTTATTTGAGCTACGCTCATACTGTATATTACACAAGTTCAAGTTTGAAGTAGTGTAGTCACAGCTAGTTTAATTAGAAATAATTTTCCAATATTATATTTGTTACTAAATTTACATGGCACTCCTCACTGTTTGTAGCCCTGCATTCATGCAAAATTGTTTTAAAAGTATATTTTACTTTCAAGTTTTATTGTTTTTTTTAATTGTCCTTCAACTTTATTTTATAATTATTTTCTATTTCTTAATTATAACATATTTTCTATTTATATTGTATTCTATGTTCCACGTTTATTATTTACTAGCAGCGTTCACCCCGCTTCGCTGCGGTCACCCCGGAACGCAATAAACTTTGTTACTTAGATAATTTTTACTTTTTCGCTTTCAAGTGATATGATGAAAACCATAGAAGATTGCACTAATGTTAACATTATATCGCCTGTCATTTATGTTAACCCGCCCCGCTTCGCTGCGGTCACCCCAACCCGCCCCGCTTCGCTGCGGTCATCCCGGAACGCAATAAACTTTGTTACTTAGATAATTTTTACTTTTTCGCTTTCAAGTGATTTATAGCGCCTCTCATGTATGTTAACCCGCCGAGTCACAGGGTCATGCGGGTTGCATATAAATACGTTTATTTTTATACCTATGATGAACTAATAACAAAGGATTTGTACGTATGGACACCTGAATGGTCAATTATCTCAAGACACTGGTAATTGAAAATTAAAGTGATATGATAAAAACCATCTAGGGTCCAAATCCTAACAACCCCCCAAAAATGAAAGAAATCGGTTCAGCCGTATTAGCGTGATGAGCGGACAAAGGATTTTTTCTACGTATGGACACCTGATTGGTCAATTATCTCAAGACACTGGTAATTGAAAATTAAAGTGATATGATAAAAACCATCTAGGGTCCAAATCCTAACAACCCCCCAAAAATGAAAGAAATCGGTTCAGCCGTATTAGCGTGATGAGCGGACAAAGGATTTTGTGCGTTCTCTTTTATATATATAGATATTTTATGTCTTACCTTTGAAGAGGAGCTTTTGACAATTCAAACCAGCAGGGACATACACAGGATGCAGGCCTTTGCAATCAAGAGCTTTTGCCCCCACGAAATCACTACTTTGGTTTGTAAATTATATCTAATTTTAGTGATGATGATAGCAGGGGCGCATTCAGGAGAGTGCGTTCGGGCGATCACATTCCCCAGAATAGGGAACTTTTTATACTATTTATTTTAAAAATAAAACATATCCTAAGTATTTTTCATCTTTGTATTATAAACTTAAATTAAAACCTAAAGTAGATAGGCCTTACTTTCTTAAGAAAGTTAATTCTGCAGAAGAGCTACTTCTACTTCTCTAAATTTGTTTTTTTTTCTTTCTTTCTTTTTTTTTTTTGCAATCCGCTCTTACCTTGATTCGAACGACCGCCAATCCCAAACAATCATCCTGGATCCGCCCCTGGATGATAGACATTTTAGTAAAATACGCCCTCAATCGCTGAAATAAATTCCTGTCAAGCTTTCGATCGCTGAAATAAACTTCTGTCTACGGCCCTGCAAAACAGTGACGATTTTAGGGAGTGATCAGTTAGTAATGCCTCCCAGGAGCAACGACACTTCCCCAGAAGTTATATCTCCGATAATTCAGAATGTGATTTGTGCATTATCACTTTTCACTCTCAGTGTCTTGAAACGCACCAAAAAGGAACTGTTCTGAAGTATTTACTGGTTCTCCCTATGACCCCATTTCAATATGGCCAACCTTGGACATATACACATCTGAAATATCACCTTTTATGTCAGTGATCCCGAAAACTATCCATTCGACACAAATGTAGGATATTTTCGATTCTTTATTCCTGTCACCCTCCCACTGTCAACTCGAAGCCAACCAAGGCTTATTTTGCACTTACGCAGCATCCACAGTGTCACTTTTCATCTTTGCACATGAATTCGACACTAATTTCGTTCGTATTTGACTACTTTTACATGTCACCTTCAACTCTTGGTAGGGATTTTTTCAATGAAATGAAATGAAATCTTTAGTTTTACGTCCCACGGTTATGCCGGTTAGGCTAAAGGAGACGGTGATGATGAGTAATGAATGAAATGGTGTAATGAAGAAAGTGGGAGGAAACGGGGGAACCATGAGAAAACCCACGCACACGGTGTTTGTCCATAATAAAGTTCATTCAGCGCGAGCTGGGATCTAACCAACAATTCCATGCACCATAGGTAAAGTTATAAAAGAATAGGCGTCTAAACAAATACGGAACACTACTATCAATGAGAGTTGTATAAGATTAGATTTTTATTTATTTCATTCTAAGTTGAAATTTCAATCAATCTTGATCTTCATTACTGGTCGAAATCCGGACCAACCAGTATTCCCTACTAGGGTAAAGATTAATTAATCGCCAACAGAAATCCAAAATCCTCTGTATAACACCACGTTCCATTATTCCATATACACAATTAACAGTCCAGCGTAACCTACCAGTTAATAAGTTTTCTTCTTCTTATTATTATTTTTAACACCTCAAAAATATAGGCTCATAATTGAACCACTGATTGGAAAAAGGGAATAAGTACATAAAAATATTTTTTTCCACTTTTTACCTTTACACGACGAAGTTGGTCGTTTTCGACCAATAGCGATTTTGGCTGAAAATACGGTTTGGTCCTTTTCGACCAAAAAAATTATTCAGACCAATAACTAATGTAGCACTGGCTATCCTGCATCAAACTTTCCGCTGCTAGCATCTGTGTGTTCTAAAACGATCAAAGGAATACGTGACTGAAAAATGGTTCACCAGTTGTAACCCAAACAAACCAAAAAATTGGTTACTTTTCCTCCCTTTATTTTTTTTTCATTTCTTCACGTTGACTTTTGTGACCGCTTGTTTATCAATTATTTCTGCTGACACGAGGAGATTGTTTTTCTTGTGAGGAACTCAGCTTACACTTCGAGGTGTTTATTACCAATGATGTTGATGAGATAAGGGAAAATGTGTGTGCGTGAATGCGTTTGTGTGTGTGTGAGAGTGTTTCTGTCCAGACAGTCCACACTCTATCCCTTTGGGTGTTTCATGGTACATTGCGTTATAACTCTCCTATTTGAGCTTTTTCGTCCGGGTTATTTTTGTTTTTCAAGTCCAGAGGCATTGTAGAAGACCTTACGTATGGTTTCACACCTTCCTGCGTCGAGACATAGGAGGTGATGACGTCATAATTCTCAAATATATATATATTTTCTTTTATTAAGCCTATGTTCATTATTTTTTGGCGGGCTTATTTTTGCACGTAGAAGATTGAAATTTTGCACAAACATTCACTCCATCGAGTAGTATTTAACAGATTTTTTTTAGATTTCTGCGTTAAAACAGGGGGGGATCCAGAGAGGGAAAAAGTTGAAAAAAGGGATATTTTTATCAAAAAATCCTTTTCTTCGGGATTTTCCCGTCTTAGATACATGGTGGAGACATGTGAATGGTACTGCCTGAAAGGCAGTTCTATTCTGAAGAAAACGATGTGCAAACCATGATTCTAGGGTAATTAGGGATGTCTCAGGGAATTTTCAAAAATATCCCTCTGTATACGGGAATATGGTACATTGTCAGTATATATATTTTTTGGCAGGCTTACTTTTGCACCTAGAAGATTGAAATTGTGCATAAACATTCAGTCCACCTAGTAGTATTTATCAGATTTTTTTTCAGATCTCTGCGTTAAAACAGGGGGGTCCAGAGGGGCTAAAAGTTGAAAAAAGGGATATTTAGACCCAAAAAATCCCTTTCTTCGGGATTTTCCCGCCTTAGATACATGATGGAGACACGTGAGTCCTACCGTCTGAAAGGCAGTTCTATTCTGAAGAGAATGATGGGCGAAACATGACCCTAGGGTAATTAGGGATGTGTCAGGGAATTTTTATCAAAATATACTTCTGTATAGGGGAATATGGGACGTTGTCGGTATATATAATTTTTTGCGGGCCTATTTTTGCACCTAGAAGATTGAAATTGTGCACAAACATTCAGTCCACCGAGTAGTATTTAACAGATTTTTTTTCAGATTTCTGCGTTAAAACAGGGGGGAGCCAGAGGGGCTAAAAGTTGAAAAAAGGGATATTTAGACCCAAAAAATCCCTTTTTTCGGGATTTTCCCGCCTTAGATACATGATGGCGACATGTGAATGGTACCGCCTGAAAGGCAGTCCTATTCTGAAGAGAATGATTGGCGGATTATAGTCCTAGGGTAAATAGAGATGTCTCAGGAAATTTTTTACCTGAGATCATGGTGTTTTGCGGTAATTTGGGGCATTGTGGGAATTCTTGATAAAATTTCTCCCGCCCTTAGTATTCAAGATATAAACTTGAAATTTAGCACACACATTCAGTATACCAAGTACTATTTACCAGATTTTTTTTGAGATCTCTACGTTCACACAGGGCCGTTCCAGAGGGGCCCAAAGTGTGGAAAAAAATTCCCCCCCTACGAAATTTTATATTTAAAATCATTTTCCCCTCTCCTGGTATATGATACGAGCATGCAAGTGGTACCATTTGAAAGCCAGCTCCATTCTGAAGAGAATGAGGTATGAACCATGATCCTAGGATAAATAGGGGTGAAGATATGGATTTGTTTGTAAACTCTTACGAAAACGCTTTAAATGGCGCCGTATAAAAGGGGCTGCGGCATTTAAATCCCTCCGTCGTTTAAAGGTAGCATTTCTCACCAATTGCAGTGCTACAATACAAGATTCTTCTTTTTGTCTTAGAGTTTGTCAGTTCTTTTGCTACAATTAATCAGTTATATACGTGTTGAAACAAATACAAATACGCCTCCGGAAGGTTTTTTAGCGTTTCTGAAAACTTAGGTCTGATGTACTTATTCCCTTTTGCTGGAAATAGTTGTTGCAACGACGTGATAAATCTTTTCGGTAGACTTCACAGTCTATAGCTCCTTCACAACTTCCTTTTCATCTAAGGCTAAGTAGTTACATTTTAGACATTGAGGAAAAAGTGTGAAATTAATTAAAACCCTTCAAAGTGGAGTTACGAATCTTCAATTGACCCCATTTTGCTGTTGGCCTCGCTCAACGCACTCTCGTCACTGTTCAGGGTGCACGATGGAGTTTCTCCCTTTTAGGAATACTTTCTAAGACAGTACTAGTTTTTTTTTTTTTTTTTTTTTTTTACAGCTGTTTCAATTGAGTTGTATTTGCTAGAACTGTCAGTTAAAGGAAACAAAAGATCCTATACTCAAACACAAATCATCTCTCTAGAAGCTCTAGTGGAAAACGAAACGAATCCTCGTAAACATGTTACGTTCTTGAAGAGGAAAACAGCAAAACATTGATTGCACAAACGTATCATGGTATCATTTGCTTGCAAAATTAAAACTTATAGAAGTTGATGGCTTGTTAGGTGAGGGGTTAGTGAACAGGATTTTTGTACTGGTGGTCCAGGGTTCGAATCTCGTCCGTTCTTCTTACGTTTTGTTTCTTTAAGGTACACTGAGTTTGTTCATTCCAATTCTTTAAGCTTGAATTAAATCTAATACCAGTTAGTGAATTAAAAGTAGCTAACATTATTTTCAAATACGAGACGTTATTACATGCTTATCACTAGCTCACAATACTCAACTTTGATATAAACTCTTGCAGCCTTCATTTAACTCATTTCTTGACGTGTTTTGTTACAAAACTCATGAATCGTGGCGAAGAAAATTGCTTTACCAGATAATGGTGACTGCTTTGAAACCAAATGACAAGTATGAGAATTAAACGTATCATATCTGTTGTTTGGTGTGGAGAAGAAACCAAATAGCGAACGAAAGGTTTAAGAACAACCACGTTATTAATATTAACTATGCCAAAGATTATTGACTTATATGATTAAAAAAAAATCGAAAGAAATTTTGAAAGAACGAAAAATACTAACTTAGAATTTTGTAACTGGAGGCAAGGAATTATAATTTAAACATACTAAAACATACCATTTAGCGCATATAGAGCGTGGATCTGTGCTCAAGGCGCTAGCTAATAATCTGGAGGTTCTCAAGTCGGAACCATGTGTGAATATTTTGTTTAAATTTAGAATTTTTGGTGATCATTAGTCGGCGATGACACACGTTTAATTGTCTTAAGGTATTTGAATATTTTGATCTTTCAATATTTGAATGATCAAATCTTCAATAATAATAATAATAATAATAATAATAATAATAATAATAATAATAATAATAATAATAGTTATTATTATTATTAATATTATTATTATTATTAATATTATTATTATTATTAGCAATGTAATTCAATAACACGTTAATATCTTTAATTATTTCTCGATAACTACTCGAACTTAAGAAGTCCTCGAATCTAAGTCGCACCCCGATTTCGCTGGGCTAAATTAAAGAAAAATAGTAATATGTTATGGTTTTACTATTACTAAAGCACTCTTTGATATTGGTAATTTTCGATGATTTTATGTATCCCTCTCCCCTCTCCATGTTGGGGGCACGGTATGAAAAAAAAAATCCCACGCCCGAATGTCATGTACTTTGAAAATTTGATCGAAATCTGTTGGATGGTTCAAGAGTTTTTCTATTTATTTTTATATATTAATCTCCCCTTCACTTATCCTCTCCTATGTTCTACCGTCAAAGTGAAAATATTAAAACAAAAGTTTCTAGGGCCGAACGTCGTCTATGTTGAAAATTAGATCGAGATCGGTCAGTTGGTTCAAGAGTTGTTAAGTTTTATTCATTTTTATATATATATCCCCTCCCCTCCACCTGACCCCTACGTTCTACCATCAAAGCGATATGATAAAAATTACCCCAGGTTTGAACCTCATCTATGTTGACAATTTGATTAAGATCAGTTCGGTGGTTTAAGCGTGATGAAGTCACCAAGACAGTATTTTTATTTTTATTTTTTTACATAGTCCCCCCTTCCCCTCCCCTACATTGTGCCGTCAAGGCAAAAAATGAAAACACCCCAAGTCCAAACCTTATCTATACTGAATGTTTGATTGATTGGGATCAGTCGAATTGTTCAAGAGTTATTAAGTTTTATTCATTTCCATATATTTACCCTCCCCTCCTTTTCCGCAAGTTCTAATATCAAAATGAAATAACAAAAAGCTTCCCAGGTTCGAATTTCATCTATGTTCACAATGTGATTGAGAACGATCGGGTAGTTCAAGAGCTATTCACCACCGAACATTGTCACTTTTATTTTTATATTTATAGCTGTTATGTATCTTCCCCCTTCTCTTTATCCTCTACGTTATTCCGTCAAAGTTAAATGGTAAAATCCATCCCTCGCGTTAATCGAGACGGGGACATATAGCCTCATTGCTGACGTCCCCATTAATTCCCCTACTCATACCCTTTAGTGTGTTTAAGTTAGTTTTTTTTTTTTTTTTTTTTTTTTTTGTCTTCAGTTGCAAATTTCTAAGTTATTTTTCTTTGTTTCAAAATTCTCGCATTTCTTGTATGGTAATACAAGTTAATAATCTTTGACTTGTTTTATATTAATAATCTGAGTTGTTCTTAAACCTTTGGTTTCCAATTTTGTTTTGTCTCTACACCAAACTACAGATATGACAAATTTAATTCTCATACTTTACATTTGCTTTCAAAGCGGTCGCCATGAACTGCTTAAAAGCACTTTTTCCGTCACGAAACACCCAGCAGAGGGAGTACGATATCGTCTACAGCAATGAGAGGAAACTCCGCCTTGTTACGTTACGTCACATGAAGCACGTTCCGTTCAAACACCTAAGCAAAGCTATCATTTTGCTCCTGGTGTGAAAATGGCTCACTACGAAGCTTCTGTTAAAAGCAGCGTGACTGCTTTAATTGAGCATGCGGGCATGAACTATAGCGAGGCAGGCGCGAGATTTGGCGTTAACCGTGCTACAGCACGGAGGTGGTGGAGGAAATATGAGGAAACAGATGTAAGACGTAAAAGAGGAAGTGGGCGACAAAGAGTTTCCTCTGCCGAAGAAGACCAGAGTGTAATTGCCCAATGCCGTGAGCACCCTTTCATGTCTGCCCGACAGTTACGAGAGGAAACCAATTTCCCAGGCGATCTTACGACTGTCCGTCGTAGACTCAAATCCTTTGGTTTGAGATCATACAGGGCAGCTGTTAAGGAGCGACTAACAGAAGACCATATGGTTGACCGTCTGGCGTTTGCACAGTTAAATATTGCACGTGTGTGGGACGAGGTCGTTTTCACAGACGAAAAAATATTTTCCAGTGCAAACTTCGGGCCGAAGCGTGTTTATCGCCCCCCTGGAAAAAGGTATGCCTCTGAATACGTTTCCCGTTCTGGTCGAATGGGACATGTAACTGTCCCCTGTTAAGCATGGATATGCAAGGCTGCAAATTTCGGAGGAATCTACAGGATTCCTGGTCGCCTAAACGCCCACAAGTATGTGGAACATCTGGATGAAACGCTTCCGGAAATAAAAGCTCATGTAGGTGATGGCATATTATATTTGCAACAGGACAATAGCTCGATACATAATTCAAATGTGGTTCAGACATGGTTGCAGAGGCAACCTGATGTCGAAATAGTTGACTGGGTTCCTCATGGAGCAGATCTGAATCCTATTGAAAATGAGTGGGCCTATGTTGCAAGAACATTGCGGGAAACCTGGTCGAACAATCCTCCACGAACATCTATGATCTTTGGGAGCGTGTTGAAGATGCGTGGTCGATCTGTTGCACGCAACGCTATATCTCTCGCCTGGTGGATTCAATGCCACGGCGTATGGCAGCTGTAATCGAGTCCCAAGCGGACTATACACACTATTAATAAATGCTCGCCCACAACACCATCAGCCCTCACTAGGGCTACCTAATTCGACCCACTTATTAACAAAATTTTATGAAATACATTACGCGACACCAGTGAATGTAAGTGTCTCAGTATGTTCTGCGTTAATAAAGAGGCTAACGTGCGAGACTTGGTGGCCGAGTGGTATTATGCTTGCTATGTAAACCAAAACCGCCTGTAACAGTGGTTCGAATCTAGTGAAGAAGATCCCTAATTTTTATCACCAGGGATATTTGCAATACGCCTTTTGCTATGTCCGCCTTCGTACGGTCTATTATATGACACATAATGTGGACCGCCAAAGTTTTTACTTAGTAAACAATTTATAAATATATGAAGAAATACCTAGGTATATTAGAGTAACAACAGAATATAGTACTTTCGTCCGACTGACGTCGCTCTGCAAATGTTCATTGTATTACACCGGAAGATGAATTAAATAAAGACTGGAAAATTTGATATAAAAATTGATACGTAATAAGTTAAAGACAAAATATGTAATTATAATCTCATATTTCAAAAACTAATTTCGACTAATATTAATTCTCTACCTGCTTTCATAAATAATCCAAACCAAACTTCGAGGTTTGGAATGCACAAACTAAGTGTAGCTAAGAGAAAAAAGTAACAAAAAGAGCAGATTCGAACCCACGACCACCAGCGTAAGAATTCCTTTTATTAACCCTTCATCTATCAAACCATGACGTGAACATGACTTTTGTAAGTTATAAATTTGTATCCAAGAAACACCATTAAGCGTATGTGCAACTACTGCTTTGCTCTTTTTCTCTTCAAAAGCGTACCATGTTTAGGGCGATTCGTTTCGTTTTCCATTAGAGTTTCGAAGGAGATTATTTGTGTTTGAGTGTAGGATCTTTAGTTTCCTTTAACCGACACTTCTAGCAAATACAATTTAATTCGCACAGCAGTTAGAAAAAAACTCGTACTGCCTTAGAAAGTATTCCTAAAAGCAGAAGCTGCATCATGCATCCTGAACAGTGACGTAACTAACGGCACTGCGTTGAGGGAGCCACGAGTAAAACGGGGACCATTGAAAATTCGTAATTCCACTATTTTTCCTCGATGTCTAAAATAAGACTACTTTAGCCTTACATGAAAAAGAAGCTGTGGAGGGGACTGTGAAGTCTACTGAAAAGATTTATCACGTCCTTGCAGCAACAACTTTAAGTTTTCGAACAGTAATGAAGAACAAGATTGATTGAAAGTTTAACTTAGAATGAAATAACTAAAAATCTAATCTTATATAAATATCATTGACAGTAGTGTTCCGTATTTGTTTAGACGCCTATTCTTTTATAACTTTACCTGTGGAGCATGGGGTACTTCGTACGATCCCAGCTCACGCCGAATTAACTTTATTATGGACAAACACGGTGTGCATGAGTGTCCTCGGGTTTCTCCAGTTTCCTGCCACTTTTTTCATTAAACAATTTCATTCATTTCTCACCATTACTCTCTCCATTAGCATAGTCGGCATAATCGTGGGACGTAAAAATTAGATATTTCATTTCATTTTCCTTTTATAACTGTATATCACTTTTTCTGTGACGAGAGCATCATCTAAGCGAGTATACAGTAAATGAAACCACTAAAACCTATATTCATTGCACAATAGTGCAGATGAAGTCTAGCCCTTTGGCAATCTTCAGCATGGACAGCAAAAATAGCCAATACATTGATATTGAAACAGTAGTTAATGAATTCCTCTGCGAAAAAGATTACCCGTACTGTTGTGTTTCAGATGATAATTTATAATTATACTTAGTTGGTTGAAATTTCTCCATAGTTGTGGGGGTGAGATACTGAAAAAATCCCTACCAAGAGCTGAAGGTGACATGTAAAAGTAGTCAAATACGAACGAAATTAGTGTCGAATTCATATGGAAAGATGAAAAGTGACACTGTGGATGCTGCGTAAGTCCAAAATAAGCCTTGGTTGGCTTCGAGTTGACAACGGGAGGGTGACAGGGATAAAGAATCGAAAATATCCTACATTTGTGTCGAATGGATAGTTTTCGGGATCACTGACATAAAAGGTGATATTTCAGATATGTATATGTCCAAGGTTGGCCATATTGAAATGGGGTCATAGGGAGAACCAGTAAATACTTCAGAACAGTTCCTTTTTGGTGCGTTTCAAGACACTGAGAGTGAAAAGTGATAATGCACAAATCACATTCTGAATTATCGGAGATATGACTTCTGGGGAAGTGTCGTTGCTCCAGGGAGGCATTACTAACTGATCACTCCCTAAAATCGTCACTGTTTTGCAGGGCTGTAGAAAGAAGTTTATTTCAGCGATCGAAAGCTTGACAGGAATTTATTTCAGCGATTGGGGGCGTATTTTACTAAAATGTCTATCATCCAGGGGCGGATCCAGGATGATTGTTTGGGAGGGGCGGTCGTTCGAAGTCAAATCAAGGTAAGAGCGGATTGCAAAAAACAGAAAGAAAGAAAAGAAACAAAATTAAAAAGGGAGAAGTAGCTCTTCTACAGAATTAACTTTCTTAAGAAAGTAAGGCCTATCTACTTTAGGTTTTAATTTAAGTTTATAATACAAAGATGAAAAATACTTAGGATATGTTTTATTTTTAAAATAAATAGTATAAAAAGTTCCCTATTCTGGGGGATGTGATCGCCCGAACGCACTCTCCTGAATCCGCCCCTGCTATCATCATCACTAAAATTAGATATAATTTACAAAACAAAGTAGTGATTTCGTGGGGGCAAAAGCTCTTGATTGCAAAGGCCTGCATCCTGTGTATATCCCTGCTGCTCTGAATTTTCAAAAGCTCCTCTTCAAAGGTAAGACATAAAATATAAATAATAAACGTGGAACATAGAATACAATATAAATAGAAAATATGTTATAATTATGAAATAGAAAATAATTATAAAATATAGTTGAAGGACAATTAAAAAAAACAATAATACTTGAAAGTAAAATATACTTTTAAAACAATTTTGCATTTATGCAGGGCTACAAACAGTGAGGAGTGCCATGTAAATTTAGTAACAAATATAATATTGGAAAATTATTTCGAATTAAACTAGCTGTGACTACATTACTTCAAACTTGAACTTGTGGAATATATAGTATGAGCGTAGCTCAAATAAAATAATCAATAAGAATGGTCTTGATTGGAAGCTCGGACCATCCACGTAAAAGTAACTTACATTAACCATTCACCTAACAGACAATGACGCACAGGGCTTGGCACTACTTTATCAAATGGTTCTATCAAATGTAACTTAATTAAAACAATAGTAACAATTTTTAAAGCTTTAAAAAGTGTCCTGAAGAAGAGGAAGTTCATTTTGCACATTGTAACTAAGTTACAAGAGGTTTACGTCCTAACTGAACGGCGTATCAACCGAGTCAACTTTTGGAATATCCCCTTAAGGTAGTTTTCAACGCAGCTAAGGGAAACGTATGTGAACGAGTAATAGAATCCTCCGTAGCAGAATGGATAAAGTCATGGTTCGATGACCACAAGGTTCGTGGTTCGAAACCCGTCGCCGAAATCAGATTTTTTAAAATCTTTATTCCTCAGTTCTGAAGATCTTTCTCTCCTTTCGTAATCATCTGATGCTCTAAAAAGAGTTCTCCACATTAATTCGACAACTGCCTAATGTGATCCTCGTAATTCGAAAACTTCCCTTTTTATCTTACACAAAATCAGAATTTTCGTCATAATACGAATGCTGTCCGATCATTTTTTCCCCAATTCTAAATCTGTGTATACAAATCATCCCTCTCTGTCTCCATACTTGAATCCCTCTCTCTCTCTCTCTCTCAATGTCACCCAGAAAGTCATATGGCTTGAGATCAAACCTTCGACTCTTCAAACCAAATGTAAGCTCTTTAGCAATGTGCTATCGTAACTCTATAGGTTTGTTGTTAAAACCAGTGTGTTTTAGACTTTATTCGGGGGGGGGGAGGGGAAGGAAGAGATTCTCCGGCGACATAAGATTTTCACTTTTTATTAGTGTATTACTATAGATTTGATCAAAAAATACGTATTTATGAAGCTTAAGAGAGGGGGAATTACACCCTCCTGTCCTGCCAAATGACGCCCCTGAAACATTTGCTTGCACTTACTGAAAAGAAATTCAATGAATCATTGAATAAAACTCGTTTCTGTCCGTAGATATTTTGGAGCTCTTGGCAATTTCCATAGATTTCTTAGGGAGCATCTTACTAGCTTGCACTCTTTAAAGAAAGAAAAGAATGAAACTAAAGATATTTATGAAGCTCTGGGAAGATTGTGTGACTTTCCTTTAATTTAGGCTCTTAAAAATATTTCAGAACAAATTAGTGGAAAAGACTGTTTTAAAGCTGTAACTTTGTAAACTTGATTCCTGTTTCTTTTTCAGCTGAATGGAAAGAGTGTACTACGTCACACACACTGCTTTAGACAAGGAGAGGTGGAGGACGGGGAGGAGTTGGAATAAATACTAGAACAACTAATCGATTAATACATGTATTGCGGGAATGCATAAGAAAACTGGGCAAGAGTTTGTTATTCATTTGGACTTAGAATTTTTGTAACAAATTTTATGCCGCGGACTGTACATATCCTAAATTAGTTAATAACACAAGGGTTTAGAACAGTGTCAAATTATCCTCTACAGCAATCTCACATCATATCTCATCAATCCGCGAACACAAATTTAATACAGTCCACAATTCAACTTTTCCCTCCTATTACTCTATCTACAGTGATGAACTTTCTAACGTTTGTTACTCTTAAAATCACAATTAATATGATTCTGTTTATTTCTCTATAAATTATGTATTTAGGGACCACCATCTGACCCACTTAGCCCTTTACTTTTTATGCTACACGGCCGGAAGCCGTATTTATATGCAAATCATAAAAGAATTTAAATTTTTCGCCAATTACATCCTGTGGCTCCAGTGAATTTCATCTACGCCAAGTGAGATATTCTCATGTCGCCGAGCGGAAAACTTTTAGAGGACAAAAAGAAGGAAATTATGGAAGAATTATAATTTTACAACAATTCTTTCTAGTGGTGCACCAAAAGGGATCCTCTACGAAAGAGCTAATAGCAGTTATGGTGCTGGTGTAGTCGCATCACATTATGGAAAGTTTACAGGAGAAATTGAAGTGGAACAATTATAATTTTTTACAATACTTTCTAACGGTGTTCCAAAAGTAAACCTGTAAGACATATTCTACCATATAAATCTCGCAAGGTATAAATGTCTTAATCATATAAATCTTGTCAGCGTATATAGCAAAATTATTTATAATAAAGTCAGAACCAACGTAAAGCTCACAGTAGAATACCCTTTTCTGTATCACTGCTATTAGCTATAATAGTCGACAATGAGGTCACCTGTTCTACACTAATATCAAATAGTTTGCGATACACAAGAGCAAGTGTAAATACTTACCGGGTAACTGAAATAAGTGTTGATAGATCATATACTACAAGCTTTATCACAACAAACACATTATAAGTATAGTAACATTTGAACCATTTATTTAAAAAATTTACATAATTTAAAAACATAATTATTATCAGGCACTCCCTTCCTATATATATTCCATAGCAAATGCAGGCCTTTAGATCCACATAATTCAGAAATCAATGTCAACAGATGGCTTACGCTCAAATGGTGGATTGTCTTCAATTATAGCATTTTTTAGCGTTACACATTTAGGTCTATCTGGATAATGTTCTATAATTATCAGAATAAATTTTATTTTAATTGGTAAACACCAGTACGCCTATAGGCAAAAATTTAATTTCGGCGAATTCTTAAGTAATATACTAAAAGTTTATAATTAATTCGTGCAGGATTACTTTTGGCGTACCGCTCGAAATAATAAGCTGAACGACACAAAAATATCTCACTTGGCATAAATGAAATTAAAAAGGGCCACCAGAAGTAAATTCTTGAAAAATTACAATTCTTTTTCGATTTGCTTACTAATACGGCTTTCGGATGTATGGCATATGAACTACGGTACAAAAACACAAACCACCTTCTGCCACTGAAAAGCAAGAATGCTACCTAACAGAGTCGGGGCGGGGAGAAGCTGATAGGCCGTGGCGGGGAAGCATCCGAAGAGAACAGGCAGGTCAGCGATGCTGGGTATACGCCCAAATGAGGACAGTAAAAGGAAATGAGGTTTGAGAAAGGTACGAGTTTCAACAGCAGTTGTCATGGGTTAAGTTCCAAAGTTGGACGTCCGTTCCCAGCAAAATTTTAAAAATTTACAAGAAAGATATGGATAATTAATTGATTGTTTGCTTGATAATATTTAAGGATTACGAGAGTATGTTTATTTCTTATATATAAGCGGTTATAAACATGGGACTATTCGGCGAACGGAGCAAACTACATCGCGCAACGTAACCGAATAGTTCCATTGTGGTAAAATAACGAGCATTTATATTATATTATAACATGGCGGCAAATATACAGAAACGTTGCACAGGATGTGAACTAAAAATTTTTAAAATTTGTGAACCAATACGTTGATAACGACCAAAGTATTTGAAAACTTTGTGAAGACCATGGATTAATAAATCTACTAACAAATTACAGACAATTTCTGCTGGAGATGGAGGAGCTGTACAAACCGAAATACTAAGATAAGTGAAAAAAAAAAAAAAAAAGCTATATTAACTACTTTAATGAAGACTGGAAAACAACGTGCCCTGCGGGACACTAACCCCCGGCATTAGTGTGTGAATTAAATAGTAAACCTTGATTTCTAAAAAAAATGGATCTAGCTACTAACAGATTTGAGGTACATCATGTCCAAAATTAATCTCGCATGTCTATAAATATGTTGTAGGAATATAATTTGATAACGAATTCGCCAGGTATTTCTTATAATATTAGTATGTGTATAATCGGCAAAGACATGTATGTGTATAATCGGCTTCAGCAAATGTTAAAAGCAAAGGCAATGTGGGGAACTAATGGGTTTATATATCACTATTTACAAATATTAAGTTTCGCCAATATCAAAATTTCAGAACAGAAAATTGCAAACAAATATGGGAAGATATGCCAATCCGTTCATTTTCCCGCAAACTAGACGAAAATTTGCATCGTTCTTGTACCGTTAAACTCTTGGACCTTCCTCCATGTTAACTGGGTCATGTGAAAAGAATGATCTTTTTTAAGAGCTATTGAAAGAAGAATGTTATATTTCAACTCTAATTAAACATTGGCAAATTGTTATTGGATATATATGTGAAGAAAACATTTATATAAAGGAAGAAAAACATAAATATTTCTAACAGTTTCCTTTAAATATACCCTTATGTAGCTATTGAGAAGTGAAACATGGATGGTGGACATAAACTTTTCAATGGCTCCTTTAAAAAATGACGTAGGCCTTATACGCTATTTGAGGTGAGAATTCCCTAATGCAGAGCAAAACACAAAATTCATATGAAGAACTTTCGTGCGGTGGTGCATCAATGCAGTGAATTTAGTGAATACCCGGACCCCGTAACTGTGATTATGGATTTCAAGATAGCGGAAATGCAGACTGTAAAAGCGACTTTTGGAAACTCAACTCTTGTACAACATTGCTTGTTTTCACCTGACTCACTTAATGTGGAAAAAGGTTCAAGAGATTGGATTCACAGAACGGTACAAGAGCAATGAAAATTTTCGTCTATTATGCGAGAAAATGAATGGATTGGCATTTCTTCCCGCAGCAGATGTGCATCAGGAATACAAGAGGCTTCGGAGGAAGAGCTGGAACTTCTGGACTATTTTGATAGTACTTAATTCAACACGTTGAAGAAACGGTTTCAACTGTGCTACATCAAGATGCTGTGGGTCAACCACCAAAAAAACTAGAGGAGTGTTTAAGATTTTGCAGAAACGACTCCAGTATTTGTGCATAACGTATAACACTGGAACTAAATGTATAAAAAAAATTTTGCTTGTTGCTTCCTATCATGTTATGAATAGTAGAAAATCAACATCTAAAACACTTATTGCATTATAACACGTTATATTTTTCCTATTTTCTGTTCTGAAATTTTGAAAACTTAATATTTGTAAATAGTGATATATAAATCCATTAGCGGCCCATTTTGCCTATGCTTTTAACAATTGCTGAAGCTGACATTATGTTCTTTTATTATTGTTTGTTCTTGCGTCGACTATCCGAAACTTAGATTTTCCAGAGTCGAACACCAACTGAATTGTTTTCCAACTTTGACTAAGACAAGATAAGCTGTTTTGGTCGTTTACCTTGTCTCTAGTTAGTTCAACAAAGGTAAAAAACTAACCATGACAAAATTTCCTACAATCTAATATTTTGGTGACAAAATTACAGGTGACGAAATTACTATGTCAAAATTTCACGTGACGAAATAACCTACATGCTAATATTTTGGTGAAGAAAGTTCCGCTGGCGAAATTACCCAAGTTCTCCTTACGTTACATCGCGATGTGGGAATAAGGTTAGGGTAAGTTAGGTTATGATCTAGAACAAAGGTTTACTCACGTCCGAAATGATTTTCGCATATCTATAACTGTCTTTTTGTAAGAATATAATTTGATAATGATTTTGTACGGTACATTAGTACCAATACTATGTGTATAATCGGGAAATGTATATTTGTATTAAATTTCATAGAAAAAGAAATACAAATACGAAAATTAGAAGTATTAAAATAAAATGTTCCTAAATGGACAAGAAAGTTTTATTTTTGTTTTATTGTTCTTATTTACTGCTCTTTTGACACGAAATTTACCACATAGCTGAAGCTGGCACTATTTTCTTGTATTTGCTCCTGCGTCAAGTACCTGAAACTTAAATTTTGCAGAGTTCAATACCAACCGAATTGTTTTCCAAGTTCGATTAAAATAACTTAAGCTATTAAGTCATTTGCTTTGCTTCTACTTAGTTCAAGAAAGGTGAAAAAATATCCGTGACAAAATTTTCTATATGATAATATTTCAATGATAGCATTACTGGAAACTTTTCTCTCATCTCAGATACTATATCTAGAATATGTAACTATTTATTTAATAATAATAATAATAATAATAATAATAATAATAATAATAATAATAATAATAATAATAATAATAATAATAATAATTATTATTATTATTATTATTATTATTGTTATTATTATATTTCGATTTGCTTCAGTTGAAGATTAAAGAAAGCCATTTCAGCAACTTTTCTCGATTCAATCGTTGTACTTGTATTATGTTCTAAAAAACACTGGTGATAAAATTATCGTGACAATACTTTCGGTGACGAACTTTCCGGTGACAAAATTACCGCCGCCCACGTAAGGAAGCCTAAAGTCAGTTAAGACCGTGCAAAATGAAAAATTTTAAATTTTAATAGGTTTTATTAGATTTTGGTAGAAACCTTCGGAAAAATGCCCTTGTCATCATTTCGTATTAGTAAAGCTCCACTAGTAAACATAAAATACAGATCCTCTGCAGAAACACACCGCCGGGGGAAAGTAGCATCTAATAGAGCACACCATATGCACTCACTTAATTTATCCTTCGTAAAGCCTCGTAATAATTTTACACTAGTAACCACATACTTGTAAACCTAAAATAAAGCTGTATTACTTTGTATAAAATTCTGTCGCTTGCAGAAATTTGTTCTTTATAAATGTTTTCTCTGACAAAGTATCTTATTTTATTGTATTATATTGTATTTATTTCGTACTTTTCTCATACATTTAGCACTGTATTACAACTCATATGAAGTGGGCACGTCATTTATATATAAAGACAAAAGTAAAAGAAACAACAATAGTGAAATTTCAACTTTACCTGTAAATCTTCCAAACTGTGGTGCGTCAAAACTACACCAGCACCAATGAATTTATCATTCAATAGAAATCTTATAATAATAATAATAATAATAATAATAATAATAATAATAATAATAATAATAATAATAATAATAATACGGGGGAAGGTTCTAGATTACTGGTCCCCCATGTAGGTTAGTAGCTGGGTTGGTTTGTTTCTGTACTAAAGTATATACATTTAATTGACATTCTCATTAGTGGTGAATTCAAGTATGCTTCGGTTTTAGCTCTTTTAAGATGGAATGGCACCCTGTTACGAAGATAGGTATTTTTTACATTAAAATGTAATTTACTCAGTAACTCCTGATTACCTACAGTGCATATATTACCTGTAAGTTCTGAAAATTTCATTACTCAACACGTAGTAATTTTCTTGTTATTCAGTAAAAAGTGAGACATCATTATCTCTGAATTGCTGCGGTGTATTAACAATCTGTAAAACCTTTTTAGAAAGATCTTAAAGTACCTTTTTCAACCAAACTGTTTTGACTTGTTTTAAAAGATAAACAATCACAAATATGACGACATCACTTTCTCTGCTTTGCGCCCTTCGCTATCGCAGTTTATACGGAGTGCTACGTTGCCACATTTTCCTGGCGCTATACACTCTCAGCCGGACGGGTATTTAAACTTGTCATGCACACTGTCCGGCACTTATTAGATATATTTTTTTAAAATGTAATGTCTCCACAGGTTTTAAACTAATTTCTTAGAAATTAACCGAATATAGAGTAAATGTGCCAAATGTTCAAAATTAAAAAAGCGAACTTTTATCTTGTTTGGATTTGCATGTGATGGTCCTCGAAAATTTGTTGTTTTTTGTCAGTTTTTCACTTATTGCACGCAGTACAAAATACACTTGCACAGCAACAAATACACGCACAAAGTTTATTATATGACACAACCTTAGTTGATATGTAATATTGAATTTACACTTCACAGAAAATCTGTTTTCAGATCTAAGAGTCCCAGTACTTTTTCTCAATCTGCTGTTTTGCGTATTGATTCATTTCTTTTTCTACTATTCCCGGCGGGAGCTCATGTAGTTTGGATTCCAGGTTAATCAGTAGGTCCATGTCTCATATAGTCTCGCTGCTGAACAGGACGTTAAACACAAAATTAAATCAACTTTTCTTTTTACTATAAAACTTCATCGGTAAAAACAGCTGAAACACTTTATGTGCGGAATACTCTGTAAATAGCCCAGCAATTTGATCAATTCCCGGGACACCACTAAACAGGGGTTTTGCATTTACTTGAATTTTATCGCTCCAATCTACATCAGAATCTGCCTTTGAATAGGAACGACGTGTTTTTTTCTTTCTCTTTCCCGGCGCAGCCTTAGGTTTACTTGAAACAAGGTTCACTCTCGGATACGCCAGTGAGCACAGAAAATCATGTCCTTACTATTAATTACTAACTCATAACCGTCTGAGTCGGAGTCATTCATCAGTTCTCCAATTTCATTATCGCTAAACATTTTGCCTCTTCTCTTTGTAATACCGCTGCTCGTAGAGGAATATCCATATTTTTTTTTAATCAAAAAGCACAAGATATACTCAGGAAAATATAAATGCCAATTAGTCCGTCTCATTAATTCAATGAACCCATATGATGTGAGTGCGTGTGTAACTTTTTGACGCCTACGAACCGAAGGGAAGCGTTGAAGACTTAATCAGTGCGACGTGATTAGATGCAAATACAGCCCTCGTCACCTACTCATAGAATTGTTTACTTTCGTTGAAAGTAAACAAAGGACCCATTCTGTGTAACTTCGGCAGGGGAATTGATCGCAGAACTTGGGTGAACACATGATTGCCAAGGCTACAGTACATTTCTTTTTACCCTTTAACATGTTCGTAAGCTGGAAAGTGTGTATACTGATAGATCTTGAGGGAGAAATGGAGCCATTGTTAATAAGTATTCAGGAAGATAGCAGGAGCAGCGATGAGTCAACAAAGCCACGACGAAAGTGAATGAAGTAATTAGATTAAGAGATGAGTTTTTGGATGCGTTACTTTAACGTTTTATTTCGATTATATTGAGATGTCTACACTCATGTCCAAAATTATTGTCGCATATCTATAACTGTCTTATTGTAAGAATATAATTTGATAATGATTTTGCAGGGTACTTTTAATACTAATACTATATGTAGAGTCGGGAAATGTATATTTGTGGTAAATTTCATAGGAAAAGAATACGAAAATTAGCATGAGTAAAACAAAAATGTTGCTAAATGGATAAGAAAATTTTATTTTCGTTTTATTCTCCTTATTTACTGCTCTTTTGACATGAAATTTGCTACATAGCTTACATCTTTCCGATTATACACACACTAACATTATATGAAATACCAGGCAAATTCGTTATCAAATTATATTCCTACAATAACATATTTATAGACATGCGACAACAATTTTGGACATGAGTGTACATGCATTATTATTTTTATTATGTGAGAGGTTATAATAAATATTTTTTCCTATTACTAAATATTTTCGTATGAAGTAGGTTTCCCGCTACAAGCTTCCTGAACGCGACTACACTGCACGACAGCGTTGCCGCATTTCTATTACTATGTGCTGTTTCTTCATATAAGCGCGGGGAATTTAAAGATTGGGTTGCAACATGGCTCGCCGATTAACGCAGAGAATATGTTGAAGTATTTTTAAAAAATACTCTACCAACTAAACCCTTTTTTGTTAATAGTTCCAAATATTTGGAACACTAGACTTCCAAATTTTCGAACAGTGTTTTGTACGTTTCTCTACCTACCATGGTAAAGGAGATGAGAGCGTCGTACATTTTTTTAATCACACAAAAAATATCAAGTGATGAAAATTGAACTTTTTACAACTTACAATTAATGGATGCATCTACATATTGTACACAGGAAATTATTTCAATTGATCTCTTTTCTGAGTTATAGTCCTATAAACATTGATCTACCAAAAAAGTACGAAAAAATACGCACTTTTTCATAAATTTTTATTTTTTCTTACTACATAGTACAAACAAAATTTTTATGTCTTAAGTATTGAAAAGACAACATTCCAGCAATTCCAACTAGGTACGACAACGCAATATGAGTTTTGACTAGGGATGGGACTTGGGTATTTACCCACTGGGTAGGTAAATAAAAATTGGGTAAATACCCGGTAAATACCCAAATTTTATTTACCTACCCAAAAAATGGGTATTTATTACAAACTGCAAGATTACATAATAAGAAGACACCTGGGTTCTAAAATAGCAGAATAAAATCTTCCAGATACAAATGTGGCTAAAGAAAGATGCAAACATGATTTATATCTCGTAACATTGCTTCGAACAATTCCTTTTCTAATTAAGTTCAGTACTGGTACTGATTTCAGAGTTGTTGAGAGTAGACGTGCCTCTTATCTTAGTTGAATTTTTTGTTTTCCTTTATTCAGGGAGAGAAAAAAACTGAAAATGGATAAAAGAAAAGTAATGTTTGGAGCGCATATAATGTACGAAGTAATAAATCAGTAAACTGCAAGTACTGTGGTAAAAACTATAAACACGCAAATGTAAATGAAATGTCACATCATATGTTTTAGGTGTCCTGAAAGTCTAAAGAAAACAATTGTAAAAGATTTACAAGGGAGAAGTTTGTTTGATTGTTGACAAAATACTGACACAGAAGTAGTGAATGAAAGTGAACAACCTACATCAAGTTGTAGTAACCATAAAAGCATTGATGACTCTTTAGTGACCAGGGTGGCTGATACAACTTTGATGGAATTTCATATATGAAGAGTTCCTCCATCAATGTACAAAGTTCATGTAGTAGCATTACCACTTTTATGGATACAATGACAGCTGATGAAAATGCAAGTAGCCTATATATGTATGCATACCGTAACACATGTAAATTAATGAGTTAATGAGCTCTCACACACATCACATATCAAGTTACGTTTTGGGTTGAGCGATAAGGGAGTACTTTGCTGGCTTGCAGTGTCTATAAGTTGTCTCAAAGTTTAGATAAAAATTTCAAATGGGAAAGGACAGTTAACTACTTATGTAATAAATTCAACAATTGGTTCCTTATATATATATGACATTGCATTTACTCTAGCCCAGTGCAAGTGTTTCCTATTAATATAAGTAATTTTATTTCATATAATTCAAGGACTTACCATATAACCTTGCAAATCGAGTAAAAAAACAATGTTTGAAAAGGGATTGGTAAAACAATTTACAAGTATTTGCAAAATAATGGCCACATGGTCAAATCAGTTAAAACTTTTAGGGACAACTTGATGCCTAGTGTAGTGAAATGCAAACACAGCTGTTTGTAGAGTTACAAGATTCGAAGTATCTAAATCTTCAATGTGACAGTTGGAGTAATGTTCGTAATGAAGGAATAATCAACTTCAATATTACAAACCCCCATCCAATATTTGTTCATTTTATTAACACCAAAGATAACCGTCACACTGCTCAGTGCATTAGAGATCAAGAATTTGAGGTCATTAAAAATACGACCCCAGCAAGTTCTTTGTTCTGGTGATAATGCAGTAAATATGCAGAAGGCTTTTGCTCTTGTCCAAGAAAAGCGTATCTCCATTTGCAACCATTGTCATGTAAAACACATACGTTGAACCTAGTCTGCAGTGATATTCTGAAGTGTTCTTCCATTTTATCATTTATGGGAAATGTTTTAGACGTCATTAAAATGGTCAGAAATACTCAGGTACTGAATGCACTTTTCATGCAATTAACAATGAGAAAAAACATTCACATTTCTCTTACTCTTCCATATAAATCCCGCTGGGGAAGCTATTTACAATCTCCTGAAAGTCTGAAAGCATCAAACGTCACTCTACAGAACCGAGCTGTTCATGAAACCACTGCAAGATATACAGCATTTATCAAAGACCACAAAGCAAAGCTGCTTGATGATGAGATTTTCTGCGTGACAATCGAAAAGCTATTATTTATGTTCTTAAGCCAATAGTGTCCTGGATAAATATATTAGAATCTGATGAATGTAACATACATCGAGTTTTTCCTGTTATCGAAGAAATTGAAGAGCAACTAAGAAAGGCTCTTCCCGAATGCACGTTGTCCAAAGTAGAAGAAAGAAATATTCTTAATAATTTCGAAAGCAGAAAAGCTCCAGCACTGCAACCGATTCACTATGCCGAAGCATTGCTAGGTCCATCATCACAGGGGTTTGACTTGACTCCAGAACAATATGCCGATGGATTGGAGTTCATACACAAGGTTGCAGAGAACATGAAAGCAGATCTTGTAAATGTTATAAAGGATTTCGCACATTACAAGATAAAATAAAGTTTGTGAGGCAAGAAGTTCATTTGAACAAGTTCTGGTGAAATGAACCCAGTAATTTGGTGGCAAGTTTTGTGTGGAAGTACCCATTATCTGAAGTCGTACAGAAGATATTAACAGCATCGATATCATAAGCCGCCACAGAACCTTTTCAAAAATTCACACTAAGTCAAGGAATAGACTGACTGCTTCCAGAGCCGGAAAAATTACGTATATAGCTTATAACTGGAAGTTGCATCACCGAGAACAGAAGCCAAAAGTATCAACACAGCGTAAAGAGACAGAAATGACTGTGGAGTCAGAGCACCAGAAAAAACTTAGAAAATAAGTTATCGGGAGATACAAGTTCATCACACTTGAAATGCACCATGGTAGCAAGAAAAAGGAGAATCCTTGAAGGAGACAGTGACAGTGACACTTCTTCCGTGTGAGAGATAGATGGAGACATTACTAGCGATGATTCCATATATTCATTTCATGTTTCCCATGAATCTAATGAGTAATCTTGCTAGAAATGCCATCTCATAATGAGATAACGTTTTGCCCTTATGTGTATAGAATATTTCGTGAACGTTACTAAGTCCTGAATGTTCTGTAATTCTTTTGTACTTTTCTTAGCTTGATGCTGCCAATTGAGGTGTTTGAAACCATAGAAAACTAACTGAATTTTGCCCAATTCTAATTAAAGCATGAAATCATTTGAATTAGGCATATGACTCTGATACCACCCAATCAGAAACTAATTAAAGAAACTGACGTAACCGTCATGTGAAGCCCATTATCCAATGGCATTTTATCTATTTTGTTTCCAAAAATGCTAATTTCTCCAAAACATGAAAATGCAGTTAGTTCATTCTGGCTTCAGACAGCTCAATTGTTTATTATATGTTGATGCCTAGCTAGCAAGTGTAGTGAAGTGTGGAAGTCCTCGCATATACTCCTACTCCTACTGTGTTCCATTTGTAGCTATTAAAGCATGTATGACGTAACAGAATGTATATTTCAAGTCATGTCAGTTGTAATGACTTGTCGCCAATAGTCACTTACAGAATGTAAATTAAAAGAAAAGCCCGTAGTCGCGTTCCATGTACTTGTTTAATTTCTTTACTTGTAGAAAAAATAAATGTAGTCATTTTCAGTCATCAGTTCTTAAAAATATGCTCTGTGAAGAAATATCAAAACAGGAACGACCACATAACTCATATCTATTAATGAAAATAATAAATTTAATGTCTTCTTACATTTGTTGTACCTTCTACTCGATCAACTGTTACTTTTTAATTATTTTTATGTACTGCTCAAGAACATCTGTATCACATATATGATTGAAAAGGAAAAAAACCCTTATATTTACCCAATTTGAGTGAATACCTGGGTATTTACCCAAGGTAAATACCTAAAAAATATTTACCGGTAAAAATCCCATCACTAGTTTTGACTGGACTCCACGGCAGCACCGCGAAGTCAGGGGCCTATCTTTATGAAATGGATAGTAGTTCGAACTTCCCCCAAGTAAGTTCTTGTTGTTGTTGTTTTCTTTGCTGCCCTGGCTCCAAGTCTTTTGGGCAATTCGGTTGGTTTTGTTTATGATGGTTTAGATGTACATACTGTACTTAGTCCTTCCTAGAAGACGTATTCTGCTTATTGGATTTGCCGTGGGCTGTAGTGCAAAGTCTAGTTAAAGCGTAATGTTATTGATTATTATGTACTGGAGGAGGTGATAAACTATGGTGTGTGTATTGTTCGCTAAGATAAAGGAGACAGTCACTGGTGTAGTATGGTGGAAATAATGGATTAGAGTGTAAAGAGTAGAACGATAGATTAAAGTCAACTTACACTGAAAGATGAAATGAGATAATCTTCCTTCGTGTTCCCCGCAATAACGGAGAGAAATATGACGGTATCCTTGCTGATATAATCGGTACGGCGTTTGAGCTAGACCTAAATATAGCCGAAAAATTAAACATACATGTCTTCTCGTCCAACCTTGAGGAGAAATCCACTTTTTGGTCGTAGGCCGCGGGAATAAAGCCCAGAAATGGTTACCTTCACGGTGCCTGTTTTGCTCTTGATAACGTCTCCATTGATGCTGTCTTCGCTGTTGAAGTTGGGTATGTAGATTCTCCGACGGAAGCGGTATGTTGCTAATATTGTCTTGTTCTTGTTCTTGTTAACTTGCTTGCCCCGGCTTTCACCTTTGGACAGTTTATGAACTGATGAGTGTGACGGTATAGGTATACTTTATACGGGCCATTAAGATAAACGTAGCATATTAATTATGTTCACTGAATGGCTGTAAAAAATATTATTAGAGCAAAATGTTGTTCACTATTATGTACTGGAGAAGATGATAAACTACGGTGCGTATATTATTCGCTAAGATAAACGACACATTCACTGGTGTTGTGTTGTGGTACCGGTGCAGAACCATATAAAGGATATCACGATAAGCTGGTGTTAACTTACACTGAAAGATGAGATGAGTAGTCTTCCTTCTGATTCACCACAGTAACATATAGGTGTATTGCGGTATCCTCGCTGATATAATCTATACGGCGTTTGAGCTATGCCTAGATATAACCTAAAAAGTAAACAGACGTGTCTCCTCGTCCAACCTTCGGGTGAAATCCACTTTTTGGTCGTAGGAATATATTCGCCGTGTCTTGTTTGCTCTTGATAGCATCTCCATTTTTCTTGTCTTTGATGATGTAGGAAAGCGTGTAGACTCTGCGTTAGAAGAGAGATGTTGATGATATGTTCTTGTTCTTGTTCCTGTGAACTGGTTTTGCCCTGACGCTAAGTCTTCTGGACAGTTCAGCTCGATTGATCTATATTGGTTTAGGTGTACTTTTAGCAGTCCTTGCAAGAGGATATATCCCACTGAAGATTTGTACGGAGCTGTAGTGCAAGAGCTAATTAAGGCGTAATGTTGTTGATTATTATGTATTGGAGGAGGGGATACACTACTGTTCGTATATTGTTCGCTAAGATGAAGGAAACAGTCACTAGTGTGGTATGGTGAAAATGATTAATACAGGGTGGCATGGTGGGCTGGAGTAACTTACACTGAAATATGAGATGAGATAATCTCCCTTCTTGTTCGGCACAATAACACAGAGGTGTGTTGCGATGTCCTTGTCGGTATAATCTATACGGTGTTTGAGTAACTCCTAAGTATAATCTAAAAAGTATACACACATGTCGTCGTGACCAACCTACAGGCGTAATCCACTGCTTCGTCGTGGGTCTTGGAAATAGTGCCCAAAAGTATTTACCTTCTCGATGTCTATGTTGTTCTTGATATCGTCTCCATTTTTTCAGGCCTTGTTTTTGGAGTTGGGCGTGGAGGCTCTCCGTGGGAATCGAGATGTCAGTGATGTGAGCCAAATGTGTGCTTTCCTTTGCAAGAGAGTCGACTACCATATTGCCATGTGTGCCAGTGTGAGCAAATACATGGAAAAAGAGGACACTGTGTCCTTTGTCCTTGATGGTTGAGATCTGTTGTTTGGTATTACCGTTGATCCATGTCATGCGGTTACAGAGGCTCGTGGTTTGGAGGCTTGTTAAGGCGCTAAGACTGTCGTTACAGATTCCTAAATTGGGATAGTTATGTTCTAGGGCGTGTTGCAATCCCATACTATTGCCCATAGTTCAGCGTGAAAAATTGACATCTGATTTGGTAATCGTTGTCTTTCTACTTGCCGGGAATGAGGTATGTATATACTCGCACCTGTGTATTACACCAGCTTGCATTCTTTTGGATGCATCTGTATAGATGAGGATGCGATGAGAATGGTTTGCTGCCATGTAAGATTCCCATCTGGGAGCCACGCTCTGGGGGCATAGTATGTTCGTTCGTTTGTTAGTAGAAATCGGTAATTCCAGTGTAGCTGATTGCAATGTAGTTCGATATTGAAGGTTATAACAAGGTAGACGAGGATTCCGGTAAATTGTTTGTTTCCAGCGTCGTAGGCTGGCATATGCGTGATATAACCACGGAAGTTCTGTTGATACGGTAATGCTCTCTGTCTGTTGTGTGTGTAGAGGAGTTCGAGTTTCGAAAGCACTGTGGATGTTGTTGTTCCTAACCTTCTCATGATGAATCTCGAGACATAGTATTCCATTTGAACTGCGAATGGAAGTGTCCCGGCAGCCTCTAATAATGCGATAGTAGGAGCGGTTTGCGGTAAAGAAAAAAATGTACGGAGTGTGGTCGCTTGAAGCAGCAGTGGTATTTGGCAAAGTCCCACAGGCGTAGGTGCAAACAGACAACCTCCGTAATGAAGAAAGGCGTCCACACATTGTTGAGAGATGCGAAGTAATGGGCTTACGTCCGTCCCCATTTTTTATTACTAACACTTCGTATGATGTTGATATAAGGTCGTATCTTCTCGTGCCAATTTAATCGTTGGTCAAAGGTGATTCCCAAATAAGTAACCTGCGGCTGTTGTGTCAATTTGAGATTGTCAATCTGCAGGTGAATGTGACCTATCTGTCTTTTCCGTGTGAATATGGTATAGGTTGTTTTGGCCCAATTTACATGCATGCCCTTCGAGAAGTTTCATTGTTGTACAAAGTTCAGAGCGCTTCTAATCGTCTTTGTATTTATGTTAAGGAGGAACCGCGAACATATAACAGATAATCATCAAAATAACTGAGAATGCGGACGTGTTCCCTCAGTGCGTTGTGAAATTCCAACATATACAATTTGAAGAGGAGTGGACTGAGACAAGATCCTTGAGGAGGTCCCTCAGAAGTGGTACGTTCTGCTGTGATTTTTCCTTGATATTTAATGCGGATCCTGCGGTTTACTAACATATTATGGACGTATGTGATAAATATGGACGGCATGTTGGCCTTGGCACGGTGGTGAACCAGTCTATCTAAGTCTATACGGTCATATGCTCGACCAAAATCCAATTTGATAGCTGCTAAGTATTGTTGGTGTTGGTATGCTTGCCAAATTTCGAGCAGAAATGTAGCTAGGGCGTCTAATGTAGCTTTACCTTTCCGCGCTCCGATGATATGTTCTTCCGATGTTCCGGCCTTTGCCAAGGCATCTGAGACAGTGTCGCCAGGTATGTCAAGAAGTGCAGAACTGTAGAAAAAGGATACAGATTGACCTGTTTCCCTAAGAATCGAGAGTTGTTTAATATTACTATAAAACTATGATACGCGATTCGATAGAGCCGTTGTATGTAAACTTTGTAAGGCACTAAGGCTATCACTACAGATGCCGAAACAACGATATTTATGCTGTATGGCATGTCTTAATCCTGTGCGAATAGCCCATAATTCTGCGTGAAATATAGACATTTCATTTGGTAATCGTTGAATTACAAACTGAGATGTGTGAGGTATGTATATGCCCACTCCTGTATATTCCAAACCTCCTTGCGTTCCTTTCGAAGCATCTGTATGTATTAGGGTGCGGTGATGATGATGTTGGGCCATATAATATTCCCATCTCGGACATAGTAGATTCGTTCGTTTGGTAGTGGTGATCGGAAATTCCAGTTCCACTGATTGAAGAGTGGTATTATATTGAATATTATAACATGGCAGGCGAGGATTGCGATATATAGCATGTGTCAAACGGCGTAGGTTAACATAGGCCTGATACAGCCAGGGAAGTCTTTGGCGATACGGTAAAGAACCGGTTCGATTTTGTGTATGTAGCAGTTCCAGTGTGGGAATAACTGTAGATGAAGAAGTTCCTAATCTGCTCATGATATAACGGGCAGCCGTACACTGTGTTTGTATCTGAAACGGTATTGTGCCTGTTACTTCTAAGAGAGCATTCGTCGGGGCAGATCAGTGTTGAATTCAGACATTTTCACCCGGGGGGGATGTCAACTCCTCGGGGGGAGGGTTGTTTTTCTGTATTTTTGCAAGAATGCAGCATATTTAACAATTTCATTCACATACATATCTTACCTAATATTGAGACTAATTGCTGATAAATATTCAATGTGAAATTATAGTTTAAAAAAAAACAATCGTTTGATTTCATCTAAAGCATTAAATAAAGACTGGCAAAAATATTTTACACTAAACGTTAACTGCTATTTACAGTAGCTATTTTTGTTATTATTTCCTATATTCAGTAGTTACTGTTTGTTACTAATGTAAAAGTTTTTAAAAAGGTTTAAATTAACTCAAATATTTTTTGTCCTAAAACACACTCATAGAAATATCTTAACAAAAAGTTATCATTCTTTCTCACACTTCTGATTCTAAATCAAGCATATTAGCCTTGGTTTCTTCACTGCACACACATCACTAGTTTAGTTTACAAAATCTTCAGTAGGATTAGTGCCGCGTCGTTGAAAATCAGCGCTTGGCGCGAGAGTATACGACGGCACCCCCGTATATATGAGTGAGGTCGACAGACCAGCCACGAAAGGTGAGAAAATTTTAAAAAGTAAACCATGCTTTTCCTTGATTTTGAGCAATTTTCATTAATTTTTTCCTTTCATTTTATATAATATGTGCACATATGTTTTATTCCTCTGTTTTTCTTTCCTTCTTTTCTTTTCTCTTCCCCTCCCGAATTTTGCATCCCTTACTTCGGCGCCCGGGGCCGTCGCCCCGCTTGCCGCTCCCCCATGGCACGGCTCTGAGCAGGATCTTCATCACCTTCAATAGCAATCTTTCACTTATATACTACTATCATATCGATAAATTCTATATAAGTCTCTAATACAGGAGGGATAACTGTTCCTCCCTGATCCCTCTAAATGACGCCCTCTGAATCTCTCCCTTTAACTGAATTATTTTTAATTAAAGAAAGGTGTATTTACTTTAACAATCGTAAAACTCATTTACGTCTGTTACTTCCGATGCGAGAAATGGGATTTAGGTGCCCTATTTCAAATAATGCAAGAACTGTACATTTTCAAGAAGTGAAGTCTGTTGACATCAGAGATCATATGGAATGATCGAAAGATCTTCCCTATCTTTCCTTTCCTATCTCAATCTGTGCTAGTGCTACCTACTAATATATAGTATAGGGCGAGAGTAAAAGTACCTACTAAAATACAAACCTTTCTTCAACAGTTGACAATTTCATGTTCTGCCAAACTCGGTCATAGCGTTAAGAAATACAAGTTTTGTTGGCTATTTGGTATTCTATCTTAGATGTTACATGTTTAATATTTATATAGAATGGGTCTGCGTCATTTATATGTATATTGAGAGATTGGATTTCGTCTGCACGTGCACGGAAAGAAAGCAAATAATTATGTGAAGTAATTTCTACATTTTGTGACTGAAATTTTTTAGTTTCTCCGGGGGGGAATGAATTTTCTTCGGGGGGGATATTCCCCCCGGGCTACCCCCTGAATTCAACCCTGGTGCAGATTGAGGTAATGAGAATATTGTGCGGTGAGTAATAACTTGAAGACGGAGAGGTATAGTACTGAGTCTCGCTGGAATCGGAGATAGGAGATATTCTCCATAATTCAATATGGATTCGATACATTGTTGAGACATTCGAAAAAGTGGTCCTATGTCCGTCCCCCACTTTTTGTTGATGACACTGAATAGGAGTGGACTGAGACATGATCCTTGAGGTAGACCTTGAGATGTGATGCGCGGATCCCATATTTTCATTTGATATTTTATACTAATACGTCTATTAACTAGCCAGTTATGTACATACCTGATAAAATGAGACGGCATTTTTGCATTTGAGAGATGCTGTACCAGTCTATCTAGGTTGATCTGATCATATCCTCTGTCAAAGTCCAGCCTAAGAGCCACTACATATTGGCGATGTTGAAATGCTTGCCATATGTCTATGAGAAAGGTGGAGAGCGCATCGTGAGTAGCCTTACCTTTACGAGGTCCTATGATTGTAGATGGAAGAATATTATGGTATTCAATGTACCATTCCATTTTCATTAAGATATTTTTTTCAAGTACTTTGCTGGGGCAGGGAAGCAATGTGATAGGTCGGTAACTGTTGGCGTGACCCACTGTTTTTTTCGGTTTCAGAATCGGTATTACTAAATGATGGTTCCAATTCGGCGGTACATGTCCCGTAGACCAGACATATTGATAGCACTGCGTTAATAGCTGGTGAACTGTAGCTGGGAGGTCAAGGTGCTGATAGGTGCTGGTCTGCGCCCGGGCTCGTGTGTCTTCCATCTCATAAGGCTTCTGCAAATTCTTCATAGTAGACGGTTGCGAGGACAGGAGATAGTGGTGTAGTAGTAAGGTTTGACATCAATGCTCTGCGTGAAGACAAGGCTGTTGGGGTCATTAAATTGCAGTGAAATTTCTCTAACCAGGTGGGATTGAGCTGTGGCGCGGCCTGGAGGGGACGTGTTGTCAAATTGTTCCTTATGAATTTCCAGATAGAGTTGGCGATGCTTCCTGCTTGGAGAGTATTGCAAAATTGTTGCCAATGTGATTTACGACATCTTTGTATGTATTGTTTTAGTTTCGGGAGTTCTATGAAAGTATGTTTCGGGAGTTCTATCTTCAAAATATTGTTTCTGAGCCTTTTTACTATTATTCAGTAATTTTTGACAATAACTATCCCACCACGGATATTTAAAGCGTCGAAGTCTTTCCCTTCGGGTTTCCCTTCCTCGTTCCGCCTGATGAGCGCCGGCGACGATGTAATCCGTCAAGTGTTGTAGTGAATTGATTCCGTCCGTAGTCTGTAAAGAAGTGATAGCATGGTCTATGTATACCTGGTATTGTTCCTTGTCATAAATGTTGGTGACATGTGGAATCGGTGTAGAAGCGTAGCCGGGTTGAGATGTTGTTCGAGCTCCTTGCAGATGTGCCAAGGTTGTGATAATGGAAAAGTGATCGCTGCCTCCCATGTAGCCGTACACTTGCCAGGTGTGTTGTAGGAAGATGTCCACACTAAGCAACGTTGTGTCTGGTGCAGAAGGAGGTGAATTCAAATTGGGAAGGCGAGTAGCCGTTCCATCGTTTGCTATCAATAATGTTTGTCCTTCCAGAGCCTCGATAAGGTGGTCCGACGCCCTATCTTTTCTCGATGATCCCCATAGTACACTTTTGGTATTCGGGTCGCCTGCGATGATACATGGTGACCGGCATTGCGTAAAGAGGTATGTCCATAGATTCTTCGGAATTTCCTGGTCAGGAGGAGAATATACGTTTAGAATATGTAGCTGTTTGTATCGGAAACCTTGTGCTTGTATTGGCGGTTTCAACAGAGGATGTTTAAGAGCTATTTGTTTGATTTCCTCGGTTGGTGTCTGTTTATGGAAACCAAATGCTACTCCTCCATATCCGTCTATTCTATGCTGCTTGTACAATCGATAATCCGCAATCCTTGGAGCGTAGTCTACTGAAGTCCATGTTTCTTGTAAAAGTAGTATATTGGGTGTGAAGAAGCGGCATAGATGCCATAGAAATGGTTCCCTTCCTCTTAGTTGTCTGCAGTTCCATTGTAATATGTTGAAGCACTGGCGTCTCTGGCATGTAAACTTTGGGGGGACATCAAAGAAAGTGATTTAAATAGTAGTACCTAGCCGAACTTGTTTATTTATCTGTGATTCCATTTGTAACCTTTTTGCTTACCTTCACAGACTCTTTGTTATAATCGTTTCATAGCCTGAATATTATATTCCAAATAAATATAATAATTATTGTTTATATGTTATTCTGTCGTTAGTAAATAAATTAAATTAAATAGAATATTGAACATTTTGTACTTCAAAATATTGGGGGACGCTTCCCCCCGTTCCCCCGCCAGAGACGTCCATGAGTTGAAGGCAGAATTAATGACAATTCTCTAGGGTTCTGAAGTATTCGTGTAAAAGTTTATAGATCGGCTTTTCTTCTGTGGGTTGCGTTGAGGATTGAATACCATAATTGATAGCAGCATACTTTTCTACACTAGCTAATAAATTGTGTAAAAAAGTTTTAATGGGTCTTTAGATTGACCAGTTTCAGCGGATTGCCCCGAATGGAATGACGTCCTTTGGCGATGTATGGGTGTGCGCTCTCCTGGTTGTTTATTTAAATCTTCCTGAGTCCTACGTTGTTTATTGTTTATAGATCCTATAAAACACGTGTGTATTGTATCTTCTGACGTCCCCTTCTCTTCGTCTCACCAAGGCGTTCTGCGTTTTTTGCTTTGGTCCTGCGTCCTTCCCACAGGCCGAGTGGGAATGTGATTTGTTGATGGAGGGTTGGTAATATTGAAGCGGGAGGGTGTGGGTTGGAAGGAAATAGCTGACGTGGATGGCCCCCTTGAAAATAAAGGGTAGATCAGGTGTGTGAGAGGGAGAGGATGTATTGTTAACCGGGTTGGAGGAGGGTATAGGAGAGGATGGTTTTGTCGGGCGAATAAGTTTCAGGGCTTCGTTGTATGTGATATTCTCTGTCGCCATAAGTTGGTTGATGCGTTGGTGACGTTTTCTTTCTGGGTACTGTGGATCAGTGGCCATATGCCCCCTCCCACAATTGATACATTTGGGATCTTGAGTACATGCATTGGAGTCATGTGGAGCTCCGCAGTGGTATTTAAAGTTTTTGTTTAGATCGGTATGACCTCTGTAGGTGGCCAAGACAGTAACATCCCTCAGATGAGTCAAAAGTTATTACAACGGACTGAGTAGCTCGGATGTCCAAATCCACACGCTTTTTGATGCGTCTTACGTGTATCACTTGGGCACGACAAACTAGGCTGTCTTGTATTTCGTCTTCTGAAAAGTCCGGGTATACACCGTGGATAATGCTCACAGAGCGGGTTGTGTAGTATGGAACGAAGGCCGACCATCCATGGGTTTTCAGGAGTTCATGCTGAAGGAACTCGTTCGCCTGTTGGTCTGTATGAAATTCTATCTTAATAAGGTTTCTTCCCGTGGGGTGAAACGATTTAACTCCCGTCACTTTCGATTGGAAGAGAATTTTACCTAGAACTTGCGGGTGTTTTCGCACCGTAGTTGTATTAGTGTCTGAAGTAGAGGCTGGTACAACATGTACCACATATGGTGGTGCATGATGGGACTAATATAAGTTAATCGCCGGAGTGGAATTGACTGTAACTTCGGTAGCTATCGGAATAGTCTCGTCCATGTGCACCTCGTTTCCACTACGAGTAATTGGTACAGTCATTATCGATGCGGGAAGGGAAGTACCTCCTGATACCTCCGCCATGAGGCAGGGTAATTGCTCACCAATATTATTTTGAGTCAACCACCTCACCACAAATATTACACACACAAAACTTTAGTTTTGGCTACGGTATGAGAATCGAACTAGCACTTGTACACTGGTAATTTAGAGCGACACTATCTTCAAAGTTGTCACTTCCGTATCCTGTACACAAGTCCTAATAGTAGATATGAGGCACTATAGCTGAAATTTGATCCCTCCCGTTCTTAGAATTCGGTATCATTTCCTGGAATTGGGAGGCAAGTTTCGACAAGCCTTTGGTTGCTATGTTCATAGCCTTTTATGGGTAGTACAGAAGCGCGTGGGAAAATTTTGGTTTATCTGAACCTGTATGAGAACAGTTTGTTGTTATGGTGATAGTCTTGGATGGCTTCATCGTCTTGGATGGTCATACTCTTGGAGAGATCATAGTCCTATCAGTTATCATGATCGAAGCTTCATGATTGATTGATTGATTTTTGCTTTTCGTTATGTATTGAATAGCTAGATGCTCTTGGCCTTCATAGTCTTGGATGCTCATACTGATGGACGGATCAGAGTCCTATCAGTTATCATGATCGAAGCTTCGCAATTGATTGATTGATTTTTGCTTTTCGTTATGTATTGAATAGCTAAATGCTCTTGGAGGGATGAGAGTTCTATTAGTTATCATGATCGAAGCTTCCAAAATGATTGATTGATTTTTGTCTTTTCATTATGGATTTGAACCTCCCAAACCCCTCCACACCACTCCCTCCTGCGAAGAACGTAAGCGAACGTTGTTACTATGCTTATACTCTTGGCCGGCTATCGAATCTTGATGAGAGTCCTTCCAGTTATCACGTTCGAAGCTTCCCAATTGATTGAATATCAAGTTCAAAGTTTCCCATTTGATTGATTGATTTTCGTCTTTTCGTTATGTATTGAATAGCGAAGAGCATACTTAATGTCTTAAAATATTCAATGCTTTCTCATCGAGAATCGAACCTGTACACTAAACGCAAGATCAGTGCTTCACGATTTAGAGTTGAATTAATTCTTGCATGAAAAAAAAAAGAATTTCATGTATTGGTTTTAGCGTAGCATATGATATGTACATTGTTCGAAGCTCTTCATTTCGAAGCACTATAATGTTTTCAAGTGTTCAATGCCCCCTTTCTCTCTCTTTTTATCATCGAGAATCGAACCCGGACCAAAGTGGTATTAAAACATAAATAACAACCATAAAAATAAATTTAAAAAATACAGCATCATATTATTATTATTATTATTTTGGAAGTGAAAGTGAAGCAGACAACTAACCTTGATTGTAGCTTCGCTAACTTATGAAATAAAGACTTTACACAAAATTCTACTTTGGTAGGGAGCTGGGATCGAATTTGGTACTTCATGATTTTAAAGTTGAACTAGTCCTTGCATGAAAAAAAAAGAATTTCACTTCGTTTTCACGACAGAAAGGATCGAATTAATTTCATGTCTTAAAATGTGTAATGTTTTCTCATCGAGGATCGAACCAGCAGGACACGGTAATCAAACGCAAGACCTGAGAATCAAACGCAAGACATGTACTTCACGACCATTGAGTTGAATTAATCCTTGCATGAAAAAAAAAGAATTTCACGTATATAGCACATCGTTTCACGACAGAAAGGAACGAAATAGAAATATTTAATGCTCTTTCACTAAGAATCGAACCAGAACCCTAATATATGCTTTTATTTTGAAAGTTCTCTCATCGGAATTGAACGCGAGACCAGAACTTCACGGAAAGGAACGAAATAGAAATATTTAATGCTCTTTCACTAAGAATCAAATCAGAACCCTAAATATGCTTTTATTTTGAAAGTTCTCTCATCGGAATCGAACGTGAGACCAGTACTTCACGATTTAGAGTTGAATTAATCCTCGCACGGAGGAATCCAACTTGAGGTGAACACTCTATCACTGAATGTCAGTGCCTTGCATATAGATTAGATTTTATTTAAAAAAAAAACTTTTCGTCTTATTTTTTTCTAGTCGTCTTGTATTGGGTAGCTAGATTCCCCCTCCACCTCAGCCCTCAGACCCATCTTGTAATGCTAAGAATAGAAGTTCCCAGGTGTTCTGCGAAGAGTTTTGAGGAGTTTCTCACGAAACGGCTGGAAAATTTTCGTCTGGAACCTTCTCAGGAAATTGAGTTGATAAGACGATTGTTGTAGTTCATGGATGTTTTTAAAACGTATTGGTAGCGGAAGCACTTCTCATAGCATATCATAATGTTTTAAAAACGTAGGATGAGAAAATTTGTATGCTCAAATCATCAGGGTTGTTTGTATTGCATGTGAAAAGCATTATATGGATATTCACATGATGATGTCTGTTATGACAAGTAATTAAAATCACTTAAGTTGAAGCCGTGATGAGATATTGCGCTATAACATTCCCATAGCACAAAACATTACGCCCCACGAAATGTCTGTAGGTTATGAACTATTTGTTTTATCTAATTTGGTCTTGGGATTCTCACGAATTCACTTGTAAGTGTTCATGGGAATAGAATTTGTTTGCAGACTGTTCTTTGATCGAATAGACCTTAGTTGCTCAGGGGAATATCGCATTGCATGAATCGTGAATATCATATTTTCAAACGTATGCAGCATTTGAGATTACATGTATGTTTGTTGTCGTCTTCACATACGAACATACTCACGTGCGACTGAAGATAGTGTAATCTGAATGCGAAAACGCTGAGTTTGTGTAATGAAAAATAAGTCTGTTAATAGATAAGATTTACTAAAGATGATATTTTGATATATCTATCAAATAATGTGTGTGAATAAGGAAATGAAATTGAATAAGGATATTAAATGTAGAAGGGGAGAGGTGGGGAGATTTTATTCGTTTGGAAAAGCTCATATGTTTCTTGAAAACAGTTATCATAATAAACTTGCTTTATTTTTGACTTCAGATATAAGTGATCGTATTGCTTTGCGATTGCGTTTACCTTTAATGTATATATGGGATTTATGCATTTTTTTGTTCGTGTGTTTGTGAGAAATTTTATTTTCGCTGAGTACATTTAATCACGGTGGTAACAGTTTATTCTTGTTGATGTAATTGAATATATTTGTTCTTCGATTAGGACATTTCCTGAGAAATGTAGAGACGAAAGACATGAAATTCTGATTAGGGCTTGTGAAATTTCGTAAGTCCCCTTTCTCAGATAGGTGAGTGCTTCGTCATGTCGTTACGGTGTAAGTATACATTAAATCATTATTTTTAAAAAGAAAGAAGAAGCGTTTGTATTGAAATGTAATATTTGAAATGTTTAAATTTCGTGTGACGTTTTTATTTGACGTCAAACGAATGTAGAATAAAACCATTGAACAGAGTGAAGTGTGTGAAGTAGACTTTTACGATTTCTGTTGCGCTCATCTGTGTACTAGAAGAGATTGTCAACATACTGAAGCTCTACGTTCTAGTAAGTCAAAACATAGTTGCTATTCTCTCTTTCTTTCTCTTTTAATCATCTCTAAGGTGTTACCTAATTTTTATAGATGGTGATTATTTGAATTTATTATACGTATTATCATTTAACGTTGTAATTCCGCATTTGAATTAGCTTTTCTTGTCTGTCTTAAAATATAATTTGAAATGGAGTCCCTTTTACATAAACATTCAGTTCATTTTCCTATACTTCAGACTGATGGAACTTCAGCTACTTTGTTTACACAATCTAAGTATTACAAAGGGAATTATGGTGTCTTATGTTCCTTTAAAGAGTATGTACCATCATATTCAGAAAAGAAAGATAATGAAATTACAAATTTGTACACGCAAAACCCGTTATCAGCGATGGTTTTTGATTTATATTACTCCTGTTAGCATTGACTTCAAGGAAATGCTAGAGTTAGGAGGACATAGATATTTTTTATTCGTAGTGTCATCACTTATCAAAACTTGATGGTCATTACGTGATGCAATTTTATTTTTGCATTAAAGGTTCATATGAAAAATTTCAGATTTGTGCAATTTATCAAGGTGTGGGTAATCAGATACAGTGACAGGAATGATTAGTCAGATATAAGTGTAGGTACATCTTTAATAGTGTAATTCAAATTGTGGAGCTATTGTCAACATGTGAAGAAATGTGTAAGAATGCATCATGCATTATATCACAGAACACTGACCTATCTACCGTTTTATCAACCAAGCGATGATAAGAAAACGTTGCATTGAAGTGACAAAATGTCAGTGAACAACGGCTGACGTTTGTCTGTCTGTCTGTAGCATATGCTAGGAAGATGAATAGACCAATGAGTCATTGTGTCCCCCCCCCTAAATTTAGGAAAGGGATCGGACATAAGACTGGAAATTAGGATATATGTATACCACTAGTAACGGAACTTCTTGGTTTATTTTTAATAATAATAATAATAATAATAATAATAATAATAATAATAACTTCCAATTTTAAGTTTCATGGATATATTGACTAGACTGAAAAAGAAGACGGTGTTGATGAGAAATGAATGAAATGATAGAATGAAGAAAGTGGGAGGAAACGAAAGTACACCGAAAAAAACCCACGCACGTGTTGTTTGGCCAACACAGAAAGCTCACTTGACGCAGGGAGCAGGGGTTTGAAACCAGGGCCCCCTCAAACACCGGAGGTGAACGCTGTACCATTCAATCAACGTACACTCAAAAAGTGGGAGGAAACGGAAGAACTCCGAAGGAAATCCACGCATACGGTGTTTGTCTAACATAAAATTCATTTGTTGAAAGCAAAAGTTGAACACGGGGAAGGAGGGCTTCATGCTCAACTCGGGGACCTATGCACAAAAGATGAACGCTCTTGTTCACCACAAATTTCACTTGTTGTTAGCTAGGATCGAAATAGGGATCCCAATGCACCAGAAATATTCGTTCGAGTCAAATCATAGTTTTACGTCCAATTTTTATGTCTGTTAACATAGTAATTTTGTCTACCAGAAAGTTCACTTGTTTGGGCTCGATTACAACCTGGATACACCATACATCAAAGATGAGCGCTGTACCATTGATCCACTAGGGCCCCCCACCTGTGATGAGAGAGAGAGAGAGGTCAAATCATAGTTTGACAAGAGAGCCAAAGAGAGAAAACTCTTAGATACAATGTTGTCTAACACACAAAGTGAGTTTTACGTTCCACGATTATGACTGTTAAACTAATGATTTTTGAAAGACGGAACTTTATGATGTGAATGATGTAATAATAATCATAGCTTGTGTGTCTTAAATTTTTTGATAATATGTCTACTTGTTTCACCGTTTGTCTATGTATCTGTAGTACGTAGAGTCCAGACGAAGCGAAGATATGTGCGTTTTAGCAAATGAAAATAGTATAATCTGTGTAGGTGGGACAAGTGAAAAGTGAGTTTTATGTCCTACGGTTACGTCTACTAGGCTAATGAAGGAGAGGTGATAATGAAAAATGAATGAAATGATGTAATGAAGAAAGTGGAAGGAAACTGGTGAACTCCGAAGGGAAATCCACGCATACGATGTTTGTCCATCACAAAGTTCATAGGGTACGAACTGGGATCGAACGAGGGACCCCAAGCACATAAGGTGAACGCTCTATCATTAAGCCACCGTTCCCCTACGTCCTACTGTTACGTCTACTAGGCTAATGAAGGAGAGGTGATAATGAAAAAATGAATGAAATGATGTAATGAAGAAAGTGGAAGGAAACTGGTGAACTCCGAAGGGAAATCCCCCAGCACGTAAGGTGAACGCTCTATCATTAAGCCACCGTTCCCCTACGTCCTACGGTTACGTCTACTAGGCTAATGAAGGAGAGGTGATAATGAAAAATGAATGAAATGATGTAATGAAGAAAGTGGAAGGAAACTGGTGAACTCCGAAGGGAAATCCAAGCATACGATGTTTGTCCACCACAAAGTTCATAGGGCACGAACTGGGATCGAACGAGGGACCCCCAAGCACATAAGGTGAACGCTCTATCATTAAGCCACCGTTACCCTACGTCCTACGGTTACGTCTACTAGGTTAATGAAGGAGAGGTGATAATGAAAAAATGAATGAAATGATGTAATGAAGAAAGTGGAAGGAAACTGGTGAACTCCGAAGGGAAATCTACGCATACGATGTTTGTCCACCACAAAGTTCATAGGGCACGAACTGGGATCGAATCAGGGACCCAAGCACTTGAGGTGAACGCTCTACCACTGAGCCACCGTGCCCTCTGGAACGTAAAAATGAAATGATAAGGACGGTTTTCCGGGGACAGTCAATAGCATCTTTTCGTTAAGTTGTAAAGGAAGCAGGGGATTTGTGGTCACTAAAATTAATGACAAGTATATAGAAAAAAAAGACGTGATTTGAACACGGGACCTCATGCACCAGAGGTAAACACTCTACCGCTGAGGCACTGAAGTTAATTTCATAATTTTCTAATGTTAATAAGAGTGAAATCTAACGTTAAAAACACATACATAAGTCAACGAACTGAGAGAGTTTCTGTATCTGCACTATCTACTTGGAAAGAGCAGAAAAATAAGATAACAGAACATGTTTTGTATTTCAATGTTGTTCTCCAGCTGTCGCGTCAACATTATCTTAGGTCATGGTTTCAGACATCACGAAGCGAAGACATGTATGTGTGTGTGTGTTTTAGGTAATATTAAAACAGTGTTTGAGATCTAAAACTTGACAAAACTAGTGTTGCCTATTCATCTCGGATGCCGTTACCTATGTACACATGATGTTTATTGATTTTTGAGTTTAACGTTCCGTTCAGCAGCGAGGCTATATGCACCACAAAGTTCACACGGCGAGAGTTAGGATCGAACCAGGGACCCCAATCACCGGAGGTGAACGCTTTACCACTGATCCACAGCACCCCACGATTTCAACATGGGACACAAATCTTCAAGTTAAAACAATTGTCTATTCTCAAATAAGAGAACATTTCTCCATTTCTTTAAGTTGATCTAGGAAGTTGAACTTTGTACAGTTTTCTCCATATTATAGTCTAAGCTGTATGTGATATTACTTTAAAAGGACGAAAGTAGTTAAAATATTCCCTATTATTATCATCAATTTCTTCTAAAATGCTCAGAATCCCGTCATAGAATTCGTGTACTAGCAAGGTACACAGGCGTGCATCAAGAATTTTTTTGTTGGGAGAGGTCCAAGCTTTGGGCGACGGGGCTCAAACACTACAAGCCTCTGTGTAGTATTGAACGCGTATTATTTTGCACTCGAAAAGACAATAAGTACTTGTAAAATACTTTCATCTATATTGTCATAAAAAAATGATAGTATCAGATTGTTTTTATAAGAAAGAGTACACATGCAGTGTTATATGTTTTGAGGATACAGATGACGTGAAAAACGTCTCGACTGGACATAATGAACAGAATGTATTTCTAATCTATTACGAAGAGGTATTTTGTGTATTACGTCCAACGGTTGAGGAAACGGGAGAACTCCGAAAAAACTCACGCACGTGGTGTGTGATTCGGATTCCACGTTAATCAGTAGGTCCACGTCTCATATAGCCTCGCTGCTGAAAGGGACGCTGAACTAAAATCAACTCATCACCATCGCCTCCATTAGCATAGCCGACATAGAAAGACAGACAGTCCTTGTTGGCTTTATTGTTGGACGTAAAACTCTTCATTGTTTAAAGTTTTCGAAGGTGTTGTATTTAATAAAGACACTTTGAAAACAGTAACATGACATCTAAGGGGTAATATTCATACACGTAAAATAATTTAAAATAAACAATATTAGTATCGATTCCATAGTTTTCGAAGGTGTTGTATTCAATAAAGACACTTTGAAAACAGTAACATGACATCTAAGGGGTAAAAGGTGGTTGGGCTCCCGGGGGGTAATATTCATATACGTAAAAAATTAAAATAAACAATATTAGTATCGAATGCATAGTTTTCGAAGGTGTTGTATTCATTAAAGACACTTTGAAATCAGTAACATGACATCTAAGGGATAAAAAGTGGAGGGCTCCCGGGCTGTGAAGTGCATGAAATATGGGGTTGTGAATTTAAAAAAACAATTGGCAGGAAATGAAGAGATGAAGAAGTATGTTAGTAATCATCCGTATACAAAGAAATCACCATTAAATCCTCGTAACGCTTTTTATGGAGGACGTGTGAATGCCATACGTTTGTATCATAAAGCACAAGAATCTGAAGGAGAAACCATACAATACAAAGATGTTATTTCCTTGTACCCACATATTTGTAAGACTAAGAAGTTTCCAAATCGTCATCCTACTATCTATCTGCCTGGAGATTCAAATATTCCCACCATTGAAGAAGTTGAAGGATTAGTTAAACTAAGTATTCTACCTTCAAAAAATCTCGTACACCCAGTTCTTCCTTACAAGTCAAATGATAGTGTAGGAAACTTGAGTTCGACTCTTGACGGATTCCAAGATAATCTGTAGAATCATGTTTCGTATAGCCTCGAGATATTCTGAATCTTGTAGAATAGAATGAATTTTAAATGTAATATTTACCTGAATATAGTGATTAGCATTGTATTATATATTCGATAGCTAGTTATTTTAGTTACTATTACTGTTAGGAAATGTAGGGCTTTATTTGTTGCTCTTTAACATTACGGAAAGAAATCATAAACAGTTCCTTTATTATCCCACGTGATATTATCATCATGTTTCATTCTACGTAGTAGTAATTCAGCTCTTTCTTTTATTTTTTTATTACTTTCTGTGTAGGAAACTTGAGTTCGACTCTTGACGGATTCCAAGATAATCTGTAGAATCATGTTTCGTATAGCCTCGAGATATTCTGAATCTTGTAGAATAGAATGAATTTTAAATGTAATATTTACCTGAATATAGTGATTAGCATTGTATTATATATTCGATAGCTTGTTATTTTAGTTACTAGATGTGTTCAGTCGATATGCATGCGCTGTGCCATTTAGTTATTTTAGTTACTATTACTGTTAGGAAATGTAGGGCTTTATTTGTTGCTCTTTAACATTACGGAAAGAAATCATAAACAGTTCCTTTATTATCCCACGTGATATTATCATCATGTTTCATTCTACGTAGTAGTAATTCAGCTCATTCTTTTATTTTTTTATTAAAATGTAAATTTTCAAACCTAACCATAAGAACAGAAACACGACTAAATGTAGAATGTTACACATGATGATCGGGAAAACAATTGTGTACAATAAAGGAGAAGTTAACTTTGATTTTTCATGCTAAGTAAATATAGTTGTAGCATTTTGTTCAACAGCAAAGCTATACGAGTGAAAATTACTGTAGTATTTAAAGAGAAAACATATATATATATTATCAGTATAAGATAGGTGTACTTTTAAAGTTTAATTTATATTTTGTGATAATAAAATTGGTATCTTTTTATTTCAGGAAAAAGATGATGGCAAGCCCATGCACTAGTGCATTTACCGTTGAAGACTATTGTGAAGAAAAAATAAGAAAAAGGGGACAAAAAACGGCTTATTTTCTTTCATACGCGTGCCCAAATAATGAAAGGAAGCAAAAGTGGCACACATGTACTATATGTGTTAATTACACATTAATAAAACTTTATCAAGAAGAAAAAAAGAGAGAAAGTAATGAAAAACTAATTTGTGGGTTAAAATGGGACTTAGAGGGGAAGTGCATAAATGAAGTAAGAGAAGAAAAAGAAGAGGAAGAAAACAACAAAAGAAGAAAAACAGAAGAAAAAGAAATGGTTGAGGGAGAGGTAATTTTTGGCCTCCCATAAAAAAAAAGAAAAAACTTGTAAAAAGATGTATATAGACAAATAATAATTATAAAAAAAGAAAAAAGAAAGAAAAGAGAAAATGACTTTGGTTATAATTTAGTGTTTTAGTTTATAATTATTCCTTGACCTATCGATTAGTATTGGATATTTGTTGCTGACCGTAAAGATTTTTTCTTGTGTTTAACAATGGTTTCTAATTTTTAACTTTAAAGGTGTTTGTGTTTTTCAAAACAAATGTGAAGGGTAACCCATAGCGATAATTTTTCCCTCTTTGTGACTGTTTGCTCGTTGTTTTTTAAAAAGACAACTATAAGGCTGTGGCAATGGATTTTGCAGCGCTTAAGGTATTGTATTGAGCTGTTTTAGGAAAATGAAAAGTAAAATAATTAACTAAATTTGGGCGTTCTAGGAAACATCTGGTTTAACTTGAATATTTCTTTTAGGCGACTGCATACTTTTAAAATAAAGGACATTTACTTGATTTTCTCCAAGAGTTGTGGGTTTGAAACAAATTTGACATTGGTTTTACATTAAAAGTATTCTAATCTTATTATTACTTTTAAATATAACTTATAAGAATTGTGTTGTTAGGTTTTTCCAATATATTATTTTTACTAAAATAATATCTTAGCAAAATTTCTAACATAGTTTCACTGTAATTTTAACAGGAATTCAATGTAATTTTTAACAGGGTTTCACTATAATTTTAAAGATTCATGAAAATGAATGATAAAGAATAATTCAAAGCAAATGAATGATGATCATGTGATTGAAGAATCAGTGAAACTTTATTACTTGTGAGTAAATTACTTTAAATTATTTTGTTCTTTATAAAAGAACGGCTGAATCTATTCAGTAATTTTTAACAGGGTTTCACTATAATTTTAAAGATTCATGAAAATGAATGATAAAGAATAATTCAAAGCAAATGAATGATGATCATGTGATTGAAGAATCAGTGAAACTTTGTTACTTGTGAGTAAATTACTTTAAATTATTTTGTTCTTTATAAAAGAACGGCTGAATCTATTCAGTAATTTTTAACAGGGTTTCACTATAATTTTAAAGATTCATGAAAATGAATGATAAAGAATAATTCAAAGCAAATGAATGATGATCATGTGATTGAAGAATCAGTGAAACTTTGTTACTTGTGAGTAAATTACTTTAAATTATTTTGTTCTTTATAAAACAACGGCTGAATCTATTCATTTGAATAAATTTTGCTGTAAAGAAGAATGAGGAATTCTGAAACAAACTAGAATCTTTTATTGATAAAATTTTAAAATTTTTAAAATCTCAACAATAGCTTGAGAAGCTTTCACAGGTTGCGCAAATGTATATTACAGATAAACAGTTTGTATGAGATGAGTACTTGTTAGGATTTAGATTATGTCTATTTAGCCTGTTACGTTAGAGGGATAACGTTTTGATGAGTTCGGGGAAATGGAAGGGACTTTCATATTATGCATTATTTGGACATTTGTCTGAACACAGAAAACTGTATTGAAGGTGAATGGAGTGAAAAAGCTGTTATAATTTTATGACCGCCGGGAATCGAAACCGAATCCGCTTGCAGCTTTGTATTGTTCTTCTACTCATAAATTTAATGGAATTCAGGATGCATGATGACTCAGTGATATAACGTTTATTCACGTTGTCATTCTATCAACTATTATTTTTTCGTCATTCATTTGTCTTAATCATATGTCCTTTTACCGAGAAAGGACATATTTGTGGGGGCGTATCTTTATTTCTCCGGGGGTCTTTACATGATGTACAAACCTATTACATTTTAGGTTTGAGGAGTATGGTGGCTCAGTGGTAAAGGATTTACAATCAGTACTTCGTTTTTCAAATGCTGAAGCTTCTTGGTATGTATCCTGCTGGAACCTAATGGCGATCCGTGCCTCAAATTTGTCATCATCACACCTTCAGTTAATTACTCTAAAAAAAAGAAAGATAACGAGTTCGGAATTTGCTAGATTCATGTTTCTCCAAGGCTGATGATGATGATGATGATGGTAATGTTAGGTGTTCAGTATAATTATAATAAGGGCATAAACACATCTCTCTTTGTTTCAGACAATTCTCATAGTTCGTGAAGAAAAAAATATTACTTTTAGATTTATTTGCCAACGAATGGAGAAACTTTTCGATAAGGGCATAAACACATCTCTCTTTGTTTCAGACAATTCTCATAGTTCGTGAAGAAAAAAATATTACTTTTAGATTTATTTGCCAACGAATGGAGAAACTTTTCGGTACGAAAAGACAAAAGTCGCAAATCGACAAGTACATTTTTCAAATTCGAAATGAAACAGAAACAGACGTGTAGTATTGTCACT